>NW_027185903.1:18313422-18425966 GCF_028583685.1 Petaurus breviceps papuanus | reverse complement strand
TATATATATATATATATATATATATATATATATATATATTTTGGTGGTACATATTTGTGCAGCTAGTTGACTGTAGAGTCGAAACTCAAGTTTAGGAATCCTTTGTCTCCAGGTTTGGTGCTCACTACTCTTCTTTTTAAAATCCCATTTTGAATAAGTTTTTAAAAATGTTTTATAAAACTGTCTAGTTGATTTTGATATATGGGGAAAATGACTTGTTTTATGATATCCATTATTACCGAGTTAGTTAAAACTTGGGTGTTTAAAGAAAGTTCAAACTGATCATAGATTTAGTAAGGATAAATGTCTGACATACTGGGAAAATGTTTTTGTTTTTTCCCAAAAAATAAACATCAGTAAGCTGAGCCCAACTCGGGCACTCACAGAGTTGGTGACTTCTAGAAAATTGTTTTACCTCTCTGTGCCATGATTTCTTCATTCTGTACAATGGTATTAATAAGATGTTACAGGCATGTGAGGAATGTTCTCTGTAAACCTAAAGCACTCTTGTATGGTTAGTTAATAACAATGATAAAGGTTCAGGGGCGGCCATCTGGCTCAGCGAGTAAGAGCACCGGCTCCAGTGTCGGGATGACCTGGATCAAATCCGGGCTCAGATACTCAGCACCACACCCAGAAATAACTGGCCGTGTAACCTTGAGCAAGTTACTTAACCCCGATTGCTTTCAAAAACAAAAACAAAAAACTTTGAACTCCAGATTCATTCCCTTCCTCCTTTGTCACCCACCCTTACTGGAAAGATAAGCAATTCAGCATAGGTTGTACATATGTAGCTAATGCAAAACATTTCCATAGTAGATATATTGTATAACACTGACTATATTTCTGTCTCCTATCCCACCTCCCACTTGTTCTATTCTCTACTTTGATCCTGTCCCTTTTCAAAAGTGGGCTCTTCCAACTTCCCTCTGCCCTCAGCCTGCCCTCCCTTCCGTCATCCCCCCTCTCATCCGCTTCCCCCCTACTCTCCTGTTGGGTGAGATACCCTATTTAGTGTGTATGTCATTCCCTCCCCGAGCCAAATTCAATGAGAATAAGGTTGATCCATTCCCTTTTGCCTTCCTATTCTTCCCTTCCATTGTAACCATTTTCCTTTACCTCTTCTATGTGAGATAGTTTACCCCATTCTGTCTTTCCCTACCTCCTCTCATTATATTCCTCTCTCACCTCTTAATTTCACCTTTTAAGTATCATCCCTTCCTATTAAATTGGTCCTGTTCCCTCTATCTATGTATACCTGTAAACATATATACACACACATTCACATATGTATTCATAAGCCCATATACCCTCTGATATAGACATATATATACATATACATATATATTTCCTTCAACTATTTTCATACTGAGAAAAGTTTCATCAGTTACAATGATCATTTTACCATGTAAGAATGTTAATAGTTCAACTTTGATAAGTTCCTTATGATTTCTTTTCCCTGTTTACCTTCTCATGCTTCTCTTGCTTCTTGTATCTGAATGTCAAATTTTCTATTCAACTCTGGTTTTTTCATCAAGAATGCTTGAAAGTCTTCCATTCCACTGAATCACCATATTTTCCCCTGAAACATGATACTCAGTTTTGCTGGGTAGGTGATTCTTGGTTTTAATCCCAGCTCCTTTGACCTCCAGAATATCACATTCTAAGCCCTTCGATCCCTCAGTGTAGAAGCTGCCAGATCCTGAGTTATCCTGATTGTGTTTCCACAATATTCAAATTGTTTCTTCCTGGCTGCTTGTAATATTTTCTCCTTGATCTGGGAATTTCAGAACCTGGCTCTAATATTCCTAGGAGTTTACTTTTTTGGAATCTTTTTCAGGAGGTGATCAGTGGATTCTTTCAACCTCTATTTTGCCCTCTGGTTCTAAAACATCAGGGCAGTTTTCCTCGAGAATTTCTTGGAGGATGATTTCTAGGTTCTTTCTGTGATTATGGCTTTCAGGTAGTCCAATAATTTTTAAATTATCTCTCCTGGATCTATTTTCCAGCTCAGTGGTTTTTCCCATGAGATATTTCACATTGCCTTCTATTCTTTCATTTGTTTGGATCTGTTTAATGGCATCTTGATTTCTCATAAAGTCACTAGCTTCCATTTGCTCCAATCTAATTCTGAAGGAATGATTCTCCTCAGTGAGCTTTTGAGATTCTTTTACCATCTGGCAAATTCGACTTTTTAAGGCATTCTTCTCCTCATTGCCTTTTTGAGCCTCTTTTGCCATTTGAGTTGGTCTATTTTTTAAGTTGTTATTTTCCTCAGTCAGGCTATTGCCTCTCATTTCATAATTTTCTGGCATCATTCTCATTTCTCTTCCCAATTTTTCTTCTACTTCTCTTATCTGCTTCTTAAGGTCCGCTATGGCCTGTAACCAGCTTATATTTTTCTTGGAAGCTTTTGGTGCAGGAGTTCTGATTTCACTGTCTTCCACCTGTTCCATGCTTTGATCCTTTTTGTCCCCAAAATAGGAGTCTAATGTTGGATTCTTCTGTTTGCTTTGCTTTTTTTGCCTGGTCATGTCGCCCCTCAGTCACTTGACCCCTGGGCTTTTTGCCACAGTAGGACTCTGACACCACCAGGGGAGCTTTGTCCCAAATGCTGGGGTTTTCTCAGCTGCCAGAGATATTAGTTGGGTGCCCTCTCTGAAGCCTCCACATGCTCTGGCCAGCTGGGTGCACACCCCAGGACCTCCACCCTAGATCACAATCCAGATCCAAGCAGGTTAAAGCAAGAGCGATTACTCCTCAGACTGGTCGCTTTGCCCCCTACAGTCTGCAGGCCAGGAGCTGAAGCTGCCACGTGGCGGCGGCTGTGCCGCAGCACCTCAGCAGCTTCTCCCTCCAGGGGATAAAGGCCGATGCACTCCCAACTACTGGATCCCAAAGTCCACACTACACTGACCTCTCACTTTGTCCTTAGCATCTATGTGTTGATAATTCTGGACCGCTACAGCTGCTGGTGATCTGGAGTCCTTCCAGCCGGTGATTGGTCAGGCCCACTCTGGGGCTAAAACCTCTGCCTTGCACAGGGCTGGGGTCAGCTCCCAGAGTGCTACGCTGGCCAATTCATGCCGGCCTGCTGGGCTGTCCTCAGCGGGAGGTTAGCTTCTTTGTGTCATTTTGTGGGTTCTGTAGCTCCAAAGTTTGTTTAGAGTCCTCTTTTACATGAATTGGAGGGGGTGGGAGCTGGAGCCACATGGAGGTCCTGTTTCTACTCTGCCATCTTGACTCCCCTAGCTGCCTCTTTTAAGACTTGATAGTCTACCTTTTTTTTTTCTTAAGTTCTGGTTGGGAGGACAGAAATGTAGGAGAATAGGATAAGTAATAAATCCTTCTTTAGTTAAGGAGGAATGTGTCAGACAAACTCTATTGTATCACTTAAAACTCTAATGTGTAGCAGGACAGTCCATTTTTTTACACTCCTAGAATATTTCAGCAACTCAAGTGACTTCATTACTCCAAGCACTTCATGGTTTTATGGTAAGCCAAATGAAACCAGCCCTGGTGGGAAAGCAAAGGAGATCTGTGTTCTGGCTAAACTCTATTCCTGACTAGCTAATTGATAGACTTCATGGAAGTTTATTAATTCCTTGGTGCCTCAGTTTCCTTATCTGTAAAATGGGGAGACTGCCCTAATGTTGTGTTGTTGTAAGGATTAAAAGAGTCAGTATATATCAGAATGGGGCAGCTTGGTGGCCGGGTCTTGTGTCAGGAAAACCTTAGGTCAAATTTAACCTCACATACTTACTAACCCTGGTAAAGTCACTTAACACTATTTGCCTCAGTTTCCTCATCTGTAAAATGAGCTGGAGAAGGAAATAACAAACCAAACCACACCAGTATCTTGGCCAAGAAAACCTCCGATTGGGTCACGAAGAATCAGACTCGACTGTAACAACTGAACACCCTCAAATATAAAAAAAATGCCACAGAATATTAAAAGCAGTATAAACATTCTTGTTATCTGTTCTTTCCTCTCCACATGCCTGAAGACACAGACAGAATGTGTTTTATTTCCACCCATTTTTGGTGCTGTTAAAGGTCCTGAGACTTGAACTCACAAGTGGTTGTGCTGTTTCCCAGGGGTCAATATCAGGTCTTTCTCCTTGTGAAATAAAAAGGACACCCACTTAGCTGATTCCCACTGTGTCCTGACAGGGGTGAGTCTCCTGGGAAAACATCCTTTGAATCCTTTTCATCATTATTTCTCTTGCAAACCCCCGCCCACCCCATCTGAAGTACATTGCTGAGATTTCCCCCACCCTTGTCAAGACTCAGAGGCACCTGGGCTGAGAGTGTGGGATACCAAAATTTCTTCTGAAGGCCCAAAACTGTTCATGGTATTTACTTTCTCAGCATGTTCTCACATATTCTCTCTTTTTTATATTATTTTTTGTATAATTAAATTAATATCTATCCATGGAGCACTTTTATTCCAGCTAGGTTGTTGAGTATGGACAGCTATATTGTACAGTGGTTAGAGTTCCGACGTGGCCTTGGACACTTACTAGCTATGTGACCCTGGGCAAGTTTCATGACCTCTCTCTCTCAGTTTCCTCATCTGTATAATGGGAAGACTAATAACCTTTACTTCACAGTGTTCTGAGGATCAGCTGTTAACATATGTAAAGTGCTATGTACATGCTAACTAACCCCAACTGGAACTTCGGGTAGTTCATGCAGATATCTTCTCCTCTCGTGCTATTTCTCCATCATAATACTAAAGCTCATGTATTTTGTTTAACCACGAGGGAAACTGGCCCAGAAGAACCAACATGCTAAAGGGATTGTGAGTGAGCATGGTGCAGTGCAGAGAGTATTGGGCTCAGATTTAGTGAGCATGGCTTTCTGCCCCCTCTCCGTCACTTAACTAGCTGTGTGACTAGGAGCAAGTTGTGTTATATCTCAGTTTCCTTATCTGTAAAATGGGATCACAGTGCTCATGTGATTTTTCTATTCATGTGGTTTTTCTGAGTGAAGCATCATGAAAGTAAAATATTATTGCTGATAATAATAATAATGAAATAGAATTCTCCATATTGTTAGTCTAATTTGTTTTTCATCGAGCTGTGCCATTTTTGTCTCTTCTCTGTTGGGAAGTACTTGTTGATGGGATCTTCATTTTCTTTTGCCTAGAATAACCTAGGGATGCTACTGAGCTAGTTTTACTTAATTCCAACCTTCTTTCAGAGGCAGCTAGGTGTCTCACTGTATAGAAAGATGTACACTCTTTCTACACTCAGGGAGACCCGTGTTCAAATGCAGCCTCAAATATTTATTAGCTGTGTGACCCTGGCTAAGCCATTTAACCTCTGGTTGCCTGTAGTAGCAAGCACCCCTAGCACATCCAGGATGGCCTGTTAGCCCAGGTTCTTTTGATCTGCTTTTTAAAGGAAAGACTGCTCAAAAAGGGGTTAACAATCCTACTTTACTTACAGAGAAAGAAGTGAGTATAGAAAATACAAGCAGAGAAATTAGCACAAAGACCAACAGACAGGGCTCCAACTGTCTGAACACAGCAATATTGCTATACACTTTACGTACATCATTGGATCAAGGGAGCACAGACATCTGAGCAGTCAGGGAGCTCTGAACATATGACTACTCAGAGTCTTGACCAGGAAACAAGAGATCCTTCTCATGAGTGAACCCCCAAGGCAAAATACCAACCCACCAGAATATAAAACAAAGATTAGGCATCTGATTGGCTGAGTGCCGAGGAGCTTGAAAATCCTCATGTCCAAGAATTAGAAACTCCCTGATTTGCTCTGGGCCAGGGCTCTATGTGTCTGTTAATGGACAGGGAATATCTTCAAATTCCCTTACTGTTACATTGTCTAAGTTACCTCATCTGTAATATGATGCAATTTTATTGTATTTCTTTGCTTTTTGGAGGGGGTAAGGCAGGGCAATTGGGGCTAAGTGAATTGCCCAAGGTCACATGGCTAGTAAGTGTTAAGTGTCTAAGGTGTGATTTGAACTCAGGTCTTCCTGACTCCAGGGCCCGTTCTCTATTCACTGTGCCACCTAGCCACCTCTGATGTAAGCTTTTTTTTTTTTTAAATCAGTAAAATATCCTAATAGTCTCTAACTCCCTGGGTTGTTTTGAGTCTCAAATGAGATATTTGTAAAACAATCTACAAACCTTAAAGAGTTAGATAAATGCCAGTAATTATTGTTATTCATTTTCAGAAAATTCTATAATTTCTTATGTCCTTAATGCAAGTAGCTGCTCCTTTAATGTCAAATTCTGTGTTTCAGTACTCCTGCCTAATGAGCTACAAAGTATAGGGGCTCATTTGGGCCAATTGTTCTAGACTAACATTTTGTGGAATCCAAGATACCATGGTTATAGAGACTCCTTTTACTAGTACAGGGTAGAACCCTTTCATACTACCTCATCCTATGTGATTTCCATCCATGTTTTCTGATAGAACCTGCTCAGAGATCTATTTGAGGTACAATTAAGTTATTTAACATATTAAGAGGGAAAATTTGAAGGTTTTTTTTTAAAGAAAAAATGCTTCTTTAAAAATCCAAGGCCCCCAAATCTATGAATTAAATTTGGAAGAAGAAAAAAAAATAAAAAGAATCACCTTATTCTGGATTCTTTCTCACTTGCATTTATGATGATATTTACTGAGTGATCCAAAAGGAAAGAACAGAGCAGTAATTTATTGTGTGATTATTAAAAGGGTTGGTAAAAGGCATGTGTGTACTCTTCTACTTCATGGCTTCTATTAAGGATATGGATTCTCACACATGAGCCTGAATTCTGCCATTGTAATCCTGATAAACCCCAATGGACTGAAGAACTCAATTCATGGGCCATTTTCATTTCATTTTCATTTTCATTTTCATTTCATTTTCAGTGTTCCTGATTTCTATCATCATTTTTCTCCATCCAAAAATCTGTCTGAGGGAAACAGCTAGCATATGAGGTCTCTGTTGAATAAAAAATATGTGTAATACATTTCTTCAGAAGCATCAAAACTAGTTTCCAAATAGCATTTGGAAAGTCTCCCAGAAATCAATCGATCAATCAGTCAACAAATATGTATTGAGTGTTTAGGTCAATCCCTGCTATATGTGATTTATCCATAAGCCTTTTATTCCTAGAATCCACAAAGATTTTAGACTAAGACACTCGCTATTTGAGTAATCTGGCTAGTGCTGTCCAAGGAACAAATGAGATGTGACCTGTGGCCAGACCATTTACCTTGAGACAAAAGAGATATTTCTACTTTGTCTTAGCAAGTTTTTGCATCTTTCTCTGTCAAAGTCAGTTTATCTTCCATATTGTTACTACTGACTTCCTTCCCAAATGTATGCTATGAACTGATGTATGACCATCACCTTGAATGGTTTTGCCTCTAAAACTCCCATCTCCTATTATTTATTGTATCATAAGATTTTTTTTGCAGTTATTGCTTACGTTCCCTGTAGGCACACTGTAACCTTTTGGAATATAGGTACTATATCTCATGCATATTTGTATTCCCCACAGAACAGGGCAAAGTGCTTCATGTGTGGTAATTGCTCAAGAAAGATTTGTTGAATGAATGGCTCACAGTTTTTTCCCCGTTGTATTCAAATAAGATAGTTTTAAAAGTGCTTAATATGTATATTGTAGGTGCTTAATAAATATTTGTTTTCTCTTTGCCTTCCTTCCTTCCTTCCTTCCTTCCTTCCTTCCTTCCTTCCTTCCTTCCTTCCTTCCTTCCTTCCTTCCTTCTCTCCCACCCCCCCACCCCCTTAGCACAATGTCTGACACATCATAAACCCTATAAAGCTGATTGAGTAATAATTACAGTCTTTTTACAGGAAAGAATGGGAGATTTATGAACATAGTTTAGAGGTTTGGCTACTGGGGTAAATTGGGGAAACAATATTCCTGGCCATATCTCTTTAAGGGATAGCAGAGTAAGGCTGTTCCTGAATGATCCTTGAGGGATATTTCCTAGAAGACCAGGAAGTGCTGATGGGAGACCTTGTGACCTCAGACACCTCACTTAACCTCCCTATGCCTCAGCTTCCTCATTTAGAAAATGTAAGTGTTAGACTAGATGACCTCTAAGTTGTCCTTCAGCTCCTTCCTTTTGTGACACTATAAGGAGATTTAGGTCATGATGCCAAAGCCACCCTGCTTTTTGATAGGAAAGTGAATTTGTAACTTCTATCCCCACCCCTCCCTAGGATGAGGTTGCCCAGGTTTTAAAATATGCCTGGGCAGCCTGTCCAAGGTGACTTTAGAGAGGGAACCATTGGAGAAGCTGCCAGAAACTTGGGGCTAGGATCCTTCTTTTATTGAGCCATCACTTGATATAAACATGGCAGCAGCCCTTTGTGTCTGGTCCATTCAGGCTATAACATCCAGCTCCCAGCCACTCTGTGCCATGTATGACATTCTTACCTGGAATCTCCAATTGGCAGTAAATATCCATGGGAAAGATGAGTATTGTCACACCCCTCCCATCTTCTGACACTTCCACTTCATAGGTCTCACTCTTCCCTGTTTTCCTTTTAAAGGTAGGTATATTTCTTTCAGTTGTTCACATTTTTTCCCTTCATCTCACCAACAAAATTAGTTGCTGTTTCTTTCTTCTTCATCAATCTACCAGAAAAATGAACCACACCACAGGGGAAAGAATACCTTTATGGTTTTGTCTGCATTCTTGAAAAACTATTAGACCTCAATTATCTTGGTGTTTGCCATTTGAGGTCAAGCCAACAGCTGTACTTTCCTTTCTTTCCCAGCGGGCATGACAAGAAAAAGGAAAGAGAAAATTTCAAAGAATTAAAAACAGAGTTTCCATTAGGATAACATTTGGGGTCAGGTAAACATCCCCTTCAAGTTTCATTGAAAAATTCCAGGAGGCCATGGGCAATCTCTTGAAGACTCCCTTCATGACATGTAGTTCTGCAGACATTTTGAAAGAGGACAAAGAAAAAGGAAGGAAGAGAGAAAGAAAGATTTTCTTCCTTTGAAAAATGTACAAATTCAAAACAAGATCATGAGAATTAAGCAAGCAGCAAGCATTTATTTATTAAGCATGTACTGTATGCCAAGAACTGTGCTGGCATGCGGATGCAAAAGAGTGAAACAAATGCTCATTCCTAAGAGCTGACATTCTAATGGAGATGTAGTCTTCCTGATTTTTTTTTTTTACTATCCTTTAATTTCTTAATATGTGTCCTCAGCTTTTAGAGGAGAATGCATCTCTCAGTTGTACTATCTAGTATATTCTGAAAAAACTGTGGAGTAAGTAGGAGGGAGGAAGGAAGTTATCGTTTAGGAATTGTGAAATTAGGCCTCATCAGAAGATGACACTCATGTGGTTAAACCCCCTCCGAAAACAAAACAAAACAAAAAAACAGGCAACCCTTGAGTAACGTGGAGCTGACTTGACTAAATGCATTAAAAAAAGTAATGCCCAAAGAATTGTGCTTGACAAGAGATATTACATTACTAATTATGAAGCTGCTCACATTAAATGCAAAGACGTTGTTGGTTGCTATGCTGAAGGAAACTGTTAACTCTGAAAAATTCAAAAAGATTGTCTGCAGCAGGATTTAAAATAGTCTGGCTCCAACGTGAGCCTAGTATGACAAAAATTAAAAAAACCAAAGAAAAGGTTCTTTGTGGTGAGAAAAACCACAGTTAACATATTTCTCAGTGGCTGTTGAATTCCCTGTGTCCCTGGGGCAAGCTACTTCTCCATCTACAAAATCGGATCCAACTTTTAACTCCTAACACATAGTGGCAATCCAGTTTCCTTTCCTCCAGCTGACCTGAAAGAGACACCACTTTTTGGGCTTGTAAGCACCTGTGAGAAGAGCAAATAGGCTTAGAGATGGGAACTCTTGGAAGCTGTAGGAGCTAAGAGGTCAAAGTAAGGCCTTTGGAATTTTTTTGTTGGAGATGTATGAAAGATATCCCTATGGTTTTGGTGGAGTTTTTAAATGTCCTATTTTTCTGCTAGTTTGCCTTCATAGGAATTTATACTAAGTGGTTAATTCCCCTCTGTTTCCCTTATGTATTCAAACAGCTGATAACTCTGACTTTTCTTTGGAGTTTTGGTGGAGTTTTTAAATGTCCTATTTTTCTGCTAGTTTGCCTTCATAGGAATTTATACTAAGTGGTTAATTCCCCTCTGTTTCCCTTATATATTCAAACAGCTGATAACTCTGACTTTTCTTTGGAGGGAAAACCAGAGTAGCTATCCTGATGTTTTTAATGCCTTAACTGTCTTTCCTTATTCCAAACATAAATGGTGCATACAAATAAATAAAACATTTTATTTCTAACTCATTTTCTCTTTCCACTTTCATTCTAGTTGAAGTGATAAGTAAGGCATACTGACCAAAGTGAAATATTTATTGAACGAATGGATTTGAGTTAGCATTGTGGAGTGGAAACCCAAGAGTTTTCTTTTCTTTTTCCTTTTTTTTTTTTTTTTTTTTTTTTTTGATTTTTGGAGGGAGAAAGCAGGGCAATTGGGGTAAAGTGACTTGCCCAAGGTCACCCAGCTAGTAATTGTTAAGTGTTTGAGGCCGGATTTGAACTCAGGTTTTCCTGACTCCAGGGCTGGTGCTCTATTCACTGGACCATCTAGCCACCCCCCAAGAGCTTTCTAAAGAAGAATTGTCTTATTTTCATTTAGGCTTCAGTAATAGGAGAACAAGAGCAAAGAAACCAAAACTAACATATTGACAGAATTGGTTCTGAGGAAAACATTTCTTTTTTCAGAGACTTCATTGAGGCATCAATACCTTCTAACTGAAGAATTTGGTAGAGACAAAAAAAAAGCCCCAACAACTAAGCCAACTTTGGGGTGTTTTCCACTGAGTGCAATTGAACTTGCTGCTAAATGTTTTAGCTATTAATAAGATTTTTTAAATCCCCTTACTAAGGGAAACTATATTCAGCCCTTTTGTTGCTGTTGTGTTTCTACTTAAAAAAAAATATGTTCGAAGTAGATGGTTGGAGAATCTGTGGTCAGTTAACCCAGTTGTCTAGAGCATGGTGTTAATGAGGCCAGGGTCGTGGGTTCAGTCCCCATATGGGCTTCACTATAACCTAATCACTACAGGCTGTACTTCAAACCCTGACGTCTCTCAAAAATGTGTGCTGTTGGTCATGAGGAGGATGATTCATTCAGTAAATTCTGATTAAAGCACCCACTATGTGCAAAGCATTTTGCAGAGGGGTGGGAGCACTGAGAGATATACAGAAATGAATGACAGCCTGAACTCAAGAAACTTAGAAACAGAAAGTTATAAGGGAGATGAAGGGAGGAGGAAAAAAAAGTGCAGACAGATGGGGCTAAAAAGGATGAATAAGATAGAGATAGAGACTAGACCTGAGATTTTTTTACATTATTTTTTATTTTAATTTTTAATTTATGGAATAAAAGAAGCATTTACACAACAGTATAATAAAAATGATTGCCCATGAAACTACAAATCTATTGTGTACAACTTGCTATTCCGTTAAAATATACAGTTAAATATCATGTAAACTTCTTTTTTTTTTCTTCTTTTGTACCACCCCTTCCCCCATGGCTATCATTACACACAAATGTGTGTGTGTGTGTGTGTGTGTGTGTGTGTGTGTGTGTGTAAAACCATTCTATACATACTTCTACTTATCAGTTCTTTCTCTGGATGCAGATAGCATCTTCATATGTCCTTTGTAGCTAATTTGAGTATTTATAATAGTCAAAATTACTTAGTTGCTCAAAGTTGTTCTTAAAACAATATTGCTGGGGTGGTTAGGTGGTGCAGTGAATAGAGCATGGGCCCTGGAGTCAGGAGGCCCTGAGTTCAAATTCGGCCTCAGACACTTAGCTGGGTGACCTTGGGCAAATCACTTAACCCCAATTGCCCTGCTTTCCCCCCTCCAAAAAGCAAAAAAATTAAAAATTAAAAAACAATATTGCTGTTACTGTATACAATGTTCTCCTGATTCTGCTCATTTCACTCTTTATTATTTCATGCAAGTCTACCCAAGTTTTTCTAACATCATCGAGCTCATCATTTCTTATAACACAGTAGTATTCTATTGAACCTGAGATTTCACTGGTATTAGTGAACTCCCTGGAGAGGAAATACCTATCAAGAGTGTGAAGGGATCAATTATATCCATTACAAAGGGAAAATAACACAAACCATAAGCCCTAGTGATAATGGATTAGTAATATCATTTTGGTATATTAAGATACACTATACCAATATATACTATATACTAAGGATAGGTTGTCCGTAGTTGAAATCTATTAACTTTAATAAATAAGCAAATAGGAAATATTCAGTATCAACCACCATCTTTTTTTTTTTTTTTGGTCAGACCAATTAAACTTCTCCCAATCAGCAACTGTTTTACAGTTTATTGACTTAGAGAGTAAGTAGCCTGGGCCAATGGGAGGCTGAGTGACTCAACCCAGGGCTCCACTGCCAATCTATGTCAAAGGCAGGACTAACCCAGTTCCCTGGAACTCTAAGGTTAGTACTATCCCATATGGCATTCTGTCTCTCACAATCAGAGTGATTTGATTAAAACAAGGGTTTCTTCAATCTGAAACAAATCTGCTAGCTATCTTAGGACAAGAAATTGAAGTGGTGTCTCTGGTTCTCCAGAAGGACAGTGCCTTTTTCTCTTGTAAACAGAGAAAAGAGATGATAAGGAGAGAAATCTGATGCCATTTTAAAAAACACTTTTAAAGTCCTTTCCTGCCCACAGTTGCAATTTCTTTCTGATTTAGTGCTTGTGTTATGCAAATAAGCCCTATTTTGAAATTCAGTAAAATTGAAACACCTGATTCTCATCTGAAAAAGAATCCCACACAGGATCTTACAAAAATTATTTGGAAAGGAATACCATGAATCCAGTGCCTCAGATTTCCTTGGAGAATGGTACTGTGTAAATACAGAGTTGTGGTATTAATTAAGCATGGAGATTTTCTCTTGGTTCTTAGCATGGAGTGTTTTCTCTTGTAGCTTAAGGGCAGTAATGTGGGAGGTCTTTGGGAGATTTGTCTTCTTTGCCCAGTGAGGCAATTAGGATTATTTATATTTTCTCTTCCATTGTGAAAAATTAAAAAGAGTCTAGAGTAAAAATTCTCAGACAGTCCTGTGTTGAAAGTAAGAATGTGTATACAAGAACTGTAAAAGAAAGCTACATTAGGATTTTTTTCCCCTAAGATTCACTTCTGTTGAGTGCTATGCTGCTGCATGATGTAAAATAATCTTTCTATAAAATTAAAACAGATTTTCTAAGCATGTTCTTTTTATCACTTTGGTCCTCAGATATGTGTGTGTGTTTGTGTGCATGCATGTGCATGGCATGCTAGGTCTTGGCATCTAGAGAGCTTTAGAAGTGTTGAATTTTTGAACTACAAGGGTACTCAGCAATCATGTAACTTATGTTTTTCTTTATCGAGAGGGGTAAAGTGAGGCCCAGAGAGGTCAAGGTACTCGTCCAAAATCATACTTCTAGGTTCTAGAGGTCAGAGCAGAGTCTTCCTTACTTTATTTATTTTGAGTAGCTTTTTAGTTAAGCTAAAGTTAATTGCAGACTTAAAAGGCAACCAGTGATTTTCTCTCTTGAAAATAAACCTTTAAATTTAACTCCAATCTCTTCTAAATTTAACTCAAATCCCACTTTCTTTTCTCCGATGCCCTTATTTTGTGACAGAAAGCTTTTCTCTTTTTTTAACAATTCAGGATTTAAAAACCCAGTTGCATTGAGGGGCTCATTCATGTTAATGCATGTCTTTGGGATCAGTTTGGTCACTTACAAAACCCATTGGTACAGTTATGTTCTTTGCTTTCTACTTTTCTTCTCATCTGACCTCAGAGACTTGCTGGATTGTATGGCCCTGGGCAAGTCACTTAACCTCTGTTTGCCTCTATTTCCTCATCTGTAAAATGGTGATAATAATAGCACCTATTTCTTAAGATTTTTGTGATGAGCAAATGAGATAGAATTGTAAAGCACTTAACATGGTCCCTCGCATATGTTGTTGTTGAGTCATTTCAGACTCTTGGTCACCCCATTTGGGATTTTCTTGGCAGAGGTACTCAAGTCGTTTCCAGTTTCCTTCTCCAGTTCATTTTACAGATGAGGAAACAGAGGCAAACAGGGTTAAGTGACTTGCTCAGGGTCACACAGCTAATAAGTGTCTGAGGCCAGATTTGAATTTAGGAATACGAGCCTTTCTGACTCCAGGTCTAGCGCTCTGTCCACTGTGCTATCTAGCTGCCCTGACACCTAGTAAAAGCTCTATAAATGATAGCTATCATTATTACCATTTTTGTTATTATTATTATCCCCACACGGTGAAAAATACTGCCTTTCACGCTGTAGGCAAAACCTGCAACTAAGATCTTTGACCAAGAAAAAAGATATCTTTTATGAATAAAATACAAAAGCTCATGTTTATCTCATGCTGTAGGGTTTACAAATCATTTTATGTCCATAATTTCCTTTGATCCTCAAAAGAGCCCTGTAAGCATGATTATCCCAATTTTGCAGGTGAGAAAATAGGCCTGAAATGGTTAGAGGGTTTCTCATTTTATAAGTGTTTAATACATGTTATTTCAATGGATCTTGATAACAACCTGAGGAGGTAAGTTGTACAAAGTACTCTTCTTTCTATGACAGGAGAAGAAACTAACATTCAGGGAAATCAAAGTGACCTGTTTATGGCTATATATTGTTATTTAATATGTATTAGTACTAGGATTTAAACTGAGTAGTGAGGACAAAATGAACCATTTGCAAAAATGAAAGTAGATCCTTAAAAACTGCCTATTCTTGGTCTCCAAACTAGGTCTAAAGGTAGTTCCAAATTTTATATTGGCGGGGGTGGTGACAGGTGGTAGGAGGGTGGCAGCGAGGTAATCAGGGTTAAGTGACTTACCCAGGGTCACATAGCTAGTATGTATCAAGTGTCTGAGGTCAAATTTGAACTCAGGACCTCCTGACTCCAGGGCCTTGTAATGTAATGCCAAAAGAAAGGCAACTTCCCAGGTTCAAAATACCAGCATAGGTGCTCTCTATTTTATTCAGTGACAAACCAAGAACAGAGAAGATCAAAACATGACATCATTCAAAATACAGCATTTACTAAGTGTGATTAAATAATCTCCAAGGACTACCCCACCCCAGGACCTTCCAATCATTCAATCAATTACAAAGTCTCTGTTCTAAATACTTCTCCACCCCTAGGCTATACCTTAATCAAGTCCACCACAAAGCCCCTCTTCTCAAATGGAGATTAGTTTCCAAACATAAGGTCAAAAGTTCCCCACCCCTGGATCACAATTGAATCTACCCCAGAGTTACATCAAGTTTAAACACAGCACTTAATACCCAAATGGAGGTCTTTTCTTCATCTTGACAGGAGGCAAGTTCTCAGCAATCTTAGTTCCTGAGGAGACAAGGCTTAGCAAGGCCATAAGATACATTGCCAGTCCCTTCATGAATTCATCCTCTGTCTGTAGAACAGTCCTAGAACCCCTGAACACATTAGCAAAGCCCTCTCCCAGGATTTCTGTAAACATACAACAAGAAAATCCTTCTTCAGGGCTTCTGAACCAACAGAAAGGCTCCCAGACCCCTGCAACAACAGCACTGTCCTTCACCAGTGGACAGTATTCATTCTGTCTGCAGGACAGTCTCCAGACCCCTGCAACAACAGCACTGTCCCTCACCAGTGGACAGTATTCACTCTCTGTCTGCAGGACAGTCTCAGGGATTCTTAGCGAACAGCCAGGTTCCAGGACTTCTTCAACAAAAGGACTGTCTTTCACCAGTGGACAAATCTGGCAAAACAACATCAAAACAGACAGACAAAGTACCAGCAAAACAGCCATGTCTCCTCAGTCCTTGGCAGCTCAGGGGGCAGGTCTCAAAAGTCCAGGGCAATTCAAAGCGGCCACCAGCAATTCTCTTAGTCTCTCTTTCTCCACGAGGTGCTGCTTTCAAAAAGATCTTCCGCCTCTCTCTAGTGTCTCTCCAAATCTACCTCACCAGCTCCTCCCAGTTCAGGACTTTCTTTTCACACCAACAAGCCCATCCCACAGGTGGGATTAACAAACTCTGGGTTTTAACACAATCAATTTGAAAACCAAGCCAATACAGGGGAATCTTTAATTGCCATTACTATCACAGGCCTATACTTTATCCACTGCATGACCAAGTTACCCCTTCAAAAATATTCTTCTGGTATTAGTACTTCTTAGTGGAGAGGTACATGCTTAGCATAGAAATCAACCAAAAGTTAACAGTTATGAGCAGGACAAATGGAATAAGCATTTATATGGCATCTACTATGTACCAGCTCACAATAACCTTGGGAGGGAGGTGCTGTTATTATCCCCATTTCACTATTAGGGAAACTGAGGCAAACAACTTAAGTCACTCATTCAGCTAGTTAGTGACTTGAGTTTGATATGAACTTGGGTTTTCCTGACTCTAGGCCCATTGCTCTATATGCTGGCTACCCTCTAGCAGAGAAGGCATTAATAAGAGACAGGTTTATAGGAGATATTTTAGAGATTTCTTTTTGAAATCTTTTTCCCAGACATTGCTGGATCCTGTGCCCATTCCTGCCCACCTCTCCCTTCCTTTTGTCCTTTATCCTTGATGATAATAGTAGCTGTAACAACCAGTTTTTTAAAACTCAAAGAAAACAAGCCTGGCTTTCAGCCTGGCTTCCCAGCCACTTATAATGAGTTTATAAAAATTCCTTTTTGTGCTGAGCCACACAGGGCAGAAAGATTGCTGGTTTTCAGTCAGCCAACACTTAGATATAATGACTAAAGACTTGATGAAAAGAAGACATTTTTTCCTTATTCCTGAAGATAGCACTGCAGTGGGGAGAAGAAATAACCAATCCTTACATGTTATGATTTTCTTCTAAGTAGCATTTACTTTGGGTGATACCCCTATGCATATTAGAGATGGCAATATTCACCTTGTTTTTAAAGCCCCACGTAAGGTTTTGACCATTTCCATGTATAGTTTTGGTATTGGTTTTGTGGGCTCATTTACTTTGTAATTTTTAGTAGGATTAACACTTAAGTGGTTTAAAATATGCATTTTGGTTTTCAGGGTAATTTTTATTAAATAATATTGCTTCCTTTCTGTATCTGTGGTCCCCTTGCCAATGAATGCTGAGTTGTTTCTTGGTATACTGCTCTGGAGTGAGCCTTACCCATTCTGTGTGCCTGATCCACAGTGGATAAGGTGATGTGATAAATACTTTTTTTTTTTTGCTTTTTGGAGGGCAATTGGGGTTAAGTGACTTGCCCAAGGTCACACAGCTAGTTTTTTTGTGTGTATGTGGTGTGTGTTAAGTGTCTGAGGCCGGATTTGAACTCAGGTCTTCCTGACTCCAAGGCCGGTGCTCTATTCATTGCACCACCTAGCCGCCCCAATAAATACTTCTTGATATGCCAGCAGTACTTTTATTTCTCTGGTGAAGTCAATGGTTTTACAAATCAAAACAAAAACCCAAACCTCACTACAGGATTCCACTGCTTTTCAACTCTTTTCCTATTTGAGATAGTTGTACCTAAAAACATTTTATTTCTTTCTTCAGTAGGACCTTAATACAAGAGTGACTATTATAAATCTTTCTGAGCACAACAATGTGTTTGCATTACACAAAACAGATGTAAATATGGTACTTGACAGAGGATGGACCATCTAAGTTTGACAGACAGACAAGTAAACACAGGAAGACAGGGAGGTTTTGTAGGTATTGCTAATTCATGATGAATCCCATTGGCAAGAGAATAATTCATCAGCTATTGGGTAACCCACTGGTGAGGAGCCTCTCTGTATTTGGCAAAGCCAGTGGTCGGAAAACAAATACATCCTGTTACCTCAACTCTGCTTGAATTCTTTCTAGTGTGACAGAAATGTCCAGAGTTTATGTTCTGGTGGCACAATCTTCCAAAGCCCCTAGGTTAACCACCATGCAGTGAGGCATGGGGGGGGTTGGGATGGACTTTTGGATGAAAACTACAGTTTTTGAAATATTAAAACACATTTTATAGGTGAAGAAATATGATCAAAAGGTTGAGTTACTGCCCATGGTCATATAACCAATAAGAGACAGGTTGAACTGTTGCCTTGTGCTATCATAATACAGTAATATTTCATAAATAATGTCATTATGCTTTCTTCACTTTGAATTAGGTGAAGATCGAATTCAAAAATTTACTAGATGTATAAAATCCTTGTCTTCTTAAAATTATCAAGAATACATTAGAGCAGAGAACCTTACTCTGGGGTCTATGAACTTAAAAAAAAATTTGGATAACTTTTATTTAAAAATAATTGGTTTCTTGCTAATCCCATACATTTTATTTTATTCATTTAAAAACATTATTCTGGGGCAGCTAGGTGGTGAAGTGAATAGAGCACCAGCCCTGGAGTCAGGAGGATCTGAGTTGAAATGTGGCCTCTGACACTTAACACTTACTAGTCGTGTGGCCTTGGGCAAGTCACTTAATTGCCCTTCCAAAAAGGAAAAAAAAAACCAAACCCATTATTCTGAGAAAAAAGGGTCTGGAGGCTTTAACAGACTGCCAAAAGTATTTATGATACAAAAAAAATTTTTAAGAGCTCCTGCTTTAGAGCTATTATTATTGTAAGAAATATCATGAAGCATTAGACAAAGCTAGTTAAACAAACATGGTCCCTGACTCCTAGAAGCTTAAAATCTCGAGTACTCTGAGAGCATACAGATCTTCTCAGTGAAGGGGGTAGTTTCCACTCCCTTCACACAATTTGTCCCAGACATTTTCATTACCCATTTGAAATGTCTTTTCATTGATTAGTCTTCCTTTGTTCTTCGTTTTATCTCAGCATCTGGCCTCAGACTTATAGGCCTGTAACTACTTAAAGTTTATGCCCAGATTTGGAATGCAGACTGCTAGTTAATAGATGTCAGACCAGAAGAAAGCTTGTCAACACTTTCAATCAAGGGTATTATTTACCGTTGCCACCTATATCTTCCATAGCACACACAAGGCTTGGGTATGGTACACTAGCCTGTCTGCTTGTGTTTACATGTTTGTCAATTAAACTTAAAGGGTCCATTTTGACAAGTAACCATATTTGCTTCTGCTCTGTCATCATTGGTGCTCAGAGAGATTTATAATAGTCACTCATACATTGAGGTCATACCCTTATTGATGAGAGAGAGAAAATGTTTTTAAGTGCAACAATAATGTCAGGAAAACTTCCCACTCCAGTCTCCCTTATTGACCTCTTTTACTTTTTTCTGTTGCCTGACACCTTCTTGGGATGCTCTTTCTGCTGCCTGCTTTTTCCCCTTGATGGCTGCTACTGTTGCTTACATTTCTGATACTCTCCCAGTATTCCCCACTCTGACTGATATAGAGTGTTTTCTGATTTCCCCAGAATTCTCTGCTGCTCATACAGGAAAGTGTCTCATAAAATTTTTATGATGCCCTATTTTGGCGGCTTCAAAATGGAAGGGAAAATTGTGACCACAGTAAAGGCACAGTAGGAACGATTGTAATTCTCTGTGCGGCAACGCTGCGGTGGGAGATTTGATTTAACTGTATACATTGACAAAACATTACATGGTTAAATGTATCTATAAGGTTCTTGTTGAGTTGCTTGGGAAATTTTTTTCTTCTTTTTCCTGAAGAGTAATCAGAACATTCACAGTTTATCAAATACTTTCTTACATTTAGGAATTATTTCAGTAAATTTTATCCAGTTGAATAATTGCTGGTGATTGCTTTAGGATTGTGGTAAGCAAATTATAGGCACCCCCTCCCACCCACTCTAAGGCTGAAGGTTCAAGGAAAGTCTCATGAGTTCTCACAGAGGTTATAAACAGGTTTGAACAACTTACCATTGTCTTTCCACTTGTTAGAAAATTTTAAGAAACCTGAAACCCACATGTTATTCCCCTTAAATCTTTAGTGACTTAACAGCTGTCCTGCAGTAAATGTATAATTTCAATTTAAACTCTTTAGAAATGGGTGTGTTGTTATTTTTGGTCCCTTGACTAATAATTAATACTCTTTGTAGAGAAATATGTATTATATATCTTAAAATTAAATAGGAATTGGCCAATTATCAAGTTAATCTGGTTGATAAAGACCAATGGTATCAAACTCAAACAGAAAGAGGCCTATTAAAGCTATCCCCCACAGATGGATATTGACTTAGAAAACCACATATTGACATTACCTATCTGCTATTGCATTTTTGTTTATTTTGTTAAATATTTTTCAATTACATTTTAATTTAGTTCTGAGCAGGTACCTATTTGACACATCTGGTATAGACAATGCCTTAGATATTCAGAATCTTGAAAGTATCGAATAGCTATTGAGACTAGGGGTGTTGGTGAAAAGGGGAAAATTTTTGAAAACTTTAGAACCCTTAGTGTATTTTCTTCTATTTGGTATATTTTAAGAAATCACCTCAACCATTTCTAAACCTGTTCTTTCATTCTAGGTGCAAACATTTGATGGGGCTATCTCAACAAAGATACTCAGTAGAATCTAGATGGTGATGGAGATCAGGGAGCTGTCAATAGTCTTAGAGTCAGAGAATTGCTGGCATTGGAAGGAAACTACAATCTCTTCCTCAGTGAGGAATCCCTTCTGCAGTATCCCTAAATGATGGCCATCCACCTTCCACTGAAATACTTGCAGTAATGTAGAACTGACTGCTTTGAGAGACCATCCATTTCATGATGGCATAGCTCTACATGTTAGAAAACTGTGTATTATTTTTTTTTAATTTTTTTTTTTTAAGCAATCGGGGTTAAGTAACTTGCTCAAGGTTACACGGCCAGTTATTTCTGGGTGTGGTGCTGAGTATCTGAGCCTGGGATTCGATCTCCCGGTCGTCCCAACACTGGAGCCAGTGCTCTTACTCGCCGAGCCACCTGGCCGCCCCTAAGCAATTGGGGTTAAGTAACTTGCTCAAGGTTACACGGCCAGGTGTTTCTGGGTGGGTGCTAAGTGTCTGAGCCCGGGATTCGATCTCCAGGTCTTCTCAACACTGGAGCCGGCGCTCTTACTTGCTGTGCTACCTGGCTGCCCCGAAAACTGTGTATTATTTAAGCCAAAACTTTCTCCTTTGCAAATTCCACCCATTAGTTATAGTCCAATTTTCCAAAGCAATAGAGGACAAGTAAATCCCTGAGAGAATGTGAGCACCCCAACAGGATGGTCTCTTTAATTTTTTAGTGTGTCTTACCAAAGCCTTGCATAGTGCCTGGAACATAGGTAATCAGCTAAGTGTTAGAGATTAATCAGTTGGAACTAGACAGGGCCATGCAAATCTCCACTAAATATGGGAGGAAAACTCTCATGTTTCCTCTTAGTTTTCTCTTCCTGTTCATATAACAGAGTGCCTTACAAATAGCAGATGCTTAATAATTTTTGTTCTTAGATTTGGATTAACATAAGTAAAAAACATAAGCAAAGCAAATTAACTTGAAAGTAAAGGGAAAAAAATTTAACTTTTAAAAATACATTTTAGTGATTTTAATTTGATTTAAAATGTCTGCTACTTTGTGAACTAATTGGTTTCCACACTGATTGTCAAAGGTTTGAATATGCACATACAGCACACACACATGTATAGGTATCCTTGTAGGAATTATCATCCAAGTGATTTAATGTATGTACATGTACACACATGTATATGTTTGTACATACATTTATACACACATACGTCTCTCTTTGCATGGCAACTTTTTTTTTTTTTTGGCAATTGGGGTTAAGTAACTTGCTCAAGGTTATATGGCCAGGTGGGTGGATGCTAAGTGTCTGAGCCCGGATTCGATCCCCAGGTCATCCCGACACTGGAGCCGGTGCTCTTACTCACAGTGCTACCTGGCCACCCCATGGCAACCTTTTTATAACCAGAATATTTAGTTGCCTGCCTGTATCAGTAGGAGTTTCCCAACCAAGTGTTCCTGATGTTGATGATATTATAGTTATGGACACATACATAAATAAATACATATGTATGTACAAACATACATTGCAAAGTGACCCTGGATTCTCAAAGGTTATACCAGGAAAAATCAAGCTCTGGCAGATTATGTGATGAAAGAAAGGCTTTGAGTAAAGGCTTAGCTTTCGAATGTTGCTCTAAAAGCTTGCTCACTCTTCTTTGATATTTTTATCAAAGATGTGCTTTGTGTATATAGATTATTCTTAGATAATCTACGCTTTGTTTTCTGAAGTCCAGGCTAGCATGATACAGGGAGGCTCATCACAACTAAGTTGACAATTTAGTAGTAAATTTGAGGGGCCACTAGGTGGCTCAGTGGGTAGAACATTGATTGGGCTAAGAGTTAGGTCTCAGACACTAACTGTGTGACCCTAGGAAAATTATTTAACCCTATTTGTCTCAGTTCCTCATTTGTAAAAAATGAACTGGAGAAGGAAATGGTAAACCACTTCAGTTTCTTTGCCAAGAAAGCCCCAAATGGGGTCACAAAGAGTTGGACGTGACTGAAACAACTGCACAAAAACAACAAATGAATTCTTTCCACAAAATAAAAAATATATATATAAAATAGCCCTCAATCCTCTGTGAGTCTTTTCCATTTCTTTCTTTGTTTTTGCCTTTTTTTTTTTTTTTGCTTTTTGGATGGGGGAAGGTAGGGCATTTGGGGTTAAATGACTTGTCCAAGGTCACATGGCTAGTTTTGTGTTAAGTGTCTGAGGTCAGATTTGAACTCAGGTCCTCCTGACTCCTTTTCCATTTCTACAGGCCTGATAAGAGAATGGTGAAAAATGGGGCAGAGGGTGCTGAGACTCACATAATCTTTATACCATCTAAAAACATTAATTTAGCTTTTGCTATTTAAAGTTTGAGGTCTTAGGGGGCGGCTAGGTGGCACAGTGAATAGAGCACCTGGAGTCAGGAGGGCCTGAGTTCAAATCCATCCTCAGACACTTAACACACACACACATACACACACACACAAATAGCCATGTAACCTTGGGCAAGTCACTTAACCCCAATTGCCCCTCCAAAAAAAAAGCAAAAAAAAAAAGTTTGAGGTCCTTGTCCAGTGACCAACAAGTGGATAGCCACTAGAAGAATCTGAATCATATCTCTCTTGACATTTTTGAAGGGAACAAGGAAGTTTCCATTAAATGGAAAAATAGCTTACATAGTCTCCTTGGAGAAATAAATAAAACAATTGATCAAGTTGAATTTATTTATCTACCCAAAGCCAATAAGAAACAATTTCATGGGACATTTGGTCATTTCATATGACAATGCTCATGATAAGTATTTACAATGATGTCATTATGAAAATAATTGCAACTTATTTACTAACATTTGTTGTAGACGATGAAGTAAGAGACATTTTGCAAGGAGCATATGGCCCTCCCAATTAAATCAGCATATACTTCGGTATTTGGTGAATTTAATCCAAAGATGGCCCTAGGTTAAGGATGGTTAAAAAAAATGAAGTTGGAAAATAGGATTCATGAGTTTGAAATTAGAGAGGCCAAAGACTTGTAGATGGTAAAGAAGCTCCACATTTCTCTGTATTTAACATTTTCTTTAATAAAATCATTGGAAGGTACTAGATGTGGTGAGTAGCAAATATCACCAAACAATGAAATTTGTTATATTTTCACATTCAGAAAATAACTTGTTATTGATATAGGAATCATTTAATTAGCAATGGTTAGTATGTAGTCAAACCACCACTTGTTTGAGCAATGGTCCAAATTAATAGGGCAGCTAAATGATACAGCACTAGGCTGGGAATCAGGAAGGCCCTAGTTCAGATGTGGCCTCAGACCCTTACTAGCTGTGTGACCCTGGGCAAGACACTTAATCCTATTTGCCTCAGTTTCCTCATCTGTAAAATAAGCTCAAGAAGGAAATGGAAAACAGCTCCACTATCATTGTCAAGAAAAACCCAAATGGGATCACAAAGAATCAGACACAACTCAAATGACTGAACAACAACCAAATTAATAGAAACATAAAGAACAAAAATGAGAAGATGGCATGCAATTAAAACAATTCGTTTGACTCATTTAAACAACTTACTGATGTCAAGCAATGCTAAAAGGTAGAGAAAAGGATATTGGCACCAATAAGAACAATTGTATCCAGAAGAAAATAGATGTGAAGCAATTGCGATATCAAGAATACCAAACACTTGACCTCAGTTAAACAGAGATAGGATAATGAAGGGAAACACTTGTTTATAAAATCTTATGGAAAAGGATGATGGTAGATCATGAAAAATCTGCTCCCTGGTATATTGTAAGTGTTTAATGAATGCTTGTTGAGTTGAATTGACATTTTCATCATCAGAACACCCAGGCATGATAATGTGAACCTGTTCATGAATGTTGTTGTCATTCTCTGGGTTTCAGACACAGCCATACTTTGTTTTAGGAAGTGTTTTCCAGAGCCAGTGAGAACTGGAATCAGATAGTGGTGAGAACTAGAGAGGGTGCTGAAGACAGTTCCAGTGTGTGGCATTTGTGTCATCATTTACATGCTTTGTGTGTGTGTGTGTATGTGTAAGACTGCAAAAAATTTATCTTCAGTATTTAACACTGCAGAATTTCAAGTGATTTTGTGATCCTTTTAGTTTTCAGAGGTCAGAAAATATGGACCAAAAGGATCAAGAACTCTCTTCACAAGGACCGTACAGAATCTCCCTAGTGACTTGTTTCAATGATATTTTTCAGATAATAATTTCCCACTAACAGGAAAAACAAAAGTATAAACAGTTCAACTCAATAGACATTTATTACATGACAACTTTGTACAGGGTACTGAGCTAGGTTTTGGAGATATAAAGATAGATTGGCACAGACTTTGCACTCAAGAAGCTTACAATTTAATAGAGTCAGTGCTGAGTTTTATCCAGTAATTAGCTCTGAAAGAGCTATTTTTTAAAGATTAACTTCCTTGAAACTAACATAATATAGATAATGAATTCTGTAATTTAATACCTCCTTCAGAGCTCTTATTTTTTCCTGAAAGAAACCCTGATGACTTGTTCAGTTTGGCACCTAATTAAATTGATTTCAGAAGATTGGGGAGTCATTGAGCTAGGGTATTTCTGATTAACGCTCATGCTGCAGACACCAAAATAAAGAACAGTTTTTGAGTGTTAACATTAGTTAATTGGTATTAAATGGTCTTTCACTTATAAGTCCCAGGGCATATTTAAAAGCATGCTTAAAAAAAACAAAAACGTGGTGCAGATGAGTTGAGGATTCTCCTCCTTTACTGTAATGATCTACAATATAAAACAAAGGTTGTTAAACATTTTTTAGCTGTTGATCTTTTGGTCTCTACTCTAGGAGGTAACAGAATTTCTTCATTCCATTAAAACTCAAATATTTCTTGTTCCACAAATCTCAATATCTGATATGTAGCCAAAAAGGCTAAGAAAAATCTTAATCTATCTGATATGTAATTGACCAAATGAACATCATCTTGATTCAATAAGGAATAATCTTAAAATGTATGCAAAGAACTAATTTATTTTGTCTTAACCTGATTTGAGCTTAAGAAACTTAGGTGGATAGGATCACATATTACAATCTTCTCATTTTGCAAATGAAAGACCTGAGATCCTTAAATAAGATGCCTTGAGCTTTTAAGTGGCAGAGCCAGGATTTGAACCCAAATTCTCTTGATTGAAATCCAATGCTCTTCACCTTTTCTTTCTGTTTGACTACTTACCGTGTTTCCCCGATAATAAGACCTATCCCGAAAATAAGCCCTCCCCTTACTGTGCAAGATTCCTTGAAAATAAGCCCTCCCCCAAAAATAAGCCCTATTGAGATTGCTACTGTAGTGAAGGTGATACCCTGCACTACACGCTACATTACGGTACCCTCTGTATGCACCGTCCCCCCCCCCCGTGAAGCCCACGCCGCGCTCTGAGCTGCATCTAATCAGAGCTGCAGCAGTGAGCGCGTCATCCTGTTCTTCCCCAGTGATTTGCTTATTGAATAAAGGTACATTTTTTTGTTCACATTTACCTGTTTATTAAAATTGCTGTCAATGTTCATTAAAATAAGCCCTCCCCTGAAAATAAGCCCTCTGGTGTTTTTCTGTCCAAAAAAAATTAATAAGACAGTGCCTTATTATCGGGGAAACACGGTAGTTAGCAAAGAGAAAGAGCTAAGTTGATAGGATTTCATCTTGAGCTGTGCTGAGACTATCCCTTCTCATTTAAATAAAAATGTGTTCTTTATCCTGCAAATACTCAGCTTTATATTTAGTATTTTTTCTAATTGTGATTTTTCCTTCTTGTGAGGAAATGAATTGAGCATTCAGTTTTCTGAAGGTTACTGATATTCACTAAAGAATGACTAGGATCTTTGCTTATGACTTATCATTTTAAAATATATCAGCATTTTTTAACTTTTATTTTTACCCTTTCAACATTTTAGTATCCTTTGCCTCTGGCCTTTATAAGTCAAAGATTACCATGTTCTCTTTGGGCAGGTTTAGCATTTGAAAAAATTAGCAAAGTTAAATGAAAAGATTAACAAAAGATATTTGTCACAATTATTGTTTTAGTATCTGTGCATAGAAAGTGTTTAATAAATGCTTTCTTGCTTGATATCATTCACAATCTAATTCCTTATTTTTTTAAATTTATTTTTTCACCCATTTGAATCTTTTCCATCTGTTCACAAAGTGACCTTGAGAACAAAAATTGCATTTTAGAGTTAGTTTTGGAGGAGAAGGGAAAGTGTATAATTTGGTGCATGTTTAATGGGTTGTACATTCTTCCTTGCCCTGTTTTATTATTCCCAGTCCATCAGTGGTTTGGCGCACAGGGGAAGTAGGTCAGTGTCTCACTGGAGGAGCAGTTCTATGCAAATGAAGGTGGGACTCTGAGGAGCCCAAGAACCAAAGCTTGTAACTCTAGGTGCTACAACGAGATGGGATCATTGTGTTTGGGGATCCCTTATGTTTTGTTTAATTTCTTTTTCCAGGTGTCACTTTTTTTCTGAAGCTATTCTTCTAGACTTCTTGGTATTTCTATGGGATGTCAATAGGTGAGTCAATGAAATTCCATTTTCTTTAAGCTTTTGTTCGTGTTTTGCAAAATGTTGATATTTGGGGAGCATTTTAATTTATCAGAGATAGATGCTAATTTTCATCCTTTTTGGCTCTTTCAGAATAAAGACTGATCTTTTAAAAAAAAATAGGACTATCAGTGTCAAGTGCCCTTGGTGAGGATGCAAAAACCATATGTTGCTGCCAAAATGAAGTTTAATGCTATCCTTCTACCATATTCTATTTTGATGCTCCAAAAGGATTTTTTGTTTTGTTTTGTTTTGTTTTTTAACCACGTTTTAGGTACACCCACCTAAAGTGAGGTTTTCTTGTCTAGTCATCAAAATCACAGAATCTGAGTTGGAAAGGATATTAGGGGTCATGACATCTAACTACATCTGAGCAAACCTGTGGTCATTGAGCCTTTGCTTGAAGACCTCCAGTATAGGGGAGCTCTCTACCTCTGAGGTCTACCATTCCATTTTGGGAGAGGCCTAGTTGTTAGATATTTTTCCTTATCTTGTAAAATCTATGCCTTTCTGATTTCCTCCTACTGCTCATTTTGTCCTCCGAGACCATACAAAATAAGTCAAATCCATATTCCACATGATGTTGTCCAGTTGTTTCAGTCATGTCCTATTTTTCATGACCCTATTTGGGGTTTTCTTAGCAAAGATACTGGAGTGGTTTGCCATTTCCTTCTGTAGTTCATTTTACAGTTGAAGAAACTGGAGCAAACAGGGTTAAGTGACTTACCCAGAGTCATATAGCTAATAAGTGTCTGAGTCTGGATTTGAACTCAGAAGATGAATCTTCCTGACTCCAGGCCTGACACTATTCACTGCACCACCTCGCTGCCTGCACGACAGCTCTTTAAATACTTGAAAACATTTCTCTTCACACATTCTAAGGCTTCTACTTTCTAGGTTAACCATCTGAGCATGGTTCCTTCAACTGATCCTGATACTGGATCATGGATTTGAAGCTTAAAAGGATCTTTGGGGCATCTAGTCTAACCATCTCATATTACAGATGAAGAAATTAGATTTGAGAGAGTAGGTGACCTGCCCAGGATCAAACAGTGTGTAACAGAGGTAGCATTTGAACTCAGCCCTTCCTATTCCAAAGCCATTGCTCTCTTCCATTGTACCCCATTGTCTCTTGTATGACATGACCTCATGGCTCTTTACTGCCCTGCTTGCCTTCCTCTGGATGCTCTGAAATTTAGCAGTGTCCTCCCCACAATGCAACGACACTCAGAAGCAAAAAGTCTGCCAGGTGCAGAATCCATCAGAACTGTCGCCTCCCTGGTCCTGGACATTTCACTCCCCTAATTTCATTCCCCTACAACTACTTGCCCTTAGACTCTTTCATCGCCAAAGAGTAAAGAAGAAAAACAGAAAGGGCAAATTCAAGTTTCTTAGTTTTGCTCCTCAATGACAACTCTTTCAAAAGTATTGACCAGGAAAGAGCTTGAAATGGCCAGCCAATGCAGGGTTTTGGATCAAGACCAGTTGGCTCTACTAATCTATTCCTTATATATTTGTGGAAATCAAGACTGAGGAAAGTTATTTTTCTAAAAGACCTTTTTGGCTAGGGTGTAGATCACTGTGGGAAAGGCCCCATTCCACCGAATGTTTCGGAATGAGGGAGGGTTAAGTTTCTGTGGAGAATTTAGTGCAGTCTAAGTTGGGGATGTAGGCAAGAGTTATAGGATCAGGAAGAGAACCAAGGATTAATTAGCTTATTACGTAGAAGTGATCTGCTTGACTTGGGACAATGAGAGGATATAAACTTTTTATTGTTAAATTGTTCTATTGATAATAGTAATTTGTTCTTCTAACAGTTCCCATTAAATGGTTTAGATTAAGTTAGTGTGGAGTTTGTTTTTGTAGACGATTGGGGGTGGAAGATCATCCTACGTGCTATTGACCTCCATTTTGCTCCAACACTTAGGACTGGGACTATATTCTCCCATGACCTCTAGCCCTCTCTCTACACTGCCCCTGTTCTGGCCCTTTTACAGTAATTGATGGGTCTTTAAGACACTCTTGTAATATGCAGAGTAAATATTTTGCTATCCTCAGGCTTGCTTGGTGCCAAAATAATGAGGGCTGTAGCAGACAGCAAAAACGAAATGCTCCCACTTCTCGGTTCTATTGGTTCTTATTTGGGATTCTTTTTTTTAATGTCAGCCTAATTTATGTGTTTCTTAACTAAGAAGCCATCCGGTGGAAGGTCATTTAAACTTCAATTCAGACAGACTAGAAGGAATAATAACATAATATTACATAATTAATTATATAATTAATAATATATTTTATATGTAATAATATAATTATTACATAAATAATAACATAATATTACATAATATTCATAAATAAAAGTAATATTATTACATTCAATTATGTGCTATAACTTAAAACAGGAAAGTGAATTCTTACAGGCCTTCTACTTTGTTTTAATGAATAAATAGAAATGGTTTGTAATTATCATAAAAATGAGTGTATCTCATAATGCTAGAAATCTAAACCACTCCTCTGAAACCTTAATTCCTTTATTAATTTGCAGTATGGGTGAAGAAACATTTTGCTAAGCAAAAAGAGCAAGTCTACCTTGGTCCCTGTCTGTAGTTTAATAAATTTCAAATCAGTAGAATTGATATTATTGAAATTATACCACACTATGATCAGGCTCCAAAATGTTTTTGTTACTTTTAGTTTTTCAAAGTTTAAATATGAATTATGCGTGATTTAGATTTTGGGTCACACTTTGGTCAGACATTATGTGGTATAGACTTATAATATCTGATTGGTGAAGACAGCTTCTTCCCTTGACAGGTCACTAGTTAATCATATTTAAATCGAGAAGTGTATGGTAATAATAATTTTGGTTGATATTTGTTTAGAAATTTAAAGGTTGCATGTCTCATTTAGATATATATCTCATTTGTTCTTTGAAACAAACCCGTGCAGTAGGTATTATAGGATAAAGAAACTGGGGCCAAGAGAGATTAAGAGACTTTACTACAGTCCAGCTAGTAAATGTCAGACAAGATTTGAACTTACCTCTTCCTTACTTCAGATTTATTGTTGTGCTTTGCTCATGTCCAACCATTTGTGACGCCATTTGGGGTTTTCTTAGCAAAGATATTGGAATGGTTTGCCATTTCTTTCTCCAGCTTATTTTACAGATAAGGAAACTGAGGCAAACTAGGTTAAATGACTTACCCAGAGTCACACAGCCAGTGAGTGTCTATGACCAGATTTTGAACTTGGGTATTCTTGACTCCAGGCCCAGCACTTTATCCGCCGAGCTACCTAGCTGTCCCTTACTCCAGGACTAAATCAGGCTGTTTCCCAGATGTCATCAGTAAAGCATTCACCTGGAAACCAGTCGGGCTGCTTTCTTTTCTTGGTAATACCTCTGGTATATTGTCTGTTCTTGAGCAAGTCACAGTTGAAACAGACTTTAATTCCCTTATTGGAAGGTCTTAATAAGAGAATAAGTCAGAAAGAATGAATCATGTTTATAAAGCATCATGAGATCTTTGAGTTGGAAATATATAATTTATGAATTATTCAGAAATATATTATTTGCAAGTACTATAAAGAATCAAAGATGAATGGAGTGTATAGCCTCTTGGTTCAGAACTTGTCACATGAATAAGTCTAACATAAAAGCCGTTGCAAGATTTTATTTGTATCAGACAAGATCAGCTCAGAAACTCTTATTCAAGAGAAACTCACTATTTCATCACCAATAGTACATCAATTAATATGTGTTTAAAGATACCCTTAAGTATTCAAAAGGAAAAAGAAAAATATTTCTATATAAAGAATAAATGTTCCTTACTAAACTTGCTGGGTGGTATGGCATAATGTTTTGGGATATGGCCTTGAAGACAGGAAGATGCAGGTTTTAGTACTGCTTCCAATGGTCAGGGGGACATTTATTCTAACCTCTTAGTGTTCTAGGCAATTTTTGGTCTGTGTCTATATGTACATACATACATATACGTTTACACACATATACACATGTATATACACATATATATTTTCCAATTACATGTAAAAATAATTTAAACAAAAAAAATAAAAATAAAACATTCATTTTAAAATGTTTTTAGTTCCAAATACTCTCTCCTTCCCTTCCTTCCTCCCTCCTTAAGAGAGCAAGCAATTTGCTGCTAATTATACGTGTAGAGTCTTGTACAATCTATTTCCATATTACCCATGTTACAAAAGAAAACACAAACCAGAAAAAAACAAAACAAAAATAAAGTTTTTTTTTAAGCAATTGGGGTTAAGTAACTTGCTCAAGGTTATATGGCCAGGTGTTTCGGGGTGGATGCTAAGTGTCTGAGCCCAGATTTGATCCCAGGTCATCCCGACTCTGGAGCCGGTGCTCTTACTCACTGTGCTACCTGGCCACCCTGAAAAATAAAGTTTTTAAAAGCAGTTCTTTTTTCCTGGGAGTAGATAGCATTTTTCATCATTATGTCATTGTATTGCTGAGAATAGCAAAGTCATTCATAATTGATCATACAATAGTGCTGTTACTATCTACAATGTTCTCTTGGTTCTGCTCACTTCACATTACATCCATTTATAGAAATCTATTCAGGTTTTTCTGAAAGCATCCTGCTTGTCATTTCTTATGGCACAATGGTATTCCATTGCTGTCATATACCATAACTTGTTCAGTCATTCTCCCCTTTATGGGCATCTCCTCAATTTATAATTCTTTGCCACAACAAAAAGAGCTGCTATAAATATTTTTGTACAAATAGGTCCTTTTCCTTTTTCTTTGATCTCTTTGGGATACAGACCTACTAATGGTATTAGGCAGCTGTCTTTAAGTCTAAGTTGCTGATATGTGCTGACCTACATCAGTAAAGAGAACTCCTTATGGTAGTGAAATCACAGGTCCAGTTACTAACCCTTCTAAGCCTAGAGTAGGCAATACATATGTACATACATACAGATAGATACATACATACATACACACATACATATATAAATATGTGTGTATATTTATGATAAAATTTAATTTAGTTCACGAATCCTATGATGTATCATTATGTCACATGTTTCACCTTCCCCAGATTTGCATTTGAAGTATACCAAATGGTCTCAAATCTATCTTCAATGCTAATGACCACTTGGTGAATTCTGAGCGATTTTGGTTTATGCAGAACTTTTAAATCAACACTTTGGCCTTTCTTAAAAAGCCCAACCTCCACTATATAGTAAAGTCTCACTTCCGAATGTCTTCACTTTAACTGCAGTTAAGTACCCTGGTCCTCAGGATGAGATTTTATTTGTATCAGACAAGATCAGCTCAGAAACTCTCATTCAAGAGAAAATGACTATTTCATCACCAATAGTATATCAAGGAGTTCTTTTAGGAACCCTCCTTACTATAGTGCCAGGAAAACCAGAAGATTGCTTCTATGTTGATATATTACAATGGAGTGATTATAGTGCAGGTATTTCATCCAGTCATTATAAAAGCTACATCCATGAGACATTGTCAAGCTGCAATGCAATTAATAGTTATAATAAATACTTCTGCTTAGCTCAGCATTCAGGCCTTTGCCTTGTTTAAATCTTTTTGCAGTAACTGATAGGTCCTGTGATAGGGACAATAATTTTTTTTTATCCTTGTGCCTGCTCATTGCCAAAAGACAGATGTATTACTAGGCAAAGGAAATTAAATGCTCCTGATGCAACTAGTCCTGTGGGCTCTTTCCAAAAATATGCAAGCAGCATCAATATTTATGCATGAGAAAAACTCCATTGTCAAAAGTTTAGTGTTTATTTGTATCATCAAGTTTGAGGCATCTTTTCAGAGAAGATAGCACAAATTAAACATTGTAAATTTAGTAGTATGTGATTTAGAGACATCCATTTTAGATGACCTTTTTATATTTTTTATTATTTTTTTCAGTAGGTACACATGTTGACTCTTCAGTTTTCATAAAGTCAATAGTGAACTGTCCTTTCATCCCATACCACCTACTGCTAACTTGTCCTGCAGTCATGACTATACTTTAAAATGCTATGAATGGCACAGTAGATACAGAACCCACCCTGGAGTCAGGAGGACCTGAGTTCAAATGTACCCTCAGACACTGACTAGCTGTGTGACCCTGGGCAAGTCACTTAACCCTGATTGTCTCCACCCAAAAAAAATGCTATAGGAACGGAAAAAAAATTATACTGGTGTATTTCTTCTGTAAATGTAGAAGATTGAAGTATATGGGTTTCTAAGAGAACATAGGGCCTGTAGGGATCCTTATGTATAATTTGATGGGCCCCATTTCTATTGGAGCTTGACACCACTGTACTAGGTGACCTCTAATATTCCTTTCTGGAATGTAAGTGGCACAGTGGTTAGAGCTCTGGGCCTGCAGTCAGGAAGACCTGAGTCCAAATCCAGCCTCAGATACTTACTAGCTGTGTGACCCTGGGCAAGTCATTTAACCTTTGCCTCTGGAGAAGGAAATAGTAAACCATTCTAGTATCCTTGCCATGAAAACTCAATGGACAGTATTTGGCATGGTCCACAGGTTACAAAGAGTCAGACATGACTGAATTATATTTCTTTCTACTCTAAATAAATGATTTCATGATACTATACCTCACATTATGCAATGAATATGGACCCAAAGTTATATTGACCACCTTGTTTTCAATCTTCATATTTTAAATATAATTAAGAATTTTAATTGATGTAGAGAGATAAAATATTAAATATAAGCAGTTTAATTAGAGTAAAGGTTACAAATATCACCCCAGGTATAAAAGAACAGTGCAGCAAAGCCTTTTGGTATGAGAATAATCACCTTGTAATTTTTTGTAAGTTAGGCATAGTTTTTTTCCTTTTAAAAAATGCATTATTCCTTTATTTTTAGCAATCACATTTTAAAAATTTGAGTTCCAAATTCTTTCCCTTCTGCCTTTTTCCCTACCCACTGACAGTGCAAACCATGTGATATTAATTATACATGTGAAATCACACAAAATATTTCCAAATTAGTTATGTTGCAAAAAGAAAAGCAAGAAAAAATATTTTTAATTCAAGCATAGTTTTTTCTTAAAGCAGGACATACCTTACTCAGAGAATGTATGTATGCACACACTTGTGCGTGTGTGTGTGTATATGTGTGTGTATGTGTGCATTCTCTGACTCATAGACCCCTTTGTGTTCATAGGCTTATTTGCTGACCCTTAGCCATTTTAGCTTTGACAGCTATCGTTTGAATGGGTACTTTGGAAGTGAATACATTATTCCAACTGCTATTCACATTCTTTAATAGAATTGTTATGCAAGGGAATATCCACATGTCATTAGATTCATTACATTTAAGTGCCTACTTTACTAGACATTAGAGATACATAGATGATGGGGGTTGCAAAGGCCTTGCCCTAACAGGAACTTACAATCTAACAGGGTGGAGGAATGATGAGGTTTAGATGTACAAATAACTAAAATGAAAGGGAGAATGTGATAATTACAAAGGAGAGGTCCAAGCAAATTATTCCATAGAAATCTGTGGAAGGATTGATCACTTTTAGTTGGGGAGAGGAGTCAGAGAGTGCTTCACAGTTGAGGTGGTACCCAAGTTGGACCGTGCAAGGAAGGGACTTCAGCAGGCAAAGATTGCCCAGTGGGGGGGGGGGGTGACAGTCCATTCTAGGAATGGAGAAAAGGGAATTTAATAAAGAGATAAATAGTACCATTCCTGGATAGTGTAAGGGCCCCAGTTGAGTGAGAGAAATTATTATTTTGCTATTATATTAACAACCAATTATTAAATTAGAATCCAGGCTTTTATACTTTTATTTCCTTATTTCAGGCCTAGCCCCTGCAAAAAAAAAATCAATCTCTGAAGGATGTACCTGATTGATGAGATTGCCCTAATCCTTGGTGAACATGCACCTGGATCTAGGGTGGGACCCCACTGGCTCAACTAGAAGACCTTCCTTCTATTTAGAGTGTAAACAGAATCCAAGCTAGGAGAATTCTTGATTCCAGGAAATGAGCCCCTGTCCTTATACCCCTCTGTTTGAGTTTAGGGTAACCCAGTTCCTGAAAGAGAAAACCAATCAGAGTGGACTGGATGGAGATGGATTCCTCTGCCCAGATTGCTAGAGGAGGCTGAATCTCATGATCAAGCCACGTTCTTAGCAGGAGGGACTGAAGAGTTTTTAGCCCAACTCCTCATTAAATGTCCAACCACTAGGGTTGATTTCCACTTTGTAGGAGCATTCTCTTTAAAAAATGTTTAAGGCTTTCAGGCTCCCCATGTTCTTGTGTTTGGTTTTCTGAGAGTGCAGCCATTGTAGGCTTGATGTCAATGGCCACTAAGATGGGACGGAAAAGAAAACTGGTAGAAGGCATTTCTTCACTGAGGAATTCCCTATAACAGTGACCTTATAGATCCAAATAACTATCCCTATTTCACTAGTTCATTCAATATTTTAAAGGGTTCTTTATAACTGATTGACTTCATGGTATCTACAATTTATATATTTATGTGTACACACATACAACCCCTGCCTCTGCTTTTTCTACCCATGTCAAACAAAAGTAATACTAAGAGTAGACAATAACCATAAGAACTCAAAGTTTTGCTTCCAGATTTTCTCCTAACAGCCCCATAAGGTAGGCAGTATAAGTGTATTTAATTTTGGAGGTGTACATTTTACAGACTCCAGATTCCACACTATTTCTATTCTGTCAGGGAACACATCTCAAAGTATTGAGGCCTTAGCCTATGGAAATCTTTCCTGCTCTGTCAAATTGTATCAAGAATTTCCTTACTGAAGCTTGCCTCCTTGTGAGGAACACTTGTTTAACATACTTTATCGCTTTTGGTGAATGCAAACACCAGAAGGAATCGCTTTCTTGATTTTCTTTTTTTCTGCAATGGAAAGTTAGCATAAAAAGGATTTTTCCCTTTTTGGGTCATTCAAGTCTTTGAGTACAAACTGAAAAAATGTTAAGGGGGACTTGGAAAGCTCAAATGGTCTTGGAAAATGTGACTAACTTTAATCAAAGTTCTGTACACATAGCCTACTTGTGTTTGCTAGGAAATGGACATTTCCTGTCATTAACTCATTGCTTAGGTCATCAAATTTATGTAATGAAGACTAATACTTGAAAAAATATGACGGAAAATATACTTCAGAGATCCAACATAAATGACTGAAATGAACCAGTTAATTTTTCTCTATTTCGCACTCCCAGATTTCTGCTCTTTGAAATTTCCACATCCTCATTTTCAGTTCCTCTTCTTAGATGCTTTGTCAGTCAAGTTTTCTCCTTAGGCTCACAGGATGAATGTCTGGAAAAAAATCCACAAAGTCAAACTGAGCGCTAAAAAAATAATAAAATTTTGACTCCTAATTATACCAGGTCTGATTATCTGTGCTCCTTAAAGGCAAAGTAAGTGAATTTCAGATCCCCCCTCTTAAATACTTGACAGTTTTGGCGAGAAATTTGTTGTGGGAGGAAGCTAAAAGCAGTAGCTAAAGATTTGGAATGAATAAGAATCCAATTATTCATTCTTGTTCTTTTTCCTCAATTACCAGTGAAAAAGTAATTTTATAAGTGGTTTACTTCCTATTATCTTGAAGTTGTATTTTAATTAGAGCTAGGCCCTGAGAAGTTGACTGGAAGGGGAACAGACAAATCAGAAATCAGTCTTAAAGTAAGAATCTATGGACTATAGTCTGAGGTCATTTTCTTATTACAATGCCTTGTAAGTTGACTAGGTCAAGACCTGTCTCTGGATCTTACTAACCCCACCATCAAGAGAAGACCTTACTGTTCTCCCCACCCCCAAAAAAGAATAGATTTATAGTAATAGCTTTATTATATTATATATATATATTATTGTATAATATAATAGATTTATAAAAGAGGTATATTCTCTCATGAGGAACCAGATGCCAGACTTGTCTTACTTGAACCAGAATCCAAAGAAGAAATTGATCTAAGAAGATATACAGGTTTATACCATAAGGATCAGCAAGACCTGACCACCAGATATTATCATCATCATAGCTTTCTGTTGTAAAATTCAATCTAGTGCTCCCCTCACAACATTTCTGTGACATAGTAGTCCACAGTATTAATATTCCAGTTTCCCAGATACAAAATACTGAAGTTCAGAAAAGTTAAATGATTTGCCTAAAATTGCACACTTACTAAGCATCAAAGCCAGTCTTCAATCTCCAATTCAAGTGCTCTTTCTACTAAACCAGGGGCTTCTTAACTCAGAGTCCATAAACATTTTTTGTAACATTTAGATAACTGTATTTCAATACAATTAGTTTTCTTTCTAGTCCTATGTCTTTTATGCCTTTATTCTGTGAAGGAATCCATAGGTTTCACCAGATTGCCAGAGGGATCCATGAGACAAAAAACATTAAGAATCTCTGGACTAGAAGGACCGTGTAATATGGAACATCAATTTTGCAACCAAGTCAAGAACAGCAAGTACACCTCCTTTCCTAATGACTTGGCATAATTGAAATATGTAAACATCGATTTTATTTTTTTAATCAATTTTGAACTTAAATCCATGAAGACAAAAAAGAACATTTCCATGCATATAGTACAACATGAAAAGAGGATTCACTATAAAATCATGGATTTATATTTCATACTATTTGTAAGCATCTATTTTAAATATTGTTCTGCTTCTTTCAGCTTTGCATGCCTGAGGCAAGTGCCTCATTGTCACATAATAGCTGTGGCTCTCAAGTAGCATTCTGTGGAGAGCATGGTTCAAACACAAAGACTTTTATCTCTGAAAATAGTTGTGCTTTAGTAACTCTCCACTGGGTAGTGAGGAGGTAAGGTTCCTTATAACCAGAAGCCAAAGGCATCTTGTTCAACAATATTTGGCAACCTGGATATGTGGAATGAATGAATGAGAAGTTGAGGATGGCACTTGGGTTGTGAACCATGGTAGCTAGGAAGATGGTGAAGTCCTCAATAGTAATAGGGATTTTAAGAGAGGAGAAATTTTTGGGAAAAGCTGATGAGTTCTGTTTTGGACATGTTGAGATGCCTATGGGACATCCATGACTGTAGCAATATCTACTTGCTGAAATTTATATCTTTTCTCAGATCCCCTTTGGATATAATGATGACCTGTGTGTCTTTACATTTCAAAGCCAAAAAAAAAAATGTTTAATGTGGAGACTATAGAAAGAACCCCCAATGGTATCATCAGTCTTTCAGCCACCCTTGTCCATCAGCACTGCTTTGTAGCCTTAATCAAATAGTCTATAATTTTTTTGATAGATGAAATAACCTGTAAGTTATTCCTGTGCTTGGGACATGAGATGATCTATATAAGTGAGATTTTATCCTATTTTAGTCTTTCCCTGCCATACTAAAGAGGCCTATTGGAGTTAGACCCATTAGAGGACATTTGGTAACGATAATAAGAAAGGAAAAAAGAAGAGTGATTCTATTGTGAAAATGTACTACCAATCGCTAAATTCTGTAGACGAGAGTCATGAGTTCTTGCTAGAAGCCACAAAATCACCCAAGAGGAAGACATAGTAGTAATGAGGAACTTAAACCAGTTCAGGTGTTACTTGGACATCATATTCCACTAAGGGCAAAGCATCTGTTAAATCTATGCCTTATTATGAATTCATCTCTAAATATAGGATGATCTAAGATTTGGTACTTTGGACCTAGTTCCAGTTGGTAGGTGAAGTGGATACCATAGCAATATTGGGGAAAAGTTACTCTGTCATCTTGCAGGTTTCTGTAGTCAAGGAAAGAATGCTTGTCCATAGTCACCTATCTAGCTTAGACTTTAGGAGTACAAGTTACAAAAAATTCAGAGAAAAGATGACTATTATCACATGGACAAAGATTATAAGAGAGAAAATAATTCAAGAAGGATGGGAGACTCTGAAAAGAAATTCTGATTTAATTAATTATTTTTTTTTTTGCTTTTTGGAGGGCAAGTAACTTGCCCAAGGTCACACGGCTAGGTAAAATTCTGATTTTATAATCCTGAATGATCCCAATAAAAAAAAGAAACTAACAGCTTCATTGAAAATTCCCTAATGAACTTTGATTTTAAAAGTACACACACAAAAAAGAGTTGGGACAAAGTAGAGGCATGGACTTTTAAGAAGAGTAGCCAGGAAAGACAAATAGGGACTTATGAAAACCTGAGAACAATAAAAAAGAGGATTTTTTTTTTTAGTTGTGTTCAGGGCAAGTGACATGGAGGGAACATGGTACAGTGGAAGATATTTGGATGTGGACTCAGAGGACCTGGGACCACATCTTGATTCTGCCACTTACATTGTCTTAATCACTAACTGCTGTTTCATTTCCTGGTCTGCAAAATGAGGGGGTTGGCCTTGATGACCCCTAAGGGCTCTCCCAGCTCTAAATATCTAATCCTATGACTTATGCACAAGAGCCAGTGTAAAGACATGGGCAGGGTAGATGTTAGAGAAGATGGGCCAGGAATGTTGCAAAGACTGAATAGAATGCAAACATCTTGAGAGCAGAAGCTGTTGTATCGTTTGTCCACAGGAACTAGGCACTCACACATTCAACAAATGTTTGTTGAACTGAATAATGAAGAAATACCATAAGGACAAACCAGGGCTTCCTCTGGTACCTTCAAAATACTAAAAGATGTAGAGGAAGGCCTCCCACAGGATGAAGAGATATGGGTGGATTATGATCTGCATCGATGGAGGGTGTAGCCACACTTTTGATATCAGGAGTCCATAAGAATATCAAAATTCGGAGCAAGAAGAAGGCTAAGGAAGGGGCAGGCCTTGCCTGGGGACAGACTGTGTTAAATGAAGACAGTAAAAAGAACTATTCAGCTCCTATTTGATTTCCATCTTTTCCATCAAGGAAAATAACCCTCAAACTGGAAAAAACATGACTGAGATTGAACCAAAGAAAGCAAAGGAGAGAAGATCCTTGGGAGCCCTCCATTGTTATGAGGTCCTCAAGGACAGGGATAGTCCTTTGATTTTGGTCCCCAGCGCTTAGCTTTTGGTGCCTGGCACATAATAGTACACAAGTATTTACACTTAGTAAATGTCTGTGGACTGAGTCATCCTAAATGAATCTAAATCTTTTGGCCTAGACCAGTAATTTTAGAATATTAAAAACAAACAACCCAGATATTATCATTGAGTTGCTGGTGGTGATTTTTGAGATTATGGCATGAAGAATACCGGAGACTAACAAAGGCCTGAATTTTAAAAGGTAGGTAGAAGGAGGTAGATTCTGCAAACCACAGACTAGTGAACCTGATGTGGTATCAGGCAAAATTCTGCAAAATAATGTTGAAATGATAATGTATATGGCTTGTGAGTACCTAAAAAGGGAAGCAGTGATCATTAAGAGCCAGCATGAATTCAGTAAGAACGAGTCACACCAGGCTAACCTCATTTCCTTTTTTAATAGTTAGTAGACTTAGATAAAGGTAGTGCAATAGACATAGCATACCTAGATTTCAGCAAGACTTCTGGCAAAAGCCTCCATGCTTGTGAACAAAATGGAGGGGCAGATAGTTGGTGCAGTTGATAGACCCCTGGGTTTGGAATCAAGAAGGCTCATCTTCATGAGTTCAAATCTGGCCTCAGACACTTAATAACTGTGTGACCCTGGGCAAATCATCTAACCCTGTTTGTCTCAGTTTTCTCATCTATAAAATGAACTGGAAAAGAAAATGAAAAGCCACTCACTCCAGCATTGTTTATCATGAAAACTTCAAATGGAGTCAGAGTCAGACCCGACTAAAACAACCCAACAACAATAAGAACATCCAAAATGGAGAAATGTGGGCTACGTGACAACTCAAGTTAGGTGAATCTGGAACTGGTTAAATCCAAGGGGTGTTAATCAATATGAATCATTTTATATAATAATCATCAATAGGAATCTTTTGAAAGATATTTATTACTCTCTACCAGGCCCTGTCCTAAGCCATTATGTTCCATGTTTTTATCAAAGACTTTCAATCCTATAATCATTTATTAAGTATCTATTTTGTGCCAAGCACTGTGCTGGGCTCTGGGGATACAAAAAAAGAAAGCAATTGCTGCCCTCAGGGGGCTTACATTTTAGAATGTAAACTGACAGCAGGGACTGTTTCCCTTCCTTCTTGCACTAAGCACAGTGCCTGGAACTTAGCAGGTACTTAATAAATGCTTGTCAATCAATTGATTATATGATACTTTAAAATAAACTTATCAAATTTACAGATGGAATGAATTGTCAGTGTTTTAGATGATAAAATCAGGACACGATAATTCAACGATTCAATTGAACAAAAAGTTGTTAAATATTTACTTTGTTCTAAACACTATGCTAGGTGATGAAGATACAAAAAAAAATCAAATTTTTAAAAAAGCCACAGACAGACTATAATGATGTCAAATGACTCTGATAAAATAAAACTTAGTGCAATTAAATGTAAAGGTAAGCATTGTGACTCAAAAAAATCAACTGCAGGAGTCAAGGATCACAAAGATGTAGCTAAATTGTAGACCTAAAGGGAATTTAATGTACTGCAGGCTCAGTAAATATTAATGCACAGTATATTGTAGCTACCACAAAAGCAAATGTCATCTTGACATCATTAGGTGATAGTCCTGCTCTTTTCTATGTGGTCAGATCATATTTTGATTACTTTATTAATTTGAAGAGGAGGACTAAGATAGTAAGAGGACATGAAACAATATTGTATGAAGATTGATTGAAGCAATTGATTATGTGAAGCTCAAAGAAGTAAAGACTTAAGGTAGTCATGGTAACTATTTTCATATATTAAGGAATTGTCATATGAAAGAGAGGGATTAGATTGATTTCTGTGTGGCTTCAAAAAAAGTAGAATGAGGAGGAGTGGAGGAAAGATAAGGAAATAAGAGTTTTACTGACTATAAGAACTTGACAATTAGTGCTGTCTGAAAATGGAATGAGTTGGCTAATGGTTAATGAGTTTTCTGTCACTTCTGGTGTCCACTTGGAGCCTAGCTATGTACCTGTAAGGGATGTTGTAGACAGAATCCATGCATCAAGTGGCAGTGGAGTATAAGACCTTTAACATATGTGTGTGTGTGTGTATATGTACATATGTGTGTGTATCCCTTTCAACTCATTTGGTTTTGAGGAAGGACAGCACATTTTAATTTTTTTTTATTCCAAGTACATTTGGTTTTTGTGTGGCAGGTCATTGATAATACAGTGAACAATGATGACACAAAAAGCTTTAGGATAAAAACTGTTTGTGAAATATCTTCATGTTTTTAAATTTAATGAAGTACTTGGATTGATAAATAATTTTGGAGAATATCAGAGACACTTATTATCTTATTAACAATTGCTAGAGAGAGTTGGCCAATGAAGAGTTTCTTTTTTGCAAACTGAAGAGCTCTGATTACAAGTAAATTTCCAACTAGTACATATGACGAAAAATGAAGAGGTAATATGAAGAGCAGTTAGGCTGGATCACTAAGGACAAGGAAAACAATATTCCATACAAGGAGAGTTATGGGCAGTATATATCATTCTCATATGGTTGCATAACCTCTCACTAGATAATGATAAGAGGAATACTAGTGATGATTTAAAAGAACCATTATGAAAGGCTTGACATCAGTTTGAATTATAGGAGACTTAGTATATATTTCTTCAAATTATAATCCTTATAATAATAACCCACCTTTAGCCTCATTCACTGGGAGGTCCCTTGGGTCTTCCATATAAATATAAGTACATATAGTATTTTCCATTAGATTTATTTCAGAAAAATGGGCAAGCTTTTGTTTTATAAATAAAATTATTTAAAATATATCCCTAGGGGCTTACTGTTTCGTGTAATAAAATTATATAATGCTTCAAGGTTTACAATAAGCCCCCATGGTAGTCAGAGAAGTCTGTTATGAATTCTTTTGTAAAGAATACAATCATTCCTGATTTTTATTTATCTAATTTTCTGAAAATAGGGCATACCTGGTATAGTATCTAAAACAAAAATCAAACCTAACCCCTGAGACAACATCTCTCATCTTTATTTTAAGGACTTAGAAATTTTACTTTATGTTTTTGGTTTGTTACTTTTTTTAGGTCCAGATGCTATTATATGGATCATACTTGGTTAGTTTTTCAACTCATTCTCAGAATTTATACAGGAGCATTTTATCTAATATGAGTTAAATGGATCACTTAAAACTTAATGTTAGGTGAAACGGTGTTAGAGGGGGCAGTTAACTCCATAGGTACAATGATAAAATTTGCCATTTGACTGATTGGCTAAGCAACACTATGATGTATTTTCACAATGTTTGAGTTGTTTATAATTTATTAATGAAATTATTGTGAAATTATGTTGATAAGGACAGTGTTACAAAGACTATGCTTATAAACAAAATCAAAATATTTTGAATGATTGGAGGGAATAGAGGACACAATGAATGTTTTGAAAAGGAAAAGATAGTTGCACTGACTCAAGAATGAGAAGGCATTATTAAACTAGCAAACTGGCCGTTTTTTGGTGACAAGGTGACTAGATTGGTAGAACAGTAGAGTAGATATAGGCTACCTAGATTTAAGCAAAGCACCTGGTGAAATCTTTCATGATATCCTTATTGAAAAATGGAGAGAAAAAAAAAGAAAAATGGAGAGATATGGACTAGACAATAAAACAGATATAATTCAGAAGTTATTCAAGGGCTAGATCCAAAGAGTCATCAATGATGATTTGAAGTCATTATGATAGGAAGTCTCTAGTTCTGTGTTTTAGGGATATGTGTTTGGCTCTGTTTTTTCAGTCATTGACTTGGATAACAACATAGATTATTGTGGTGATATTCAATCATTTTGTGTCCAACTCTTTGTGACCCCATTTGGGGTTTTCTTGGCAAGTAGTTTGCCATTTTCTTCTTCATTTTTGCCATTTCCTTTTCCAGCCATAGATTATAGACTTAGCAGAATTAAAGATCATCTGAAGCTGAGGTTGGCTCATGTAATAGATGAATCGGAATTCTCCCCTCCCCCCAAAAAATAAATAAATCTCAAGAAATTAGGACATTAGGTAGGATCTATGAAATTATTTTAATAGAAATTTTAAAAATATAAAGTCTTATTCTCAGGTTGAAAAAATCAGCAGCTTAAATGAGATGGGAGACACCTACTGTGTCCCTTCTGGTGAGATGAAGAACAACCAGGCCTTCCAATCTGCCCTGCCAGTGCTTCCTAAGGACCTCCAGGGCTCCAGAACTTTGCCCTCCCTGTTATCTAATCGACTCATGTGACTTAAGGACTTCTGGGCCTTGCCATCCCCATCAGCACTGAATACTAGAACTTATGGGCTTTTTCAAATGCTCTGCATTGAATTTTCTTTTATACATAATTTCCCCCAGTTGGAGTGTGTGTACCTTGAAAGTAAGGACTGTCTCATAATTCTATTTGTATCCCCAGTATTTAGAATGGTGCTTGGCACATATTAAATAGTTAGTAAGTACTTTTTCATTCATTCGTTCAAGGATATTGATAAATTGGAGAGCATTTAGGGGACGTCAGTCAGGATCGTATTAAAGGAAAAAAAATTTTAAAAATTCCTAGTACAGTTTTAAGCTATTGAACACTCTGTATAAAAAAAAAAGCCTCTCTATTAATTAGAACTATCCAGAAGTAAAATGGCTTGTTTTAGGATACAGTGGGTCACTAGAGGTCTTCAGACAAGGCCTGATTAGTCATTTGTCAGGGAATGCTGCCAAGGGGATTTTTGGTTAGGTATGATAGTTATAGTCACTGAGATCCCTTTCAGTTCTGAGGGACCGTGATCTTCTGTGAACATAATTTATTTTTAATGTTTATTGAAAATAGGTTGACATATTTTTAAAGGAAATTTAATGTTTGGGAGAGTTGAAAGCAGCAAATGAAACCCACTGAATTTTTTTTCTGCATCGCATGGAGCATATTTCTTCCGAGAGACTGGATGTAGTTCTGGTCTCTTCCTGAGGCTGTCACACTGATTTTGAATATGACAACGAAAGTTTCTTCAGTGTCTTATTTAATGTAATTCAATTAGTAAACTAGAATCTTGGGCTTTTCTGAAGGCTCCGCCTCTGGTATCTGCTGATTAAGCTGCAGGTTGGTACCAATCAGTGTGAATATGTTCTTATATGTTCTGATTTGCACTATTCAAAGTTAAAATTACATAAAATATGGTCATTGGTTCCAGGCCAATGGAAATATACCATGCGAATTTGATTCATTCATTATTCCCACTAATCTAGACCTTGCTATGCTTTTTCTGATTGCCTTTCACAGTCTTATAACTAGTTGCCTCATCTGTCCGCTTGAGACACTTCAAAGCACAAAGAGATATAGCTAGGGGAATGAGTTTAAACTTGGCCAATATTTTATAGGCATTTCAGAAAATTTAAAAGGTAACAGGAGTTCAAAGGTCAGTTCTTCTGGGGTGGAGGATAAAGGGAACCAGGGAAATAAGAAAGATTTCAATTTCTTCTTTTCCAGGCAACATATACCTGTGCAGATTGTGGTCCTTGATTTTTTTGTTAGGAATAAACACTGACAATTGTGCCTGTAACTGATTTTTGGCAACATGAGAGATTGCATTTGCACAGCTCCTTGCAGGATTTATTTTTTCCTTAACACTAATCAGCCTGCAGAGTCATAACATCAACAAGGAAATTAAATTTTTTTTCCATGCGCTCAGATCTGGAAGAAAAACAATTTCTAACGGAAATCTGTGGCCCACAAAGCAGAGCTGTCTTTAAAAAGTTGGGGAATTCCTCAGGAAAGAAAAAAGATGCATCCAATTCTGTTAGCAGGCCTTTCTTCTAAGAGCCATCTTTCCTTGGTTTCTTTTCTCTGTTTTCTTTCCTTATTCTGAATTTCCTGTGCCACATTTGATCTTGGGAAATTCATTCCACCCTGCTACACATTTGTTCCAATAATCTCACTTTGGAAAACAAAATATATCCATGTATCAATCTCCCAAAAGTATAGGATGGGAGAGGTAGAGCTGGACTGTAACAGTTCCTGCAAAAACTTGAGTGTGAGTCAACAGTGTAACTTGGAAGCCAAGGGAGCCAATACTGTCTCTGACAGTTCCTGCTCTCAAGGAGCTTACAATCTAATAGGGAAAGACAATACACAAAAGGAAGCAGAAAAGTTGTGGGAAGGGAAGGGGGTGAGATAGGTGTAGGAGCATCTTGTTTCATGGAGTCATAACCAACCAAAGCTGCTGATGGAAAATGGAATTACTTGGAAAAGTTTGAAATTGATGAGCCCTCTTTAAAGGAAGGCTTTGGGAGGAGTTTATTGCTCTGTCCTCCAATCATAGGGGAGAGGCAATGGAGGAAGTTGAGAAGGCATTGAGTATCAGAAGCCGAGTCAGGCAGCATGGTGATGAAATTTCATGTGATCAGCATGATCTTGGCTGGTGTGGCATGATCTTCCTTGGTGTGGAAACCAAGGAGAGGGTTGTTGATCAAGCAAGTAAGGAAGCAGACAGGTACAGAGTGGTGATTGTCAACTCAGTATTGAAGCCATTGAGACCTGGATTCAAATCCTCCCTTTGACATGGGTGACCTTGGGCAAGTTACTTCTCTTGTCAGTGAGGCAACTTCTTAAGACTGAGTTGAAGAGAAGGTACCAACCTGCTTTTCTAAGAGAATTTTCTCTAGAGTTCCTTAGATTAAGAAAATCATAGGTCTAGTCACTATCCCTCTATGTATCTGTATGGATATATGTGTATACATACACGTGTGAGCACACATGCACACACACACAGAGTCTACTCCATAGCCCAACTTTGTTATATCTCCCCTGGTCAGTTCACATCTGAAACACTGTGTTCAGCTCCAGGCATCCTATGACAGGAAATCCACAAACCATCTTTGCTATGTTCAAAAGATAGAAACCATGATGATACAAGGACTAGAGAACATGAAGATTATTTGGAGGCACTTGGGGGTGGTTAGCGTATAAAAGAAAAGAATTTGGGACAGCAGAATAACCATTAACAAGTTTGAGAAAGGGGGTGGCTAGGTGGCACAGTGAATGGAGTACTGGCCCTGGAATCAGAAGCACCTGAGTTCAAATCTGACCTCAGACACTTAACACACTAGCTGTGTGACCTTAGGCAAGTCACTTAACCCCAATTGCCCTGCCTTCTCCCCTCCAAAAAAAAAAAATTGAGAAGGAACCGTCCTGTGGGAGGGGGATGAGAACTATTCTTCTTGCCCCCAGGTAGGAGACCTAGGAGCAAGAGGTGGCATTTTCAGACTTTTCAGGTTCAGGTAATCACTTGTTGCAGATGTTGTAGAAGGGATTTGGGTTAGGTATGGCTTGCACTAGATGGCCTCTGAGGTTCCTTACCGATCTTAGATTCTCTGACTCTGAAAATCCCTGTGATGTCATACATAGACACTCCCCTCCCAGATGTGGACATGCATCATGGGATGTTTACATGCGTGTTGTAGACTGCTTCCTGAACTGCTCAGGAAAAAAAATAACACACATCACACTGAGAAATCTGAGTAGGACTTAAATGGGGAATACATACACATATATGTATAAATAAGAGAAAGAGCAAATATTTTATCTACTACACAAAGAAGAGTCAAATTCAGGATCTGAATTGTAAAGTCTAATCAAGAAGACCAATACAAAAGTGATCTCCTTAAACCCAGGTCTAGGACCTTGATAATCACATCTGCTATGTAATTGTAATGATAGTGATGGTGACAATAACCAACATTCATACAGCACCTTCTATGTACCAAGGACTCTGCTAAGTGTTTTACAATTAATATCTCACTTGAGGGGTAGCTAGGTGGCACAGTGAGTAGAACACTGACCCTGGAGTCAGGAGGACCTGAGTTCAAATCTGGCCTCAGAAACTTAACACTTACTAGCCCTGTGATCTTGGGCACTTAACCCCAATTGCCCTGCCTTCCCCCTCCAAAAAAAAAAAAACAACAAAAAATATCTCAATTGATTCTCACAATGACCCTGGGACGTAAGTGTTATTATTATCTCCATTTTATAGATGAGGAAATTGAGGCAAATGGAGATTAAGTGACTTTCAGGATCGCATAGCTAGTGTCTGAGGTCAGTTTTGAACTCAGGTCTTCTTGATTCCAGGCTCAGCACTCTATCTACTGTGAGATCTAGAAACCCCTACACAATAGTCATTCTGCAAATTCTGGTTGGTGATAAGTTCAAATTGGGGCTGGGAGAGAGTAGCAGTATTTACTCTAGTAATTTTAGTTCTAAAACAGCATGTTGCTTTAGGGTGGGGAGGATAGAAGAGGGCAGGAAATGGGGAGAATATTTTACAGGCATCGAACTTTATTAATATTTAGTATCTTTACCATCACACAGTACAGTAACATACATGACTTTTCCATAGTTACACAGGTGACAAAGTAAATTGGAGCCTAAATATCCCATCCATTTGCTTTTGCTTTACCCCAAATAAGCATATCAGAGTCACTGACCCCAGGAGAGAAAACACCAGGGCTCCTTGGCCGGAAGCCTGATTGCCAGCCATTGCACACTCTCTGAGTAATTGGAGAACAAAGAGGATAAAAGAATATATGCAGCCAGGTCCCAATTAGTGTGAATGATGAATGCTGGTAAGTGGTCGCACTATTTGAATTCTCACCACATATTTTTCACTGGGCTGAAACAAAGGACCAAATTTTGTGTGATTATTACATCGAATAGTGCAAATGGGACTACATGCTACTATTTCAAGGGATTCATTATTTGTACTAATCGGGATCTGGTCTACTTGGGAGAGGGGATGGAGAAAGAATGATGTGAAAACGCTTTTCTTTATTTTGTTGTCAGAATGAGGGAAAGAGAGAGAACTTTTATGAAGGAAGAAAATAAATGAGTCAATCTATATAACCACAACATTCTACACCAGAATCATTAGGGCAATGAAAAATTCTCTCTGAAAACTCAATAAATTCAAGCGTTTTATCTTCAACTTGAGCTTTGGGAAGCAACAGGTCAGTCAGACAAAGCAGACCTCTAGGACAGATTCTTTCAGATTAAGTAAAGAAAGCAAGATCAATCATCTGTCTCTTTCCCTCCTCCCCTGATCAGGGTCCCTGGAAATGGGCCTGGGAATCTACTTCAACCCAGGCTCCTGAATTATTATCCCCTAATCAAATAGAGGAAAGGCACAAAAGGGCAGGATTTCACAGGACATTCTTCACTTTGCACACAGGCCACATTCTACATTCATTTCTAACAGGATCGTCCACTGCCAAGGTAGCAACTGTTATCAGTAATGAAGAACGATGGCTGCAGCTGAAGTGATTTATCAGCATCATATAATACAAGGGAACATTTCCCGTTAATTTTTTATTTTGTCTCCTTTTCCAATTCCCATAATGAAACGATGCTTCCCTATATGAATTGAGGTGCAAACATACCCCAAAATTTTATTAAAACTTAGACAAAGAGAGGAATAAATCACTGGGTGCAGGGAAGGGGAGAGGAACATCAGCAATTTCTAAAGACTGCTTTAAAATATTCCAGAAACTTTTAGCATTTGGAGTGGGAAGGGGGGAGAGAAAAAGGGAAGAGGAGGAGGAGAAGGAAGGAGACCAAAGATTTAATGGAACCTTCAGCAAAAGTCTGCTAGGTGTCATTGGGCCTTCTTGGTCATTTCTCAGCCATCTCTCTCAATACACAAAAGTCAAGTTTCTCTAGAAACATGCTACATAGATGGGCCTCTTTGGGATTTGGAACAGTTGTACTAGATATGCCCCATTGCCCACAAGCCTCTTTTCCCAACCATGTTCTATATAAAGATCTTTTCTCCCTCCTAGTCTACCCCCCTGTTCCTTCCCCCTCCCCACCGCATAACATAACCCACCATAAGGATAATGTCTTGTTTCCTGGCCCATTTTTACTCAAATAAATACCGTCAAGTGATTATCTTTTCCCTTCTGGGCAGTGATGTGGGTGTTTGTGGGTGGTTTTCTGCATCCAATCTTCTTCCAGTTTCTAAAATGAAAGGGCCAGCATGGTGTAATGGAGAGAGCACTTAATTGGACTTCAGAAGATCTGGGTTTCTAGACTTGACTGGGTCATTAACTAGCTTCAGGACCTTGGGCAAATCTTCTCACCTCAGGTTTCAGTTTCCTCATCTATAAAGGTGGAGGGGAGAGAGGCATTAACCAATATCTTGGGTCCCTTCTTCAGTTCCAGCATTGTATGATCTGATGATTTAAAAAACACAGGCTGTGTTTCCTATTCATTTTTATTTTCATCCCAGCAGGTATCTTCTAAATTTTTTTTTTTATTGAATGGACACAGAACCAAAGAATGTGTACAAGCAACTACTGTTTAATACATGAGAGTCACTGAGAAAAACCAATGACAGATTTGGTGTTCTTGCTGGCTTAGTGAATTTTTTAAGTATATCATATATAGACCTATATTGTGGTTTGGACCTGTAATTTCATTAGAGAATCTCAAATGTAGAAAGTCCTTTTACTAATGCATATGGGCCCATCACAATTCACTCACAATATGTGAGTATATACACACATGTGCATATATATGCACACATATATGTGATCAAGTATGTTTGATGGAGATCATCTGTCTTCTCTATATATGTACTCATTTATAAATCCTAGTCACCTGTAGTGACTTTATAATACATTCAGTGATCAAGATAGGATTTAAACCTGTCTTCCAGCAGTTTCCACCAAACATACTCTCTCACAAATATGTCTATGTATACATAAACATATTTTTTCCACCTTTTTTATTGATTAGTCATTTTCACTTCTTTGTGACCCTTTTGGGGTTTTCTTGGCAATATACTAGCATGGCTTGCCATTTCCTTCTCCAGCTCATTTTACAGATGATGAACTTGGGTAAACAGGGTTAAGTGACCTGTCAAGGCTCACCCAGTCAGTAAAGTAGAAAGTAGCAGAAAGTATCTGAGGCCAGATTTGAACTCAGGAAAATGAGTCCTCCTGGCTCCTGGGCTCGCAATCTGTCCACTGAACCACCTAGTTGTCTTTTTCCTCTTTACCATCAACAAGTATTTGCAGAATTTTTATTAAGTATGTGAGAGATGGAGCAGAAAACGTGATTGGAAAGAAGTGGGCAAAGTCCTATTTCTGCATTTGAGGGTTCTTTATGATCTGGTTGATCTGATTCCATAAATCCAGTCTAATAATTGTTACATTTTTGATCCCTGAGTCCCTCTCTGTATCTGACAAAATATTTATCTCTCATATGTGATGGCTGTTGTTGCCATGGTGAATGAAATAGATAAAAATACTTTGCTTCATATTATCACCATCAAAAATGTCAAGAATAGGAGGAAATTGCCTTCTGGACTTGACACTGCTAAGGAGGGTATAGAATGGTTAGTGTGAGGTACTTTGGGAAGAGGGCAGATTGGAGAGAGAGTCAGAGAGACAAAGAGAAAAGAAATAAAGCAGAGCCTTGTGATGTCCTTTCCTCAAGAATAGCCTCAGCCTTTCTCCTTTAATAGCAGTTATGATACTTATATCTGTGTCCTCCTGTTGCTAAGAACCTTTAAAAACAAGCTAAAATGCATCCTAATATTAAATGTACTGGGAAAGGACCTCATGATCAATTATTGGGGGTGATCAGTTATACAAGTCACTTAACCCTATTTACCTGAGTAAATTATTGGGGAGGTAGAGAATAACATCCTCAAACTTTGCATTCAACTCTGAAAAGTTTTTCCAGGGTGGTTAAAAATTATTGTAAAAATATATTATAAAATATTGTAAAAACAAAACAAAACAAAGATTACTGAGTGGGTTAGAGGAGCAGGAAAAACTTAGAAACATTAACACAGAAAAAATGGTCAATTATTTGTCCAATCTGGAACTTCTTTTAGGGCTTAGCTAGTTCAAGCTGAGAGGTCTATTTTCCAATCCAAATAGGGGATTTTCCAGAGGTCTGAGCCAATATTCAGATGAAGACTGATTAGACACTGTTTTGAATATTATTAGCAATACCAGAAAGCAGCATCCAACTTCCCAGTGAATCACCCTGTCTGAGTCTGAGTCCTGCCTGCTAACTGACTGCTCTGGTAATGTCTCAGAATTGCTAAATGGCCTGTCTGGAGAGGTCTTAGCCTTTTGGCTTCTTCTCAGAGACTGCTTGGTAAATGCAGAATGCTGATTAGGCCAAGACTCTTCTGATGGTTGAGGCAATCATCTTCATTTAGACCTCATTCTATTGGCTTAATAATTAAATTTAAGCAAGATCCATTGCCTCAGATAGGGTCCATCTGTTCTGCTAACTGCCCAGCTGTGGACGTGTAAAAATCCTCCTTCCACGGTGCTCCCTGCAATATAGCAGGTTTAATTGTTACAGGCTCCTAGGAAGAAATCTGATTAGCAGATGTTAAAGGGGAACATTTTCAACAAGCCCTGGGTGTGAAGTGGTAATGTGAGAGGACTTAGGCCTGAGCTTGCTGAGACCTGATTGATGGGTGCCTGGCTCAGGGAGCACCAGGGCCTTGGAAATGACATCAGTTTTTCTCCTCAGTCCATTGAGGCCAGGTGGAGCTGTTTACATGAATGTCAGCCAGACTGCAATCTGATGCAGCACAGCTGGAAGGCTGTTCACCAGAGCAAATCAGAGCCCACTTCAATAGTTACACCCTGGCCAGAAAGCCCTCCTTCTAAGACCCCTGCATCCTGAAGCTTTCCTAAACCTCCTGATACCCAGTTCTCAGTGATTATATTATGAAGAAGCAAGAGAACCTGGGAATAACATGGGAATAAGAACTGAAAAAAATCCATTAGGTCGCCAAGGCCCTTCCTTAGCTTGCTGCAAGATTGTTCCCCATGGTATATTATTTTACAAAGTTCTTTGTAAAATATTTTTCTGAATGACTCAGGCTAAGGGTCTTCCACCAGTTCCCTTGGGAGATGGAAGACTTTACTGTTGAGGAAATGTTTTCCTGATAATCTGGAGAAATTTGTGGTTGGCTGACTCCCTTCTCAGCTCTCCTTGGCTGTTCTTCCTTGGACCACCCCGAACAAATCCCCTCCTACCTTTTTGGGTTCCCACACTTAAACATTTGTCACGCTTCCATTTTGTAGCAATTAAACAAAGTGTTGGCTCTGTTCACTTGGCTCCTTCTGCACTGATTAATTTTCTTTAGTTTCTTCATCATCCTCTGGATCACATAGTAATCTGAGTTGCTTTCTTTTGATTGACATGCTTTGCATTTGATGTGTATAAAACTATGGCTGCCTTTCACTCACACAGGTGCACGATTTTACTTGAGCTATTTGGAAGTATTTCTGGCAACTCCTTTTTTGCTTGGTTGTTTTGGACCTGAGTTGAGGTAATACAGAATAATGGGTGTAAAATACTGTGAAATAGAACATGACTCCTTTATATTACCAGTAATAGAAATCTTTCGCATCATCCAAATTCTTTGGCATAACTACATAAACACTTGTGGTCTCAGGCATTTCATTAGGGGATTTGCTGGTAGCCCAGCCTACGTTCAGCAAATGTTAGTAAAGAAAAGAAAAGAAGGATATTTGTATGGGCAGAAACCACAACCATGTTCATACCTATTATGAAATCAGAGGGTAGTTTTGTTGATTTTCCCTTTTATTGTCACAAAGGAAAAGCTGGAGTTGACCACTAGATCCTTTGAGTTGAAAGTATAGAAAATGATCAAGACCAAAACATTATTAGCTTGTTGGATTTGGACAACCATAACTTCTAGTAAAAGTAAATTGAGAGTAAACATAGATGAGGAAAAAAAAAAACAAAAAAATAAAGTAAAAAAAAAAAAAGGAAATAGAGAAAACTAATCAAACACCTCCGAATTGCCTTTGGGTATCTATTTGGAGTATTCAGACATTTGGAAAAATGAGAAAGAAATCACCAAAGGAACAGATGTTTTGGTAACTGCCATGTCACCAACATTCAATCTCAATGGACCCAAATGGAAAGGAATCCTTCAACTTCAGTGTGAAAAAGAATTGACTTTTAGGTACATGAGCCAAGTCTTGATTTTCCCAAATCTGTTAGAGCTGAAAGAGACTTTAGGGATATCTGGCCCAACCCCCTCATTTTATAGATGTGGGAATGAAGAAGTCCTGGAGAGTTGAAATGACTTGCCCAAGGTTGTAAAAAATAATTTGTAACTGTAAGTGCTACAGCTAAAGATGCAAGGCAGCTTTTATAATGTTCTTTCTCTATTTTCCCAAGTTCTTGATAATGTATTTTAATTGTTCTTGGAAAAGGGAAAAGATGATCAGGTTGAATTTTAGGAAATGTCTTTCATGTATTTGTTTTTAGAGTTGTTGCTACTCTGTGCCCATCCACTTGGAAAAAAAAAAATTAGCTCTTATGAACTTGGAACTTAATGATCTGTAAATGGCCCTCAGTAGGGGAAAAAGGAAGGAGATAAAAGTGCAATTCATGGGGTGTGTTCACAAAATCAGACCATTAAAGATACATGGGCAGCTTTGAAAGTGTTCACTTAAATGCAGGTTTGCATACATCAGCTTGCCTGGCTCCATGCAATCCAGGTTGCACCGATGTTAAAAGTAGCATGACCAGTTGAATCCCTTGAAGTGTCCGCAGGATACTTTCTGTCTGTGATTTTGCCTTTGTGCGTTTTCACATAGTTTTTTTTTCCCCTCCAGACTTTGGTGGTCTTGTGAAAAGTCTATGAAAATTCTGGGCAGAAATTTATAGTAGATTATCCTTTGAAAGTGCTGAATAGGTTTCTCCAGAGCCAGACACATGGAGTATCCCAAAAAAACTCTTGGAAGATGATTCTGCATGCTCCTAAATAATAATCCTGACACACAGTTTTCAGACTTTGAACTGTTTGACATGGCTCATTTCTTTGGAGCCTTAAAATCCTATGATATAGGTATTACAGATATTTTTATCCCCATTTTATAGGTGAACAAACTGATACTGCAAGAGTTTAAATGTCTTGCCTCTGACTGGGAAATAAGATATACAGGCACTGGGGCATAGAAATCCATCTTGCCCTACTAGAAAGTTAGGGGGTGGATTGGGGAGGATATAAAGAGAACAGATGGGGGAAGGGGTATTCAGTAAGCTTCCTATTTTGGGGTGGGGTTAGGGGAAAGACAGGGAGAAAAAATTTTAACTCAAAATCTTGTGGAAATGAACGTTGAAAACTAAAAAGAAATAAATAAATGTATAAATTAAAAATATGTCTTGCCTCTAGTTACCCAATAAATAAGTTTTGGAGGTGGAATTTGAACCCAGGTCTCTGTGGACTTTAAGTTTATAGCATTCTTTCCATTATACCATGTTACTCCTTGATAACTTATTATCTGGGCTGGAAAAAGCAAAACTGTCATGGAACTACTCTAATAGGTGATTTATTAAAGCAGATATGTATAATATTTACATAAGTAACATTTATATCAATTTTGACTTTTACTCAGACATACTTCTGCCTCTGATTACATAGATCATCTTGTAGCCCTGGCTAAAGCCAGACACCAACTAAGGAGTTCAGAGTTTCCCAGGATCTGCTCCAGTCTTACTCTGGGACCTTTTGTGCATATAAAATGGAGGGATGCCACTCACTCCTGCTAATTGACCAGATCTCTATATTAAATAAATTTGTTTTTTTATGAGGCCTCTCCCTGGTCATTTGGATACTTCCAGGAGAATGTTTTATGGCCTGCTGTCCCTAAAGGTTTGATTCAATGTGTATATATTTTTTTCATTTAATAGGAGTATTTGGGAAAAAAAAACTTGTAAATTCTTCTTGACAAGCCTTTCAACAATTCATCCAGGTGGATCCGGTAATGATCTGGTAATTCTGCTGAGCGTCCCATTTTTAAATAAGCAAAGTTTATAGTAAGTTTCTTTGGGGGAATAAGCTAGGCACTATGAGATGAGCAGAGACTCATGTGGGTACTTACTATGTATTAAGCAATAATTCAGGTCACCAGAGTACCGTTTAGTAAACTAAAGTAACAATGTACTAAATGGTGCCCTGGGGCTTAAAAGATTTCATTTTCTTCCCCAACTGTCTAACTGACTTCCTGAAAGTAATTTATTCAGCAAAGGATCTGAACACAGTATAACCTCATCATTAGGAGCAATGCAGGACATTTTTGACATTAGATTCTGGGCTGGATAAAGACTCCTGACATACATGTTTAGCTTTTATTAACCTACCCTTTCTCAAAGGAAATATTATTTTGCTTGAAGAGGACACATAAAACAAGACTGCTAAACAGCAAAGTATTTGAGTTCATGGTTAATATTAGCTTGAAGAATAATTCGTTGTAAAGCTTTGGAGATGAATGGATTGTAAAAATGCATTATGTGCTTTAATATGACAAGAATCTTTTTAGTGGTTTCCAAAACATCTGTCTTGAAGAGGGCTGTTGAAATTCTTACATGTGAGTGTTTCCATTCATTGTTCGTGAGAAACGAGAGCAAGTGGGAAGAACCAAATCACAGATCAAGAGGAAATAAGTGCACTTTCCACTTGGGATTACAATGCAAATCAATTCCATATTCGGATTGAGGAATGTTTTCCTTTCCCTCCTCTCACTCTTCCATCCCCCAGATTCTTAATTTTTGCCCCCGCACTGCAGAGAGGTCTTTCCACGATGCCATGTTTCCTATAAGCTGCAACTTTAGTTCTTTTCTTTGTGCAGAAAAATGATGTAAGTCCTTTTGAAATAATAAGACTAGAAAGACATAGAAACTATGTGTCAGAACCAACTAGAAAGTTGGTCAGATCTTCTAGCCAGGGTTGATTTTATCCCAAAATAAATGCTATTCACCCACTTGGTTTAAAACAAGAATAATCAGCAGAATGGTGGAGATCCTGACTACATGTGCACAGATCAGTTTCTGGTATATTTTCAGAAGCAAACGTACGTCTTAGCAAGTAATAAAGAGGTTTCCCTATCTGATTTTTACTATTAAAAGGGAAACCGAGTACAAAGTCTCACAGCTTCTTTCACTCAAGGGATTTTTTCCCCTCTAAAATAAAAGTACAGGTAGGTTCCAAATTGGTAAAATAATGAGTCCTATTAAATTGTAGCATGTATTTGAATTCACACTATTTGAGATTGTCAGCTCGATGGAAGCCTGCAAGGCATTTTCAAATAATGCAACCACATCTCAGAAGCTGTTTGGCACTATTCGAGATTGAGCCGTATGATAAGTTGTTTGCATAATTTGGTACATTATGTTGAAGAAGTATAACCTTAAAGTATGTCAGATAAAAACACAATGGCTGCCAGACTGTTCTGTACTAATGCACTCTGAACTGAGCCAACAGAGGGAGCATTTTGTAGTCTTCCATCAGTGAAAGGCATGATGGCACGGTAGATAGTTGATGCAGAATCCAGGGAGACCTGGGTTCAAGTTTTGCCTCTAACGCATACTGACTGTGTGATCCTGGGCAAGTCACTTAATTTCACAGTGCCCTAGTGTAGCAGCAAGCACCCCAAGCATCCTCAGGGTTTGCTGGCAACACCGGTTCTTGGATCTGCTTTGATAAAGGAAAGCAACTCAAAATGGGTTAACAAGCTTATTTTAATCAGTCAAACATGTATCGTTTACCTAGTTCAGGGGAAAGAGGTCAGCACCCCGAACTTCAGAGTATACAGACAGAATTATCAAGACAGAAACAGATCAAGTAGACAGATTTCAAACTGTCCAACCATTACATCCATACCCAATCAACATCTGGGTTTCAAAGCCAGGGGTCTCTGGACAACGGCTTCCCAGAATCCAGATCAAATCACAGAACACTTCTCAAAGTGAGCCCCAAAACAAAGCTACACATCAGGGCTTATATAGCCTTCTCCTGGCTCAGAGAATCTAACAACCTTCTGGACCCACTGGCCAAACAAGAAGTATCTACTGAAAAACAAGCCTCCCACCCCAGGCTCCAGGTGCACTTTAGCCTAGGGGCAGGGAAGATCTTTAAAATTTACATTCCCATTACACCTAGGCAACTCTCTAAGACTTTTCCATTGTGGAGAAGGTGGCAACCTGTAATTGTAGGAAAAAAGTTTCCTTAGTAAATAAATATTCAATTTAAGTGCCTACTCTGTGACAGGCTGTGCTGAGCACTGGGGGATACAAAGAAAGGCCAAAGATGTCCCTACTCTTGAGGATCTTTCTTCACAAAGTCCTTGGGATGCAATAGGGAGTGCAAGTATTAATTATGCCTGTTATAGATGAAGAAACAAGAGTCTTGGAGACATAGTGATTTACCCAAGCTCATGGGCCTGATGATCAGTGGTGGATCTAGGCTTTCAAACTCCCACGTCTAGTGATCTTTCCCATATGAACAATCAGACCACCGTTGATCTCAGATCATTCATGTTACCCTGCCCTGATCCTTCCAAGCAAGAGGAAGAGTCAAGTGGAGGAAGCACTAAGCCTCTATTCAAACTGTTCTCATGGCATGGCACCTCTTTGTGTTTCCCTTCAGACTCCACTCCAGAACTACCTCCAAAGGAAGCCTTTCCTGATTCCTCAAGTTGTGGTTGTGTGGGGTACAGAGACCCTAACCCAAATTGACTACTCGGAGACCTCTCAAAGTGAAGGTAGAAAGTTTTATTAGAATCTTGCGAGAAGTGGTCCAGTCACTGGAAAATAAATCCAGGGAGAGGAGGCCGCCATATAGAAGCCAAAGCTGGGTTATATAGCTGAAAACTGCAACCCTCCCCTTCCTCATGTAATCTTTTAAATTGATTGGCTGTTCTGTTAACATTCCCTTATTTGGCAGCTGGGGTGACAAGGGGATTTCCAGAGTTTTGTTTTTTTCCCCCAAGGTCACCTAGCTGAGGCCTAAGGCTTCATATACTTTAGCAGATAGTCTTTGAGAAACCAAGTTACCTGCCCCCCACACACATACACATGATTATTCCCCCCTTCAGCCTCTTCCCACATCCTACTACTGAAATTTGCCATTTGTCTAGTCTCTGTGCACAGTGCATGGCAAAGTGCTTAATAAATACCTGTTGATTTTTTTCCTTTGTATCCCAGCACTCACTACCTTGCCTGACATATAGCAGGTACATAATTAATGTTTGTTCAGTTGAATTGAACACATTCTAAATGAAAAGGGATGAGATGCAGACAGGGGAAGAGAAAGCTTCTCTTAGGAATATTGTTTTCACTCCTTTTCATGCATCTCACCATGTCCACCTCCTACAGGTGAATAACTCCATTGGGGGGTCATAGTTTTTTTATTTTCCTTGCCTTGACCTGTGAGATAGACACGTTTGTGTCCTCCGATAGACTATGGACTAGAGGGAAGAGGGAGGGAGGAAGAGACAGACAAGACAGACAGATAGAGACAGAGATAGAGAGGAAGGGAGCAAGAAAGATGTGTGTGTGAGAGAGACAGATAGACAGACAGACAGAAACAGAGAGAGTGAGAGTGAGTGTTAGGTAATGCAATGGAGGAAATGATTATAGATCACCTGTTGTGGGTAGATTTCCTACCTGCTTCTCTAATCTATAGAGAACAAGGTCTGATGAAGAGAAGTTATGGAGGAGGAAGAGGAAAAGGTTGAAAATGCTGAGTGTGGCCCCATTGTCTAAGAACCCAGAATTTTGTAGCAGCTGAAAAGTACAGAGCTTTTGAGGGAAGGCAAGAAAATAGAGAATATCCCCCTAGAATGAAGAAATGAATGAAAAAAAAAAAGCATTTATGCCTACATAGTGCTAAGAGAGGTTTAGGTAAATGGAACTCAACCCTCTGCTCTGCTCAGGACCTGCCCAACAGGCTGTTTCCTAAGAGATCTCTTTAGGGCAGTACAGAGAAATATTAGCTAGAAATTAGGTTTGAGAGATAGACAGGATCTTATCTATCAGTTGTGTGGTCCAACCTCCTCATATTACTATTGAGGAAACATAATTCTAGACAGTGAAAGTGACTTGTTCAAAGTAAAATAACCCGTTGATGGAACACTCTAGACCAAGATTTGGATCTCTGGACTCCTTCCTCTTTTACCTTTCTACTACACGTTGTGGAAAAAGAAAATCAGGAAACTCTTCACAAGGTTGATTTTTGCTCACAAATGTCTTTGCTGAGTACTTTCAGATAGGCAGATAATATGGAGAACCAAGATGCTAAATATCCCAATGAAAGTATGTAATATTTGACCTTCTTAGATGGCCTAAGCTAAAATCCTGGTTCTGCCACTTAGTGCCAGTGTGTCTTTGGGCAAGCCACTTGGCCTCAGTTTCCTCATCTGCAAAAAGAGGCAATTAGTCTAGATGACTTCTAAGGAACTTTCTAGCTTTAAATCTATGATCCTAGTCAGATCAGTATTTCCAATTCTTAAGCTTATGTCTGCTCAGGGAAAATATCAAGGGAAAACAAGCCCTGATAAAATAGCATATCATTTTATGAGGTTTAAGGTTTTTTTTAATCTAATTCATAATCAAAGACATTTTGGAATAATCATATAGCTTGTAGGTGTAATTTACTTTTATTTATTTATAAAGGACCTGGAGATAGATGGGCAGTTTTCTTTTCAAAGTGGATTCCAAAGGTCATGAAACTATTAAATTTCAGTAGCTGAAAGATTCTAGAATTACATGTGCCTCCCTAATACCTGGCTTTCTACAAGGAAAGAACTCTATAAATTGTACAGTCCTATAGAAATGAAGGTTATCATGAACCTTTCCATGATTCACCCCTGGAAAATAATAAAAGGACCATATTTCTTCCAAAGCTCTTTAATAAAGGGAGTGGGATACTAAAGTCTAAAACTTCTACTTTCTCAGTTAACCACAACTAACCCTGGTGTTCACTGGCCAGGGTTCAGGTTGGCATAAAACAATAACTGACTTTTGCTTAAGTAGGTGTTTGAGCTGTGTTTTAATTATTACTCTTTTCTTGTAATGCAAGTCTGAACTGAAAGTTCTCTTGCCTGAATTTTGCAGCAGTCTCCTCTGAATTTTTTGTGGTTTGGTGGTTTTTAAAAAAAATTTGTTCTATTTTAAGTATTACTGTGACTCCTCGAAGCCAGAAAGCCCAAGATCCACTTTAGTAACTGATTTATCAGATGCCAAACAGGTAACACACCTCACTGCAGAAGGTCATGAAAGTGGCACCCCAGACAGCCTTCTCCATCCTCTATGTCCTCAACATGCAATCTCAGGGAATCCTTTATCCATGAACCTCCTTAAACATTGGTGCATGATCTGCTGTTTCTTTTGGAGGGGGCAGATTTACAGAGTAATAAATTTGAAATGGCTTGTACACTCTGCAGTTCCTTTTTGAAATCCAAGGTCTGTGACCTCCTACAGGGCAGCATTCCTACTCTCTAAGTCTGTCACAGCCACATCCAAATCCACCCAAAGGAAGAATTCCAAGCTAGCGACAATTTCCTGACTTGTTTATATCATAATACTTGGTTATCAGAAGGTACTTTAAAAATTCTCCCTCCACTTCTCTCCCTCTACCTTCAGTCACCCAAATCTTGACTCACTCAACCATTAGCTAAAAGTCTGATGAGAGGTAATAGTAAACTGCTACAGCACAAGCCTTTTAGTCTGTGGTGGGCTGGGAATTTGGAAGTGGGACGGGGCAATGATGTAGGGTTGGGAGGTGGGGTTAAGCACCAATTCTTGATTTAAGGAAAATGCTTCTGTAAGTGGGTGGTAGGGGATTTTTACCCCTTTTGGTTTTTATGATAATAGCAAAGCTTGTGTGTGTGTGTGTGTGTGTGTGTGTCTATCCATGTGTGTATCTGTCTGTCTCTCTGTCTCTCTCCTATCTCTTTCACTTCTATTTCCCTACTATTCCATCTCACATTTCAAAATGTGAATGTTATCTTACTGAGGGCCCAGAAAAGGCACAAATGGTACTTGTTTCAGGGTATTTAAAGAGAAGTTGATGGAATACTTCTCTATTATAGGAACCACATAAAGTGCTGCCCAGTGGGGTCTGGTTGGTTTGTTCAGACAAGTATGTGCTTCCCAAACGGTCTCCGAAAGCCTCTTCAATAACACCATTGTTTGCCCCACATAATGGTTACCTGTTGTCCAGGTTGCTGTTAAAATGCTGAGCTTTATAAGTGCTTTAATCTGTCACTTAGGACTCAGAGCTGACTGCAGAGAGACAGCTGTGAAATCCTTGAACAAATGCCCATTGAATCCAGGTGCCAAGATTTATGGCAAATACCACCAGCAAGCAAGAAAAGCTGACCCAGAATCTGTCCTTGCTGAACTTTGGGCATTTTTTCACTTCCAGTCAATTTGGGCTGGATTATAGACAATATTATAGACAATTAAATTGAATTTAATTGAACTATATGCCACCAGGTACTTTGGAATCATAGCAGGCCTATGCCACAGCCCAGTAACAAACACTGAGCCTGGATTCAAGAGGCAAATCCTGGCTCTAGCTGTGGGACCTTGAACAGGTCATGTGACTTTTCTGAGCATCAATTTTCTCATCTGTGACCTTGGGTATGTAATGATATTTGTACTGCCTACCTCACAGGGTAATTGTAAGGTAACTGTAAATTATAAAGTGTGATAGAATTTTTGTAGTGTATGTTGGTTTTTGACAAAGAACATGCCATTGGTAGTCTGTCTAAATTGATGACCTGGACTTATAAAACTGAAAGTAACAATTGTGGACAGTTTAAACTTATACTATGTGCTCTATTGGATACTATTATTTTTGGAAAGATACTTCATGCCTCTTCCCTGAATTTTGAAGAGTTGGCAAATAAAACACTTCAGTCTCTGAAATCATCAGTCCTTTTCTAAAAAGAAAATAAACAGACAGTGACCCAGTTCAGTCCCTTTTCATTTCTTATGCAGTATATGTTTAAACATTACCCCCCCAAACCTGGCAGCATTCCATTTCATAGTTGAGTTAACTTAAAACATGTTTATGTGTGCATTGGGAAATAAATGTCTGTTGTTTTTTAGGATGCATGCATTATATTGTGGGTGCTCAGCAAATATAAAAGAATGTAGCATGTTTTGCTTGCCAGAAGGTAATCAGTTCAAGCATTTTTAAGACCCTACTATGTGCCTGTGTTCCATGTGAGGCGCACTAGGGGGCCCAAACAAAAATTGGCATGGCTTCTGTTCTCAAGGAGCTGCATTCTAGATGGGGAGACAAAAACCTTCACATACAAAATGAGGGAGAGGACAAATAATGCTGACTTGTGTGCTGCAAACTGTAAGCAAAGTAGAGCAGGAGCCCTCTTTCCCCCCTTCCACAAATCCAACTGTCAGCCCCAATGCTTTTGTCGTTGTTCAATCATGTCTGACTCTTTGGAAGTCCATTTGGGGTTTTCTTGGCAAAGATACCGGTTTGTCATTTTCTTCTCCAGCTCATTTATAGATGAGGAAATTGAGGTGAACAGGATTCAGTGACTTGCCCAGAGTCACACAGTTAGTGCCTGAGGCCAGATTTAAACTCATGACTTCAGGCCCAACACTATCCACTAGAGGCCCCCCAAAAGATAATTGGTTCTCCTTTATTATTTCATTCCTGATAATTGTGTTTTATGGTATAGAATAGAGATGTCAAATATAACAATCCATGGGTTGTATGAAGCCCACAACGCTGTTGAATGTGGCCAAAACTAAATTAAAATGTAATTGAGAAATATTTAACAAAATAAATAAAAATACCATAAAATATGGGTAATATATGATTTTCTAGTCAATATGTAAGTTGCATGTTGATTTAGGAAACCATGTCTTTATAGATTTATTTTGTTAGATATTTCCTGATTATATTTTAATCTGATTAGAGCCACACCGGAGAGTTGAATGCAACCTGTGGGCTACGTGTTTAGCACCTCTGGTCTAGAGAATGTTTCATATTTTCCTCTCATTTAATCTTCTCAACAATCAGTCAATAAGCATTTATCAAGAGCCTATTATGGGCCAGGTACTGTGCTAAGCATTCACAACAAGCAAGGCAAGCAATGCAGGTATTTTACAGTTGAGGAAATTGAGGCACAGTGAAGTTTGAGTGGCATTCAACTTGCCCAGCTATATACCAGGATATTCTGGCCATAGTTGATTCCAGAATGTGTTGGGAGTGGTAGCAGAAACTTTACACAAATCTGTTGTGCTTCCATGAGGCAAAATTTAGATTTTAACTGTGGCTACATCCTTCCTGCATATTTGCCTTCCCTTAATGAGCCGTTGGGGAAAACACTTGATTGACTCCAAAGGCAGCAGGGCATGAAGGATGAGGTAAATCTTTCTAGGCAGCATTGAATGAGAAAGATGGTGAAAAGTAGACACTTCCTGTTTGAGTACATCCGTAACAGGTCCTAGGTGAATGGTACAGCTCAGAGAGGCCATACTAGGTCTGGAGTCAGAGGATCTGGGTTCAAATCCCACTTCTGCTACTTATTTATTACTTGTGTGACCTCAGACAAGTCACTTCAATTCTTACCAGCCTCTCTTTGTCTATAAAGTGAGGGGTTTAGAGTAGATCAGTTGTATCAAACTCGGATAGAAATAGGGCTCACTAAACCATACACAGGGATCCCTGTATGTTGCATATGAACTTAGAAAATCATATATTAGCATTATCTATGTTCTGTTGTTTTTTTACTTATTTCTCAATTATTTTGTGATCTGGTTTGGGCCACACTGTCGGGGAGGGGGCAGCATGTTGGACACATGGACTAGGTGACTTCTGAGTACCCTTCCAGCTCTAAATGTGCAATCCTAACTAAATGTCATGGAATTTCAGAGGAGAGAAGAGACACCTTTGGCCAGAAGTTGTAAGGAATAGACTTCGTAGATATAAGGATTTGAGCTGGCTCTTGATGGATGGGCTGCCTTTAAAAAGGGAGAGAGAAAGACAGAGGAGACACTGGTCAGTAGAAGCATGTTTTCTTTTCCTCACCTGCTGTTTGGGAGCCCAGACAGTATTACATTGTGTATCAATGGGAGGGTCTGAGTAAAAGGTTGGGGTTGGGTTCTTGGGGTTCCTACTCAGGGATGAATGATGTCACCAAGAAAACAGAGGAAGGTGATGAGGTAGTCTGTGAGCTATTCTCATAGCCTCAGTGCTCACTACCCCTTTTCTCCACTCTCCACCCCCCAACAAGCTGGATGACAAAAACAACTCAGGAATTAAGCACTTCTGCACTCTAAGAGACTTAGCATTGGGGCAGGTAGGTGGTGAAGTGAATAGAGCCCCGACCCTGCAGTTAGGAGGACCTGAGTTCAAACCCAGCCTCAGACACTTAACACTTACTAGCTGTGTGACTTTGGGCAAGTCTCTTAACCCCAACTGCCCTGCCTTCCCCCCTCCAAAAAGAAAGAAAAAAGAGAGAAAAAGAGAGAGAGAGAGAGACTTAGTATTCACTTCAGGTGGTAGGGTATTGGAGGGTTAACTGATGGGCGCCATGTTCTTTTCAAAGTTCTTTGAAGGTATAAAGCTCTTTGCATGTGTTTATGTTTTTGTTATTTCCATTCTTGGCATCCCTTCAGGATGGGTTCCATGGTGGGAGGAAAGGGTGGGTGCTGAGGAAATTGTTTTGAGAAGAAATCATTCCCAAATCATCTTGTTTCCATTTACTGAGAACTGTTTCATAAGCATGTCACCCCATCCCTAGCATGTGTTCAATGACCCCCAGAATCTTGAGACAGGAAACAATATGCGCTTCTTAGCTGATCAAGGAGGGAGGAGACCAAGCCTGGCCAGGGCAGCTAGGCCACTGATATCTAAAAATAAATCCTCTTCCTCACTATTCAGCATATGTAGCTTCAGGCCTGACATATTCCTAACCATCCAGAACAGATAGACTTAGCCCCAAAGGACATCATAAGCCAAAAGCTAAGGAGGAACATCCCAGTGTGTGTACCTATGACCAGGTTGGGTATAATACTGTCCAGAAGTAGCCCCCAGGCTTTGGGATATGAGGGCTTTTAGCAGTTTGCATGTAGCAGAATTATAATGGGGATAATGTTGGCTGCTCTTGAAGTGAGAGAAGCTATCCCTATTGACTGGCCCTCATTGAGCTTTTTAAGGAAAGAACTTGGGCGGCGAGAAGTTAGTGGCTCTGAATTCTAGTCCAACCTCCATCACTGATTAGATGCATGCCTTCCACATATCTGGGCTTCAGTTTCCTCAACCATAAAAAGATAGTGTTGAACTAGATGATCTCTGACATTCTGTGATATCCACATTAAAAAAAAAAGACCCCACCAGCAATTTCTATTCTTACCCTAAGTACTCAATTTATTAAACCTAAACATATTTGGTTTTATATTGATAAGGTAGGGTAGGGGTGGATAAAGCAGAAGGTGAGATCGACTAAGAGTCTTCGATATGTTAGACCATTTATAATTGCTTTTCTACTCTTCTGCCCCCACTCACCTGCCATGTAATTTAATGTAATACAGGCTATCTGACATATTTTCCCTTCTTTTGTAACTTTCATAAATTCATGTTTTTATGCTCTCACTTTGATTTGATGCATATTCATCCTGGCATGTAGATGGTCCCAAGTGAAAGAAGAGGAAGAAAATACCCATTTTCCCTACTGTATCAGCATGTTGGAGATATATGTCATCTGTAATATTTATGTCCCCCATAATCCCAAAGCAGAAGAGGGCTTCAGGAAGACAGTAAAAGGTAGCTAAAGACTCAGAGACTAGGCTAAGAGGAAGAACATGGCATTCTGGATTCAGGATGGAAAGCTGTAAGAAGAATAAAGGCAAAGTATTCAGGTGGATGGGTTCAAGGTTTACGAAAGATCTTAATTAAAATAAGATTGAAAATACTGTTTCCTCCAGATGACTATGTAAGGTTCTTTTCCACTGGCTCCTATTTCTCTGTTAAATTCACAAGGGAAAAGGAGTGGAGATGTTTCAAATAAAAAAAGAATTGCTATGTATTTGAAAGCAACTGCTCATTTCAGAAGACTGAAAAACCCCTGGATGGGATAAATCTTCTGATCTTGGATCTCAAGGCATAGAGGCCAAGAATGAGTTCAGTTCACTGAATGTTGTTTAGTTTGGTTTTTCTCCCTGTGAAAGAGGAAATAAAAGAACAAAAAGAGAAGTCAAATGTATTCCCCTATTGGAAATCTCCTTAAGAAAACAAGGGAAGTTCCATGACCCAAGGCCTCCGAGACTAGACTGGAAATATTTCTACAGACAGCATTGCAAGCAGTCTCAAAAATCCATGTGACTTCTCATCTTTTTGCTTCTTAGTCAGAGTAGGTGGCTTTGTATGATCAACCAGTAATGTGTGGTAGCAGCTAGTGTTTGAGGACGTTTTAAGCTTGGTAATTTTGAGGCTTAGAGGCCTTTGTATCAGCCCACACCGTAGAAACTAAGTGCTTTGTCAGCTGCTTCTAGTCCGTGTTGGTAGTAAAACTTCAACTTGGGCCAAGATGAGAGCATTGTACATTTCACATTGATGTTTAGGAGATACATCCAAATGTGGCAAAACTAAAACATCATTTATGTATAGCACTAAACTAGTACTCTATGATAAAGTAACAATTATTCAAAGCCAACCACTTATTTTCCCCCAAAGGAACAAATGTGACTAAAATTATCTGAGGAAAATAAAGTTTTTAAGTTAGAGTCCTATTGTTCCATTTAAAAAAAAAAATGAAGAATGAAGGTGGTTTTTACTTTCTGTAATATCTATTATATATGTGCATTGTGTGTGTGTGTGTGTGTGTGTGTGTGTGTGTGTGTGTGTGTGTGTACACATTGGGGAGATCTGAGAGGATTTAGGGCTGCTATCAGATCTTTGTCTAGTCAAGGCCATTTGTGATGGGATGTGTCATTGGTGGAAAGAAGTGCAGGCTATGCCCATTAATATTGAAATCCCAGTTCTTCATGATACATTCAGTTGAAGTTTTCTCCCTGAGCTGAGTAGTGAACCAGATTCTGCTGTCATCTTGTTAATATTCTTTGCTATGTCTTCTTTCAAATGAGCTATGAAGTCAAATTAACCTACTGCATGGTTACCACCTCTGCACAACATTTATCAAAGAAGCATTACCTCCAGTCTCTTGACCTCTATCTCACTTTGGATGAAAGCCTATCAGTTTCTTCAATCCCATCTCCTTTCCATTCAAAGATGCCTTTTCCTTTGTCCTTTGTGGCATGGTAAACCATTGCCTCATAACTTCCAATCTCCAAGAGCTGGTGTTTAGTAAGCGCCCCAAGGGACAGGGACTGTTTCATGTGGCTGTTTGTATTCTCGGTTCCTAGTACATTGCCTGGCACAGAGCAGCTTAATAAATGCTTGTTAATTAATTAATTGGTTTGTATCGCATTTGTATGTACTGAACAGGTTTTTAATGCCAGTTTCCAAGTGAGTTTGAGGTGTAATGGCCACTAGATGGCAGACTGAAAGTCTGGCTATAGTTCTGAAAGGATGAACATACAAGGAAACACAAAATGTTCATTATTTAAGGTGTAGGTCATTTTGTGTATGCACACACACACACACACACACCCTCCACCAAATGAATAAGCAACCCTTCTCCTTTTAAAAAACAAAATATTTCACATATAAATAGTTCCCAACTTATGAATGAGAATTCAATGAGAATTTATGAATGAGAATTTTCCGATTGATTGATTGTTGGATCTGCATGCTTGTTCATCAGTCAGTAAGCCTTCAGTAAGCTTCTGTTGTGTGTCAGGCATAAGCACTAGAGATACAAAGAGAGGCAAAAGATAGCCCTAAGTGCCTTTGTAATCAGAGGTGAGCCAGAAGCTTGGGGCTATGGGTAGTACAGTATCTGAGTACTTTAGGAGGCAAGGAAGTTCCTGAGGCAGCTTGGAAATGGGTCTCAGTTTGGGGTTGGGTTTTTTTTTTTTTAACTCAGTCTCCCTGTCTCACCTAGTCTGGAAATGCCTGATCCCAAGCTTTGATCTGCTCTGTTTCTTGCTTAGGCTGATTCACTCTTCTTTAGGTACCCTAGCTGCACTTTCCTCCCCATCTCTCTGCTCCTAGGTGCTCTCCATATTGGTTTTGTAATTATTCTGGACATAATAACCCTACTTCAGCTTAAAACTACCAAGCTCAAGCAATCCACCAATGTCAAACCTGGAAATAGAGATTATAAGCATCTACCACCATGCCTGGCCAAATGCCAGTTCTTAAGAGATAGCTGTAAGTAAGACAGTAAGACCATTGTGTCCAAGGCAAAGGTTGTTTCTCCTTCCTTGGTAAATGAGATCCAGGGTCTAATAAACCCTCACTGTCTTTAGGTGTTTGTTTATTTCCAGGGCCATTTCCTGGTGATCCCTAATTTTACTCTGTTCTGTAGCTTTGTAACTATATAAGTAGCTTTGTAAAGAGATACATTTAGAAATGGGATCTTTTAGGATTTAAACTTCTATGTAATGATAACAGAACACAATAAAGCCTCTTTTCCTTTTTCTGGACTAAAGAAAAAAATCATACAAAGGAGAGCATTTCTTGCTTTGTTCCATCTTTATTTCTAATATATTTATGATTATGCCCTCTTTTTTCTAGCAAACTTGCTAAGCTTGAAAAAAATGGCATTAAAGTTCTTTATTTTCTGCTGTGGTCTAGCTCATAGTAGAAGGCAAAAATAATAATCTAAGATTAAAAAGCTTAAGTCAAGGCAGCTGTTACTCTGGCACTGTTGCACCCTGTGAAATACCTGGCCTCATTCCCAAGCTCCAGCCTTCTTTCACAGGTTAGCAAGATCAAGGACGTTTGCCAAAGCAACTATTAGGTAGGAGAGAGAAGGTCACTAGAAGGTGAGGCTCTTGTAGTCTTATGGCCCTATTTGGGACTCTTTCCAAAGGAATTTTTCTTTTAAAGAAGACATTGATCATGTTGCTGTGAGACCATGCAGGGATAAACAACGGCTAGTACAAGGAAGCACTTTTTAGAGCAAACCGTGTCAGAGGGGGAGCCAAATTTTAGGCTGTTGCTTCCTCTGAAATCTAGGGTTACCTCAAGACCATTGGAAAGACTATGGATGATGTGCTTGATACTTAAATCTGAAAGCCTGATCCTAAGTTCCTGCATTAATTTCTGTTTCTATTTCAAAACTTACGATGGTGAAGAAAAGCAAATTCATGATCACTGGGACCTGAGTGAGCTTACTATTACTATTACTACTTAGCAAAGCTTGAATCCATAAAATCACAGAATGTCAGAAGTGGAAGACACATCTCAGAGGGCATGTTTTCCAATCTCCTACTTTCTTTAGAGTGGAAGAGTGAGTTGTTCAAAGACAGTATCACAGCTAGACTCTTTTTTTCTCCCACAGCACACACTGTTTGCCAAGGTAAGATTTCATTCTCTCTGGGAAAGGAAGTGCCCTTTGTCTAGGCTGTCTCAGCCCCTCCACATGGGTCCCATTGCCCAGGGACACCAGCATCTTAGAGTTCTCCCACAGCACATCCCAGTAGAATTCCTTCTGTTATTCATCCAGCAGTGGACACTCCTATCCAGAGAACTAGACACCCAAGTCCTTGAAGATCATCAAACTGTTGGTAAACCCATCTAGTTCCATCTTTGGGAAGAGGGAAGGGGAGGTTGATCTGTTAAAATGGCCAAACCTTCTCCCATCCTCACTTCTTCTCTTTGAGCATTATAGAATTGACTTTGCAATAACCACATAACCTTCAACCTACTGGAATTTTTATCTGGTGTCCAATTCAGCTGGTCAGTAGGGCCCTTCCCTGCTAATTCAAACTTCCTGGATTATAGAGGAAAAATATGTAGGGCTAGGTTTAGCTCAGCCAAAGTACACAGATCAAGCATATGCTTCTGTTGTTGCAGCATCCCAGCATTGCTAAGAAAAGACTTGGGGTGATTTCACTCTTTTGTACATATTAATACCTTCTCTAGGGTTTTTGTTTTTACAAGGATGGCTCCAAATTCAAGTAATGACTGTTTTAGTCAGGCAAGGGGTTTAAAATATTTAATAAACTGCGTTAGTGCAGGGAATAGAGAGAAGCAATTTTAGGTGTTGATAAATCCTTGGCAAAGGCCTTTTCCTCTTTTCAGAGTTGATCCTGCAGTCTAGGCTTTTGGCACATGGTACTTTACCTAACAGCCCCTACAAGCAGCTAGAAATGTAAACTAGTTACCTTTCTTTTTTCTTTTTTTCTTCCTTCCTTTTCTTTCTGTCTTCGTTCCTTCCCTCCTCCCTATCTTTGCATTTCTTTCCTTCCTCTCTCTGTCTCACTGTTTTTTTTCCTCATTTCTCTCTTTCATTCCTTCTTTTTTCTTTCCTTTTTTTGACTGAAAAGGAAGCACTTAAAATCCTTTCAATCCCAGGTTCTGGTTCAAAAACTATACCTCCTGGTACTCTTGAAGCCTTTTCTCCACATCCTTTGTTCTCATAGAACCTTGAACTCTCCAAGATATGACCCCATCTGTTCCCCTGCCTTCTCCTGACTGTGTACAGTGAAAGTACAAACAATTGATATGGTAATTACCAACCATTCTTATCTCACCCTTACAGCTAGTTCTCTCAGGATTTCTGTTAAGCAACGTTTCCTTGGCCAGGATTTAGTTATTCTATATAATAGAAAGTAATAAAGTCATATTTATAGAAAATATTTTGTTATTTGGGCTCTTTCCCTCCACAGTGACTTTTTATGTGGCCATTAATATGAATCAGTGAGGTTTTTATTATACTTTTTTCTTTTGAAAGAGCAAAAATGTGAAAGAAGAAAATAGTTAAGAAATTGCCTAAAATTTTAGCTGCTTGAAGAGCCAATTCTGCCTTTTCTGCTGCCTGAAGGCTTGCTCTCCTTTGGACCTAATTTACTTTTGATCCAGCCCAGCATCCTATCTTTGATGATGGCCTGATAGAGCAAAGAAAAATGGAACTTAATCCTCCCGATTTCCTTTTGTAATGATGCAAGTCGAAGCAGTGACTAGTAGAGATCTGCTGGGGGGAATGAATTATTCTCACATTAAAAGAACCATTCCTAAAGTCCACTGATTGCCAGCAACTTACAATATATGACTCCAGAAGGAGGATACCAGTGTATTCCAATGGGTCATATAGAAAGAAGCATGTGACATTTAAGATTCTGGGCCATAACCCTGCCCCACCCCCACCAATAATAAATTTTAAAATTTCTGATCCAAGCCTTTTTCTTCATCAGTTCCTCTTCCCTTTTTCTTATTCTCCTAACTCCACACTTTTCTTGCTCACTCTGTCACCCTCTGTTCAATTTCTGGAAGTTAAGCAAAGTAAGATGAAAGGAAATTTGCCATTTCCCCACATGGGTGGCCTCAAAGTTTTGACTAAGGAATTCAGGCTTATTTACAAACAATATTTTTCTTAATCAACAAGCATTTATTAAGCACCTACTATATGTGGTGTTCAGGGATATAAATATCTACACTCAAAGAAGTTTCAATCCCCATGTAAGTATGTATATGAATAAATGCAGAATACATATAAAAAATAATTTAGGTAAGTGCAAAGAAGTTTGGGAGGGAAGGCTCTAGCATTTGGGAGGATCAGAAAAAGCTTGAGCTGAGTCTTGAGGGAAGAAAGATTCTCTGAAGGAAAGAAGGAGTGCATTTCCAGATATGGAGGGTGCAAAGAAAGGAAGGCCTGGAGTCGGGAGATAGAGTGAGGAGCAGAAAGAAGATGAGTTTGACTGGATTGCAGAGAATGGGTAGAGGGGTAATGTCTAATAAGGCTGAAAAAATTGCTCTGAAGGACCCCAGAAGTAGGTTTTTAAAATCTTGAATCCACCCTTGGGACACCTGGCTATGATAAGTGAGCCTTATCACTTCTCTTACCTTGCACCAGGTCTCCACACAGGCCCTTTTCCAGTTCCCCTTTATTTGTTGTCTTCCTTCATCAGAATGTAAGTTGTTCACATGAATAATATGAAAATGTGTTTAATAGGAACATATGTGTAGAGCCTGTATCAGATTGCATGCTGTCTTGGGGAGGGGGGGTGGGGTATTTAAAACTTGTGAAAGTGAATGTTGAAAATTAAAAATAAATAAATTTTTTAAAAAGAATATAAGTTGCTCGCAGGCAAGGACTGTCTCACTTGCTTATATTTGCATCTCCAACATTTAACTCCATGTTCAGCACACAGTAAGTGCTTAATAAATGCTCTATCAAAATCTGTTGTAGAAAAGCAGTGTAATTTCCATGAATAAAATCTGAGAATTAATGTAATAGTTCTTCTCTAACATCACTACTTATAAATAAAGGGACTGATTTTTTTTGTTTGTTTGTTTGTGAGTAAAATTTCATTGAGCATTAATGGCATCAATCTAAATTCTGGGGCCTCGAGGAAAATTTTTAGAATAGATCTACTTACCCATTATTAATTGTAGGAAGGAAATTTCCTGTAAAGAGAAAGAGGCCCCTTCTGTGAAATTATTTGCAATGTAGAGGCTGCATGAGCATCACAGTATTTGCACCAATTCACTTTAATTCAACAAGCATCTGTCCACACCCTACTAGATAGCTTAGTACAGAGCACTGGATCCCAAAGCAGAGGATTTGTGTTCATAACCTTGCTCTGTAACTCACTGTCTGTGTGAGCCACCTATCCCTCTTGGGCCTCTGTTTCCTCATCTCTAAAATAAAGAGGTTGGACCAGATGAATTCTGAGGTCCCTTCCAGCTTTTCAATCTCTGAACCTTCACAAGGCTTTATGCCAGGCACTGGAGATACAAAGTCAAAGACAAATACGTTATTCTGGCCCTTACTCCAAATTAGTGCCAAATGTCATCCCCCAAATGATCTCAATCTCACACAAAGGAGGTCATAGAAAAAAAAAGTCAGTGTTTGCAAGGTGAACCTGCCCTCAAGTTGTAAATATGGTGAGCTGCAGAGAACTGATTGCAGGATGATATTGGGCAGAATGGTCCTGGTCATTTCCTCCTACGTCAGAGATCCACTGACAACCCAGTCTTCTCCTCATAAGGAGATCAAATGACCCACAGTGGCTGGCCCAGTGTGAATGTGAGCTGCTGTTTCATTTTTCTAAGGAGATTCTGACCATGCCTGTCTAGACACATGAAATAAACTTGACTACATTATTATGGAATTCCTTATTTAGTCCCTCCTGTTTTTAATCAATAAGTGTCACTGCATAATTAATTCCGCTTTAATGATTGACTTTGATGAAGTAAATAACTGAAGCAACATGGTGCTGTACCCCCTCCCCATGTATAGACAGATTCAGCAAGAATTTATTAAATGGCTGTAGTGGACAAGTCATTGTGTTAGGCACCTCATCATTTTATATACCTCAAGGGCCAGAGTGATGAAATTACTTGTCTGAAGTCACACAAGGTATCAGGCAGCTAGGATTTAAACTCAGGTCTTCTGAAATAGTGTTCTAGGGCAGGCAGCTAGGTTGCGCAGTAGATAGGGCATTAGGCCTGCAGTCAGGTCAGTTAAAATCTGGCCTCAGACATTTACTAGATCTCTGTTTCCTAATTTGTAAACTGAATAATAATAGTACCTACTCCCCAGGGATGTTGTAAGGGTAAAATGACATAACATTTGTAAAAGTGTTGAAGTGCTAGTGACCACCATGTTTTTCACCTTTGAGTCACCTGAGATTTTGATTTTTCTGACATCATGGTGTTTCCTAATTTTCAGCCAAATAACATTATTTGGAAAAAAAATAAGCAAATAGCATCAGTTTGGCTTAAGGGTACTTGGTTGAACATGTGTGTGCACTTGACTAATTAAACCAAAAAATAAAATAGTTTAGATTTGATAGTTTGTTCATTGAATTGGAATCATCAGAACAAATAAGATGATCATTTCCCTTTTCTGTTATGTTTTTTGTGCCAACCAGGCAGCAGTAGAGCAATTTTTGTGTCTGTGTTAGAATTAATTTTGTTTTCTTTTCCTGGCTTTCAGAAATTAGCCTCCAGATTATGTTATGAATTTCTTTACTCATTACTGAAAATATTCAGCGTGAGTCAGTGCTGACAACAAAAAGGGAACTGCCTTTGGAAGAGTTGCCACATCGCTAGGTGTGATTTGTCAGAATGTTAAAAATATTTTCATATATATGATTCACGCCCTGTTTCTGTATAAATTCTTGCACTAACTGTTGATTCAGCCAGTCAGATGATTCTTTCTCTCCCTATTCCTCTCTTCCCTTCCCTCCCATCCCCTGCCCCCTAACTTTGGGTACCAGCATCAGCAACTCTGGTCCCTTGAGGATTTTGTTCCTCAGATCCTTTTCATCTGCTTTCCTACATGCTGCCTTCTGTTGGTAAACCTCTGGGGTTTTCAGCCAGCTCTGCACCCAGCCCTGGAGATGAACATAGTTGCTTCCTATACTATCTATGAAACAGTTGAATATTTTCCATAGTCAACTTGTGATTTCCTCCTTCTGTGACGAGTGCTACACTTTGTGGATTTTCCTTGTGCTTTTCACAGAGATGTTGTGGAAATGAAATGAGATAAAAAGGGAAAGTATTTTCAGTTCTTAGGAAGGCAAGCAGTACATAAAGTCAAGGCTATTATTATGATAAGTTTATGTTTTCCTGAAGTTACTGTGTCAAGGCTCCACAAGTTTCTACGTTAATTTTTGGTTGCTTTGCTGTAAACACGAAAAGACATGATTTGGAAAAGCAAGTAGTTGTCATGTATTAGGATGACACTAGTCAAAATGGAAGCATTTCTGTCAACAACATTTATTTAAGTACCTTGTGTATACAAAGTATTTTCCTGGGCTCTAAGGGGCAATAAAAATTTACATTATAATCAGCTTTAGGAGACAACATACATATATGTGAAATCAATGTCAAACACTCTTATAGAATAGTACATTAACAAGTCTGAATTAATGTAGTAAACTCAGTATATATAAATATATGTGTATATATGTGTTCACACACATATATGTAGTGTGTGTGTGTGTGTGTGTGTGTAATCTCAAATCTGGGTAAAAACTGGAACAGAGAGAAATAAATCTCTAAGTCTCCAATGATAATCCTTTGCTCAAGAACCTATTCACCAGTCATTCAACAAACACTAATTAAATGCCTTTCATGTTCAAGGCACTATTTGCAGATATGGTTGTATGATTAAACTCCCAAGTGAAATGTATTCCTTTCATCATTATGGTACCATTTTTCTCTTTCTCTACAAACACAATTAACCTAAGCTGTATTGTCTTCAGAACATGGGAAAATTCACTGTAGGTTGTTGATGTGTTCTCACATTCAGAAGATAAAGGAGAAAATATGGGAAATGAGGTTTAAGGGGAGGGAAAAGCAGGGTAAGAATATCAGGGAAAATACAGAATGTTCCAAAAGTCTTCATGCAGTTTTAGGCTTTATTATTAGGCTTTATTATAAAATATATGTTATTATTTAGGCTTTATTATTTATTTATTAAATGCTCTGTATATAGACACTATTTTTATCCTTCCTATATCTCTAATGCTTAACCTCCAAGTTTGGGGGTCCAGAAATAGAAAATGGATTATTTTTCTTTTGAGAACATAAAATGTCTTTTGTAAATGCAAAACTATACGTGCTGGCTTTAAGTCAATTAGCTCATCTGTTTTAGTTAAACAACTATCTTCACAATTTCTTAAGTGATTAGATTATTAGATGATTGCAGTTTTGGCCATTTGGAGAGGATAGGCCTGCTACTTTCCTCCCTTCTTGCCTTTCACATTTCCCTCTCCCTTCAGCTGCCTCTACCCTTCCTTTAATCCATTAGTCTTTGGCTTTGTTGGAAGGAGAATCCCTCCAAAACAAGCTATCTGGACTGCATTTCTAGTTGATGAACCACTCTGAGGTATTGCAAGAAAGAAGTGCGATCGTCAAATCTGTAGACCAAAAAAGAATCATATGAAAAAAATGGACTCTATTCATTTCCAAATCTCCTGTCCATTTGAAATTGCTTATGCCAAGGAACAAAAAGAGGAGAGGTAAGAGATAAGATGAACTTACATTTGCATATCTAAAGATAAATGTTATGTTCCCTGGCTTAGCTCTCCCTACTTGTAGGGCTATTTCATGGCATATATGCCTCTCTCAGGCTGGGAATATCTTGAACTTGTAAAAAGGCTCCTTCTCAGCATTAAGAGCTTTCTCAAGGCTCATTCAGCAATGCCTGACTCCCTCTGCACCAGGCAGAGCTTGAGGGAAAACAAACTTGTCTGTCTCCAAGATGCTAGTGAGCTGCCTGTTAATCCTCTTGCACTGAGGCCTGTATTTCATGAAGAAGAAGAGTGGTTCAGGTGAAATGCAGAAATGAGATAAGCAGTGGGTATGGTGAGTGCAGTTGGCTGGGGAATTTCATTTCTAGAGCAGCCAGGACTAAGTGTCCAAGTACCATCTGACAAAAATGAGTCTAACTTGGAACTTTACATCAAAAAATTTTAAGTATCTTTTTAAAAAAATTATTTATTTACTTTCCGTTTACAACATTCAATTCCACAATCCCTTTTTACTTCAAATTTTAAAAGATGGCTTGAGATGTCTGGGTCAGCTACATCTGTATTTGTTACCCATTTTCAAAATTCTAACTCTTTACTCCCTCTGCTTTGGGCCACACATTTGAATTGCATTTTTTAGTGTTTTTCTGTAAAAAAAAAATTTTTTTTAATCTCATAAAAATTACCATGGAATGTAAATGCCAAAAGCTTAAAAAGAATCCCAACAGGCCTCTTTGACTACTTTGAGTTGATGCTGGGGTCAAGTGGAGTTCATTGTGTTGCTTTCCCTTCAGAAATAATAAAAGGGTTTCTAATTTTTCTCCATTTGGTTCTTAGAGCTCATTCAACTGACAACAGCATAATAGCTTATCAGAGTCAAAAGTCGTTTGGTGGCCTCCACAAGGCTTTTGTGTAGAAATGATGTAAATGCTAAAGTGTTAAATGTGTATCTCAATACAGTGCCTAGTTTTGATGTTTACATCTTTAAAACCTTTCACGTTTGTTGTTGTTCAGTCATTTTTGATAGTGTTTGACTCTCCCTGACTCTGTTTGGGATTTTCTTGGCAAAGATATTGGAGTGGTTTGTTGTTTTCTTCTCTGGCTCATTTTACAGATGAGGAAACTGGGGCAAACAGTGTTAAATGACTTGACCAGGGCCACACAGCTAATAAGTATCTGAGGCCAAATTTGAACTCAGGAAGATGAGTGTTCCTGACTCTAGACCTGGCACTCTATCTATTTCAAGACCCAGCTGCCCCCAAGGTATTAGATTAGCATTAGATAAACATAATTGCAATAGAGGGATGTTGCTGAGTGTTCCCAGGTATTTCCTTATCACAACTTGATTATGGTATGGAGTTTTTAATGGGGAGAAGTATCCAATTCAGATTTTCATGTTATGAATCAAATTAAAACCCAAGAGGATTTTTTTAAAGCCTTGTTTTCAGGATCCAGCTACTGGGAAAAGGAGCGTTTGCCTATTTCTAAGTCAAGGAGGCATAGGAAGTCAATGGACCAGTAGCATTTGGATTCTGGCCTTTCAGCCAAATCCCAGCCTGTGTGTGGGAATCATAAACTGGGTAGGCAGCCGAAACTGAAATGCTGCCACTCTGTGGGACTGTGTGTGGTGTGGCCTGATAGGGGCCTGGGGGAGGAATAGAGAAAGAGGTTGAAAGGGAGGTTTCCACATATGGTTGGATTTCCCAGTGGGAAATGTAAAATATCACAAATCTGGGTCAAATCTGGGTCTGGCTGGAGTAGCCAAGGAGTAGCTCAGTGGGAGAGATCTGGGTTTGATGCCTGTAATCTCCAACCTCAGAGGCCAGCAGGAGCTAGCAGGGCTGTGAAGGCCATTCATTTGGCCCTGTGGGGAGGGGGTGCTTGGTGTTATTTTCTCTACCACCCTCTTGGGCAGGCTCAGCTGTTCTGCCCAAAAAGAACTTCTGCTACAGTCCTTTGCTAGAAAATAGATCCCAATGTTTGCTTTCTCCTGTGTCGGTTTTATGCCTATATTACTGTGTGTGATTGTATTGACTTCCCATTTCCCTTTCTGGTAGGCTACAATGCTTCTTATTCTTCATGCAGGTCTTGATAGTTACTTTCAAAGATACACCAACCATTCTGTTGTTGTCCTATCTCCTGGAATCATAAATTTGGCTTGTCAATCTTTTTTGGTGGATTCTGCAGCTTTTTTTCATAAAGTGGCACAATGGATAGAGTGCTGGGCCTCCTGAAGTCAGGAACACTCATCTTCCTGAGTTCAAATCTGGCCTCAGACACTTACTAAGTGTGTGACCCTGGGCAAGTCACTTAACCCTGTTTGCCTCAGTTTCCTCATCTGTCAAATGAGCTGGAGAAAGAAGTGGCAAATCACTCTGGTATCTGCCAAGAAAAACCCAAATGGAGTCACAGAGAGTTAGACACAACTAAAAAAAAACTGGACAACAACAAAAACTGTTTTAAAAGAGAAATTTTTTTGAATTGTTCTATTTCTCTTTCTTTCCTTTATTCTTCTTCTTTCCTTACCCTCTGTTCTCTTGCTCATCTCTGTTTTTGCCCTCCAGGGGAAGATGAGTCACCTGATTCTCCCCATCCCCCACTGCAGGGGATGGAGTTCTGAACCTTTTTTCTTTGTTTTAAAATGCATGAAATAAAATACATAGAATTAAAAAGGAAACCAAAGATTAGTGAAAATAAAAATATAATTTCTTTCCTAACCAAATTCACAGACCATCACCTCTCTACCCCAAAATCTATCCACAGGCTCAGGGCCGGGTAGAGGCTGATGATCCACAGACCCCAGGTTAAGAATCTTTCATAGAGAAATTGAGTGTTTCATACTCACTGCCTTCCTAGGTGGCCCAGGGGATAGAGAACCAAGCCTGGAGTCAGAAAGACCTGAGTTCAAATATTACTTCAGACACTTACTTAGCTATGGGCCCCTTGACAAGTCACTTAAAAAACAAACAAAAAACCCCCCTGCCTCAGTTTCCTCATCTGTAAAAATGAAGATCGTAATAAAAGTATCTACTTTCCAGGGTTGTTGTGAGGACCAAATGAGAGAACAATTATAAATCATTTAGCACAGTGACTGGCACATCAAATGATACAAATGCTAGCTATTGTTGTTATTTTTATTCCCCATTGGTACCCTGGTCCAGCCTCCTTCAATGGAAAGTGGTTCTGAGTGGAGTCTTTAAAAAAAATTTTTTTTATTTACTTTTACTTTACAACATTCAGTTCCACAGTCCCTTGAGTTTCAAATTTTCTCCCCCTCACCCCCATGGCAGCATATAATCAGATACAGGATCTACAAATACCTTCACATTAAACATTAGTCAAGTTGTAAAGAAGGATTGTAACCAATGGAGTGAACAATGAGAAAGAAGGAACAAAACTAAACAACACAAAAAAGAGAGAGAGAGTAAGTAGTTTGCTTCAGTCTGCATTCAGACTCTGAAGTTCTTTCTCTGGATGTGATAGCCCTTTCCATCATGAGTCCTTTGGAGTTGTCTTATTGCTGAGAGGAGCCCAGTCTGTCAAAGTCAGTCATCAAAGATATGATGTGTCTGTAATTGTGTACAAAGTTCTCCTGGTTCTGCTGTCCTCTGAGTAGAGTCTTTTCTGACTGAAGGTCAGATTTCTGGAAGAGATAAAAATGATCTCACAGGAGATCAAGGGCTCTAGACCCACCTTCTTTCCCATTCTCTAAAGAAAGAGAATGACTGTTTGCTTAGCACTGTGTTTTTACAGCTAATGATAACTATCTGTTATTTTTCAGGCCTAGTTTTTATTAGTCCAACAAATGGCCCATGCCTTATATGTGACTTTACAAGTGATTTTCCTGACCCTTACTTCTGCCCTCTCTCTTCTCTGGAAATCCCCTTTCCCCCCCAGATGTTGAATTGGTTCTAACCTAAGAGGCTTCTAGCCTCCTCCCCAACTAGCATCTACTTTGCCTGATATTAAGGAAACCAATCAGACCTGCCTGGGTCGGCCCCTTCTCCACCTTGTAAAGTCCCTAAGTAGCCCTAGTCCCAGTGCTGTTCTGATCCAGAGGGTGCCTGAGCTGGGACCCAGGAGTCTCAGCAAGAGCTTATGTAACTTTTGTACCATGTTCTGGGAGGGGCAGCTTCTCACAAATCCAGGGTTCAGCTCTGGATAGTTTCACGCCTGAGGCCCTCTTGCCATCTCTGGTTTTTATCCCTGCCCTGCCCTTCATCAGCCCCAGGCCCAGTGTATATGTGGGACTTGAAGGGGCATGTCAGTGGGTAGGTCTTTCTAGAAGCTTTCTCTTATTGCCCATGACTCCCCCTCAGGGTTCCCCTCCAGTCTCCAGTTAAGCCACATGGCCTCCCCTTCAACACACCAAAATAAAGAGCTTACTGCTTTTCAGCATGGACTGGTCTGTTTAATTCTTGTGCAAAGACCATTTAGTCCTAGCATAAGATCCTGACACCATCCCAGGGGGTTTTCTGTTGCCTTGACCATCCCAACCTACTCCCCATGTGTTTTTATAGCTCACAGGCTTGAGTGAAATGTGGCTTTTTTACAGTGATAGTTTGTTTTTGTTTATTATTTCTGTAAAGCAGAGTTACCAGAGCTACTTTTAAGAAAGACTCTTTGTTTCCATAGTCTTTAAATTAATTACAAAATTACCTGGGGTGGCATAGTGGGGGGAGAGATGGGAATGGTGGTGGTTGTGGAGAAACCACAAACTATTTACAAGGAAAAACGGGTTCATGGAACCCCACACTTGGCAATGTTCAAAGAAGTTTTTCCAAGTTCCAGGCATCTTTTGTGGCATGGTTATGAATGTGTGCCATGTGGATAATCCGAGAAATCTTGCTCTCTGTCTCAGCTTGGCAAGCAGATAAAGGCAGTTTGGGGTATGGCTCAAGATTCTCCTCCTCCTCCAGTGAGAACCTGGCCTTTTTTGTTTATTTGAACCCACCGGATGTATAAATCTCCCTTAATCCTAGAATACACCTGCATTGAAGGGTCTAGACCCAAGATTCTCCACCATCCAAGTAGAGAAGATACAGCCTGAATAGGGTAAGAGTGGCTGAGGTCCAGGCTCTAGGAGAAGCCAAGTTAGAATTTTTTGTGAAAGCCATGCTGGGATATAGGTTGTGGATGGAATATTTTCATAGCCCTAATCACAACCTTATGTTTTTATATTCCAGTCATGTGCTTGGCCCCCTAGTCTCAGAGCTGCTCATCAAGCAAAACCTAGTTTTCCCTTGTTACAGAACTTTAAGGCCTTCCTGTTTGTCTGTGCTCCTGGCAGGGAGAACACAGACATCTGTGCATTGTCCAACTGATTTCCTTCCCTGCAGCCCCCCCAGTCACATCGACAATATTTTATTGTTCACATTTTCCCTTATCTTGACCTTGTGTTAGCAGCCTGTTTATTGTAATGACTCCTTCTCAGACTCACTATTCTTTGCTCCCCCTCCACCTTTTAAGTCTTGGGGTAGGATAATTGAGTAGCTAGAATGAGCAAACAATAAATCAACATTTTGAAGTAGACTTCAGAGTACAGGGAGACTCAATTCAGTCCCCATTTGCTTACATGTTTATTACTTCACTTTTTTTTCGTTAACTGTTTTGTTTTGTTTCATAAGATAAGAAAGTGATCAGTGTCAGAGATTCTTTTTTTCCTCTGTGTGTGTGTGTGTGTCTGTGTGTGTGTGTGTGGAGAGAGAGAGAGAGAGAGAGAGAGAGAGAGAGAGAGAGAGAGGCAGAGAGAAACAGAGAAAAAAACAGAGCGAAGGAGACACTGAGAGATGGAGGGGGAGAGAAAGAGACAGAGAAAATGAGTGAGTCCTGGCTATTGGCACAATAGCAAAAATGAATCCAAATTTCCCTTCTAGGCTCTAGAATTTTCTCTGGGTTTTCTGAGAAAGGATGTACATCAGTCATTAAACATGGTCTTCATCTGCTTGAAGATAAAAAAATGAAGGCTATTTTAGAGATAAAAACGACTTACCAAAGATGTAAAGCAAATGCCTTTCTCAACTTTGACATGACTGGACCTTCCTCTTAGCTGAAACCAAGGATTGGGCTGATCAATAGGTACCAACAGGGAAATTAGGATGAGGGAACAGCGGGCCTACAGTTGGCCTAGAAGGGCTAAGTCTAACTAATGACCCTTTGCCCCTCAAAGAGCCTCTCTTCTGCTCTACAACTTAAACATATTTTGTCTAAGCCTTGTAGGGGAACTTGTGCTTATATTATACTTAACCAAAAAACAAAAAATCCAAAAAAACCCCCACCAAATTTACAACTAAGGAACATGCAAACTATAATTAGTTGATAATTGTGGCTATTGACTCAGTTTACATTGATTTTCTAGATGGGATAATGGGGGAAGGGAAGTAGAATAGAAAAAATACAAACACAATAGCAAAAAAAGTAAAACTAAGATGTTTCAAATAAAATTGATGAATATGCCCTACCCCACAAAACTCTCTTCAAACTTTTTTAGATCATCCTGGTGTTTCATGATTTGCATTTTGAAACAGATAGACAAGGAAACTGATAACAGTTTCTTTGATTAAAATTTACATAGATATGGATGGCATGTTTCTAGTCTCAACACCATTATAATAAAAACACACACTTATACACTATTTTATGGGTTGCAAAGCACTTTCCACTATGAGCAAGTATTGTTCCTATTTTACAGATAAGGACAGAGAGAGAGAGAGAGAGAGAGAGAACCCAAGAGACTGAGACTTGTATAATATCACCCAGCTAGAATATATCAACAGTAAGCTTTGAACCCAGGACTTAGAATACTGAGTTTTGTTCTCTTTTCACAATGCCAGGTTCCTTACTTGGAACTATTTCATAAGAGTAAATTTGAAGAAGTGATATTAAGAACTTATGACCCATTTTATCTTTATTTTTTTATCTTTATTCCTGTTTAGGACTTGCCATATCAGATATCCAGTAGGGCTGCCCTGTTTATTTATCCTTCTCCCTTTTACATGTTTGAAGCAATACCACATCTGCTTTGCACAATAAAAACAACATGCATGACTACTCACCCATTTCACAGAACATATATATCATCAGATTCTGCCCCTTTGGGAGAAAGGGTTAAAAGAAGTACTTCCAAATAACCATTTAGGGTCATACACAAGGAACAGTAATGAAAAAAGACCCAGCATTTTTCATGGTTCATTATTTTCCAAATCAATCAAACCTTTCCAATTGGATGAATTAATCATTTCTTTGTTGCTGATTCATTTACTCTCAAAAAAAAAAAAAACTGATCCTGTCTTCCTGCAGTCTCCACAGCCCTATATATACTGTATTTATAACAGATGGGACAGAAATTTTGATGCACATATAAACTCAGCTGTAAGCACCTTGAGAGATGTGTTCAGCCTGCTTCACTTAGGTAGTCACTACACACTTCCACAAAGTAGAAGGGCCACATTCTTATTCTTGTCCACATTGCAAAAGCCCCATTTGTTTTTATGACTGACTCCCTCAGTGAAGGGGGAGATTGGGCCTAGGGTCACTGAGCTGGAGGGATAGAGCTCAGGGCAAGTGTGCCTTGACAGATGGGTACATGAGAATCTGGAACAGACTCATCCTCCCATCACATGCTTGACAAGTTCAAATGCATGTGATGGTCTCCCAAACATTTTGTCTTACCAGCATCCTTTTACCCCTACACTTTGCTCTCTGAGATTATCATTGTAATCAGGCCAGCTTTACTTCATCCTATAAGAAACTGGCCATACATAATAACTTTGGAGCAAAAAAATTTTAATCATTGGTAAACCACTCACAGTCTTACTGATAAATGCCCAAATGAAATTGGTAATCAATTTAAATTAATGTCAAAGAAGAAACTTCTGTCAATAAGACTGCTTCATTATTTGTGGGGGCATTGGGTTTTGGGTTTTTTTTTGAGTGAAGAGGGGATGGAGAGGAATGATATTTGAATAGTTTAGCTAATGATCATAGTAAAAACAGGTACTTTACTATGCCATTAATAATAGTAGTTTTCAGAGATAAATGGCCCTGAAATAAATGTAAGTCAGCCTCCTGATGGTTGTTGAGAGAATTATTCAGCATACTTCTAATAATTCACAAAAAGCAAAAGATAAACAGCAGCAAGTGTCGGGATGACCTGGATCAAATCCGGGCTCATATACTCAGCACCACACCCAGAAGTAACTGGCCGTGTAACCTTGAGCAAGTTACTTAACCCCGATTGCTTAAAAAAAAAAAAAAAAAGATAAACAGCAGCAGACAGTAACATCATGGGACACTTTCATATGGTTCATATTTGAAATAAAAAAGGATGTGACTTTTGACTTCCATGTTCATAGCACATTCCAAGAGAAACCTGGTTTCCCAAATAGGAATTAACATTAATACATGTTTCAACATCCAGCTTGCTTTAAATATACATTTGGTTTGAATTTAAGGCTTTTTTTGAGCATTACTTTTTTCATATCTGATCAGGAATATGGGACAGGTAGGTGGCACCATAGATAGAGCGTTGGATTTAGAGTCAGGAAGACTTGAGTACAGGATCCTGACTCAGTAACATTGTGACTTTGGATAAATTGCTTCACTTTAGTGATTACTCAACCTCAGTTTCCCCATTGTAAAATGGGAATAATAATAGTTGTTATGAGGATAAAATGAGATAACTTGTGAATTGCTTTGCAAGCCTCAAAGCATTATGTAAATTCTAGCTATTGTTATTATTAAAATCAAATTACAGTTTGAGAAGCCTTAAAGAGTGCCTTCTGTTGATCAGGAGAACCCTTGCTGCAAATGGACTTTAATTCATACATTCATTTATCAGTAATCAACTTAGGGGGTTTCAAGTATCCTGCAAATGGCTCCCAAAATGCTTCCATGTCTTGGAGGACTATAAAATGTTCTCCAGTTCAGGAAAGGAAGGGAACAAACAGTTCAAGAAAGAAAGTTGCCACTTTAAGTAGGAATAGATTACTCCAAATGCAGAATTAAATTGCAGCTTTTATCTCAGAAGCTGAATGCTCCTGTCCTGAAAACAAAAGACACAGAAGATGCTGTTTCTTGGCCCTTGACTTTTTAGTCGCAATCACAGCCCCAAGGTGTTGGAGTCAGGTTAAACTCTACTTTACTCAACTGCCCAGAAAAGAAAGGCAGGGCTTGGATTTCTCAGCAAATAAGTCAATAAACAGATGGGTAATGTTTGTATTAGCTCATTGGAGCTCATTCTGCTTTATTGGAGAAGTCTGAAGGGCAAAATGATTGTGATGAGCTTACTTGCTAGATGGAAGAGCCTTCTTCAAATGACCTGCTAGTCAAATGAGATAATGTCTGTGAAGTGCTTTGCAAACCTTAAATGCCAGCCACTGCTGCCGCCGCCATCATCATCATCATCATTGTTACCCTCAATCTCTGGCCCACCCTACTCCCTTTCCTTTGACTTTTCTTTCCCCACCCCCTTTCCTCAGCACCTTCCTCTGTGACCACACACCAAGCTTTGGCTCTCAACCTATGTGAGGTGGGCTCATGGTCCTTCTCTCTCTAGCATGGCCTTCTGTCACTTCCAAGTCACCACCCATGTGGAGCTGCCCTTCTCATGGTCCCTGTGGGGAATGGGAAGACTTCCCAGTGAGGGGAGATGTAGGGTTGCTGTTGCCTTTTGAAGCATTTCAAACATCGCTTTGATTTTGCTAGATTTATCACAGCTGATTGTGATGAGAAACCAGGCCAGGATGTGAGGCTCACTACCAGGAAGAGAGTATTAGTTGGCTCATCTGTCCAAATATCGAGGTGCAAGCTCTCCAAAAGGGGTTTCTATGGAAATATTGAATCTGGAGCCTGAAGTGACTTCACCAAAGCTAGGATAAGGAGTGGCACTCATCCATCATGCTCCCAGTTGGTACATTCCTGAATTGTGAGACTATTGCAGTAATGAAGGCCAAAGCCCAGACTGATGATTGTTGGTGCAATTTGTAAGTTTCTCTGGAACTGATCACTAAATGCATCTTCCAGTTCTTTTCCCTACAGAAAGCTGAATGCATTTTGGAATTGAATGTACTCTTGAATATATTTTCAAAGAACAGATTGAACATCATGGCTCTGGGAAATTCCTCCAATTTATAAAGAAAAACGAAAACCTATTTCTAATTTTAGAATCTGGAGGCCTGATTAGGAAAGCCTAAAAATGTGGATTACCTTGGAAAATCAGCATGGCTTGGAATCAGGAAGACCTGGTGTCAAGTCCTGACTCTGACACCGGGGTTGTGTGACTTTGGACAAGTTACTTAACCTCCCAATGCCCCCAGGCAGCTCTCTGACAATATAAATTAAAGAAAAAGTGTTGAGGGGCATTGAGAGAGGAAGTTCCTTACTGGGAGTTTCCTACACTGATGAAATCATAGGTTAAAAAAAAATCATGCCATTCTGACCCCTGCCTGTTGAAGTATGCAGTGGATGATGAAGCAAGAATGAATACTGTGACATAGGACTAAAGCATTAGAGTGGGAGTCAGAAAGACCTGGATTCAGATTCTGCCTCAGACAAATTTGATTGCTGTGTGACACACAGCAATTTAGTAACCTTTCTGGGTCTCAGTTTTATCATCAGTAAAATGAGGGGCTGGGACTTATTAGCATCTAGTTCTCTTCAAGCTGTAAATCCATGATATTATGACCCTATGACACAGAAAGAGAGACCCTATCATACTGCCTAGATTTGCCCTGACTTTTAAAGCATGTTGGTCTGCAATGATTCCTTGTTAAAAATGAGTCACAGATTTCTGCACACCCACCTGATATATTCTGGTCTAGAGCACTACTTGGTATTTATTATCTTTGCATCTATGCTTAATTTTACATTCTTTTAGGAAATATAATTTTGGGGGAAATGTAAAAGCCAAGGATTGTACCAGGGACGTTGGGATTCTTCTTAGAGTTCTCTTTGGCTATAAATAAATGTGTGGTGTGGACATAGTCCCTGGCAAGTAGCTTAAGACTAGTGTCCTGAGTTGTATCTTTAATAATGGGAAATCCTTAGAAAATAAGCGATAGTATTTTTTTCTTTCTTTTTTTGGAGGGGGAAAGGTTAGGGCAATTGGGGTTAAGTGACTTGCCCAAGGTCACACGGATGGTTTTGTGTTACGTATCTGAGGCTGAATTTGAACTCAGGGCCTGCCTCTAGGGTAGTGCTCTATTCACTGCACCACCTAGCCGTCCCAATAAGCCATAGTATTGATGGAACAGAAAGGAAATGTGAAATTTGTTGTTCCTCAGGTAGGTTTCAACATTTCAACAAAGCCCAACTACACTTGCCAAGTGCTTTGCATGCTAAATGTCTCAAAAGGATTTAACTGTTATCACCCTACACGATGCTGCAGTATTATAAATCAGAATTCAGAATCTGAATCAGAAGCAAGTTTCAATATAGACTGAAACTATAAGAGTGAAAAGAAGGGCAACTAGGTGGCTCAGTGAATAGAGCACCGGCCCTGGAGGCAGGAGGACCTGAGGTCAAATCCAACCTCAGACACTTGATACTTACTAGCCATGTGACCTTGGGCAAGTCACTTAACCCCAATTGCCTTGCCTTCCCACCTCTAAAAAAACTTTTAAAAAAGAGTGAAAGAAGCAGACATAAAATGGCATTGTAGTGATTGCCACAGCTCGGTTTTCTATTGATGGCTTAGTAAGGGAGAGCATATTGTGTCATCTCCTGTTGTAAGCTAAGAGCTTTTAGCATGTCACTATAGATATGTGAATCTGCAAACACTATTATTACTTTGCAGCACAATTAGAATTGTCTTAAGTGCCAAATGATAGTGCTTGAAATATTTGTTTTTAGCTCAGGTAAACTCTGAGAATCTTTATTCTGGTTCCTACTCTCATAGATGAGATGGGTTTCTAGAGCTAGGCAGCCAAGATATTCCTCTCAGGATCCTAGGCATACCTGATGCCATCAGCTTGAGCCCCCACCAGTGTGTTCCACGCTTCCCAAGGTTATGAGTTGATAATCAGTCAGCCAGCTTTGAGTAGTGTTTAGAAAGGGATGTTTACTGATCTGGAGTAATAGAAACAGTGGGTATAAAACATCCCCCCAAAAATCTGTGGCACATTCTCCCTTTAGGACATACAGTGCCCAGGGAAAAGTGGATTTAACCTTAGACAGCACACATGACCAAGGTTAACACAACTCTTTGTTGCTAGAACCTTTTCTCCCCTCTGTGGGGTCCTCAAAAATTTCCCTTTAGCTGTGGTATAGTCTCTTCTCTGAATCTTGAAGGAGCCATGAGTCTGGTTTGTCCTTGGTTCCCAGTAATGACACTGCTGCCACCTGATTTAGAATACTGAACGGAAAACAGGAAATCCAAACACCCTCTAGACCCTTTCAAAGCTAAAAGGCCCTTCTTAGGTCAAAGGGACATAACCAAAGCTGAGACATCTTCTTCCCCACTCTACCCCTTAGGTGATTGTTCCCCAGCAATATACTGGAAAAGCCTCCCTATTCCAGCTAATCCAGTGCTTTTTTTTATAGGACCCCCAGAGTGTGTAAGGAAATTTCACTGCCAGTTGAACAAACCTCTTGTCTGGCATCATTTCACTTCGTCAAATGGCTTTCAAAGACTTTTCATACTTAGTCTGAGGCCTTTTTATGGCTTGATTGAGACAGACGTGTTCTTTCTCACCTAGTTAAGGTATCAAACCAAAATCAAGTGGAATGGTTTCAACTCTATCCTTACACTTTTAACAAGGAACTTAGGTTAAGATTCACAGTGTGTTCCTAGAACCACCTTTCTTGGCTATTCATGGAAGTTTGGGTAACTCAGTAATGTGGGTGCTACAGTGCTCCCCTGTGATAGCCCAAATCAGTCATCAGTCTTCTGGATCATTTTTCTTTTTTTTTTTCCTTAATAGTATTTTAATTTTTTTCCAGTTACATGTAAAGATAGTTTTCAACATTCATTTTTGTAAAATTTTGAGTTCCAAATTTTTCTCCCTCCCCAAGACAGAAAGCAATCTGGTATAGGTTATTCATGTGCAATCATGCCTTGGGTCATTTTTCAAGGAGCAGAAGAGACTTGTTTCCTTGCCATTCACATTCCTATCACCAGGAACTCAGTTGCTTTGCATCTTTTGACTAGATGAGATAACATGAGTCACTTGTTCCCTGTCTCTCTCTAACCCTGCTTCATGTCCAAGTGGGAGATGCTACAGAGCTGGCAGGGTAGAAAACTGTGTCCTTTGGTTTTTTACCTCCTGTGAAAACCAAAGCCAAAACAAAATACTTCCTTTACTGCAGTTTGCTATTCTGAAATGCATTAGTATGCTGACTCAGAGAGCTGTTGGGGCTGAAAAATTCTTCATCCTGTAGTCAAGGTGGTGATGAACCTCTCAGATCTTAGTTAAAGAGGTCCTCAAATGAGTCTAGGCCTGTATTCAAACCAAGCCCTTCTAGCTTGTCAGGACTGGACCTATCAGAAATGTGTGCTCTGCTGGTTTTCAAAGGCCAGGTTTCTCCCCAAAAAGCTGGTTTTCAAAAGTTACCTACACACCATGAGGAGACATTGAAAGATGAGCTTGGTAGAAGAGGCCTTGTGTATTTATAGTTTTTAAAATTTGCTGAAAACCCACAATTATTGAACATATAGATAACACCAAGCAAAAAACCATGAGATAGGAGAATCATTTCAAAGAGACTATATAACTAAATTCAAAGAGCAGCTATTTTTCCTTTACCTTAAAAACAATTATTGGGGTGGCTAGGTGGTACAATGAATAGAGAACCAGCCCTGGAGTCAGGAGGTCCTGAGTTCAAATCTGAGCCTCAGACACTTAACACTTACTAGCTGTGTGACCTTGGGTAAGTCACTTAACCCCAATTGCCCTACCTTGCCCCATCCAAAAAGGAAAAAAAAATTATTGATGACTCTTGTTTTTGCATCACAGTCATGTCTGAATACACTCCTCCCTCTCCCCTACCCAAGGAACCTTCCCTAATAACAAAGAAGAAGAAAAAATTTAAGGAAAATCAATACATTTGTCATATCCTTCAGAGTTTGCCACATTTTACAGCAAAAAAAGGAGGGAGGTGCATTTCCTTATTCTTCTCTGGAACCAAATTTGTCATTATATTTAACAGGGGGTTCAGTTTTGTTTTATTTTTCTTTTGGTTTACGATGTAAAGCACTGATTGTCCTTACCTCACTGTTGTTTTTGCTTGTTTGTTTGTATAATGCACTGTCCTCGAAAATGTGGTCATGTGTGGAGCTCACCAGTTGGATGTGGTTTAGATGATTCCAGTTTTGTTGGCAACATTCAAAGTATCATAGTTTGAGGCAAGTCAGATGTAGACCTTCTTCCTTCTATCAGATTCTATCAATATGTTGACCTTGAACAGACATCAATGTGTAAAAAACCTTCTTGACAGCCTGCTTAATCTAATGTTCATTGGCCTTGACACCCACAGGGTGGTGGGGTCCTCAGTTTCCTTCCTGGCAAACAGTGGTCAAGAGAAATTTGTTCACCTCATAGAGATGGAACATGTTTCTTCTCAGGGCACTTTTACAAGGGCTGTTTGAGCTATCTTTGAAGCTGAAATATGTTGGATCACTGGAAGATGGTAGTACATTTGTACTTTCTTCTTTGGGTGGCTCTATGACACCCTTCAACACTGCCTTTGTGCTTCTAGCTTGGAGATGTTGTGGGTTGAGGGGAGAGGGGAGGTATATGACTGCCTTCTTCTTTGCCACTGGTGCCATATGGGAGGAGGGAACCTTACTATGTTCTAAAAGTGGCTCTTTCACCTATAAGAGAATCTATCTCATTTCTTATAGTACTTCTGTGTCTCATTTGTCCTTAATACATTTTGTTTTGTATTGTACCTATTTATATGTGTGCCTTTTCTTTTTGCCTGCCTTATCCCACCTTTGATTTGTAAGCGCCTTGAAGGCAGGAACCCCAGTACCCAGAGGCCAAAGGACAGAACAAGGATATCTTCCCTATTCTAGTTGGTTGTGGGACCTGGAAATATATTGTGGGTTCCTTTTTTCCTGTATAAGCTGATAAAAAAGCAGCCTTTTCCATTTTCCTTCTTCAGGGGATTCTCAAATTGTGGAAAAAAGTATTTGTCCCTTAAAACAAATGTCTTGTGACCAAGAATCAGTTTTCTTTCTGCCAAGTACAGAAAAAGAAGGGGTAAGGCAGGAACTGAGACCAAATAGGGGCCTTTTTATGCTTGCAGTTGCTTTCATTGTGAAAATTGGGTATTTCATCAGCGTCTGGGAGCTTCTGTTCAGCTGTTCACTTAACTAAGCCAGAACCCTCTTCTCTAAAGGTTATTTATTCCCAGGGTTGAGTTAACAGAACAGGAGGCAGTTTGGTCAAAGCCCCTGACATCTTAGATCTGTGAGCTCATAAGAAAGGAATCTGTAGAGACCTGGATATGCTACTGGAAGAGGATGCTTTAGAGGGTTTTTGTTTTCAACCTTTCCCTCCCTGCTGCCTTCATTGTTTGTAACTCACCCCCCCCCCCCATACAGGAACAGAGCTTTTATTAACTTCCATAAAAGTAAACAAGATCCATTTTCGACCTTCTTTATTGGTTTTTACAGTGGCATCATTTTTTCCTTGGCATCATGAATCTGAGAGCTGGAAAGGTCAGACCTTAGAGGGAATCCAGCCTAGCCCCTTCATTCTGCAGAGGAGAAAGCTGAGCCCCAGAGAGGCCCTAGGTCACCCTGCTAATTAGTGCCAGAGGTGATGTTAGGGCCCAAATTGTGATGCTTAATCACAATGAAACCCTTGCTCATTCTGCCCCACTGCACCTTGCAGGTTTGAAGCCTCCTGGTTGTTTATGATAATGTCATGCAGAATAGGATTAGGAACTGTTGCAAAACTGTGACAGATTTGTAGTTTTGAATTAACTAAAGACCCGAAGCATAATTTTATTTAGACAAGGTAAAATGTTTGCCATTCAACACATAGCATCAATCTATCCCGTTGGCCAGGAGAAAAGAAAGAGTATTGGCCCTCTCTGCCTGGAGGGTCCTGCCAGGGCCTATGCCTGCTTCGTTCATCCACCTACAAGTATCTGCCAAGGGCTGTGACAACCTAGGAAGGCAATTCCAGACTCGGTATTGAAGGTCATCTGAAATTTTTTCTAGCCTTATCTCACAAACTCATTTCTTACCCTTCTCACCTTTATGCCTTTGCTTATTTTATTCCCTTTGCCCAGAGTGCCCACTGATATATCCATATAACCTTCAAAGCCCTGTTCAAATGCAACCTTCTCCATGGAAGACTGACTCCCCCAGGTTAAAACTCTCTCTCCCTCATCTGATCTCATAGTCAACAAGCATCCCACTAAATCCCTACACAGAAAGGCCAAGGCAGTCCTTGCCTCCTAGGGGCTCATATTCTAATGGGGGAAACAATATGCAAATAACTATCTGTCTATCTAGCCACCCATCTGTCTATTTATCTATCGACACACATCTGTTTACACACACACATTGCTTGTTCATTTAATACGTTATCCTAGAAAATGTTGTCGTGTGTAGAGCTGACCAGTTGGATGTAGTTTAGATGATTCCAGTTTTGTTGACAACAATCCAAAGCATCATAGTTTGAGGCAAGTCAGATGTAGACCTTCTTCCTTCTATCAGACTCTATCAATATGTTGACCTTGAACAGAATCAATGTGTAAAAAAGCTTCTTGACAGCCTGTTTAATCTGATGTTCATTGACCTTGACACCCACAATGAATACCAGGGTGGTGGGGTCCTCAGTTTCCTTCCTAGCAAACAGTGGTCAAGAGAAACTTGTTGCGCTCATGCAACTATTATATCAAAATATTTTATCATCAGTATATATTAATTCAGTCTTCCTGCTATACTGTAGGCACCTAGGTGTCACAGTGGATAGGGTGTCAGACCTGGAGTCAGGAGTTCAAATCTGGCTTCAGATACTTACTAGTGGCTCTGTGACCCTGGGCAAGTCACTTTACCCTATTTGCCTCAGTTCCTTCATCTGTAAAATGAGCTGGAAATGGCAAACCACTCCAGTATCTTTGCCAAGAAAACCCACACGGGGTTACAGAAAGTTGCTCACATGAAATGATTCAGCAGCAACAATAACCCCAGACTGTAAACTCCTTGATAACAGGGGACCATCTCTTTAGTTTCCCAGGATAGCACTGCACAAAATAGGTGCCTAATAAATCTGTGTGAGGTCAGCTAATCAAAACATGCAGACTTCATGTTAATGAAGAAGTAACTGCATCCTGAAAGGTTGTCTTCACTGGTGTTATCCTTTCTGGAATATATAAACAACCTATCTTTGCCTAAGAGGAGCCTTTCCACCCCTTCTCTCCTCCACTCTCATTTTCTTAGATGCTTTGAAAATCATGACCAGCAAGGAGAAGTTTGTAGTGGAGGTCATAAAAGATCGCCTTTGTTTAGCCATTCTTTATCAGAAACCAAAGAATGCTGCAAACATACACTTTTTCTCTATAGATGACCAATGTGAATATGAGAACTTCTTTGCAGATTTTGGACCACTCAGTCTGGGAACAGTTTACAGATAGTGTGGCAAGATAGATAAGATATTAAAGTCTCTTACAATGATAAGGAAGAAAATAATCCATTTTATGGACTCTAATTAGAGAAAACAAGCAAATGCAGCTTTCCTCATGGGGTGTTATCTAATAATTATATATTTGGAGAAATCTCCAGACAATACCTACAGGATGCTGTTGGTTGGAAATATATCCTGTGTTCCTTTTAGAACATACAGGCTGATGGATGGTGTCACATAGGAGGGAGGCTACTGTCCAAGCAAGAAGCAGAAAAGTGTTATGCTATATCATTCATCAGAGAGAACTTGCGATCCAATAAACAAGAGTACTGTGGGAAAAATAAAAATAAGAAATAGGGCCTTACCAAGGCAATGAAGATTCTTCCAGAGACTCTGCAGAGGAGTGCCCTTCCTCAAAGCCACTCTTTGATCCCATCACTTTGTCTATATTCTCTCACCCCTCATCTTTTGAGGCAACTCCAGGCTTTTAAAGTAAATGGCAATGTAGCATCCCCCCCCCCCCTTTTCTTCGTCTGTAAACTGAGAGGATAGTCTGTATTCTTCCCAAAGTAAATCTGAATATTCTTTATAGACTTTGTTCTCGTTGGCCAGTCCCAGCATTAAAATAATTAATGAAAGAAAATACATTTTCTCTCTTGGCCCCTTTGCCTATGAACACGGTCAGATTTCCCATATCCAGTAACAATTTGTTGTTGTGAAACCTTCTGTTGATTTTGCAACCCCCTTAAATTGTTATCCAGTGGGTCTATCTCTCTATCTCTACTTCCTTGCTCTCTCAAAGGTCTGCCGTGACCTTAATTACCAAATCCAGTGGTCTTTCCTCATTCTTCAACCTTTCTGCAGCATTGGACACTCAGCAACTCTCCTCCTCTCTTGGCTTTCGTGGCCCTGCTTTTTCCTGGTTCTCCTCTGGGTCTTGCTGCCTCTTCTCGGCATTCTTCACAAGTTCACCCCCTCCCCCTTTCTCTTAAGCATAAATGTCCCTCAGGATCCTGTTTTGGGGACCTCTTCGTTCTTCCTCTGATCTCAGAGATGCAATGGACAGATAGAGCACTGGGCTTGGAATCAAGACATTATCTTCATGACTTCCTTAGCCACTTACTAGCTGTGTGACCTTGGTCAAGTCACTTCACCCTGGTTGCCTTAGTTTCCTCATCTATAAAATGAGCTGCAGAAGAAAATGGCAAAGCACTCCAGTTTCTCTTCCAAGAAAACCCCAAACAGGATCACGAAAAGTCAGACACAACTGAGTAGAAACAGCATGGTGATCTCATCCACTTTGTGGCTTCAGTTACCACTTTTATATAGATCACTCTTCAGGGTATAGGATTTGTGTTCACAGATTTAGAGCTTAAAGGGACTTTAGGGGCCATTGAGCTCAATGTTCTCATTTTACAGATGAGGCTACTGAGGCACAAAATGGCTAAGTGACTTGGCCAGGGTCACAAATCTTGGTAAGGATCTGAGGCAGTATTTGAAACCAGAGTTTTCTGACTCCAAGTTAAGCACCCTTGTCAGCTTCAGTCCTCTGTCCTGATGTCTCTGCCTGAATGTCCCGACCCTGTATCAAAATCAGCGTCTCTAAAAGTGGGCCTTTTATTTTCCTCTTCCCAACTTTCTTCCTTCTGTCGCTAATACCACTGGTTCAGACCAGAAAGTCATTTTTCCTAGTTCCCTCTCTTGACATCCAATCAGTTGCCAAACACTGTTGATCAGACCTCTTGCATCTGTCCCCTCCTCTGCACTCAGACCGTCACCACCCTCTTTCAGACCCATATTACTTCTGGCCCAGATTATTGCACTAATATCCTAACTGGTCTCTCTACATCTATTCTGTACTTCCTCTATTCCATCCTTCTCAGAGTTTCCAAAATAATCATTGTAATTCTCAGGCTTCCCTTCAGGGGCCACAACTGCCTGTAGCAAAGGAGACAAGCACCTTATCCTAATATTTAAGGCCTTCCACAATTTGGCCAGTCATTTAACCCCTATGGGTTTCATTTTCATCATCCACAAAAAGAGAATGAAGATACTTGTCATGTTCATTTCATGGGGTTGTTGTGAGAATCAAATGAAATGATTAATGCTTGGGAGATCATTTCATAATGTGTAATAAAGACAAATGTAAGGTATTATTGCTAGTCATCAAAACACCGCCCTCCTGAGTAAATGTGCACTTTGTTCCTCTGTTTCTGAAAGTACAGTTCTCCTTTAGTGATATCACCGATACCTTCAAAATGAAACCTAAGCAACCATTTTAACATACGGTCCTACTGATGTGTGATACAAGGGCTTGATTCACTCCTGCTAAGAGCTTCCATATGTCCTTTTCAGCATCAGGTTCCATACAGAACATTCATAAGATCATGGAATTATGAAATGGAAAGGTTATTAGAGGATTAAAGTTCAACCCCCCCTTCTTTTTACTAATGAGGCCATTAAAGCCCAAAGACCTGCCCAAGATCACACAGGCAGTGAGTAGCAGAGCAGGAATATGAACTCAGATGCTCTGACTCCAAATGCAATGCTTGTGTGTATCTGATGAAGAGATGGCTTCTTCTCTTTGCTAAATTCAGTCCCTTCGTTGTTGCTGTTCGGTTGTTTTTCAGGAATGTCCAACTCTTCATGAACCTATCTGGGGTTTTCTTGGCCAAGATCCTGGAGCAGTTTGCCATTTCCTTCTCCAGCTTATTTGACAAATGGGGAAACTGAGGCAAACAGGGTTAAATGACTTGCCCAGAGTCACACAGCTAGTAAGTACATGAGACTGGATTTGAACTCACTTCTTTCTGATTCCAGACCCTCTGCTCTAACCACTGTGCCACTTAGCTGCCCCTTCAGCTCCTTTTCTTGGGCCCTTAATCCCTTATCTGCCCGAAGTTGCCTCCTCATTCTTTCTTCTGAGCTACTTCTTTAAGGAATCATTCTTTCCTTATCATCTACTTCCTTACTGCCTTGAGGGCAGTCAGGTGACACAGTGGATAGAGTGTCAGGCCTAGAATCAGGAAGACTCGTCATCCTAAATTTCAATCCAACCTCAGACATTTACTATTTGTGTGACCTTGGGCAAGTCACTTAACCCTGTTGACTTGACCTCACTTCCTCATCTGTAAAATGAGCTGGAGAAGGAAATGGCAAACCCCTCTAGTATCTTGGCCAAGAAAACCCCAAATGGGGTCACAAAGAATCAGACACGACTGAACAACAAGCAACAACAAAGCCAACTAATTCAGGTCTCTTCCATCCTTAACTTTTACTTTTTGTCTGCACCAGTTTCCTCTGCTTCCTTTCTTTCACCTCACTAAGCAGCCCTGTGCAGTCTGACTTTATCACCCAACTGGCACTGCTCTTATCGTGGTGACCTGTGACCAGTTAACGGCCAAGTCACGTGACGTTTTCTAGCCTTCGTCGTCTTCAATCTCCCTGTAGCATCTGTCACTGTCGATCCTTCTTCTTCCTTTCTTTCTCCTCAGGTTCCGCTTACTCTCTTCTCCCTTGTCTCTCTTCTTACCTACTGAGTCACTTCTCAGTTGCTTTTATGGATTATCACCCGGCCCCATCTCCTGTATGTGGCAGTGCCCAAGGCCTCTTCTCAGGCCCTTTTCTCTCTTTCTCTAGGTGGATTTCATCAGTTCTTTTGAGTTCAATTATCATCTCTACGAGGACTACTCCCAGATCTATATATCCAACTCTAAGCTTTATCCCGAGTTTATCCCACATCACCAGCTGACTAGTGAACATTTACAATCAGATATAGACATCTCAAATTCCATATGCCCAAAGTAGGACGCATTATGTCCCCCCCCCACTTTTTTGTTGTATCATCTCAGCCATATCTGACTCTCTGTTGACCCCATTTGGAGCTTTCTTGGTAAAGATACTGAAGTGGTTTGCCATTTCTTTCTCTAACTCATTTTACAGATGAGGAACTAAGGCAAACAGTTAAGTGACTTACCCAGGGTCACGCAGCTAGTGAGTATCTGAGGCTGGATTTAAGCTCAGGTCCTCCTGACTCCAGGGCTAGTGCTCTATCCACTGTGTCACATAGTTGCCCCTTCCCTTCTAATTTACCCATTTCTGTTGAAGCCTTCCAGATGCCCAAGTTTACATCTTCTCAACTCTTCACTCTCTCAGTTAGTTAGTCTTGTCAATTCTTTCTCCACAACACTCATCTCCATCCTATTCTCTCCATGCACATGGCTATAACACTAGTTAATTAAGATTTTCATCACTTCCACCTCAGACTATTGCAGTCAGTCACCCCTTTCCAATCTGTCCTCTGTGCAATGGCCAATTGAGGTTCCTAAAGTACACTCCCTTGCTCAAGAAGTTGCAATCACTCCCATATGCCTCCTGGATAAAATATAGGCTCCTCTATTTTCCTTTTAAAGCCCTTCACAATCTGACTTCAGCCTACCTTCCCAGATTTATTTCATATATATCCTCCTTGTACACTCTGTGTTTCAGGCAAATTGACCTTTTTTGGTATTATTTCTCTATGATATTTTAATTTTTTTTTTTTTTGCTTTTTGGAGGGCAATTGGGGTTAAGTGACTTGCCCAAATTCACACGTCTAGTAAGTGTGTCAAGTGTCTGAGGCCAGATTTGAACTCAGGACCTCCTGACTCCAGGGCCAGTGCTCTATTCACTGCACCACCTACCTGCCCTCCCCCTTTTTTTTTGCTTTTTTTTTTTTTGGAGGGGGTAAAGTAGGGCAATTGGGGTTAAGTGACTTGCCCAACATCACAAGGCTAGTAAGTGTGTAAAGTGTCTGAGGCTGGATTTGAACTCAGGTCCTCCTGACTCCAGGGCTGTTGCTCTATTTACTGTGCCACTTAGCCGCTCCTCTCTATGATATTTTAGGGCAGCTAGGTGCCACAGTGGATAGAGCACTGGGTTTGGAATCAGGAAAACTCATCTTCCTGAGTTCAAATCCAGCCTCGGCCACTTACTAGCTCTATGACCCTGGGCAAGTCACTTCACCCTTTTTTCCTCAGTTTCCTCATCTGGAAAAATGAGCTGGAGAAGGAAATGGCAAACCACTCCAGGATCTCTGGCAAGAAAATCCCAAATGGGGTCACCAAGAGTTGAGCACAACTGAAATGCCCATACAACAACAAAGTATGTTCAAAGGAGATGCTAGTGATACAAAGCCCAAAACCATCCTTGTTCTTGAGGAACTTACATTCTGTTTCTTGGTGGAGGTTGGCTGAGGGGGAAGGGGGAAGAGGACAGAATATATCTACTTCAGTACCAAGAAAATTGAGGAACGATAGAGACCTAAGAAGAGTGGGGCCCAGGAAAGCCTCATGGAAGAGGTGGCAGGGATATCTGTAGAACAGTTTATTTTCAATTAGTCATTTTCCTCCAAATAGTGTCAGAAGTACCGTCAGGTGTTCTGGGGGAAAAATATTTATTTAGTTGCCCATGAAGAATGCAAAGAAGCTTTTAAGTGAACCAGGAATGCATACTTAGCTTTACTAAACAAACTGCTTTGGTAACCAGGAATTACAGTTAATAGCCAAAGGTGTCTGTGTTAAGAGATTCCTCCTCTACCTGTTTTCACTCATTGTGGTTAATGAGGGAGTATTTATTTCCCCTTTGATGCATATGTTGTCTCGGCAAGTACCCTCTTCCCCTGCATATGTTCACAGGTTCAATACACCTCATTTTATGGAACACAAACTTCTCTAGAAAGCTGTCAGCAGGTTTTCAGATTTTTCTCCCCTGTCTGCGTTCAGCCATTTCTTGGAGTCCAGCTTTTCTTAGGCCTGGTTGGATTTCCTTGAATCCAGAGTTGTAGGAGCTAGCAGCTGCTGCTGTGGCCATCAGCATGCAGAATTGCCGGGTCTCCTATTTCCAAAGAAGAAAAGTTGCCTCACCCTCACTCAGGCCCAGCTGGTGTACAAGTGGCTGGAAATCTAGCATCAGGAATATATGAGTCATTAAGTAAAAATAAAAAAAGAAAGCAAGGAATCATTTTCTCCCAAACTTCAGAAGCTTTGAGCATTGTATTTTCTATCCTATGTTGGATTTAGAATGGATCCTTTTGAAATAAATATTAGTAATAATCATTTAAATGTCTACAGTGCTTTAAGGTTGCCAAAGAACTTTCCTCATCACAGCTCTGAGAGAAGGGGTATTTATTACACATCTGGTCATCCCCTTTTTACTAATGAGGAGACTAGGGGTGATGGCCAGCATCACTAAGCATGAGCATAATCTCTTCTCAACACACTCCCCACCTGCACCCCCTCACACTTTTCTGTTTAGATGTTGCAACTTCATTGCATCCTGCCCTTTTGAAAGTGTTCTGTTGAGGTCAACTTTAGCCAGATAACAAGAATACAAGTCCCAGCTAAATCAGTGGCAGCAGGTGAAAAGTCTGGGAGAGAAATCATCAAAATTACCACTATCATCATCATGGCCAGCATTTCTATAGCAGTTTAAGGCTTGCATTCTCATAAATATTCTCTCATTTCAACCTTACGACAACCCTGAGAGGTAGGTGCTATTACTATTATTTTCATTTCACAGATGAAGAAACTAAAGAAGTAGGAGATTAAGTGATTTGCAAGGATCTAACGAAAAGAGCTACCAGGAAGCAGATCCCAGGAGGCAGCCTAGAGATAGACTGAGGACTAAGTTGGTTTTATCTTCATTGGAAAACTGTTTAAGTACCTTGTCTTTTTTCTGGCCTGTCGACGCTCTCCCCATCCTTATCTCCATTTCACCTTCATGATTTTGAGCATCTGATTGGTAAATGTGTAATTCCTCCAGGTCCGCCATGTTACTTTAGCAGGACCATTTAGAAATTATAACACACAGGTAAAATCAGAAAGTCCATTCATTTTGCTTACCATGGTAGTGCTATTATCTTCCTAGCCTTCCTATGTTCTCTCAAGTGGCCATTCTAATGAAAGAGCCTTCGCTATCCATTCAGCACCCCAACCCACCCCCAGAGCTGGCAGCTCTTCTAGGGGTAGCTTTTTACGTGCCTTTATTCAAGGGGAGGAGAAATTAGAGAGACCAAGAATGTTCCATATCCTATAGTAGTGATTTAAAATGTAATGAATTCCTCCAGCACCATTGCCCCATGCATTCGGTTTCAGGAGAAAGGCCAAGCAAGGCACGGCCTCATCATCCCCATACTATCATCTCTTACACTGCATCACACAGCTTACTCTATCCTCAAATAGCTTTTTGCTTCTCGATGAATTTCTGTCCCTGCGTTGTCACTAGCTCTCTGTTGCCCATCTGTTCTCTGTGCCAGGGTCATTCAATTAAGCTCTGAAAGAGTCTGTAGGCAGAGGTTCTTAACTTTTTTGTGTGTCACAGACTTTTGGGGACACCAGAGGCAGTGGGTGGCACAGTAGATAAGAGTAGGGCTGGAGTCAGGGAGGCGTGAATTCATATCTATCCTCTGATACTTAGTGGCTGTGTAACCCTGGGTAAGTCATTTAACTTCTGTATGCCTCAGTTTCCTTATCTGTAAATGGGGATATAAAATAGTACCCAGCTCCCAGGGTTGTTATAAGGATCAAATGAGTTAAGATTTGTAAAAAGTGCTTAAGGGGCGGCTAGGTGGTACAGTGAATAGAGCACCAGCCCTGGAGTCAGGAGTACCTGAGTTCAAATCTGGCCTCAGACACTTAACACAAAAACTGGTCATGTGACCTTGGGCAAGTCACTTAACCCCAATTACCCTCCAAAAATAAAAACAAAAAAAGCGCTTAACACAATGCCTGGCACATAGTAACCATGATATAAATGGTTATTCCCTCCTTCCCTTCCTTTTGGCAGTCTGATAGACCCCTTCTTAGAATTATGTCTTTAAGGGGCGGCCAGGTAGCACAGTGAGTAAGAGCACTGGCTCCAGTGTCGAGATGACCTGGGGATCAAATCCGGACTCAGATACTTAGCACCACACCCAGAAATAACTGGCCGTGTAACCTTGAGCAAGTTACTTAACCCCGATTGCTTAAAAAAAAAAAAAAGAATTATGTCTTTAAATAACTGAAGGAAATCCTAAATTTCAGTTAGAGGTGAGTGAAACTAAAGATATGATTTTCCCCATATAGACCAGGGTTTGTGTATTCCGGGTTAAGAGCCCATGGAATGTTTGACCTCCTTTGCATAATGCCATGCAGCTATGCATGTGACATAGTTTGAAAGTACTCCCATTTCTTAGATGGCACTTAGAGAAGAATCTACACCATGAATTACAGCATGCAGACCCAAAAGTGGTATCCAGTGTGGAAAGGGGGATGTTAAACTAATGTCATAGAATGTCTTCTTATGTGATAAAAGAAAAGGTCCTAGAAGGAGACATGCATTTTGGGATGTGGCCAATGTAAGAATTTGTTTCCCTTGACAAATACATATTTGTTATAAGAATCTCACCCACCCACCCCAATGGGGTGGGGGAAGTTGAAAGAGAAAGAAAATAAATGCTTGCTTGTTGAATAGAATATTTTTTTAAAGGCCCTGGACCAGCCTCAAGGAGACCTGGCTTTTAGTCTTCGGCCTTCCATACTGTCATTTATTACTCATGTGACCTTTGGCAAGTCACTTAATCTCTCCGGGCTTCAGTTTACCCATCTAATAAAATAAAGGGACTGAACAAGATGGTTCTAATGTCCCTTCCAGATCTAAATCTTAAAGGATAAAATCCTATGTCCTTTTGCCTTAAGCCTCACTTTGCTACTCTGTAACAATAGTAACGATAATAATAATTCAGTTCAATCCAGTAAATATTCATTAAACAACTACTATGTGTTAGGTACTTGATACTAAGTGCTGGGGATGCAAAAAGAGGCAAAAGAAGACAGTCCCTGCCCTCAAGGGGCTTACAATCTAATAGGAGAGACAACATGCAAACAAAATATATATATATATATATATATATATATATATAAAGCAAGATATATACAGGATAAATAGGAAATAACAGAGGGAAAGCATAATGCTAATAACTGATATATACACACAATGTTTTAAAGTTTGCAAACTGCTTTACATATATAGGTTTAATGATATTCACAATAACCCTGTTAGGTAGGTATTATGATTAACCCAATTTTTCTAAATGAACAAAATGATACTCAAGGACACTGAATGACTTGCTGGGGTCCAGAGCTATCAAGTGTGAAAGAGGATTCAAACCCAGGTCTTCCCAGGTCCCAATCACCTACACTACTCACTATACCAAGCTGCTCTATAAAATGAGGGGTTGGAACTAGATTTTTTTAAAAATAGAATAAACTAGATGATCTTTGAGGTCATTTTCAGGTCTAATATTCTAAGATTCCTCTTTGAAACTTCTGTAACAAGCAGGGTTACTTGCACACATGTTTAATTGATTCTTATTGGATTATTTGTTAGGTTGCTTACACTTGCATTTTTCCAGCTCAGATATTCTGATTCATTTATTCTTCCCTGTTTGCCTCCCCCATAGCAAGGACCATGCACATGCTCAGGATTTCTTTGTGGTTCCCATGGAGCTGACATGACCTCCGTTGATAAGCTCTAATCATTCAGAATAAGTCCTTGTGTTGATAGGTCATATGCAAGATGCTCAATTTATCTTGACCCTGGAAGGCAGAAGGGCTGCTGACCCAACTAGGAAAAGAATGGGCATGCAATTCTGAGTTCCTGGTCCTTGTTCAGAGCTAGGTCACCTCTACTGGAGGCTTTGGTTGTTAGAGTAAAGTCCTCTTGCAATGAAGCCGGTTTGGGGAGGGGGGAGGGGTCAGAGAATAAGTTCTCTGTGAAATAGGAAACAATGGGAGTTTTTAGCCCTCGACCTGTGGTGAACCAAGCCCTCTGAGCAGAGGAATGGCCATTTGCACATGGCAATGAATTGGAACAATTCAAGACTTTCATTCTGCTGCAGTCCTTAGACAAGCTTCTGTTGTCAACAAGTTGATTCCATGATAGCAATCCTTAATTAATGGTCCTTAGAAAGGGATGCCTCTATTTCAAATTGTTTCCTAAAACTGGATGAGTCATTAGCTCTTAGAAGACCTGTGAGTCAGTGTGACTTAATTTTTTGGCTAAAACATACTGTGGGCGTGCTATGGTAAATACTAAATAATCACCAGTGAGCCTATTCCTATTATGTGGTCCATCTTCATGGAGTAGTTCATTTCCTTTCACGCTCAGTCTCAAACATAGCAAATTTTACTTTCTGACTTTTCCTTTCCCATCTGGGTACCTGAGTAACCTGCTTATTCCTAGTAATTCTGTTTCCAAAGAATTAAAAGTTGTAGCTATTCTCAGCAATACAATGATCCCAGACAACTCTGAAGAACTTATAATGAAAAATGCTATCCATCCCCAGAGAAAGAACTGTTGGTGTCTGAATACAGATTGAAGCAGACTTTTTTTTACTTTCTTTTTATTCAGGTGGTTTTTTTGGTCTATGTTTTCTTTTACAACATGACTATTATGGAAATGTTTTGCATGGCTACACATGTATAACCTGTATTGAATTGCTTGCCTTCTCAGTGGGGGAGGGAAGGGAGAGAATTTAAAAGATGAATGTTAAGCATTGTTTTTACATGTAACTGGAGAAAAATTAAATATTAAATATAAAAAAAGAACTAAGTTGGCCAATTAGATTCTGCTTCTTGTGGGTGACCTTAGCAACAGGTGCTGGAGCTGGCTGCTTGCATTCAATAGAGCGAATATCAAAGCTTTTCCAGGATACCCATTTTCTTTGGAATCACATGTGCCCATGAAGATCCTCACTAACACTAAATAATAATAATAACTAGTGTTTATGTAGAGTTTTAAAGTTTGCAAGGCACTACAAACATCATCTCATTTTATCCTCACAACAACCCTGAGAGGGAGGTACTATTATCTTCATTTTACAAATGGGGAAACTGAGGTAAACAGGTTATGTAATTTGCCCAGTGTCACACAGATAGGAAGACTCTGAGACCAGACTTGAACTCAAATCTTCCCTTGACTCCAGGTTCATCTTCTATCCAATGCAAAGAAAAATTGCCTTTAATTGGGGGGAGGAGGGACTGAGAGGGGAAAGGCTATAAAATGCACAAGTTCTTTGAAATTGTTTGCCTTCCAAGCCATACCCATCAGTGCTCTTATTGCTTTGTTTTTTCTTGTATGAGATGTTGGATCAGCAGCAGTGGGTAATAGCTTCAACCAAGCTATCCTAAGCTAAATTGAGAATGCCCTCTGGACTTTATGGGAGGCGCCTCTGACCTCTCTCAGGTCATGCTACCTGCCGAGATTCTCCACTCTTCACACTGCATTAACTACTGCACATAGAAACTAACCTATAGTAAATGTGCACCCACCTGAAAGTGAGGGGAACCTAGACTGGATTGCTCCGAGAAATAAGTATTTCATGCAGGTTGGTACAGTGAGAAGAAAACTGGCTTTGGAGTCCCAGGGAAGGGGTTCGGATCCCCTCCCCCAACTACCTGTGTGGCTTGGGGTGAGTCGGACGGGATGGATGGTCTCTAGTTGGTCCTCCCACTCTATCCCGGTGATCCTGTGACTGCCTGTAAAGAGTCCCTTTGACTTGTGGCATAGTAGAGAAGTACCTTTGGCAAGCTCTGACAGCTGCTTGCTGGGGTGGAAGGGGGCGGGTGCCTGAGCCCTGTGGGGCAGCAGGCAGTAGTCACCCTCTGACGATCGAGCCTGGGAATTTTCCTGCGTTGCGTTGTGGACTTGACAAGCCCCTATTTTACACTCTCACATGTTGATTTTAAGACCTCGTTGGGTAAGATGAGAAGTTTTGCTTTCGACAGAGCTGGGGGTGGGGCGGGGTCAGGGAGCGCTCTGTTAAACCCTCCCTCCTCCTTTCTCTCCTATAGGTGTGTGATGTCAAAGCCGGAGGCAGGGCTTGGGACCTCCCCCCCAGAAGACTAAGCGCCCGTCATCATGTGGCAGTATGAATGCTAAGCGAGCAGCCTGCACTCCTCGCTGGAGCTGTCAGGGGAGGAGGAAGAAAGGAGGAGTGAGCGTGCGAGAAGTCAATGACTGAATCTTCCAACTTCTTCCCAGGACAACTTGGCCCTCAGTGACTGCAAAGCTGCTTGGAAAGAAGAACAGATGTCTCCCCCTGCCTTCTTTCTGCCTTCATTCTTGTAGTCTTGGGCAGTCGTGTGTGTGCGTGTGTGTTTGTTCACCCCTTGGATTTCCGACTGTCCACTGCCTTGGACCTCAATATGTGTCATGTTATTGTCACCTGTCGCTCAATGCTGTGGACTCTCCTGAGCATTGTCGTGGCTTTTGCAGAACTCATTGCTTTCATGAGTGCAGACTGGCTAATTGGCACCGCCAAATCCTCCAGCAATGTTGACGTGGACAACAGGACTGGGGGCTCCCAGCAGCCTTACCACCCAACCTTGGGCATCTATGCTCGCTGTACCCGCATCTCCCACATACACCATTCCAATCGGGACACCCTCTGTGGTCCCTATGCGGAGAACTTCAACGAGATCGCCAGTGGCTTCTGGCAAGCCACCGCTATTTTCCTGGCTATTGGGATCTTTATTCTCTGTACAGTGGCATTCATATCTGTCTTCACCATGTGTATACAGAGCATCATGAAGAAAAGTATTTTTAATGTCTGTGGGCTGCTACAAGGGATTGCAGGTAGGTGCATAATGAACCAGAGGGGGATGGTGATGGAAAGGTGTGCAGGAAGTAGAAGGGGAGAAACCTGACTGCGTTATGGCACTTTCATTCATTCATCATTCATTCATTCATTCATTCTCCAACTACTTTGAACAGTAACTTAGCAGGTCAGACTTCTGATACTTTCTAGACCTCAGTTATCTTTTCCATTAAGGGGCACAAGTCCAACAGAGATGAACCAGCGAGCTGAGCTGGCCCAAGTTTCCTGTATTTCCTGTTTCTGTCATCTTTGGCTAACATGAAGACAGTCTCTCTTGTTCTCTTTTGGCTTTAGTTAAACTCTCGGCATTAGCTGGTCCTGGGGGGGTTATAAATTGTTAGCGCTCTGTTTGAGTTACCACTCCTCTTTTATTGCCTTTCCCATTAAATTGAAAACATACACTCCATGGCTGCCTATCCTATGGTGAAGGATTATGGTGGGGAGCAAAGCTCAGCCACAAGATTTTATTCTAAATAACAACCTTAAGTGCTTGGAGTTCATTAGGAGTCACTAAGTCCATTCTTACCACTTGCTTCCCCGTGTCCTCTCTTTCCTCAAACTCTATCCTCAAGTCACCAAATCATTTTAGTGGAAAGAAAGAATGAGCCTCAGCTGGTCTATGTTAATTGTATTCCATTTTAAATTGCCCATCTCCTGTAGCCTGACAGAATGTTTGGGACAGAAAGTGAAAGGTAACTCATCCAATTTCAGGAGAATTCTCACTGTGGTGGTTTTTTAGATTAGTGGCAAAGGAGAGTTGGAAGGCATTGTAATGATCATAGGAGAGAAAGCCCAGAGTGGGTAAGAAACTTCCCATTGTTACCAGACTTTCCCAGACTCCACTCTGTGGATCTGGGACTCAGAATACTTGGTTTCAGTTCCAAGAAAGGACAAGCTGTCCACTCAGACTCCTGTGGATTAGAAGAAATAATATTCTGGCAACAGGCACTTTTTTTTTTTAATAAGAAAAAAAAGTTGAACATTAAGACATCTCATGTAGGTAGATCTTAGAAATGGGATTTTGTCTGGCTTTTGAGAAAAGTACAAAGAATGTTTTTAATAGTTGTATCCAAGATATTTTCCAGTCTCCCAAGTTACAATCAGCTGTATTGTCTACAGCCTTCAAGGAAGAGCCTAGGCAGCCCTAGTAATTCACCACTGCCAGTAGGATGTACTAAAGAAAGCTGCTGAGAAGTTCTGGCCTGACCCAGCCATGACAACAACCACTGGCCCTTGTGCCTAGGACTTGAAAGAGATCAAGGAGCAGACCTAAAGAAGGAAATATTCCCTTCATTTCCTTCCTGGTCAGAGAACATGCTTTTCGGTAACACTGCCTAGTCCTGCTTCTCAGGTACCACACAGGAGCCGTCTCTCCTGATCACTGAGGTGTTACTGCCCAATACCTCCAGCCTCCTGCTAGCCACAGGAACTTCAGAACTCCCATCCCCGGAGTTTCCTGGGGGGCTCTCTGAAGGAGGAGACAGCCACTGGCCAAAGATCCCAGCCCAGGGAGCACTGCCTTTCCCGTAGCTCACTATGGAGTCTGCCCTGGCCTGTCTACCTCACCCAGCTTCCAGGGAGAAGAGGTCAAGGTCTACTGGTCCATACCTACTCATACATTAGAGTCTATGCTCCTCAACAATAGGAGCTCATGTTTATGTATTAATATGGACAGTTTCCAAGGTATTTTTCTCACAACAGCTGCATGAAGCAGGCAATGTATTTTTCACATTTTACAGATGAGGAAACTGACTCACAGAAAGGTGAGGTAACTGATACATAGCCCCAGACCCTATCTAGTACATTGTGCTGATGCTTCTTCTTGAGGAAGAGTGAATTGTCTTTTATTTTTCAAAAGAATAACTTGATAGGATAGGGACCAAGAATTTGTTTCAAAAGATACTTGCAGATCCATTATCTCATTTTTCACATCTTCATTTCCATATTTTGTTCTTCCTATTTCTTTTATTCTTTCCTATTCCCTATTCTTCCTCTGCATCAAACATCATACCACGTATATAGGAAGTGCTTCATAAATGTTTGCTGAACTGAACTTAATTGAATTCCCCCCTTCAATTTCCTACCATAATTTTGGGAGATAGGTAGGTTAGGGATGATTGTCAGGTTCCTCAGAGATTGAGGGACTTTCCTAATGTCCTAAAGTGAGTTATTGATAGTCACGACTGGATTCCATGTCACCCAGTTCTTTTCATTTCTAGACTACATTGTCAATGACCAGTTGGAAAGTTCTTAATCTTCCTGCCTTCCAAACAGCTGGCATGATATATTCCCACAAAAAATAACTTTTCCAACTAATGGTTAAAAGGACAATTCTCTTTTACTCCTCCAGAGGTATTAGGGGGTTGAGGTGGACAGAGGGGATGGGGAGAAGCAAGGAGGTACTGATCAACCATCCCAGTACAGAGGTAATTTATACCCTGGTCTACAGCCCAGGTTCTCTGTGCTCCCAGACAAAGGACAGAAATCTCAGTAGAGTCAACTCTCTATCATAATATCATAGATCAGGTGGGTAGTCCTAAGAGGCCCCAGGGCATAATGGATGGCAAAGTAGACTGATAATCAGGAAGAATTAGGTTCTAATTAGGTCTTTGCTGCCAGCTCTGTGAGGAAAGTTGCTTAGACTTTCTGGACCTCAATTTACTCACCTGTAAATTGAAAATATTAGACTAGGTTATATCTAATATTTTTTCTAGCTCTAAAATTCTGAGTCTGAGAAGTTCATCTTCCCCTTTTCAACTTCGTTCCACAGCTTTGTGAGCTCATTCTGCAAATATATCCTGCTCAGCCTGGCATTTCATTACCTGGAAATGTGTAGTGTCATCTACAACCCAGAAAATTTCACTTAGTACTCCCTCTGCCAAATAATTTATTAAAATATTAAATAGCATTCCTGAGAAATCCTCTGCTCATACTTTTCTGGCTGGAGACAAATCCATTTATCCCTACCTGGTTTTCTGTTTTTAAGCTAGTTCTCTACCCACAATAAAAACATTTCCTAGCCACAGGTTTCCTCTTACTTCCCTCCACCACCCCCTCCCCAAACACAACTCTTAGTGTAGAATCTTGTCAGAGGTTTCTTAGAAGTCTAAATAAATTATCTTCACTAGTTTCCCCTTGGCTGGCTTGAATTACCCAATTAAAGAGCTCTTGAGATTAGGGAGGCATGTTCCACTTACCTTTCTCCCAATAGGATATGCTTACATAGACCTTTAATGATCTTACCCTATATTATAAATGCTACCAATAATCTGCCAGGTATGCCAGTGAGTTGGGCAAGTTCCTCTCTCTCTCTCTCTCTCTCTCTCTCTCTCTCTCTCTCTCTCTCTCTCTCTCTGTGTATATATATATATATATATATATATATATATATATACTCTAGGAGTTCTTATGGGTAGGGTTCAGAAGCCCCATCCTCCAATTCTCTGGCTATGAATGAGAGGTTATATTTGGGCCAACACTTCCATGATTTTTTTACAGTCAGGACTCGGATGGATGCCATTCTGTATAAATGATTTATGTAAAGAGTCAGCCTACCAATGCCAGGTATTATTAACTTGGTAAGTTAAAATCACCAAGAAGCTCAAAATCTAACATTCTTTAGAGCTAATGGCCATTTCGCCTAAATGGTATGATCACTCACTTTGACTCAAAGACCAGCACAAGTGAGTCACTCATTAAGCACTGTGCTAAGTGAGAGGGCTGCAAAAAGAGGCAAAAGACAATCCCCACCCTCAAGGAGCTCAAGGTACAATGGGAGGGACAAGACACAAGTATGTACAAACAAGCTTATAGGGTAAATAGGAGATCATTTCCTATGAACATAGTAAATAGGAATAATGAGCAGAGGGAAGGCACAGGAAGTAAGATGGATTGGGAAAGACTTCCTCTAGGAGATGAGACTTTCATTGGGACTTGAAAGAAGCCCTTATCTGAGGCCTTATTCACTGCATATTGAAGAACACCCTCCTTTCCTTCTCTATAGACTACAGAGAGGAAAAAAATGAATTTAGGCATCTAAAGATTAAATTTTCCTTAAAACTCATTTATTAAGTATCTACAGAGGACTACATGGACACAGTCCTTGCCATTAAGGGTATTTTGCCGTCTAAGACAGCTCTTCACTGTTGTTTTTTAAAAATTCATTAATTTATTTTTAGTTTTCAATATTCACTTCCATAAGTTTTAAATTTTCTCCTTCCCCAAGAAGGCATGCAATCTGATATAGGCTCTACATACACATTCTTAGTAAACATATTTCCTCATTAGTCATGTTGTATAGAACAATCAGAATGAATGCAAGGAAACTATTCACTGTTGTTTTTTTTTTTTTTACTTGACCTTTATTTTTATTTCTCTTCACTTCTCCATCCCCTAAACTATAAGAAACAAGGATTCAGTCCCTTTTCCAAGGTTGATGTAATAGAAAGAACCAGACTGGGGGTGAGGAAATCTGGGTTGTCCTGACTCTGCCACTTATGTTCTGTGTCAGCTCATCAGACTCACTTCTCCTTTCTAGGCCTCAGTTTCCTCAATTACAAAACTAGATGATTCCTATAGTTCTTTCTAGGTGCAATAGTCTGTGATCCATCTTTATTTATATTCCCCAGGCTTACCCAGTAAGTACCCTTGCATGTACTAAGTGATGTTTATGGAATGGTTTGTCAGATTGTACTTAAAATGTCTTTTATTCAGCTCCTTTAGACTTTCCAAGAGGACTAACCGGGTCGTTTTCAGTTGAATGAAAGTTCCAATTATAGCATTCTTTTTTTTTTTTTTTTTCCTTTTTGGGGGGCGGTTGGGGTTAAGTAACTTGCCCAAGGTTACACAACTAGTTTTTGTGTGTGTGTGGGTGTTAAGTGTCTGAGGCCAGAACCGAACTCCGGTCCTCCTGACTCTAGGGCCGGCGCTTTACTCACTGTGCCACCTAGCCGCCCAATTATAGCATTCTTTATATGGGCATTGTTGGAAGATACACCACAAGCAAGGTCAGGTGGGAAAAGTCCCATGGAAGAATGTGGCTTTCTTGCTTCAGATGAGAGCCTGTTGTTTTCAACATTAGTAGTGAAGACAGATTGGCATGGTGTGAGAGGGGAGGGACAGGCCACTTTAGGGTGTTTTCCACATGAAAACCATACCCCATCAATTCCAGCTTTCCTAA
>NW_027185903.1:18307264-18313412 GCF_028583685.1 Petaurus breviceps papuanus | reverse complement strand
TTTTTTTTTTTTTGTCTTTCTTCCTTCTTGTACAGTCCCTCCCCTTTCCCCCCAAAGGAATGATTCAAATTTTAAAATTGGTGGGAGGCAGAGATTCCTGTTAGTCAGAGCACCTCTCTTGGGACCACTTCATCTCAGTTCTGAAACACTGGAGAGAAATCTATCCCTGTTCTGTCTGTCTAGCCCAGTTGGGCCTCTGGGAGGAGGGAAGGTACAAAAGAGTGAACAAAGTTATCAGGAAACTACTTTTCTTGTGGAAACAAGATTGCAGGGAGGCCTGGACGGCTCTCCATGTCTCTGCAATGCAGATAGATCCACCCAGTTTCAAGTAAAACTTTTGGCTCTGATTCCTGGCCCTGTTGCTGTGAAATCTGCCCATGCGGGTATCTGAAGCCAGCTGCCTTCTGACCACTGACTTGCTCCTTCAGCGAGTTTACTGGTTCTTTCTCCCCTGCCAGCTGTGTGACTTGTCTGCATCTGGTTAACAGCAGCACAAGTTTAACTGATGACTTAGTGCAGATGTGACGTGTATTCTTTAGGGGGGTTTCCCCCCTTGTCAGTCCTGGATCAAGAATATGTGGAAACAATTGGTGTGAGGAAGGTTTGTTACCAGAGCAAGGGATCTTTCAGAAACAGACTCCATTCCCATCTTGGCAAGCATGATTGTTTCTTTTCTTTTCTTTTCTTTTTGAAAGGAAAGCTTTTTCAGATTTCAGGACCATACAAGAGTTGATTTTTTTTAAATTTCTAAGTATGAGTTTAATGATTAAATAGACAACAGGTCTGTATAATCTCTGTTGTCCAGAAAAGCTGGGCACAAGTATAATGGAAGTCATTATCAAACATCTTGATGCTTGATACAATTTGGTTATGAAAAAAAAATCTGTTTCCCCAAATGGAAATCTGGGGAAATCCTGAAGTTGGGTTAATTCAAGCAAACTTCAGTAAAAATAATACAGATGAAGCTCTTAGTTCTCAAGTTAACCCAGACACTAGCATGTGCCTTAACCTGAACACAGCAGTCTCTCAGTCACTCATTAAGCATTGACTAAACACCTACCAGGCAGTATGAGAGGCAGAGATACAAAGACAAAAAGTGAAACAGACCCAGCCCTCAAAGAGTTTATATTCTCCATAGACAATGAACTAAGAAATTGATGGTGGCCAGCAGTTCTTAGCTTGACTTGGAAGTGCACCCAGCCAAACCCAGATAAAGAACAGTCATTTCCAGTGGCTGTTCTCCCCCTGCCTCTACCCAGAAATGTAACTGGAAGAATAGCTAGTAGCCATAAATGATTCTCAGGACTTTCCTGAGCATGCTCCATTCAGATGATATTCTGGTTTCCCCAAGATTCTGAAATTCCATCATGGAAGGATCCTTAGAATTAACTTAAAAAAAAAATTGGTAGGAGAAAGGTAGTTCATGACACCCTCTGACTTTGAATAATCTGCCCTTTTCAAGGTCTGAGTGTTTGTGTGGGAGGTCTGAGGACATAGTGCAGCTCTCTAAACAGTGACATTAGCAGCTCACTTTGCCAGAATTTATCCAAACCTATAAACATTTATTAGACATGTACTAAGGTCCAGGCACTGTGCTTTGTGCTAGGGGTACAATTCATTAAAAAAAAAAAAAAAAAGACAGGCCCTGCCCTCAAGGAGCTTACAATCTAATGGGTCAGGGGTCTGGGGAAAGAGTTCACAAAAGAAGGCAGAAAAATTGCAGGGGGGACACAAAGGGGTGCTCCATGGGAACATCTTGTTCTGTGAAATTGATACTAGATAGAGCAAGCAGATATAAAAACGGAGTGGTCCAGTTCCTGCCTTCTGTAAAGGAAGGCATTGGGAGGAGTTTGATACTCTCCCCTCCAATCTTCCAGAGAGTAGCAATGGTGTCAATCTCAGGTTTAAATTATCATGGTGATAAGATTAGAGATGACAAACTTGTCCTGGAGAGGCTTCTTGTTCCCCTGGAGCTAAAACCAGGAAGAGAGGCAGATGCAAAGTGGAGAGTTTACAAAGTACTTCCAGTACAGAAGATCCAGGGAGGTAGTCTGCATGAGATTTATTATCCCCATTTTATAGAGGAGGAAGCTCAGAGTGAATAAGCAATTTAGGGTTATAGTTTTCAAGTTGGAAGGGACCTTAAAGACCATCTAATCTAACCCCCTCATTTTACAGATGGGGAAGTTCAGAGAGAGTGACTTAGTATCGTAAATATAAACCTGAGAGGGACCTTTTATTGTCATTCATTCCTTTCAGTGACTCTTCAAAGATACTGGAGGGATTTGCCATTTCTTTCTCCTGCTCATTCTACAGATGAGGAAACTGAGGCAAACAGGATTAAGTGACTTTCAGGGTAACACAGCTAGGAAGTGTCTGAGATGGGATTTGATGGTACACCTGACTCCAGGACCAGCGCTGTATCCACTGCTCCACCTAGCTGCCCTGAGTGCTACAAGACATCCAGTGAAATGATGTTTCTTGTTTTCTTTTGTACGTGTGAGCCATCCCTCCTTCTTTGGTTTCATTTATCACAAGAAAGTCAAAATACTTATAGTTTCATTCTCAAAATTGGAGGTTAATTCTTTGGTCATTAGACAAAGCTCTCTCACAGACACCACTTAATAACTGCATGACTTTGGGTGAGTCACCTAACTTTCCTGGGCCTCAGTTTCCTTATCTGTAAAATGAAAGGATTAGACTAGATTATTGCTTAGGTCCCTTCCATTTCTCAATCTACAATCCCATGTTGAGTTAAGTTAATGCTGTTAAGTTAATGTGTATACATGGTTTAAAAATGGCATCATTGTAGGGCCAGCTAGGTTGCAAAGTGAATAGAGTACTGGCCCAGGAGTCAGGAGGACCTGAGTTCAAATCCAGCCTCAGACACTCAACATACTTACTAACTGTGTGGCCTTGGGCAAGTCACTTAACCCCAGTTGCCTTGCCAAAAAAAAAAAAAGATATCGTTTTTATTTGTTTTTGCCCTCTTTTTCTACTCTTCTACCCTTCTACGTCACCACAGAAGGAAAAGGGGTTGCCCAAGACAAAGGACCATTTTTTGTTTTTCTGTGTTTTATGGGTTGCCCATGGCCAAACACCTCCCTGCCCAGGATCCAGCCAATTTGTGAGGAGCTCCTCTGTACCCAGCCAGATTATTCATCAGAGGGCAGTCTTTGGCCTGGGCTATACAAGCTATCTACATGTGATAGAACCTACCAGAACTTGAATATTTCACTGGTACATTCTTTGTAAACCCAGGGGCATTTGTACACCATAATGAAGCATTAGAGCAGGATTTTATGGAAGATTTGAGACCAAAGCAACTTAAATATTAACTTTAGAGAATTTAGCAGTAAAAGCAAGAGGTCATTATTCTTGGTCTTTAGCAGGTCCCTGAACAGACACTTCAATTTCTAGACAGCTAGCTAAGACAGACAGTCAATAACCTTAATTCTTTGGAAGTGAAGATCAGCATTTGTATATCAAAACAAAATCAAGAAAATTCAAAATGCTAACCTTCAGTAACTCACATTGGACTTGGATGAAAAGTTCAAAATTATAAAAGAACAAGGCTAGAATTAAATTAGATCTTTATTGAGTCCCAACCATGTATAGAGCATTATACCAGAAACTATTAGGATGGTAATTTCTTGACTTTCTCAGCTCTGGTACAGTAATAATAGGGAATCTGCGTCCTGCAAACTAGACCCTCAAGAAATGAAAAATCATCATCTGTTGCAGAGAAACATAGGAACCCATCCTTATTATGAGATAAATAATTACTGACTAAAAGCAAATGGATCAGGCAGGCATTAATTTGAGCATGGGATCTATTTTTGAAGAATCATTTGGGAGGTCTAGAAGTAAATTATATACTATCTTAAAATTCAAACATGGCAATTGATATGCAAATAATTCATGGAGGGTAGATTGTCATGGTAACCACCTAATTACAGGCATCAAATTATCACTGGTCCATGGGTGATCCATGTACACATCCCATTAACAAATAATCTCCCAAGCATGGCTGTGAATATTTACTCTTAACATTTAGGGACATTTTGTTTTAAGGGCCTAAGGCAGCAGTGGTTGATGCCTGAATGCTAGAAGATCATTTAAACCAATAAAAGAACTGCCTACTTGGGGAATAGCACAGTCTGCTTAAAAAGCTATTTTGATTATGTATCAGAATTTCTGCAGTATTACCACTATAAGTAATCATTTAAAACATACACCTCAGAGTCACAGAATTGAAAGCATCTCAGAGCCCATCTAGTCCAACCTGTTCTACAACAAGAGCTGCCCCCCCCAAATGACATCCCCCATATGTTGTCATCCTGCCCTTTTTTGAAGACTCCCTGTGACGGGGAACCCACTCATTGGAACACAAGGCCATAGATCACCCTGGTGATGTCTTGACTTGTGAAAGAATTGGATTTAAGTGAGACAGAGTTGCATAAAGCCGTCAGCCTCACTCTCTCTTCCTGAGTCATCAGAGTCCAGTGGTAAGATAAAAGTCAGGAGCATTGGAAATGATCTGGGATTCAGGTGTCTTTGACATCTGACCAAGCTCTAAGAACCCCACAGCACCTGCTTCAGTGACCTTCATGACTTTTGGAACAAATTGTCCTCATTCATCCATTCCTCTGGAGGTAGGATTTGAACTAAGGTCCTCTGTCTATAGGGCCAATACTCTTTCCAGTATACCCAGTTCCTCCCAAGACAATCAGCTTCACTCCTCTAGAGATGAAATGTATTTGAAGTATATTAAGAAAACAAAACCAATATAAAAGTAATTTATGAATCAGTATGAGTAGGTGTCTGTGAATCTAAATGGTCTGTAAATAATTCACTTTGTAGCTAAGTAATAATTCTGCATCCAAAATATTTCATAGTGATTTGTCTACAGTGTTACTTCACTATAGCAGTTGAAAGGTCTCTAGAGACATGCCGAACAAATCTTAAAAACTGGAACCAGATTGGGACCATGAATTATTTGGCATTATTTAAATTCAGAGACTTCAGCAGACAAAAGCACTCCTTTATAAACTGAATAGCAGAATAGGCTAAATTTGGAAGAAATAGTGAGAAGTATTTCTTAGTGAGTTATAGGCAACATTCGGTTTAGTTTAGCACTTGCTCTTAAATTATCCTTGTATTTGGGTTATTGCTACAACATTATCTCTGTTTTTCAGGTAGCAGTTTCTGAGCTGGAATCAGAAAACTTGGGTTCAAATCCTGCTGCTGTGGAATCTTAGATAACTTGCTTTACCCTCTGAGTTCCATTTTCTCATCTGTGAGAGTAGGACTGGGGGTGGCTAGGTGGCGCAGTGAATAGAGCACCAGCCCTGGAGTCAGGAGGACCCAAGTTCAAATCTGACCTGAGACACTTAACACTTACTAGCCGTGTGACCTTGGGCAAGTCACTTAACCCCAACTGCCCCACTTTCTCCCTCCAAAAAGAAAAAAAAATAAAGAGTTGGCCTGACTTCTAAGAGCTCTCTTCTTGCTCTAAATCTATGATCCAAGGATGATTCTTATCTTTGCATACTTTATTGGCCAGGACATTGGTTTATTCTTTTCCTTGGTTTCAGATAAATTGAGAATGTCATAGATTTAGAGCTGAAGGGGACCAAAAGAGGCTGTCTGGTCCAAATTTCCTTGACTCGCCCAGTCACACAAGTAATAAGCATCAGAAACAGAATTTGAACCCAGGTCCTCTGACAGCACCTCACCCCTTGTTCTTTCCACTGTAAGACAATTAATTGTCTGGCATTTGTCATATAGCCTGCTCTCCCTTCCCCATCCCTCCAAGGGATAATTGTGTCAAGTGTCAGCTTGACTATTAGAATGATAAGGGTGTATGTAATCTTCAGTTGCCAAGTGAGTTTGCCAGGATGAATTTCAACACTTTGTAGTGAACTCATTAGAAACAACTAGTGAAATAACTTGCATGTAAGAAATTAATCATTGCTGCAAAACACTTAACCTTGAAAAATCATTTACCATTAACTGTTTCTTCCCTTATTCCCTTTTTATTTTTGCTTTTTGGAGGGCAGTTGGGGTTAAGTGACTTGCCCAAGGTCACACAGCTACTATTTTTTTTGTGTTAAGTGTCTGAGGTCGGATTTGAACTCAGGTCCTC
>NW_027185903.1:18298685-18307164 GCF_028583685.1 Petaurus breviceps papuanus | reverse complement strand
TTAAAGCAATCAGGGTTAAGTAACTTGCTCAAGGTTACACGGCCAGTTATTTCTGGGTGTGGTGCTGAGTATCTGAGCCCGGATTTGATCCAGGTCATCCCGACACTGGAGCCGGTGCTCTTACTCGCTGAGCCACCTGGCCGCCCCTAAGCAATTGGGGTTAAGTAACTTGCTCAAGGTTACACAGCCAGGTGTTTCTGGGTGGGTGCTAAGTGTCTGAGCCCGGGATTCGATCTCCAGGTCTTCTCAACACTGGAGCCTGTGCTCTTACTCGCTGTGCTACCTGGCCGCCCCAATGTCTCTTGGTACATTGGATCTTAACATTTTACAAGGACAGTGCATGAAACCCTAACTTGATTTTTGTTTGTTGTATCTAGAAATTTCCTGGCTCTCTGGAAGCTTTGACTTCAAGGATTTTTTGACATTGAAAACCTGGAATGTGTTATGGTCCTTCTAAATGACTGTGGCCCATAGAACTCGTCTTTAAAAGTATCATGATTACTTTTTCCATCTGTCTTTCAAAACAGTTTGAGTCTCCTTGAGTTCTGAGATGACTTGTCACATGTATATTTTTCAAGAAAAGAGGGCCATATGCAAGGATTATATACTAATAGGGCCCCACACAGCACAGATAAAAATAATTATTTGGGGGAGGGGAAGCCTTCTAGGTGGGGGCCAGGTGTGTTCAGATGGGGCATGGAGCCCAAATGCGTCAATGAGATTAGTACAGAGAAGAACATGTCTATCTCTTGTAGCTGTATAGCTGCTACTTCAGGGACAAAATCAGAATACTTTAGAAATGAGTGACCTCTCCAAAGTGCAGCCAGATCCTTTGTTTTCCTCTTGCCTCTCTCCCTCCCATTTCCCACTTTCTAATTGATTTTGTCCTTCAGAGGCTTTTTAGACCACCAGTGTAAAATATGCTTTAGCTCAAGATTGAACAAAACATTTTCGAATCCACCAAATCACTAAATGACCAGTGTGACCCCTGGTTTGTATGTTAAGTCCTCTGTATGGTCAGCTCCACATACAACTACTCACCTGCTGAAGTGATTTGCCCAAGGTCATTCACACAACCTCACAGTGAGTAGTAAAGCTCAGATCTGAGCATATTAATTCTTCTGACCTCAGAACCAAGATGGAACCACTACATATATTTCCTCTTAGTGAATGAATGAATGAATTGGTTAGAGCAGGGTTAGAACTTATTCATTTAGCCACCTTTTTCTTGGTCTCCATTTCTGATTTGCTGCTTGGTTAATGATTCTAACAGATACTGAGGTCTCTAAATGAAGTACACATTTTCTGCTCTACTTTCATGGCCCCGACCCCCAGGATTAGCCTTGTTTAGACAACCTTAATGACAGATTCCTGGTTCTATCTCCTCTCTCTGCCATCTTTCTGGCCTCTTGTTCCCTTAGGCACAATCACTGTTCAAGTCACTTTCCCTGACCACTTATTTACTTGATGACAGATTGCTGTTCCCTGTACACTAACAGGATACTTTCTCATCCCTCTCCTGTCCCTGACCCCCACAACTTCCTCTTTTTAGCCCTTATACCAGTTATCCTGACTAATCCATTTGGTATCTTTCAGGGAAATCACCTGGCCCCTAGTCTCCCAAGCAGTAATTAATACTTTTAATACACATCTATTTCACCCATATAGATACATGTGGGTGAAATAGATGTGGCATAATAACAGTCTTTTATGGTAGTTTAATTGCATGGTGCTAAATAAGTAAATCAATTTGGGTAGTATTGTCATTTTTATTCTATTAGCTCAGCCTACCCATGAACAATTAATATTTCTTCAGTTATTTAGATCTGTCCTTATTTGTGTGAAGAGTGCTTTATAATTGTGTTCATATAGTTCCTGTGTGTGTAATGCCAAGCAAAGGCAACTTCCCAAGGTTCAAAATACCAGCATAGGTGCTCTCCATTTTATTCAGTGACAAATTAAGAATAGAGAGAATCAACATATAGCATAATTCAAAATACAGCATTTACCACATGTGATTTAATCAAGTACTACCCCACCCCTGGACATTACATTCATTTAATCAATTACAAAGTCCCTCTTCTAAATACTACTCCACCACTAGGCTGTACATTCATTTAGTCCATCACAAAGCCCCTCTTCTCAAATGGAGATTAGTTTCCAATCATAAGTAAAGTACATTCATTTGTTCAATCACAGAGCACAAAAAGGTCAAAAGTTCCCCACCCTTGGATCACAATTGAATCTACCCCAGAGTTACAACAAGCTTAAGCACATCATTTAATACCCAAATGGAGGTCTTTTCTTCATCTTGACATGAGGCAAGTTCTCAGCAATCTTTGTTCCTGGGGGAACAAAGCTTAGCAAGGCCACAAGATACATTGCCAGTGTCTTCATTAATTCATTCTCTGTCTGCAGAACAGTCCTAGGACCCCTGAAAACATTAGCAAAACCCTCTTCCAGGATTTCTGTAAATATACAACAAGAAAATCCTTCTTCAGGGCTTCTGAACCAACAGCAAGGTTCCAAGAATTCTGCAACAACAGCACTGTCCTTCACCAGTGGACAGAATTCACTCTCTGTCTGCAGAACAGTCTCAGTAGGTCTGAACCAACAGCAAGGTTCCAAGACCTCTGCAACAACAGGACTGTCCTTAACCAGTGGACAGAATTCACTCTCTGTTTGCAGAACAGTCTCAGTAGCTCTGAACCAACAGCAAGGTTCCAAGACCTCTGCAACAACAGGACTGTCCTTAACCAGTGGACAGAATTCACTCTCTGTTTGCAGAACAGTCTCAAGAGCTCTGAACCAACAGCAAGGTTCCCAGACCTCTGTAACAACAGGACTGTCCTTCACCAGTGGACAGATCTGGCAAAACAATATCAAAACAGACATCCTTGGCAGCTCTGGGTGGCAGCTCTCAAAAGTCCTGGGCAATTCAAAGTGGCCCTCAGCAATCCTCTCAGTCTCTCTCTGCCTCCAAAGGTGCTGCTTCCAAAAAGTTCTTCTGCCTCTCTCTTTTCTTGTGTCTCTCTAAATTTACATCATCAGCTCCTCCCAGTTCAGCACTCTCTTTTCACGTCAACAAGTCCATCCCACAAGTGGGATTCACAAGCTCTGGGTTTTAACACAATCAAACCAAAAACCAAGCCAATACAGGAGGATCTTTAAATTACATTACTATTACAGTGTGTTAGCAATTAGACTCCCACATATGTAGTTATTTTAAATGGAATTCCTGCTGAGTTTTGTTGGTAAAATTATATATATATGTATATATAATAATTAATATGTTGATGATTTCTATGAGTTTATTTTATATCCTTCAACTTTGCTGAAGTTGTTCATTGTTTTTACTAGTTTTTTGGTTGATTCTCTAGGACTGATAAGAGAAGATAAACCATCTTTTTATCTGCAAAAAGTGACAGTTTTGTTTCCTCTTTGCCTATGCTTACTCCTTCTATTTCTTTTCTTGTCTTATATAGCTAGGACTATAGTAGGACTATAGTTAGGACTATAGCCTAGGACTTCTAGTACAATATTGAACAGTGATGATGATGACAGTCATCCTTGCTTCACCCCTGATCTTGCTGGAAAGATTTCTAGTTTATCCTTGTTAAAGAATAGGCTCTTGGTTTTAGACAAATACTACTTAGCATGTTAAGAAAAGCTCCCTTTATTCCTATGAATCCTAGTGTTTTCTGACTTTTTCTTTAAGCCACAACATCACATTGAAGCAGAAACATAGGATCTCAAGATTGTAAGAGACTTTAGGGAACAGCTAATCCAACCTATGGCCAAGCAAGAATCCCTTCTACAAGGGAATATATATATATATGGATACTTACATATATATATTTATGTATAGGAAGGTGTATATGTGTATAAATGCATATGTGAGTGCGTGTATATGTGTATGTATACATAGACAGAGGGCACAGGAACAGTTGAATAGGAAGGGGTGATATGTAAAAAATAAAATTAAGAGGTGAGAGAGGAATATAAGGAAAGAAGGAAAAAGGGAGAGATAGATTAGGGTAAATTATATCATATAAAAGAGGCAAGAGAAAACTGTTATAATGGAGGGGAAGAGCAGGAAGGTGAAAGGGTCTTGCTCTCTGCCTTACTCTCATTGAATTTGGCTCAAGGAGGGAATAACATACACACTCAATTGGGTATCTTACCCTACAGGAAAGTAGGGAGGAAGGGGATAAGATGGGGGATGATAGAAGGGAGGGCAGATTGGGGGAGAGGGTAGTTAGAAGCACACATTTTGAAAAGGGACAGGGTCAAAGGAGAAAATGGAATAAGTGGGGGGTGGGATAGGATGGAGGGAAATTAGTATTTTACAATATAACTACTATGGAAACATTTTGCATAACTACACATGCATAGCGTATATTGAATTGCTTCTCTTCTCAATGGGGGTCAGTGAGGAGGGAAGAAGGGAGAGAATCTGGAACTAAAAAGTTTTAAAAACAAATGTTAGAAAATTGTTTTTTACATGCAACTGGGAAATAAGATATACAGGCACTGGAGTATAGAAATCCATCTTGCCCTTCTACCGTGTTTCCCCGATAATAAGACACTGTCTTATTATTTTTTTTGGACAGAAAAACACCAGAGGGCTTATTTTCAGGGGAGGGCTTATTTTAATGAACATTGACAGCAATTTTAATAAACAGGTAAATGTGAACAAAAAAAATGTACCTTTATTCAATAAGCAAATCACTGGGGAAGAACAGGATGACGCTCTCACTGCTGCAGCTCTGATTGGATGCAGCTCGGAGCGTGGCGTGCGTTTCACCCGGGGGGGGGGGGACAGTGCATACAGAGGGTACCGTAATGTAGCGTGTAGAACAGGGGATCACCTTCACTACAGTAGCAATCTCAATAGGGCTTATTTTCGGGGGAGGGCTTATTTTAGAGGAATCTTACACAGTAAGGGGAGGGCTTATTTTTGGGATAGGTCTTATTATTGGGGAAACACGGTAGAAAGTTAGAGGGGAGATAGGGGAGGATATAAGAGAGAACAGATTGGGGCAAGGGGTATTCAGTAGGCTCAATATCTTGGGGTAGGGGAAAGATGGGGAGAAAATTTGTTACTCAAAATCTTGTGGAAATGAATGTTTAAAAGTAAAAATAAATTAAAAGAAAAAAGAATCCCTTCTACATCTCCCCCCATTTGAGGATTCCAGTGACTAGCTGGCCCTCTGGCTTCTGAGAGCTCATTCCCCATTGGTATTGTTCCCATTGCTATCAATTTCTCATTTACATTGAACCTAAATCTACCTTTCTGGGCAACTTCCATCCTTCATTCCTAGTCTCGTCCCTTAGGGCTAAACTAGCACCTCATCTGTAGGATATACTTTCTCATACTTTACCTTGGCTACCAAAATTCTGCCATGTTGTCTTCTTGGGAGAAATATGTGTGGTTCCTTCAGCTGATTGTCGTATCACATGATCTCCTCATCAGCCTGGCCATCTTCCTCTGGACAAACTTGTTGATTTCCTTTATAAAATGTGGTGTTCATAACAGAACACATATGTTGTGACCAGAAGAGTAGAGTGTACGGGAAGGAAAAAATCCAGTTACATAGAAATGGTTTCTTCATTCTAGAAGTTCGCAATCTGAAATAGATTACATGGATATGGACAAATACATGCTAGACAATCTCCCTTCCCCCTCCTCCCCCCCCCAACTTCCCCAGAACTGGATCTTGGATTACTTTGGTGTGGGAAGGGAAGGCTGAGTGCTTCACAAATGTTGTTAGCTCATTTAGTCCTCACAATAACCCTGGAAGTTAGGGCCTATTATTATCCTCATTTTACAGATGAGGAAACTGAAGCAAACAGAGGCTAAGTGACTTGCCCAGGGTCACACAGACAGTTAAGTGTCTAAGGCTAAATTTGAATTCAAGAATTCCTGACTCTAACCTTGACACTATCAGTCCTTCCACCTGACTGCCTTTACCAGTGAAGACTACCATATGTTCTGCAATTTATCCTCAGAGAGTTGCCCAAGGACACCAAGAGGTTAAGTGACTTCCCTAAAGTCACTCAGCCAGTCTGTATAAGAGGAAAGACTTGAACCCTGATTACCCTGACTCTGAAACCCAGACTTCTATCAGTTATATCACACTGATTCTCATAGATTTTGCTTTCAAATAAATATCTTTGGTAACATTTGTTGTTGTTCAGTAATTTTAGTCATGCCTCACTCATTTTAGGTTTTCTTGACCCAGATACTGCAGTGGTTTGCCATTTCCTTCGCCAGCTTATTTTGCCCTGAGACAAACGGTTAAGTGACTTTCCCAGGGTCACACAGCTAATAAGTGTCTGAGGCCAAATTTGAACTTATGAAGATGAGTCTTCCTGACTCCAGGTCTGGTGCTCTATCCTCTGTGCCACGTAACTGCCCTCTTAGGTAATATATACATTCTTTAGACAAGTAGTAATTGAGGTCTTCTAGAATGGCAAGGAGCACAGCATAACCATGTTTGAGAGCAAGATAATTTGTTAATTATAAACCCTCATAAATGTGAGATGTTTATGTGGTGATGATGATACTTTTAAAAAATATTTGCTTTGGTTTCATAAGTTGAGAAATGCCATTTTGCTTCATTCAATTAGTTCTTTCTGGAAAAGGTAGAATTCTGAGTCCTTTGATAGAAAGGAGTTCACTTGGCACACTTGTGGGGTGATGTAATGCCATACATTGGGTGCTGTTTGAGACGTCATTCTTTGGAGGCTGCATTTTGTCCAGTGGGCTATTGATGGCTTGCCCTGAAAAAGAGAAATTTATTTCTCTGTGGGAAATCTGATGACCTTGAGGGAAGCTTCATAGTCAGCTATCCCCATGGGTGGATTTATGTTTTACATTATTCCTAGACATGAACCCAGTTCCAACTGAACAAAACAGGACAAAGAACAGAAAAGAAATCTGGGCAACCTGAGAGTTTTTCTTCTGGCCTAGTGGTTCATGGGAGTTTAGTTTAGGAGCTCTCTAAACTCCCTAGTTATAGGACACAAGACGTGATGGTCATTCAGAAACCTATCAGTCCTTTCTCCAAATCATTTTGGTTAAGTTCATTTGTTCCAGAGAGTGGTGTTGGTAATCATTGTGCTCAGAATGCAGTTGGCACTGGGGATCTGGATACCTCTGAGGAGAGGACTCCATGATCACCTGTGCTTTGTTCACTTCAGCACCGTCTTCATTTCTAGGGATTCTTTAGCTTGCTTTTTCTCTTTTGATTCCCCTCCCCAGCTCCCACCTGGTTTTCTCTCCAGTTTTCCACAATACAAGTTTGTCATGAGTCTGGGCCTCTCATCTAGTGTCTGTCCTTCAGGGCAGGAGGAGCTGGTTATATTGAGTTTTACTACCAAGGCACAAGAACAGGGAACCCCTGGCCAGGAGAAACTGGGACTATATTTCTAGTACAAGAGCCAAGCCAGTTTGAGTTGTTCTGGTAGACTTATAATTTGCAAAGAGCATTAGCATACATTTCTTTCCTTTCGACTTATTAGGATACAAATCCCTCCTCATTCTTTTTCATAACCCATAGTCCATCATATTGTATGTCTGCATGGGCTGTTCCCCCATTCCTGGAATGGCCTGAAATTCACCTCTCTACCTTTCAGAATCTCATTTCCTTTCCAATTCTACTCAAGTGACACCTGCTATATGAAACCTTTCCTGAATGCTAGCTCTCTCCCACACCCCAAATTTTTTTTTACCTTATATTTATTTAGATTAGGGGGAGGCATTGCCCAGGGTCACATAGCTAGGCAGTATTTGGGGCTAGATTTGAACTCAGATCCTCCTGACTCCAGGACCAATGCTTTATCCACTGCCCCACCTTATATTTATTTTTATATGTTTTCTATATACTTGTATACGTTCATGTCTTCCATATTAGAAAGTATTAGGCCTCTTGAGGGCAGAAGCAGTATCTGGCACACTTTAGACTTTTATTAAATGCTCATTGGTTGACTGACTTGAACAACCCAGCAAGAGAGTTAGTGCCTGTTTTATTATCTCCATTTTATTGGCTAGAACTACAAATAAGGAAGCTAAGGCCCGAAAAGAAGATACTGGTGGGAAGTAACATTGCTGGTGGAAGAGTGTGGGTTGAACCGAAGTCCTCCACCTTCATTTCCAATGCAAGAACAAGACAAGGACCATGATGAAAGCAGATTGGAACCAAAGTGAATTTGGAGAGAGCATAGATGCATGAAGGGCTGTTTTGTTACATAGTGCACGAGAAATCTATTCCAGAGTCTTATAATAGAAACTCTTAAGTTCAAAAAAATATAAACAGCCAGAAGGTTGTAGTGATGGTAAGATTGGGAAGGAAACAGAAATCTTAGCATAACTGATGGTTTCTCTCTGTGTGTCTCTGTGTGATTCTCTCTCTCTGTCTCTCTTTGTCTCTCTCTCTGTCTATGTCCCTCTGTCTCTGTCTCTCTCTCTCTCTCT
>NW_027185903.1:18290882-18298675 GCF_028583685.1 Petaurus breviceps papuanus | reverse complement strand
TGGATGGCAGAAAGCAAGAATTCAAGGATGGGAAATTAGCTCCATTGTTGAACAATTATGAAAGCAAAAACACAGAGAGAACTATCTGTGATTGAAACTAGAAGAAAGCTCTGGAATTAGGGGATTTTTTCTAGATTTTTTGATTTGGACATCGAGTGTGATCTGAAGAGTGAGGCTGGAGAACCTGTCTTCCACCCTCAGCTACCTCCATTAGTGTTGGGTATAGACAGTTCAAAACATCAAGAATTAAAATCTCCTTCCTGTTTGCTTTATAAAATTTCCCCAACAGATTGACCTCTCTTATTGCTTTATTTTGACTGTTATTTAAATTTGTTGGCATTCCCTGAATACAAACTAGTAAATGGGAAGTGGGGCAGGATGGTTGACCAGAGACAGGAAGGACAGAAGGATGCTAGATGTCACAAAGAAGTTGGCCTCAGAAAGAAAATGTATCTCACGGGAACAGTATTGGCATCAATTCAACTTGCTTTTGAGTGAGAGGTAAACCATTGTAGTGGAAAGGGCATTAGACCAAAAGTCAGCGGACCTGGAATCCCATCCTACTACGAACTGATTGGGTGAAGTTGTATATATCACTTAGCTTCTCTGGGCCTCCATTTTTTTTTATCAGGAAAATTAGAGCATGGAACCAAATGATCCCTTGAAGATCCTTTCCAGTTGTTCAGCCATTTCAATAATGTCGAACTCTTCGTCACCCCATTTGGGGTTGTTTGAGTGGTTTGCCATTTCCCTCTCCCTCTCATTTTACAGTTGAGGAAACTGAGGCAAACAGGATTACGTGACTTGCCTGGGGTCACCCAGCTAGTAAGTGTCTGAGGCCAGATTTGAACTTTTGAAGATGAGTCCAGTGCAACACTATCCACTGTAACCTAGCTGCGTAATTGACTAACAAGTCAATTCAACACACATTTTACGAAGCACTTGCTATGGGCAAGGTAGTGTGCTATGTGTTGGGAATACAAAGACAAAATGAAAAAGTACCTCAGACCTGACAGAACTTCCATGTCTCTAAGAATTGAAGGATGCTGTATCCTGCTCCTTCTGTTCACATTGGTCTGAAATAATCCTTTGATAATATGAAAGTACTTCCTGTACTTCCTAATGAAAGAGACCATCCTTCATCAACAGAGATGCCCCTTCAAACACACACTCAGACAATGGAGAATGAATAGATTTCAAACAGGCTTTCTTGAAGTGGAGACAGATTTCACTGACCCATGCCCTCTCTAGCCTAGTTTCCTTATAACCATACATTTGGGTGGCATTTCTCTAATTCTTAGTGATTTAGAGAATTTTGCCATAGGACTATCGAGAACTTTGATTTCCCCTTCTTCTGAAAGCTTCCTGTTTGTATTTTTTGACCCTTTCTCATAGTTTACAGAGATATGATATCTCATATTTGTCAAAATGCTTAAAAGCACCTTGAATACAAGCTGATGAAAGCTAATTATTTTTGATGGCTAGTGATAGAATTTTCCCATTTAACTTAATGGAGCAAATGAGGGTTCATCGTGGAAAGAGTCAGCTTGATAATGGGGGATAGAACATGGAACCGGAATCAAGTCAGATTTCACTTCTGACATCTATTAGCTACCCGACCTTGGGCAATCACTTTAACTCCAAGACTAAATTTATTCTTCTTTAAAATGGAGATAAGGGGTGGCCAGGTGGTGCAGTAAATAGAACATCGGCCCTGGAGTCAGGAGGACCTGAGTTCAAATCCAGCCTCAGACACTTAACACTTACTAGCCATGTGACCTTGGGCAAGTCACTTAACCCTGATTGCCCTGTCCTCCCCCTCCAAAAAGCAAAAAAAAAAAAGGGGGGGGAGGGTATAAAACCTTGGCACTCACCTGAAAATTGTGAGACCCCAGCAAGTCATGTGAATGACATGAATCTCAGTTTATTCATCTATAAAATGAAGGTAGTAAAAGCACCTCCTTCAGAGGGTTTTGGTAAAGATCAAATGAGGGTAATATATGTGAAGTGTTTTGCAAACCTTACAGTGATATGGACATGGAGCTATTATCATTTTTTGATTGTCAGCCCCAGAAAGCTTCACCAGCAAACTGCTGTCTGTGCAGTATGTGTAGTTAGTGTTTGAGATTAAATCTGTAAGTGCCAAGAGATAGAAAGGAAGGGACTGTGCAGATGTCCATTAGGGACCCATTTTACTATATTAGGATGTGTGGAGACTTGACTTGTTTGTTCATTATTCTGTAAGCCAGGACAACACACAGCTGCCTCAGCCCAGCACAACTGAACAATGCTCCTCTTCAAGTCATGGGTAGCTTAGAAAAGACTGAGCATCTCATCCAGTATAAGTGTCCAGGGGCTGTTGGATCCCTCTGCTTTAAGGAGAATAGGTGGGAAAGGACCTTACAAACCAGACTAATAGGCTATGCAACTTAGCCCTTTTTCCACCTTTTATTTTATTAATTAATACATATTTATGGAACAGAACAAGCATTTCCATAGCATAGGGCAATAAAAAAGATGATTGTACATGAAACTGAAAATCTACAATGCACAACTTGCTATTCCTTTCAAATATGCAAGATGATCATGTAAATTTCTTTTTTTCCTACTTTTAGACACAGATAGATGTATATATGTGTAAAATTATTCTATATATACTTCTATTTTTCACTTCTTTCTCTGGATGAAGAAATGTTTCCCTTCATGGATCCTTTATAGTTAATTTGGGTGTTTATAATAGTCAGAATAACTTATTCACTCAAAGTGTTTCTTGAAACAATATCACTGTTATCATATACAATGTTCTCTTGGTTCTACTCATTTCATTCTTCATTATTTCATGCAGTCTTTCTATGTTTTTCTAAGATCACTGAGCTAGCTCATCATTTCTTATGGCACAGTAGTATTCCATCACAATCATATAGCACAATTAGTTCAGTCATTCTCCAGTTGATAAATAAATCCTTTTATACTTCTTAAAGTGACTTAACACTGGTCTTGTTAATGCCATCTGCTATCTTCCAGCACTGGCATGGGACAAAAGCAGAAGTTGCTAACTTGGGAGAGTGAGTGATCAACTCCACTCTGCCTTTAGCAAGGGCCATCACCATCCTGCCAAAGACAGTTGTGAAACAACCTCCTGACCTTATCTAACTTAGACAGAACTGTGCCTAATTGACTCATTGGTGGGCAGTAGACCAAGGAGTATGCCATGTTCTACTTAAGTTAACTCAGAGGCCGAACCAGCTTCCTTATGATTTGCGTGGATGAAATCTCCCACCTCCAAGTTAGTTGTCTTCAGAGAATGTTAAATATTGAGGGAATTAATTATGTTAAATGTCCATTGCACAAAACTGCTGGTAGAGCTTAGAAAGACTTTGGTGTGCTCTGCTAGAAACACCCAAGAAGGAGGCGACTAGGTGGCATAGTGAATAGAGCACCGGCCCTGGAGTCAGGAGGACCTGAGTTCAAATGTGGCCTCAGACACTTAACACTCACTAGCCATGTGACCTTGGGCAAATCACTTAACCCGAACTGCCCTGCCTTCCACCCCTCCAAAAAGCAAAAAAAAGGCCCAAGGACCAGAGGTCAAAAGGTCTGGACTCTAGAGTCACCTTGAATTAACCATGGCACCACAAATTCTTTAACTACTTTGGATCTTGTTTTCTCATCTGTATAATGGGAGAGGCAGTTAGGCAATGCAGGGGATAGATGGAACACTGGCCTTGGAATGAGGAAGATTCATCTTCATTAATTCAAACCCAGCCTCAGACATTTACTAGCTGTGTGACCTGGGGCAAGTCACTTTTTAAAACAATCTCCATATTTGCCATGTTGCCAAAGAAAATTATAGACATCCCTCAAGAAAAAAAATTTTAAAGTATGCTTTTTTCTGCATTCAGACTCCATCAGTTTATTTCTCTGGAGAGAGATAGCATTTTTCATCCTTGAGAATTGTCGCTAATGTTATATTGTTTAAAAATATCTCACCTCTCCTAAACGTTTTTCCATGGCTCTCTATGTGGGCCACTGTTTGCCTCAGTTTTGTCATCTCTGAAATAAGCTGGGGAAGGAAATGGCAAACCACTCCAGCATCTTCACCAGGAAAACCCCAAATGGGATCATGAATAGTCAGACACCACTGAAATGACTCAATGACAATGTAGTATCAGAGTCCAAGTATAACGTCCTCTGTGAAGTCTTCTCCATCCCTCTAGCTTAGCACAATCCATGAACGTGTGCTACAATATTTTAATAACTGTATTTTGAGATAAATAAGTTTCCTTTTTAATCCTATGTTTTATTTTATACATTGAAAAACATTGTTCTGAGAAGGAATGGATAGGCTTCACCAGGCTGCCAAAGGTCCATGATACACAGCAATGTAAAGAACCCCCACCTCCCCCTGTGATCTTTCCCTGATCAGATCTGCTCATGCTGTTGTACCCTTAGCATGTTCTAATTGGTTTGCTATTTATCCGTGTACATTCCTAACCATGAATAGTATATTCTAGCTTCTTATAGTTGGAGACCAATGTCTTATTTGGATTTGTATCTCTCCTGTCTAGTCTGTTCCATTAATGGACTTCTCCATTTTTTAACCAGGATGAGTGCTGCTTTGTAAAATAGTTGAAGGTGTAGAAATGCTTTCTCCCTTCATCCCTACCTCTTTTCATTATTTCCTTTGTATTATAGACCTTTGTTTTTCTCCCTTTTCCTCCAGTGGCAAGAAAGGACATTACCCATTCTAAACACTGATAAACTGTTGCTCAAGGAAAGAATAAATCAAGGACTATATAGTGGTAACATTTTCTGATTTGACAAACTCCCCACCCACTCCCCAGAATTAAAATGTTTGTTTGTCTTAACATGACCCTTGGACAGTAGAGGGAAATATGACCTAAGAAAATAAATTTTTGGCAGCTTAGTGATCATAGTATTTAGGAGCTGCAGAGCTGGAATAGTCTTGTCGTGGCCCTCAGATCTTTGCTGAATGCCTGGGGATGTTGAATCTCAGGAGGAGGGGGAGTGCCCCCTGACTCTGCTACTGACTGAGCAGCATCCCCTAGTGAGGGACCCTGACACCGAGGGATGGGAAGCCCTAAGTGCAGTTTGGAATTGAGACCTAACAAAAACCTCTGGTCTTCTCCAGTGGAGCCCATGGAATTGTGCAGAAAGGAAGGGGAGAAAGCAACTGAATTAAGAACCAGAATCAGGGTTGAGAAGGCTAAATTATTAAAAATACATTGCAAAGGCGAGGGGGGTAGCAGTAGAAAGGAGGTGGTGGTGTGTGTCATGACTTCAGTGTTCCATGTTGACCTGACCCACAGAGGGACGGTTTTGCCCTCCGGCAGGGTCACTGATGGAACAGGCTCACTATAGCATCTATCAAAGTGAATTTGGGCAGGTCTGATCTTTGGTCTATAACCCCATTGTCTGAAATTTAAGGTCTCTAGACAGTTTGCTCTGAATTCCTTTTTTTTTCCCCTCCTATTTTCTTTCTCAAGGAATCCTGAGACAACTTAAGAGGGTGAGTCTTTTGTCAAAAGACATACCCTCTTGGGAGCTGACAAGAGACCATTTCTGTTGGGAAAAATGAGCTGTAGGGCAGGATTCAGATTCAGGGAAGAAAAAAATAGAAGCTAGAGCCATGATGTCAGGTTGACAATCTGCACTTTTCTCATCGTAATCAGTTTGCCAAAACAAACTGCCTAAAAGGCTAGCAGCCCTGGACTCATTTGTGGTTTCTTTCCATGGTGGTGAGAAAGCTTCACTCCAGTTGCTGGTTTGTATTCCTCCTTGCTTCCTGTCTCCCAACTGGGGTAAACATTTGGTGAAGCCAACCAAATGTTTCTATGGAGGCTGATGGGTATTGTGAAGGTCATCCATTCATGAGACACTTTGAGAAGGATGTAGCAAGTCAAATGCTTGTTCATTGATCTATGCACAAGAGACAGATCGCATTCTAGAACAGCTGCAGAAATGTGGATTAAGCCTGGGATGAGGGTGGACAGAGGTTACTTATGTCTAATGAAGCTCTAAGAGGCCTGATTTGGCCATGACTCATCCATGTCCTAATGGACTGTAAGGAGACTAAGTCAGTTATGGCTCAGCCTTTGGAACAGGCCTGAATTCAATTTTACCTCTGATGTGATTCAATGTGTTCAGTGGCCTGTAGGTTCAAGATGACCAGGCTGGACAACAGGGAATTCCCTAAGGTGCTCTCTCTCTCCGTCTCTCTCTCTGTGTCCCTCTCTGTCTCTGTTTCTGTCTCTCTTTGAGTTAAGTGACTTGCCCAGGGTCACACAGCTAGTAAGTGTCTGAGGCTGAATTTGAACTTAGATCCTCCTCACTCCAGGGTCAGTGCTCTATCCACTTGGCTATCTGGCTACCCTTTCAGCCTAGATTCTGAAGCACCAAACAAGCAGAAAGGAGTCCTATTGCATTTTCCCCCTTTTGTCTTTTACTTCCTCAGAAAATCATCAATTTAAATGAAAACCCATGTGCCAATGTTTTTAACCCCAATCTAGAAATTATCAAAAGTCTCCTTTTCTGCCAAAATCTATTCCTCCATTTGATTTCTTCATTTGTGCTAATGGTACTGCTTTTCTCCCAGTTAACCAGGCATGAAAACAGGGAGCCATCTTTGATTCTTCTTTGTTATGTCTCTCTCCCATCCCTAGTCACTAAGCTGTCTTTTCACATTGCCCTTACATTTCTCCAAGTGCACCCTGCCAAGCCTTAGTCTTGGATAAATCCCACTATCTGCTCCCTTTACTGCTACACACATAATGCTGAAAATCAAGGGGCAAAAATCACACAACCATTCTGACTAGGTCTACTACAAATGTATATTATCCAGACTCACCTGGGCCCTCACTGCTACGATGCAATTTTACTATACCTTCCTTCTTATCCCTCTTTCTGCAGTAGCCCTACCAACCCTTCTCATCCCTCCTCAAACCTCCTGTGACTCCTCTTCCCCACACTCTCCAAAGAGGACCTTGCCTCATATTTCACAGAAAAAGAAATTGAGGTCATCCACCATGAGCTTCCTCTTCCCGCTTCATCTCATGTTACTCATGTGTCTTCTGCCATTATCTCTTTCCATTAGGAGGTAACCATACTCCTTAAAAAAGGCCCACCCCTCCACCCGCCCAAGTGATCCCATTCCGTCCCATCTCCTCCAACACATTGCCCCTCTTTCACCCCCACTCTGTCACTCATCTTCAATCTCTCCCTGTCTATTGGCTGCTTCCCTCCTGCCTCCAAATGTGCCCGAGTCTCCACTCCCCTCAAAAACCCCTCACTTGATTCATCCATTACCCTGCTGACTGTTGTCCTATATCTCTCCTGCTTTTTGTGGCCATCTCCTTGAGAAGGCCATTAACAATATGTGCCCCCACTTTCTCTCTTCTCATTTTCTTCTGAACCCCTTACAATCTGACTTCCAACTTCATCAATCCAATGAAACTGCTCTTTTCAAAATTACTTATGATCCCTTAGTTGTCAAATCCAGTGGCCTTTTCTTAATCCTTATTCTCCTTGACCTCTCTGCAGGCATTGACACTGTTAATCTTCTCCTTCTCCTCCATATTCTCTCCTCCCTAGGCTTTGAAACACCAACCGGTTCTTCTCCTACCTCTCTGACTGCTTGTTCTCTGTCTCCTTTGCTGGATCCTCATCCAGATAAAGACCTCTAACCATAGATGTCCCTTAGGATTCTGTCCTGGGCCCTCTCCTCTCCTCTCCTCTCCTCTCCTCTCCTCTCCTCTCCTCTCCTCTCCTCTCCT
>NW_027185903.1:18004548-18290482 GCF_028583685.1 Petaurus breviceps papuanus | reverse complement strand
CCTCTCCTCTCCTTTCTTCCTCTCCATCTATACTACTTCACTCATCAGCAAAGATCACTTGACTCTTAGCCTGGTGCTTTCTAGTTCACCACACTCACTGACTCTTGTCTCCAGGAGAGAGGTAGATACGTCTCAACTATCTTATGTCTGCCTGAGGACCTAGCACAATATATTTGTCATATGGAGCATACATTAAAAATACAGTGTTTGTATGGCAGGAATGGCTCCCCAAATCTGGGTATTCTAAGTGCGAAGCTGGAAGAAAAGAGCAAAAATCCAGCATCTCAAGAGTATCCACCTCCTTTTTGCCTCTTCTCATTCTTTCATCCTGCGGAAGCTGGCTACAGAAACACGTATTTGTCAATTGAAAAGTGGGTTAATGCAGATCATCAGTTTCATAAGGCTTTCAACACAGCTATCAAACAAAAAAAAAAACCATTTGAAGCCAAACTTCTCATTTGGGCCAAAAGAAGGAGCTGAAATCAGCAACAAAACTATCCTACCTACCAACTGCCCAGGAACAAAAAGTCATACCAATTGGCTGTGTAGACTGGTTCTGAAATCTAAACCCTTTCTTCCTTTTTCCACATATATAATTCTTCCTAAAATTGGGCCATAAGATTTTAGAGTTGGAATCATCTGGTCCAACTGCCATATTTTATAGGTGAGAAAACTGAGGGAGCTCAAATTGACTTAATTGCCCAGGGCCACACAGCTGGTAAGTAAGTGTCTGAGGCCAAATTTGAACTTGAGAAGATGGGCCTTCCTGATTCCAAGCCCAGTGTTCTATCCATTGTACTGCCTAGCTGTCCAGGTAAAGGCACATGGGTAGTTAGTAGCAACGCCATCAATGTTAGAACCAGAGCCACTGATTGGAGATTTAGCTCTCTTTCCCCTATACCACAGTTCCTCATTTGGAGACTGCCCTTATCAGGGGATTTGCATTTCCCAGTTAAAGTCCAATGACATAAAAAATTCTTTGTTACAAGGGATGGCTTTCTAGGAAAAGAAAGAGATGTGAGAAACTTAGGTGAGACGAAAACAAACAAGGCCAGCTAGGCGGTGTAGTGGGTAGATCTCAGTGCCTGGAGTCAGAAGATGTTAGATCAAATCCAACCTCAGACACTCACTAGCTGTGTGACCCTGGGCAAGTCACTCTACCCTATTTGCCTCAGTTTCCTCATCTGGAGAATAAGTCAGAGAAGGAAATGGCAACCCCCCCCCCAGTATCTTTGCCAAGAAAACCCCAAATGAGAACACAATCATTATTTTATGCTCTCTCTTCCTAAAAGAAACCTAGAAATTACAGCAGGGTATTAGGCTACTAGACTATGCTACATTTATGAAAATGTTGAACTAATTTTCTGCTTTATTTTGTGATGCTTATGAAAACCTTCCTTTTGCTATTTGATCAGGAATTTAAAAGTCTGTTTGAGATCTGTCAGGACAACGGTCCCAGTGTGATGGACTGATGATGGGTGTGCCAGTTGAAGTCCGTCCAGAGCCAGAGAGCTGCTCCTAACTAAGAGCGGTGGCAGGAGGGTTTGGGGACTGGTTTCCAAGGTCAGACCATCAGATCTGCTTCCCATCATTGAAAAATACCACTACGTGGTCTATTTCCAGAGACAATTAGGGAAAAGAAAAAGAACTTAGAGGTTCTAAAATGTTTCTAGCAGTTGTCTTTGTGATAGCAAAGAACTGGAAATTGCGGGGATGTCTGTCAGTTGGGGAATGGCTGAACAAGCTGTGGCATAAGATTGTGACGGAATACTACTGTGCTATAAGAAATGATGAATTCAGTGATCTCAGAAAAAACACAGATAGACTTAAAATAATGAAGAGAGAAATGAGCAGAACCAAGAGAATGTTATATATGGTAACAGCAATATTGTTTTAAGACTTTGAGCAAATACATTATTTTGACTATTACAAATACTCAAATTAACTATGAAGGACATATGAAGAAAAATCTATCTGTATCCAGAGAAAGAACTGAGAAATAGATGTATAGAATATTTTAACACATACGTACCTTTTTGTATCTAATAATAGCTGTCTCTAGGGTAGGGGGTAGGGTGGGAGAGGAAGGGGAAAAAGACATTTACATGATAATTGTATATTTGAAAGGAATAGCAAGTTGTGCATAGTACATTTGTAGTTTCATGGACAATTATCTTTTTTATTGTAGTGTTATGGAAATGTTTTCTTTATTCCATAAATAAAATAGAAAATTTTAAAAAGAAAGAATGAAAAATACATGTGAGTCCTGCCTACTGGAGACTACAGGCATTTATTTCAGTGAAAATCAGAGTTGTTTCTGAATCACCCACATATCAGTTTCCCTGCTGAGAAGGTTACCTGAGTCATTGAACTTTTCTGTAAATCCTTGCCTGCCTTGGGAAAGAAAGGAAAACACTTAGCTAGAAGACAGCCAAATATTCCAATGGGAAGGTGCAAATTGTTTCCTTGAAATAGTCTGAACTCAGCTAGAGGTTAATATTCTGTTTGCTTTCCTGGTCAGAATTTTGGTGTTTTCTTGGTTTGGATCTACTATTTACTTACGTGTGACCTTGGTCAGTCAGTCAGCAAACATCTGTTAGGTGTCTCCTGCATGCCCGGCACAGTGCCATGCATAAGGAATACAAATACAAAGAAAGGCAAAAGACAGTCCCTGGCTTCAAGGAAGTGTGTGTGGTGGTGTGTGTGTGTGGGGGGGGGGGGGGGCAGGTGGTTATGTTGCTGCTGTCTGTGAGCATTAGTTTCCTGCTCTACAAAATGAGGGCCTTGGATTGGACCGTAGCCCCTTCCAACTCTTCTTGACCTATTAGCTGACCACTCAGGCCAAGGGCCTTAGAGGAATGACCCATCCCAGTCTGTGCCAGCACTCTACTGTTCCTAGAAACAAGAACAATTCAGGTTTCCCAGCCAAGGATAGAGTGGACAGTGGTCACCAGTAAAACAGAAGGCAGCTTCCTTCTACCAAAATAGCCCAGCCTCTGTAGGCCTCTAGACAAGACACTGGCTATTTGCACAGGCTGCTTGCCCAGGGTACTTTGGCTCCTGGCTTTAAGATCAGAACTGCAGATGTTCCCTTGCTTGGTTTTTTGTTTTGTTTCCACTCTCATATTCACTCTCTTGTGGGCTTATAAAAATCTAGAATAAGGCTTTAAATAGGCTTGTAGGTACCAACCATAAGGTAAGAGAAATCTGCCTTCCTATATCATGAATTGAGATCAGCAGTGGATACAGCTCAGGGGCTAGAGTCAGGAAGACTGAGTTCAAATCTGGCCTTAGACAGGTATTAGCTGTTTGACCCTTGGCAAGTTACTTCACCATGCTTGCCTCAGTTCCTCATCTGTAAAATGAACTGGAGGAGAAAATGACAAACCACTCTAGTATCTCCGGATGGAGTAATGAGGAGTCAGACACGGCCAAAATGAATCAATGACAACAGTGCTACCATAAGCTTTGCCTCAGTTGCAAGTAGAATAGAGACATCCTGAGACAGCATATTCTCAGATGTTGGCAAAGCCGTGTACATGCCATCAGGTAGAAGACACCTAAGCCATCTGTAAATAGTTTTTGGAGTGGGAGTAGGGTAGGAGAAAGAATCCTTATCAGCCCAATTCATGTTCAGAAGTTATCAGTCATCAGCCATGCTCTGATCCTGAGAAAAGAGCTGAACAGACATTACCCTTGAAATAGGGCTGAGTAATTGTATCTCCTGCCACCTTCCTGAGCCTGGCACAGGCACAAAGGTTGTAGCTCCATGCCTGTGCTTCTGACAAACATTAGAACACATCCATCGTGTTTGCTGGGCTTGTTTAAACCATGTGAGGCAAATTAAGTGCAGAATTAATATTTAATCAGAGCCACAATTCACACTGAAAGACATCATGGTGTTTAGTCTTTATGAAAGCAAGAAGTGCCAACACTTACCCAGATGGGGGCCTGTGCAAGGTTAAAGATTCATAGCAAAGCTGTGTGTAGATTCATGGGTTAAGAGCATTCCCCAGAATGTCTGGAGATCAGAGAAAGAGACAAGGTCTGCTTGCTCTCCTGATATCATAGCCAGCTCCAACTATAGGCACATGGTACCCCAAGCCAAGATTCTTTTGGGAACCTAAGTAGTCTTCTTATAACTTCAGGGCACCCAGGACGATCAGTTTACCAGCTTGCAGCACAGCACTGATAATCACTCAAACAAAGAGAAACGTATAATGGCTCCCATTCCTGTGGTATGGGGTGGGACAATGCAGAGGGCACTGGACTTGGAGTCGTGAAGTCCCAAGGCTCTGAATTTGTTTTGGACATTTGCCTTACATCTTATGGGGAATCATAATCTTGTTCATTCATTCACTAAACATTTATTAGGTGCCTACTATATTCCAGGTACTGTACTAAGTTTACTAAGTACTAAGAGATACAAAAAAAGCAAAAGATGATCCCTGCCCTCGAGGAGTTTACAATCTAGTGACGGAAACATCACGCAAAGCAAGCTAGCTATGTATAGGACAAATAATTAACAGAAGGAAGGTACCAGAATTAAGAAGGCACTGGGGAAAGCTTCCTGTAAGAAGTGGAATTTTGGGGACTTAAAGGAAGCCAAGGAGGCTAGTAGTTGGAGACTATTGTATTTTGACCTAGCAGAGAGCTTAGAGGCTACTGAATCCAACTAATTTTCCAGTTTAGGCAACTGAGGCACAGAAAGAATAAGTTACTTACCCAAGGTCAACTCAGTAATTATCTGAGAGAGGATTTGAATTCAGGTCTTTCTAATTTCAAGTCTAGCACTAGCCACCACTCCACTTACTGGCTCTGGGACTCCGGGCAAGTCATTAACCTCTTTGAGTTTCAGTCTTCTCATTCTTAAAATGAAGGGGTTCAATTACAAGGCCCCTAAAGTGCTTTCAAGATCAATGTCAATGAGCTGAGGTTTACAAAGGATTTTGTTCACAATAATCCTGTGAGGCTGGTAGTGCAAGTGTGGTTAATCCCATTTTATGGATGAGGAAAGTGAGGTTCAGCAAGCTGAAGTCACTAGATTCCAGTTCTCTGCCTCAATTCAATAACATGCTGTTTCTGGAGGGACGTTCATTAACAACTGCAACCCAGTTTTCAAACAGATTTCTGCCTCATTTGCCTATGTGATAAAAAACAAACTGCAGACTTCATGCTGAGCTTCTTCTCTGGGTGCCTATATTGAGCAGAGCATAAAGGATGGCTTCATGTTATGAAGATAAGAGAGAAACTCTTGTTTTCATCCTGCTGAGCCACCAGCCATGACAGCAGAATAAACGCTCATCTCTCCTGGTCATCAGTTTGACTGTTCATTGTACAAACCAAATCATTACTGATCTGTTGGGGTTTTTTTCCTGGTGGGTTCAAAGATACAAAACAAGTCCCAGCTTCATAAGCAGAGAAGCATTTCTTTAGGTGGGGGAAGGGAAGAAGATAAAACATTTATATAGCACCTCCTATGTGCCAGGCACTATGTTAAGCACTTTCTGAAAACAATTATTTTATTCTTAATTTATGGAATACAGCAAGCATTTCTATAACATGGTATGATAAAAAAAAAAAAGATGATTGTACGTGAAACCACAAATCTACTATGTAGAACTTGCTATTCCTTTTAAGTATATAATAAAGTTATCATGTAAATTTCTTTTTTTCCCCTTTTTTCTTCCCTCCTTGTCCTAGAGATGGCTACCATTAGACACAAATAGGCACATGTGCACATGCGCATTGTGTATGTGTGTGTGTAAAAGTATTTTATACGTACTTCTATTTCTCAGTCCTTTCTCTGGATGCAGATAGCGTCTTCCGTCATATGTCCTTTATAGTTAATTTGGGTATTTATAATAATCAAAATGACTTATTCACCCAAAGTAGTTCTTAAAGCAATATTACTTGTTCTGTATATAATGTTCTTTTGATTCTGCTTGTTTGGTTCTTTATTATTTCATGCAAGTCTTTCCGTGTTTCTCTAAGATTGTTGAATGCATCATTTCTTACAGTTAAGCACTTTTTACCAATATTATATATGATCCTCACAACAACCTTGTGAGATAGGAGCTATTATTATCCCCACTTAATAGCTGAGAAAACTGGGGCAAACAGAGGTTAAGTGATGTTTAGGATCACAGAGCTAGTAAGTGTTGGGGGGGGGGGTTGAACTCAGATTTTCTAGATTCTGAGCTGCCTCCCTTTTTTAAAAAAAAAATAAAATCAAGATCTGCTAATGGGAAACAGAATTCAGTTCACTACCTCTTTCTAACAAAACCCTTACCTTAGGGTGACTGCATTAAATTTTCACCATATAGAAAATAACTTTGGTCAAGGTCAGAGTGGAAGGGAATTGATCTAATTGCCAGGGGTGGGGAACCTTTGCCCTTGAGGCCACATGTGGTCCTCTAGGTCCTCAAGAGCAGCCTTTTGACTAAATCCAAACTTCACAGAACAAATGAGAGGGTTGGACCAGAGGACCTCAGAGGTCCCTTCTCTCCAGAGCTCCGATCCTGTGATCTGAAGTCAGAAGACCTAGATTTGAACCTCACTTCTCTTGGCTCCATTGCAAAGACATTTCATCTCTTTGAGGCTCAGGTTTTTTTGTCTGTGATATGAGACAGAAGCAGCAAGGTGGTGAGGGACAGCTAGGTGGTGCAGTAGATAGAGAGAAAGACTTTGTGAATTCAAATCTGGCTTCAGAAACTAATTGGCTATGTGACCCTGGGCAAGTCACTTAACCCTGTTGACCTTGGTTTCCCCATATGTAAAATGAACTGGAAAAGGAAATGACAAACCATGCCAGTATCTTTGCCAAGAAAACCCAGTTGGGGTCTTGAGGACTCGGACACAGCTAAAACGACTGGACAACAATAACAACGAAACAGTTGAATTAGTTGATCTCTAATATTTCTTTCAGTTCTGAAGCCTATGAAATGGAGCCCCCTACGATTCCTTGGATGGATAGACCCACAGGACTCTCTAGGGTTATGTCAAGTGACCAAAAGAATAGGGCTGTCTTGTGCCCAATTACACATTGGGTTCAGGCCTGTTCCAAACACTGAGCCATAGCTGACTCAGTCTCCCCACACCATCAGTTGTAAGGCTATTCTGCGGCTGTCCAGAGCAGGCATGATCATCGTTAGGGACGTTTGAGCAGGATTGTTTGTCTAGCTCTGATGAACCTTCTGTTTCATTGTCAGCTCCTAGTCTTCTTATTCTTGTTTTTTTTCTCCTTCCTTTAGGTCTGTTCCTTATCCTAGGCTTGATACTCTACCCTGCTGGTTGGGGTTCCCAGAAGGCAATAAACTACTGTGGACATTATGCTTCTGCCTATAAACTAGGAGAATGCTCGTTAGGCTGGGCCTTCTACACGGCCATTGGTGGTACTGTCCTGACATTCATCTGCGCGGTCTTCTCAGCACAAGCCGAAATCGCCACGTCCAGTGACAAAGTACAAGAAGAAATTGAAGAAGGGAAAAACCTGATCTGCCTCCTTTAATTTGAGAAAGAAAGAGAGAGAGAGAGAGATCAAAGCCTGTTCTTTCCTGATTAACTTTGGAAAAGGATCCACTTTCCTGTTTTCACTGATTGTGACCATCCGTATGTCATCAGGGGCCTGTTTCTACTGAAACCATCCTACATCCCAGGACTCTGAGGAACCAAGAGGAAGAAACAGCCCATGTCAGAGAAGCTGGACACAAGGCCACCAATGGGGCAAGGTGGGGGAGGGGGTTTAGAAGCATGTAAATAGCATATAAACCATGTTAAATAGCTGACAAATGCTCTCATTGTTAGATTGCATCTTCCCAGGAGCCCCTGAAGGATTCTGAGTTAAGTACTAAAGCCAGCAATCTTTATTCTGGACAGGATGAGACAGGGAACTAGGTTGGGGGTGTCAAAAGGATCCTCTGTGTTTTGAGAACAGCTTCTACCACGAATTTAGGACCCTTGTACAAAGAACACCCATCAGAATGAATTGGGGGGGGGGGCAGAGGAGGAGACTGTTGTCTAAGGTGACTCCAAATACAGCTTACTGCCTGTTACAGAAAACTTTGCTGGGTGAAAATGAAACTACACTCAATTTCTGCAGGGGAAGAAACATGGAAGTTAAAGGGGAAACAGGCTTTTGTTAACTGGGTCAAAGCACTCGCCTTCCTTGGGTACCATGCAAAGAACTGAAGGTGATATTAACCTGGGGATTGCAGCCTCCCCCATGTGAAGATTCCTCAAGATGAGGTACCTTCTTGGGTTGGGTGGACCAAAAGTCAGTCTGAGATTGGAGAAACTGGGTAAAGATGAAAGTCTTAGAACCTAGTGGTAAAGAAGTTGCCATCTTTGGTCTTTTCAACACTTTGAGCCCACAGACACTGACACTTTTTTACACCTTAGGCAATAGTACTAGTGAGTGTCTGTGGCTAAAATAAGACTTCCTCCCCCAGCCCTCAGCGTCCAGACTTTTGGTCAGCTGCCTTTCTGGACTAGCTAGGCTGGTCCTTGACCAACAAACACTGTCAGCAGGCCTCCGCTTGAAGCCTTTCCATCTTTGTAGGACCTGCCACGGCTTAATCTTGGAGAAAGAATGCAGGGTCACCTCCACATCTAGAAATGTCAGAGTAGGCTTTAAGTGGTGGCTACCTCTAAAATGAGAGATAAATGCTTTTCTTTCCTGAACATAGTCAAACAGGCCAGCCTGGTGGGGCCAGCAAGACCTGAGGCTGTCCCAGATTTCCAGTTCAAATGCAGATCATGTGTTTTTCTCCTGGTGTTAGGACTTGGCTTCATTCAGTTGCTGAAGGGAAGCTCATTCCCTTTCCTCATTCCAGAGACTGATGTCCCAGGGCCAGCTGTGGCCCATTCAGATGCTTAACTAAGAAGCCCTGCCAAATTCTCAGCATTTGTGGGGAGACATTTTCCCACTGTTTGTTCACCACGTTGCTGTCAGCTGTATTTCCAAATCTAGCAGCAACAACAGCAATACAGTTACCACAACTGACTTTTTTTTTAACAGGAAAAAAAAGGACAGCTAGTCATGACTTTAATTTTTCTAAGCATAGCAACTCTTCTGGAGGACAGACTTAAAGAAGATGAAATGACTGTAATGAAGGAATGTTTCCCCAGAAGTTGTAGGTTTTAAGAGTCAGTAAATCTGAAAACACCCTGTGGATACCCGTTGCATGTTCAGGGTACGTGGACAAACTCAGGAAGTCTACTCCCTGTCTCTGGAAAAGTTCTACCAACTTTGGAAAGTGCCTTGGGGATCAGAAAGCACACCTATGTTCATAGCTTTATCGTTCTGATTGATTCTGAACTTTATTTTTTAAACCATATTCATAATACTCCTCTCAATACTACAGTCCCTGGTTTACAGGCGTGAAATCTTCATTTAGGTTCCTTCGTGTTCATGAATTGGCTAAATCTGGACATTCATAATTTAGAGAAAAAGGATTTTTTGTGAAATTAGCTAAGGCTGTTACTTCTTCTGTTTCATGAAGTATCTAAAAATATTTATCAGTGAAATCAAATTGACTGCCAGATCCCAAGGAAACCTTCAAAGAGACCAACAGAGATGCTTCCTTATTTTTGCTTTCTTACAACAGCCTTTCAGCTCTGAACGCTGACTCGGCTGGAAACAACTGGCCCGAGTCATCTGCTTAGAAGAATTTCTCCCACTCTTCTCAGCAAACCCGACTCATGTGTTTGTCTTTGGATCTCTTGTATTGGAATACTTAGGAAAATTCATGATCTCCCTGGGGGCTAGGTATTCCTACTCTAGTTCCTCTTCATGGTGTGAAGGTGACCCTTGATTCTTGAAGTGCTAGTGTTGTATCAATTCAGTTTACTAAGCATTAAGCTGCTCTTGTATGCCAGGCACAAAGTCAAAAAAGAAAACTGTGCTTGCTCATAAGGACCTTCCATTTTACCAGGCAGAGAATGCTTTGAGTACGGGCGCCATGATGGTCTGAATATTTCTAATTGCAGAGATAATCTTCAGCAGAAGGCTGTGGATGATAATAATAATAAAAGCATTGGCTCTTGGGTCAAACTACCTTTGTGACCTTGGACAAGTCACACCCAATTGATGGTGGACATCAATTTTTTTCATCTTCAAAGTGGAGGGATTAGAATAGATGGCTTCTGAGGTCCTTTCCAGCTCTAGATCTATGGTTTTAATCAAGAGCTCCCAAAATAATTGATTAGAGTTGGGGTGGGGAGGAGACTCAGCATATAGTACATCAAGTTAAAAATTGTCACTTCAAACAATAAGTCAAACTAATTACCAAGTTGAATATTTCTAATCACCTAAAAAGTTGGCAATGCAAAAATCATTGGAGTAAAGTACAAGAGTAATGAAGAAGGTGATGTAGTACTCTGAAAACACAGGAATGCCTTTTGGGAGGCGTGCCTTCCACATTTTGGTATAGCACTAAGCTACTAAAACACTGTGCCTCTAGCTTTAGAAACTCTATCCATTCTGTGAGGCCTCACAGAAAATATGGGAAATTCTCAAGTTTCATCCTAGGTAATTCTGATCTCAGGTGAGAAAGGGTTCTGTGAAGGCTTCATCCTGTTTCCTGTACCTCATCACCCTCTGCTCTCCCTCCCCTAGCCTATCCTCAGTAAGTTTCCAGACTCAACTGAGGGCCAGAGGATTGAGCCAACCACCTGGGAGACTGAAATCTTTTGAACCTTTAGAAGTGCTCCAGAATTTGGGCTTTCTGAGATTTTCTCCAGCAGCCCACTTTAAAAGCTGCGTAATCACTGCTGGGCTCTTGCCCTTCCCCTAGTGATTGCAGTCGCTTGTGAGTACACACACCTGCCATAATGCCAGTAGCAGCAAAGCTTGGCTGCAGGTTAGCCTGACCTAACTCAAGGAACCACCCACAGGATGGAAGTTGGCTCTGATGCTGAGAAAAAAAGAATATTCAGGTCTTCTGTTCTAACCACTAGTTCTCACTTTGACCGAAGTCCAAAGTAAGTAGTAAGTAGATTGTAAATCCTGTGACTCAGATGAAGAAGGAGAGGCAGGTGTTTGACTTGGTGACTCAGCTCTTGTTTTGAAGAGTGGATTCTCTATCTCATTTTTGTTGTCTACACTAACAGCTTAGAATCTCGAACTGCATCTGTTATCACATATAATTCTAGGGTTAAGAAAGACGCTAGGTAGGTCTGGGGTCCAATCTTGTATTAATGCTCTGACCTTAAAGTTTCTATGTAGGCACATAATCCAGCTTCATTGTTTGTTCAGTTATTGCTTTTAGGGCAAAGTATTTCAGTTTTATTCATTAGGCAAAGGTCTTTTCTTGGTTCATCAACAAATGTTCCCACACCTATTTTTTTTCCTCCTTCATTTCAACCCTTGAAACAATCTCAGTATCTCTTTTGAAATCCAACTAATTTCTATGGGCTTAAATAATTACAAGAACCAAAAAGCCCCCTCTCTTTACATCATACCATCATCACCTTTATCTGTGTGGCTGTTGTCTTGGCTGTAAGAATGCTGCTATCCCTACAGTTATTCTGTTCCCATCGATTACAAGATGTAAACATTTGTGTCCAGAGCCAAAAAAAAAAAAGTATTTTCATTCCATTAGTTGGAACTTGCAGGATTTTCTTAAAAAGTACCAAGAAAATGAAACCACTGAAAAACATCCCACACACTGAAACTAACCATATAACAGGAAGGAAATCTACTTGGTGGATAAAAGTGACATCAGACCTTGATGGCTGAACTACACTGAAAGATCAGATAAACTGTCATCCATCCATTCATCCACCCACCACTACACATCTCCTTCCACCAAAACTTCCAGAAAATTGTCTTGGCCTGGACTCAGGTTATTCTGAATAGCTATTTAAAAACCACTCAAGATGGAGACTATGCAGGGAAGAAATGCAAATGTTAACTGTTCATTTCTCAGCTCTTCCATTTTTCTAGCAGATATAAGAAAAAAAAAGTTGCAATATTCGTAATCCATTTCAGCTGACCATCTCATATTATATCGCTGAAAATGTCATATGCTTAGACTATTGCACCAGAAGAGTCCTATTTATTTTGCCGAAGTCTCCACTTCAGGCGAATTTGTAAGGTCTTGTGATGATGCAGAGTGAATTATGAGGCTCCTGAAATGTTTGCTGATGGTTCTGTGGATTCTTTAAACCTGTGTGTTAATTCAACAGTGTAACATATTGACTTGGGGTGGGGGGTATTTTTAATCATTTTCAATCTGTGGTTTGATAAACTTTTGTTAAACATGTACTCAGTAAAGTGCCATAGTCCTTCTTTTGAAGTGTAGCATATTTAATATATATATGTGTGCATGTATATATGTATATGTATGCACATATATATACAAGTACATGTATATATACATACACAAGTCTGTGAGAGATGTGCAATAACAAAGGCGTATGTTTTGTTTTTGAAAACTGGAGAAGAGTTGGAAAAGGGTTGGGGGGAGGGAGGGAATCATCCTGTTCAAAGCAAAGGAGAGTTAAGAATGTGGGCTTTGGCCTCATAAACCTATGGCATACCAAAGTGAGAAAATGAGAAGAAACTGATTGTTGATGTGAGTTTAATCTCAGTCTATAAAATCACCAGGCGTTTTTGTTTTTTTGGAGAGTTAAGCCTGATGACCCAGGCCCAATTTTTTGCTAGCCTTTAATTTGAAATGTGAAGCTGCCAAGCTGCTTTTATGTCAGGCTAATTTCTAGTAGCAAATATATTTTATATATATATATATACATATATATATCTGTATAATCACTGAGGAGCTTATTTCTGAATATGCTTTTTTTACACTTGTCATCAATGTGGGACCACTGCTTCGAGGCTGTTTTCACACATCTCAGCCACACCAGTCTTGCTTTTTAGTACAGGCATTTTCTGTGTAGTGACAGTGAGTGGAATTTTATAAAAATTCTAGACCTGTAGTTACACATTTATATTTAGGGGAGATGGCTCTGTGAGGCCAAAGGGATGGAAGGCAAGACCATGTTTTCTTTTGAGATTGTGGTGAAACTCTCCATTGGCCTGAGGCATCATGGGGGAGGGGGGGAGGTGAAGGAGGACTTCAGTGCCGGATGGTAGGTGACAGCCACTTGAGCCAAATAGAAATAAAACTGTGCTGATGGACTTAGCTTGAGCCAGTCATCATTTGTGGTACTCCTATTGTGTTCTCAACTAACATGTTTTTCTAGCATTGCCTAAGTTGCTGTGCACATGTATTTACCTTCTTTCACACCCCCAAAGATCTCAATTAAACTAGACTTTATAAACTTATTCCGAATGTGCCTGATTGTATTGATTTGACTGCTGCGGATAGATTCCTGATCAAGAACATATTGTATATATACTCTGTGCTAATTTCATGGAGCTTTTGATAGGGAATAAAAAGTTTCCAAGTGGGCTAAAACTTCTATTTATAGGTAATGCTACATATCTTTATTTAAAGATGAGGATGTAAAACATCTGTTGAGAAGAGTCTCAGAGTTAATGGTTATGGGGGAAAAACAGAAAATTTAGGTAGAAGATTATTCCAGAAAGTAAAGCTACAGTACTGAACACAAAAGCATTTTTTGGTTTTGAGGAACAGCAGGGAAGTTTCGACCTCCATTTCTAACCTGTTCTGGTATTTTGGGGGGAGTGGGTGGAGTGTTCCTTCCCCTCCCCCCCACCCTTCTACATAACCTGGTTTCCCCCTCCTCTGCCACTTACCATATTGATGTCAGTGCAGACAGCAGATACAGCTCAGAACCCCTGATCTCACTCAAGTGATCCGCCAGCCTCAGCCTACAGGGGTGTGTCTGTGTCTGTGTGTATGCACGCGCTCCACCACACCTGGTGAGGAAATGCCATATAAACATACCATAATTGGAAAATGGTAAACTGACTGATACTTGCCCTCACTCCAAAATATCCAAGCCAATCATACGAAGGAGTTCACACTTCCTAAGGAAGCTCTTTCCCAGGACAGACTACAGTACTCTCACTAGCTCCCTTTTTAGTAACTAAGGTAACTCAGCTTGTCAAGTACCATGGGGTAGGTAGGACAGGTTACTCTGATGGAGTATTCCTTGTTCTCACCTGAGGTCTACAGGACTGAGTGGTATCATTTGGCATTCTGGCTTCTTCTGAGCCTTCCACAGATAGCACTTTATAAAATAAAAAAAAAAACCCAGCAAACCTTTCATGTACAATATTGCAAAACCACCATTGAGGGAGGTTATGCAAGGATTATTTTCCTCGTTTTTACAGATAAGAATTCAAATTCAGGCTACTAAGTGGTGAAATTGTAATTTGAACCCAGGTTTCTTGACTTCTGTTTCAGTATTCTTTCCCTTATACCTTATTCTCTCTCTCCTCTCTCTGTCTCTGTCTCTCTCACTCTCTCTCTCTCTTCCTCTCTCTCCCTCTCCCTCCCTTGCCCTTCCTCTCCTGTCTCTCTTTTCCTCCATCCTTTTCTCTTCCCTGCCTCCCCTGCACAGTGCCTGGCACATGACAGTAGCCATATAAATGCTTCTTCCTTCCCCCTCCCCCTTCTCTCTCTTGTCTTTCCAATAGCAATCTATTAGAACTGGGGATAATTATCCAGACAGTTAAGACCAAACAGAAACACTGCACAAATCATTATCTGGGTCCTTCTGAGAAAAAGTAGCGTTTGTGGTTCGGTTTCCCAGGTGAGTGCCTCGATTTTTTGAGATGCTTCTTGACTAGAAGTCAGATGTGAGGCTTAGAAAATTTGCCTCTGACCAGGAAACCTCAAGGCTGAGCACATCAAAGAGACTTTGTCCTGCTTCTATCATCCTACTAAACACTGAACAATAAGCACCTATATACTGTCATGTCCAACTCTTCGTGACCCCGGGGACCATGGCCCACCAATACTGTCCCTGGGGTTTTCTTGGCAAAGATACTGGACTAGCTTGCCATTTCGTTCTCCGGCGAATTAAAGCAAACAGGTTAAGTGACTTGCTCAGGATCACACAGCAAGTGAGTGTCTAAGGCCCCACTTGAATTCAGATTTTCCTGATGCCAGGCTCATTGGTCTCTCTATTGAATCACCTAGCTGCCCTGAAGTTGACACCTACTTATCTGAAATTGTGAGGCACCACAATCTGTCTAAACACTGACATTTCCATATTGATAACTTTAAAATTAATAATTTATGTGACTATAAATGTATATATTATATAACGTGTGACTAAACATATACACATGTATGATTATATATACTGACTTACAAAAATGTCTTTGCTCAAGTGTCTGCAATGGTCTTCCAATTCATGCCAATGATTTTAATTCCAGCAGAAACTGAGCACACACACACACACATACACACATATACACACACACACTCCTTTATTTGTTTGGCCTTATTTTACCCAGCATCTGTCTGGGGCTCCAGCCAAAATAATGCCATTTGGAATGATTAGGAAGCAGGAAGAGAGATGAGGCCAATTTACTGCTCACTCCTCAACCTTTTTGAGGTTTTTCAGAACACACAATAATGATGCTACAGTGAGTGACAGAACCCTTCCTAGACAGCTTCCAAGATTTTCCTTAACATAAAGGCAGCATACCCAGATTCCTTGATATCTTATTCCAATTCTACATGCACCATTCATTTACTTATGTGGAAGTTACTTGGGATATGTCCCTGATGGAAAAGTCAGTTCATCTTTCAGGTATTAAGTCTTGAATCCTCCAAATAAATTTCCTGCCCACTCTCCCTAGAGTCCAAAAGCAATCCTGTGTCTTCATTCCAAAGGCTGCTATCACCTCAGTCATTCTACCTGGATCCCGAGATTGCTGCCCAGAGAGAGAAGGGGGCAAGCTACTCCCTCTATCCTTTTCCTCACAGTTTCCACTTCCCCTTTACCAGGGCAGTTTTGCAAGTTTAGTCTAACTATAAAGGGCTTTGAGTAGTTCCTGTTAGAAAGGCCCATCCCCACAGAAAAGGGAAAATGGAGGTATTGAGCTGAAAGGAAGAATTTCTGGACACATTAATGTGTTCAAAAGGAAATGATGGAAGTCCATTGGTTGCAGGATGCTTTAGGCCTATTTGATTTTAAGCTGTTTAAAAGCACATCTTACTTGTGTTTGTTCCTTCCCACACCATGAGTTGTACCTTACACCTAATAAGTTTCTTGGTATTTTGAATGAACAATGAATATCAGAATTTGCTGAAGGTTCATCTCCATGACCTAGAGTAGTTCCTTCCATATCAATTGGACTGATATAGCTAATGAAATGGGGATGATACAGTGGGAGCATAAGGCAAGGGCACCTAGGTGGCACCATAGTGCATAGATCATTAGGTTTGGAATCAGAAAGACATCCTCCTGAGTTCAAATATGGCCCCACATTTCCTAGCTGTGTGACCCTGGGCAAGTCACTTAACCCTGGTCGTCTGTTTGCTCATCTGAAAAACAAGTTGGAGAAGGAAATGACAAACCACTCCTAATATCTCTGCCAAGAAAACCCTAAACATGCAGTCACAAAGAGTGGGACACAACTGAACAGCATATGCCTGGACTAAAAACATCAGAGGAGGGGGCAGAATCAAGATGGCGGAGTAGAAGCAGGACCTCCCTGCTTCTCCGGCTTCCACCTTCCCTAATCCATGTAAAAAGGGGACTCTAAACAAACTTTGGAGCTGTAGAACCCACAAAATGACACAGAGAAGCTAACCTCCCACTGAGGACAGCCCAGCAGGCTGGCAGGAATCGGGGCAACACTCTGGGAGCCAAGCCCAGCCCCATGCCAAGGCTTTAGCCCTGGGCCGGCCTGACCAGCTGCCGGCCAGAGGGACTCCAGATCGGCAGCAGCTGTGGCCATTTCGAGATTTAGCAGCACATAGATGCGAAGGTCAAAGTGAGAGGTCAGTGCAGTCTGGACTTTGGGACCCAGTAAGTGGGAATGCGTGGCTTTTGCCCCCGGGGTGAGAAGCCAGCCCAGCCAGCCAGCACCACATGGCAACTTCAGTTCCTGGCCTGCAGAGTGTAGGGGACCAAGCACCAGTCTGATGGGTAATCACTCTTGCTTTAACCTGCTTGGATCTGGATTGCAGTCTAGGGTGGAGGTCCTGGGGTGTGAGTCCAGCTTGCCAGAGCATGTGGAGGCCTCAGAGAGGGCACCCATCTAATACCTCCCGCAGCTGAGAAAACCCCAGCGTTTGGAACGAAAGCTCCCCTGTCTGGTGGCAGAGTCCTACTGTGGCAAAAAGGCCAAAAGTCAAGTAATTGAGTGGCAAAATGAGCAGGCAAAGGAAACTAAGCAAACAGAAGATTCCAACATTACACTCCTATTTTGGGGACAAAAAGGAGCAAAGCATGGAACAGGAAGAAAACAGTGAAGTCAGAACTCCTGCACCAAAAGCTTCAAAGGAAAATACAAGCTGGTTACAGGCCATAGAGGACCTTAAGAAGCAGATAAGAGAAGTGGAGGAAAATTTGGGAAGAGAAATGAGAACAATGCAAGAAAATTACGAAATGAGAGTCAACAGCCTGACTGAGGAAAATAACACCTTAAAAAACAGACTGACTCAAATGGCAAAAGAGGCTCAAAAAGGCAATGAGGAGAAGAATGCCTTAAAAAGCTGAATTTGCCAGATGGGAAAAGAACCTCAAAAGCTCAATGAGGAGAATCATTGCTTCAGAATTAGATTGGAGCAAATGGAAGCTAATGACTTTATGAGAAATCAAGATGCTGTTAAACAGATCCAAACAAATGAAAGAATGTGAAATATCTCATGGAAAAAACCACTGATCTGGAAAATAGATCCAGGAGAGATAATTTAAAAATTATTGTACTACCTAAAAGCCATGATCAAAGTAAGAACCTAGAAATCATCCTCCAGGAAGTTCTCAAAGAAAACTGCCCTGATGTTTTAGGACCAGAGGGCAAAATAGAGGTTGAAAGAATCTACCGATCACCTCCTGAAAAAGATCCCAAAAAGAAAACCCCTAGGAATATTATAGCCAGGTTCTGGAATTCCCAGATTAAGGAGAGAATATTACAAGCAGACAGGAAGAAACAATTTGAATATTGTGGAAACACAATAAGGATAACCCAGGATCTGGCAGCTTCTACACTGAGGGATTGAAGGGCTTGGAATGATATTTCAGAGGGCAAAGGAGCTGGGATTAAAACCAAGAGTCACCTACCCAGCAAAACTGAGTATCATGTTTCAGGGGAAAATATGGTCATTCAGTGGAATAGAGGACTTTCAAGCATTCTTGCTGAAAAAACCAGAGTTGAATAGAAAATTTGACATTCAGATACCAGAAGCAAGAGAAGCATGAGAAGGTAAACAGGGAAAAGGCATCATAAGGGATTTATCAAAGTTGAACTATTAACATTCCTACATGGAAAAACAATAATTGTAACTTATGAAACTTTTCTCAGTAGGTGAAGGGAATAGAAATATATGTGTCTATATATGAGGGTATATGGACATATGAATACATATGTGAATGTGTGTGTATATATATGTTTACAGGTATACATAGATAGAGGGCACAGGACCAATTTAATAGGAAGGGATGATACTTAAAAGGTGAAATTAAGAGGTGACAGAGGAATATAATGAGAGGAGATGGAGAGAGACAGAATAGGGTAAACTATCTCAAATAGAAGAGGCAAGGGAAAATGGTTACAGTGGAGGGGAAGAATAGAAAGGCAAAAGGAAATGGGTCAACCTTATTCCCACTGAATTTGGCTCAGGGAGGGAATGAAATACACACCAAATAGGGTATCTCACCCTCCAGGAGAGTAGGGGGGAAGGGGATGTGAGGGGGGATCATGGAAGGGAGGGCAGGCTGGGGGGGGGAGGGAAGTTGGGAGCACACACTTTTGAAAAGGTACGGGAACAAAGTAGAGAATAGAACAAGTGGGAGGTGTGATAGGAGGGAGGGAAATATAGTCAGTCTTTTACAATATGTCTACTATATTATTGTTTTGTATTAGCTACACATGTACAATCTATACTGAACTGCTTGTCTTCCCAGTAAGGGTGGGTGACAAGGGAGGAAGAGAATGAATCTGGAATTCAAAGTTTTAAAATCAAATATTCAAATATATGTATGTATATATGTATATATTCATACTATTTTACATGTAATTGGGAAATAGGATATACAAGCACTGGGGCATAGAGATCCACTGGAAAAGTCAAAGGGGGTATGGGAGAAGATATGGGAGAGAGCAGATTGGAGGAGGGGATATCAGTGGGACTGCTATTTTTGGGCAGTGGGTAGGGGAAAAACGGGGAGAAAAATTGTAACTCAAAATCTGGGGGAAATAAATGATGTAAATCAGAAAAAAAAACATCAGAGGAAAATGAGAGAAAAGAGTGACATGTTTATGAAGCAGATAAGACTTGGTGACTGAAGAGATAAAGAGGAGGAAAGATGACCTAACATTCTAATCATAGAATGAAAGAAAAGTTGCAGAATCGACCAAAAATAGATTGTTAGGGAAAGGAAACAGTTTGTTGGAGGAGATAAATTCAGTTTTCAACTCTGACAATACTGGAGAACACTAGTGTCAATAACCTGTAAAATAACTGTCAATATGAGAGTAAGAGAAACATGGTTTCTAATGCTGACGTTGCTACTTGGGCAAATCATCTAAATGCTGAACGTAGTTTCCTTGTCTCTAAAAGTCATCACTAGGGGTCGGTAGGTGGTGCAGTGAATAGAGCACTGGCCCTGGAGTCAGGAGGACCTGAAATCAAATGCGGCCTCAGACACAACACAAAAAACTAGCCGAATGACCTTGGGCAAGTTACTTAGCCCCAATTGCCCTACCTTCCCCCTGCAAAAAAAAAAAAAAAAAGCAAAAAACCCCAAATAAACAAACAAAAAAAAGTGGCCACTAACTTTATTTGCCACGCCAGAGAAGCCAATAATGTCAGAGAGAAGATGTGAAAGTAATGATGTCATTAACATGTCAAGTTCATGTGATTCAATTAAAAAAAAAAAAACAACACTAAATCATTGACTACATGAGGCCGTTAGGAAGAAAATAGGCCCTGCTCTCAAGGTGACTGACATGCCACTGCAGCCATTCCCCAGGGAACAAAAGGTAAATTCAGGTGGGAGAGAGGACTAATGGCACCTCAACTAAGCCTGGAAGGAAATGAGGGATTCTAAGAGGAAGATTTTAGAAGGGAGATGGTGGTAATACTTGAGGCAAGCAGACAAGATTCCAAGCTGAGTTTGTACTTCATCCTTCCCTCAGGGTTCTTTGGGTATTTCCTTTGTTTTTGCAATTTGAAAGGCAGATTTGTAATCACTCATTTCTTCTAGCCCTCTAGTCCAGTTCAGGTATTTCTACTAAGGGGCAATGATGCTTTCTGGAAGCTAACCTGAAACCTTTAGCACCTGGCTTAACATTCCAAGGTGGAAAAGTGAAACTATGGAACTCATTCAGTTCACCTGTCTCCATCAGAGTTTCTTCCAGCCCACTATTTATTACTTTATCTGGGAGAGATTTGAATGTGTTTGTAGGTAGTTGGGAAAGAGCAATTGGTTTTGTTTTGTTTTGGTTTTTGTCATGGACCCCTTTGGCAGTCTGGTGAAACCTACGAACCCCTTTCTCAGAATATTGGAGAAAATACAAATTTTGAGTTAGAAGGTTAGTGGAAATAAAGTTTTTTTTTTTTCCATCCAAGTTCACAGATCCTGTGAAATCTGGACCCCAGGTTAATAACCTCAGTCCTTCACCTCCCCTACTGGGAATTTTTTTTTTGAGCAGGGATATGACCTGTGGTCAGATCTTTGAGGAATATTGATTTGGTAGCACTATGGGGGATGCAGTGGCAAGACTGGAAGCAGGAAGATCAGGAAGCTATTGAAATAGTGTCTTCATCTACCATATACAATAAGTTGTCAAGTCACGTGAATTCTACTTTGACAACATCAGACCACATCTGCAGCACTGTGTTCAATTCCAGATGCCACGGTTGAGGCAGGGTATTGTAAACCGGGGTGTTTATAGAGGAGGACAATTAGGATGGTGAAGAGCTGGGCATCCATGTCATTGATGGGAAAGTTGAAGTAACTGTGGCTGTTTGATGTGAAGCACACATGATCACTGTCTTCAAAGCTGCCATGTGCAAGTGGGTTCACACTCTTGTTATGCTTAGTATTAAGAGGAAGAAATAGCCATAGGTGGAAATGGCAAATATACAAATTTAGCCTTCCTCACAATTAGAGCCCCCCAAAGCTAGAGGTTGGAAGAAACCTGGGTTTCTCTCCTTTGGAGATCATTAAGCAAAGAGGTCAAACATTTGTTGTGTATGCTACAAAGGGAGTTCTTGCTCAAGTATAACTTCTGGAGTCTGTCCATTCTAACTCTAGTTTTGCCCACCCCGAAATCCCAATTCCCTCTGTCAGCCAAGGACCTTGTCATCTTTACTGAGAAAATCTGGCTCATCCATCATGAATGAGTCCTTTGTAATCTCTACTCTGCTCCTTAAAACCTCTCTACTACAGAACCTAATATTGGCTCTTCTCCTAACCTATTGCCACTCTAATTGGGCCTTCTCCTATCCTCCTCAGAAGCTCTTCCGGATAATCTCTCATCTTTACCCTCCTTTGCTCTTTCCCTACTACTTACAAACACATTCAAATAGCCCCAGATGAAGTCATAGTGGGTTGGAAGTGATGGAGACAGGTGAGCTGAACAAGTTCAGTATTTTCACTTTTCCACCTTGGAATATTAAGGTCAGGTGCTAAAGGTTTCAGGTTAATGCTTCCAGAAAGCATCATTTCCCCTTAGTAGAAATATCTAAGCTGGACTGGAGGACTGTAAGAATTAAGTGATTAAAAATCTGCCTTTCAAATCACAAAAATAAAATCAGGGAACCTGGGGATGGCCCCAGACTAGGCTGTGCCCTACACAGGTCTGGACCCAATCCTGCCCTATGCTGCCCCAATATTAAGGAATGTGGAAGATATCAGATTCATGTAGGAATGGTGACAGGAGCCTAAGGCTAAGCAGTCACAGTAACACAATAATGGGTAGCCTTTTCTTGATTATTTTTTCTCAGCCTATTTGGAATCCAGGAAATGAGTATTTCAATTCAGGGATTAGATGAACCAGGAGAAAAAACTGGTAAAAATGATAGGTTGGAGAGGTTGTTACCACTATGTTCCATCAATGGTTTCAATGTTGAGCCATAGACCTAGAGAAACCTTAAATATCAAGTTTGGAACAATGGACAAGCATTCAGTTATGTTGGTTATGATTCAAACATGTAATGTAGTAGACAGTGGTCAAGACTAAATAGGAATTTCCAAGTCAAGGTTAGAGGACAGAGCTAAATAAAACCATTTTAGTGATGTTTGTAAATGAACCTGGCATGGGATAGGGCATGTCTGCTTATAGGGATGATAAATTGACTTGGGTTCCCTTTCCCTGAAGGGCCAAAAATGACCAATTTTTAAAACATGGTAACTAAAGGCACTGGACATGACGAGGCAACAGAAATGTTTTAAATCAGCCTATTTTAAATCAGACTATTCTGCTTCTACAGTGAAGGATTTATCAGAACATTCCTTTTACAACAGTCAAATGGGTCACATACTACTAAATGCTAATATACAATTTCTGGCACAAACTGGACTTAAACATTTACAATAACAAAAATAAACAACTTTAGCTCAAGGGATACCTTTATCTAATCTAAATTGAACCAAGTATCTATTTTTGTCCTATATAAATTCTTGCTTCCCTGTGTCAAGGTACAAACTCTTTATTAATGGAATTTTTAAACCAAGTACAATCCCTTTGAAAACTCTTTTCTCTTTGAAATTAAAATTTAGTTTGAGTTAGAGGCTGTGACTTATTTTTGTAAATGATAAATAAATAAATGTGTTAAAAAATGTGTTAGGCTCCACACCCCCCCCCCAACTTTCAAATCACACAATTACATTCACCTCCAATTAACACAACTTCCCATCCTACATACATCACCTCCTACTATTCTTTCACAAGATCTGTGTTGGTTAATCTAAGGGTTGTAATCTTGAGAAGATGTCAGTGCAGAATTCCTATGATGTCACGTGATATTGCTGCATCCTCAATCTAAATCTGGACTTCTCCATCGAGAATGATACGATTGCTAAATGAACCAATGATTAGAGGCTGTTTTTCTGGCAGAGATTTCATGTTCAAGGACCCACCAATTATTACATGAAAAATCTAAAGGAGCCCTGCCAAATTAGGCTAAAACAAAAGTAGTTAACTTACTTCAATAGTTAAGGAAGATTTTATGTTACACATGAGGGTCCTAACAATTTAAGGGGGCAGACCTGCAAGAATTTTTAACCTGGATGCTGTGAACTTAGTGGGTTTAAAAAAAATTTTTTTTTGATGACTGTATTTAAATATGGTATCCTTTGTATTCCTAAGTATTTTATTTATTGCATTAAAAAATGTTACAATATATGGTTCATAGTCTCTACCAGACTGTCAAAGGGGTGCTTGACACCCCCCAAAAGGTTAAGGACACTGTAATGGTAATTTGAAGATCTTCCCTTGAGGGAACTTGAGGACCTTTCCTGATTTGAAATTAAACTCTGTGCCCCCTAATAGGCTGAATGTGGTCACATAGGAAGTCTGCTGAAGGGTGGAGCAGAGCCCACAGGAGAAGCAGGCTTTGAAGGAGGCTTGTTTTTCAGGAAGGCACAACTTTTGTTACTTTGTAGTCAAGTGGGTCATGAGGTTGTGATGTTCTCTGATCCTGGAGAAGGCTATATGTACCTCTGAGGCAAGGTTTTGCTTTGGGAAGAGTTGTGTGATTTACCCAGATGAATCTCTGGGCAACCATCGAGCCCCCCCCCCCCCTTTGAAAACCCAGATGTTGGTGCTTCCTTCCTTCTTTGGTAACTAACTAGGTATGGATGTAATGGTCAGACAGCTACTAGCCCTGTCTGTTTAATTGTGTTATTTAATATATAATAATAATAAAAACACAGGATTCAAAATGATCTCTCTATTCAAATATATTAAAAAGGATAATTACTTTCTGCTCTATATCTATGCAAATAAAAGAATGGGCTTTCAGTGAGGAAGTTTTTAGTTTAGATCAGTCAAGTTATTAGGTTCAAAATGAAATGAATGGATCAACATTTGAAGATCAAGTGAGGCTGTGGAATTCATACAATCTGAATAAGGCATTATTATTTTGTGGTTTTCTAATATGTGATATGATACTAGTGGAGTATTAAGAAATGGGAATAGTGGGGGCGGCCAGGTAGCACAGCAAGTAAGAGCACCGGCTCCAGTGTCGGGATGACCTGGGGATCAAATCTGGGCTCAGATACTTGGCACCATACCCAGAAATAACTGGCCGTGTAACCTTGAGCAAGTTACTTAACTCTGATTGCTTAAAAAAAAAAATAAAAAAAGAAAGGGGAATAGTGCTAGTGAGGATCTATAGATTGATTTTAAAAAATTTAATACATTACAAAACTACTAAAAGAAAAGTCTGGGCTGGCAACTAGATGACTTTACTAATTACTGTAATCTCTTCTCTGGGGAGTTTAAATGAAGCTAGTAATTAAAAAAAATTTTTTTTGAAGCTAGTAATTTTTAAATTACTAGAAACAGTAATTTAAAATTAGATATTATTTATTATATTATATAATATATAATATTATTATATTATATATTATATATAAAATTAGATATTATTAGAGAAAATAGCATTAAGTTTAAGAGAAACATTTTCATTCCTGTAATGCTATATTAAGATATAAACATTTGAACTCGTTAATACCAAGACTTGGAATATAATTTAATTTTGTCTTTTGAAATAAATCTTCATTTTATTCTGTTTATGGATTCAAGATTTTAAATTACATTCTGGCCTAAATCAATGTCTTATAGTGAATTAAACCCTAAAAGGTAAGTTTGTGAAACAAATTTTTTTTTAAAACCCAACATTTTAGTTAACCATATTTATTTGACTTCTGGAGTGTTCAAACTACATTCAATCAACAGATGACTTCTAAAAAAATTTTATGAAACAAAAGGGGGAAATAGATGAGTATACGAGTATCGTAACAATTCTGATACAAAGGAGCAAAAAATGCTTAAGTCAATGAATTCTGCAAATGAACAGTAGTAATAATTGTTGATTTTTAACTAATAAAAGTGCACAGATTGGTGTTGATGCTAACATTCTAAGAGAAAAGCATAGCAATAAATAGATAAAAACTGCACAAATAACACAGATATAGCTTTATAGAAACAAAAAAAGTTTAAAGAAAAAAAATTTTTAAGAATACAAACATCATTCAGTGTGGATTAGGAAATGTTAACTAGGAAAAACATTTTCTTAATAAATTAGTTGTGGAAATCCAAATTCATTTTTTAAGGTAACACGAACTGAAAATACTGTTTGTCTTAAAGTGAATGTGTCACCCAAAGTAAAGGGTAGCAGGAACATCCTTTCAAATTATATTCTTGCAAAAAAGTCTTTAGATCAGAACATGGAGAATCCAGCAATACACAGCAGGCATTTTTCTCTACGTCAGCACGTAAAACAGCATTCGGCAGTGATGCTGGGGAGGGGAGAAAAGGACGAGGGCAGAGGAGAACATAACGGAAACAAAAACAACAGAAAAAAATATTGATACAGAAGTGCCAATTGAATAAAAAAAGCAAACAAGTCTAGTTTAAATTTTAGACAGGACACGTTAAATCTAGTTCAATTTTAGACAGGATATCTGTGTTTAATACTTAAAACTAGATTTATTACAGATGAGTCCATACTCTATTGCTTTTTGAGTCCAATATAAGACAAAAATTTATGTGCTGAATGTTTTTAAATACTTCCTTACAACACTGTGTACAGTTGGATTCTAAGTGGGTCTGATAGGTTACTTCTTTTTTCAAAAGATTATAAAATTATATATAAATTTTAAGACTTCGAATGTGGAATTCTCTGTATGGTCAAACCTGTGTAATTCCTGTCTTTAACATTCTAATATATTCTTTAAAACTATACAGAGCAAACATCCAGTAAACAGTACTTTATTTTATGACACTCTGTTAATACAATAAATATACAAAACTTTCAAACTACTCAAAACATGCAACAGCAGAGGGACAGATGAGAAGGGCATTTATATAGAACCAAGACAGTCACCATGATAGCAAAGCATTATTAATCATTTACAAAATATACAAACATCCCTTAGATAAATAATGCAAATCCTAAATTACAGCCCACTAAGCGATGACTTCCAGTGTTCAAACTTTACTTTGAAATAAATTAGCCACAATTTATTACTAGAAAACAAAAATTAAATGGGTGCATACTGTCGTAAAATTGCTCTGTGACTGGAATACCTGGAAATTTTAGGGTAAAGTATAAAATATTTTAACAAACAGCCTCTGCTTTCAAAGTGAACACATGAATATTTTTTTTACTGACCAGAGAAAGGTAATTCCTTTAAGGAGTAATGATTTAAAGCCCCTTTCATCCCTGGCTACAGACATTACAGCATTATTTCAACATAAATTTGCTCTTTAAAAAAACAGATACAACTGTCGACACAAATTTGTAACAAGAATATCCAAACAAATCTATTCCAAAACACTTCCCCACCCTCCCCTCCACAAAAGAAGAAAGAAGGACCCATGGATTTTATGAATCCTTTTACACTTAGTAATGATAATTTTTAACATCACCCTGTAGGGGATGTAAAAATATTTCCATTCTCAAGGAAATGATAATTAATCTAATCTCCTTTTTAAATGTTAAATGTCCTCCCCAAAACAAATTTTTAATCTGTGGTTAAAGAAAACACCAAAATAGATTTGGAATGTGAGTTGGTGACCAAGAATGAATGTTCTTGTGACATTTAGTAGTCAATGTTTTAACCAATGTCAAGTTGTTACAATAAATCATTAAATATTCTGATACATCTCAGCAGCAGAAAGACCCACACTGAAAGATGTCATTTGCAGTATTTACTTTATAAGTCCTGCAGGAGTTATTACTGAAGAAAATGATGGAAAAATAGCTTTAAAAACTTTATAACAGGAACTAGATTTTCCTAAAGACAACATAGAAATGTATTCCAAGTATACAAATTCGTCATAGCCCCAACTGAATTTGACAGAAAGCCCTTTGACTGGATCCACGTTACTTGGCCAAATTCTTAATACAATGATTCTTAAGATTAGTCAGGTTGCTAAGCATATCCAGCATTTTATTTAACTTTATAATATAGAAAGGGTGAGGGGGGATCTTTTTCAAGTATTTACTTATTGGTGTTGATGTGAATTTTTTAAAAATAAGGCTTTTGCATTATATTCAAATATTATATTCCCTACATATAAACATCCTTAAAATCAAGTTCATCTATGCTGTTCTCAACAAATGTATTATTTCTCCTTAAAAACTGCTCAAGCACCTCCATGACCTTTTCAAAGGATGACTTGGGAAGGAATGACACCAAATGCACTATATCATGAAACTTCTGTGCAGCAAGGAGGCAAGTGAGTAGTATAACCTACACAATGAATACATTTAGCTTTATTTTCAGTTCCTTTCTCAGTATATGCTGAATATTTAAATGTTTTAATTTTACTACTTGCTTCCACTTGGAAGTAGTCTTGCTATTTGCAGAATTCTAAACAATTCACTTGATTTGTCTCAAACCCCAAAGACTGAAGTGCAATAAAAGGAATTCAAGTATGTGTGAAGCATCAGCTTAAAAAATTATCAGCAGTGAAAATAACAGAAGAAAAATAAGTTAAAACACTGTATATTTATATTTGGGGACAAAGGGCAACCTGACTTATAAAGGTAAGAAAGTTAATACCAATGTTAAAACTACAATTTTCACTGTTAAAACACAAATTACACACACAAACATAAATCCTAAATACAACCAAATTTTCACTCCGAGGAAGGATAGAAAAGACTAACCACAAGAGTATGTCAAGAAATAAGAAAGCATCTTTTCTTTAACAGCATTTTCCCTAACACATGAATACTGAAATTGTTTCTTAAAAAAAAAAAAGCAAGTACAATCACTTAATTCTACTGCACCAGTTATCTTTTTAACTCAACTGCATGTTGCATTGCATATTCTGTTAGAATATCTAAGCCCTCAAATCAACTTTTGTTTATGAGTGTAATACTCTATTAAAAACATTTCTTATGATTGCAAAAACATTCCACCAAATCCTGTAATCATAAAATGGTACAGATGAATTCTAAACCAAAACACTAATTGATTACATTTAAATAACTCAATAGTGTTCATGCAAGCTTACAAGTTGATATCAAAAGAATTACCCTAAAAATAAAATAAAGAACAAAATGAAATCTACATCAGCTTTTAACGAATGCACACAGGCCATCATCAATTTCTAAAGCTTCCACACCAGCAAGCCAAATTGAAATTCCCAAACTCTCAGCCTACCCTACTTCTTTCTGTACAAACAGGGAGACAGGAATGAAGAATCAATGCACTTGCTCCTAGATGTCCCTCATATTGAATAGAAGATTCCCAAAAGAATTACTGCAGCTAAAACCTAAATGTATTTTTAATCATAATGAAGTACCATATTAATTTCAGTGTTCCATCACTGAAATAAGTCATTGAAACACTCATCCCCCAGAAAATATGGAGAATATTTATTTAGTATACGGTATAATCTTTTTCTTTGTGAGGAGCACTGAAATATTGTTGAAGAAAAAATGTTAAGGATTTAAACAAAGAACTTTTCCTGGTTTTTGCCCATGCACAGGTGAACAGGAAACATACATGCTGTGGATAGTGTGTATTTAGAACATAAAAATCTTCATAGAATAATACAGTAACTTGAGAAAAAGTAAAGTCAAAAGGTAACAGTGTGTAGTTGTTGTCTGGAGATTTCTCTACATCTGGTTACCCTTGAACGCATTCTGGGCTGCACTTGTTGCGGCTGTTGAAGCTGCATTTGCGGCTGCTGTCTGTACGGTTTTATTAGACATCACGCCTGTTGCAAACTCTTGTTGGGCCTTCTCAAAACTAGCACCTGTTGTACGGTATAGTCCATGCACCTATGGAGATAAAAAAGAAGGCAGATGGGAAAAACAGCAAAGTCCCAGATGTTCTGGTCAGCCACAGACACACAAAATTTCAGGCAGCTCAGAGAGAAGAATCTCAGAAGTGCTTACAAGGACTGGATTAAGGTTGGGTTTATCAGTTATATTCTACTGATTAAAAGACTTCAATCTATGAAGGAACAAATGGTCAAGAAGCTCAAGAGAAATAATAAAATCAGTAGATGGAAGGAGGTCTAGCAGTACCAAATGTCAAACTGTACTACAAAACAATCATTAAAATGATTTGAGACTGTTCAAAAAGAGAGACTGGTCAGTGAAATAATATGCAGAAACAAATAAATACAGCAGCATAATGTTTGAGAAATGCAAAGACTCCAGTTACTGGCAAGGAAGGACTCATTATTGGACAAAACCTGCTGGGAAAACCAGAAAGCAGTCTGAATGGAATGAGTCATCAGCCAACATCTCAAACCACATACCAAAACTGAGCTCCAAATCGATACATTTTAGAAATAAATGGTGACATAATAAATTAGAGAAGTATGGAAGAAATAGCCTTTCAGATCTATAGAGAGGGGAAGAATTCATTAGGCAACACAGTGGGGGAAAGAGTCACAAAAGAAAAAACAGACAATTCTGATTACATAAAACAGAAAAGTTTTGGAAACAAAACTAATGCAGGTAAAATTAGAAAGACTTAAAAATTCGGATGGGGCAGTTACGTGGCACAGTGAATAGAGAACCGGCCCTGAGTTCAAATCTGGCCTCAGACATATAACATTTACCAGCCATGTGACCTTGGGCAAGTCACTTAACCCCAACTGCCCTGTCTTCCCCCCTCCAAAAAGCAATAATAAATAAATTTAAAAAAAAAGAAATCTGATCAACAAAAGTGACCAGTCAGGATTCCACAGGACTGATTATTATCTAGAATATTATCTACTTCCTGCTGAGGAGGTGATGGGATTAAATATCTTTTGATTCATTAATAAATTGGATGATGGAGTAAAAATGCAGAATAATACATGCATTTTTAGACATGAACACTATGGGAATCTATTTTGCTTGACTATGCACATTAGTTACAAGGATTTTTTTCTTTTGTTCTACATTATATATGGGGTGGAAGGGAAGGAAAGTAAACAGTTAAATGAAAAAAATTTTAAATGCTGAAATAAAATATTGGTTAAACTGCACATTAAGAGAATATTAAATTATCAATAACCACCTGAAAATTGTCTAAAATCACTAATAATCATTAAAGTGCAAACTGAAACCACCTTGAGGTAGCAGCTCATATTGATCATGCTAGATAAGAAAACTCACCGATCAAAAGGCTGTGCAAAGGCAGTGGATATGTAAAATGGTTTAACTGTTCTGGGAAATAATCTAGAATTATGCAATGAAAATTACTAAGCTGTTCTGACTCTTTGGTCCAGAGATTCCACTACTGTGACTACATCCCAAGAAGACTATTAAAAAGTTCACAGCATCGTATTTGTGATAAAATGTTGGCTACAAACTATATACCGAATAATTGGGGAAGAGGGCTGAACTGATTATGGAATTTGATATACTTTAAGGAATGATAAAATGATGAATTTAGAGAACCACAGATATAGAATGAAGGAAGCAAAGTCAAAATAATAATATTCATGATGATTAAAAACAACACAAAGTCAAAAAGAGGTAAAAAAAAATGATGGAAAAATATAGCAATCAAAAATACCATATCAAACTAAGGTGGAAAAAAAACAAACTTCAGTTAATAATCAACAATCTGTGACTGTATTTTAAAAGGTTCTTTTGGATATTTGACAGAAAATATCTGCTGTGTTAAAACAAAATGTTAATAATTTAAGGCATAGTAGGATGAAAAAATTTCTTTGGGCTGTCAATTTTTTAAGGCAGTACTCAAAGTGAGCCTATCCCCAGCTTTCTAATATTCCAAAGTGTTCCCAACTTCCTGTAAGGCTATCACACAATCTTTAAATCATTATCCATTTTACCTCATTTTAGTTTAAAAAAATAAATATTGTTCACATAGCACTTTCAGCTTATGACAGAAAAGGATGTAATATACAAAATGCAATTCCCAAAGGGACACTTGACAGACTAGTAATTTAATGATGAGCCTGACCCCTGGTGGATACAACAAATGGCTAACAACATGTAGATCTTAAGAGACTGAAAAACAGCCAGTTCTGCAGTGTTAAAAGAAAAAAAAGGTAAGAAAGAAAACTAATAACCATACAGGAGCTATTCACAATCTCACAATTCCATCACTGACTCAGTGTGTCTAGAACTCAAGTCTAAAACTGAATTCATATTTCCTCCACCTGTGTGCCAATATCACTTCCATTCTAAGTCTGCAGTAGGCCTTCTTCCTTGGTTCCCATAATCAGTTCATTATCAGATTCAGCTGATGCTCTCTCAGCAATATCTTTGACATTTATCCCCTCCTTTCTGTCTTATTTCCATCACCTTGATTCAAACCATCATTACCTCTTGCCTCTGTTACAATAGCTTTGAAATAACCACCTTGCCTCCAGTCTCTCTCCACTTCAACTCATCCCAGATGCAACTTCCAAAACTTATCCTTTTACTGCATAAGAATGATAATGGACCAGACAAATGATACCTCAGAGTGCTGTAAGAATATATAGATGTAAATGCTAAGCCACTCTGGCCACTTCTGAAAAAATCATGTAGCATGTGAAAGGTGCCATAGGACTGGAGATGGGCAAGTGTCTAATTTTTAAAAAAGAAAAGGGGGGCTCATCAAATTACTGGTTAAGACACTTAACTTCAGTCCTCAGCAAAAATTCTAGAACAAGTTATGGAGGGGATGGGTGTGTGAACACTTTAGAAAAGAAACTGATCATTACTATAGTTGAGCCAGCATGGATTGAAAACCATGCCATATCACATTAAATTCATTTCTTCTTTAATTACTAATTAATTATAAGAGGAATAACAATAGTACACAGCTGACAGGTGTATGACTCTTTACATACAAGAAGAAAAGAACTTCACACAGAAGAAATACCTCATCTGATCCTCAAAACAACCCTGTGGGGTAAAATAAAGCTATTATGTCTATTTTATAGATAAGAAATGGGGTCAGCAAGGTTAGGTGTTTTGCCCACAGTCACACACACAGTTAATAGGGTAAAAGGCAGAATTCAAGCCCCAGTCCCTCAGTCCAGAGTTATGTTGTTTTTTGGTTTTTGATTTTTTTCCCACTTGGCCATGCTGCCTTTTGCAGATTACTAAACTAGTCTATCAGAAAAATGCACTAAAAATGCTTCAAAGGTAGACAACATATCCGACCAATGCTTTCAAATAGTATCTAGACAAGACAGAGTGGAGGGCAGGATTTCAAGTGCTTTCAGGCACTTGAAGGGCTGTCATGGAGAAGGGAAACTTCAGACTTATTTTAAATGGCCCAAGAGGCAGAACTAGGGTCAACAGGTAAAAGTTAAAGGGATGCAGATTTCAGATAAATGAAGGGAAAAACTTCCTAACCAGAGCCAACCAAAAGGTTAATACATTTCTTGGGGAAAGAATGAGTTTCCCTTTGCTAAGGGGACTTCAATTGAAAGCTCAACAACCCTTTGTCATGGATGTTATGGACAGAATTTCCTTTCGGGTAGAGGTCATTTCATTCAACCTTGAAAGTCCCTTTCAATACTCCCTGGAGGCAGTATGACACAGGAGATAAAAGTGAAGAACATAGCAGTCAGGAGACCTGCTTCTGAATCTCACCTCAGAAAATTACTAGCTATGATATGATTATGAGTAAGTTACAACCTCTCCGAGTCCTTGCTCCCTGATAGAAAAAGGGGGAATAACAATGGTACCACACCTCATAAAGCCATTTGTGAGGAAAGTACTTTGGCAAAACTTGAAGTGTTATATAAATGGTCAGTTACTAGTCCCACTCTGAAATCCTATGATGATTATCTATGCTAAGATATAAACCTTACTGACTTGAGATCATTTCTAACAGCAATCACCAAAAACAGAGGAAGGCTTCATGAAAACAAAATTTGAATTGGGTCATTGGACAAAAGAGAATGGGAGGAGAAAAGGCTAAATTACAGGAAGGCATGGCAAAAACAAATTTATGGAGATAGAAAATTGATTTTTAACTTCTTTTTTAAAAGCAGAAATAACAGCCATATACCTAAGTGTCTTGCCTAGTATCTGTTCACTGTCCCAATATGTTTCAAATACAAAAGCTTAACATGTGGCTCAATTTAAGAAAATGCCAAAGTAAAAATAAAAAATCAGCTGGGTTGTTTTTCATAATAAATTTCCCACAAATAACAAGTTTCTCCCATGGTATATTTATTTACAAATAACCTTTTCAATATACAAAATAATTCAAAGGAGAATAATTTCTCCTAAATACTTTAGAGATAGACAATATATAGCAATGATGCCATGTCACCATCATACTGAATACTCAGGCCTATCACTTAACCTTTCCTTTTTTTTTTAAAGCAAAAACAATTTTAATGAGTTAATTTTAGTTTAAGTAAATGAACTTCTTGACCATAGGAATTTTAAAAATAGTATCTATACTAACATGTTATCATTTCACTCTTTAGTTTAAGTTTTATTCACCTAAGTAACCTGCCCATGCTATACATAGCATATAAAATTATGGATCCAAAAGTGGTTCTGTCTACTTTCTTTTTTTTTTCAAATGCTTTATTAACTTCTGATTTACATCACTCATTTCCGTCAGATTTTAAGTTACAAATTTTCTCCCCGTTTTTCCCTTACCCATCGCCCCAAAATAGCAATCCCACAGGATATCCCCTCCTCCAATCTGCTCTCTCCCATATTTTCTCCCATACCCCTTTCAACTTTTCCAGTGGATCTCTATACCCCAGTGCCTGTATATCTTATTTCCCAATTACATGTAAAATAGTATTAGTAATAGTATATATATATTTAAACATTTGATTTTAAAACTTTGAATTTCAGATTCATTCCCTTCCTCTCTTGTCACCCACCCTTACTGGGAAGATAAGCAGTTCAATATAGGTTGTACGTGTGTGGCTAATGCAAAACAATAACATAGTAGATATATTGTAAAAGACTGACTATATTTCCCTCCCTCCTATCCTACCTCCCACTTGTTCTACTGTCTACTTTTTTCCTGTACCTTTTCAAGAGTGGGTGCTTCCAACTTCCCTCCCCCCCAGCCTGCCCTCCCTTCTATCATGCCCCCTCTCATCCCCTTCCTCCCTACTCTCCCGTAGGGTGAGATACCCTATTTAGTGTGTATTTCATTCCCTCCCTGAGCCAAATTTAAGGGGATTAAGGTTGACCCATTCCCTTTTGCCTTCCTCTTCTTCCCCTCCATTGTGACCATTTTCCCTTGCCTCTTCTATATGAGATAGTTTACCCCATTCTGTCTCTCCCCATCTCCTCTCATTATATTCCTCTCTCACCTCTTAATTTCACCTTTTAAGTATCATCCCTTCCTGTTAAATTGGTCCTGTTCCCTCTATCTATGTATATATGTAAATATATGCCCATAAACCCTCATATATAGACACATATAGACACACACACACACACATATATATTTCTATTCCCTTCAACTGTTTTCATACTGAGAAAAGTTTCATCAGTTACAATTATTATTTTTCCATATAGGAATGTTAATAGTTCAACTTTGATTAGTTCCTTATGATTTCTTTTCCCTGTTTAGCTTCTCATGCTTCTCTTGCTTCTTGTATCTGAATGTCAAATTTTCTATTCAACTCTGGTTTTTTCAACAAGAATGCTAGAAAGTCCTCTATTCTACTGAATGACCATATTTTCCCCTGAAACATGATACTCAGTTTTGCTGGGTAGGTGACTCTTGATTTTAATCCCAGCTCCTTTGACCTCCGGAATATCATATTCCAAGCCCTTCGATCCCTCAGTGTAGAAGCTGCCAGATCCTGAGTTATCCTGATTGTGTTTCCACAATACTCAAATTGTTTCTTCCTGGCTGCTTGTAATATTCTCTCCTTAATCTGGGAATTCCAGAACCTGGCTATAATATTCCTAGGGGTTTTCTTTTTGGGATCTTTTTCAGCAGGTGATCAGTGGATTCTTTCAACCTCTATTTTGCCCTCTGGTTCTAAAACATCAGGGCAGTTTTCTTTGAGAACTTCCTGGAGGATGATTCCATGGCTTTCAGGTAGTCCAATAATTTTTAAATTATCTCTCCTGGATCTATTTTCCAGTGAGATATTTCACATTGCCTTCTATTCTTTCATTTGTTTGGATTTAACAGAATCTTGATTTCTCATAAAGTCACTAGCTTTCATTTGCTCCAATCTAATTCTGAAGGAATGATTCTCCTCAGTGAGCTTTTGAGATTCTTTTTCCATCTGGCAAATTCGGCTTTTTAAGGCATTCTTCTCCTCATTGCCTTTTTGAGCCTCCTTTGCCATTTGAGTTAGTCTGTTTTTTAAGGTGCTATTTTCCTCAGTCGGGCTGTTGACTCTCATTTCATAATATTCTTGCATTGTTCTCATTTCTCTTCCCAATTTTTCCTCCCCTTCTCTTATCTGCTTCTTAAGATCCTCTATGGCCTGTAACCAGCTCGTATTTTCCTTTGAAGCTTTTGGTGCAGGAGTTCTAACTTCACTGTTTTCCTCCTGTTCCTCCTTCACTGTTTTCCTCCTTTGCTCCTTTTGGTCCCCAAAATAGGAGTCTAATGTTTGAATCTTCTGTCTGCTTTGTTTCCTTTGCCTGGTCATGTTGCCCCTCAGTCACTTGACCCCTGGGCTTTTTGCCACAGCAGGACTCTGCCACCAGACAGGGGAGCTTTCATCCCAAATGCTGGGGTTTTCTCAGCTGCAGGAGGTATTAGATGGGTGCCCTCTCTGAGGCCTCCACACGTTCTGGCAAGCTGAACACACACCCCAGGACCTCCACCCTAGACTACAATCCAGATCCAAGCAGGTTAAAGCAAGAGCAATTACCCCTTAGACTGGTGCTTGGTCCCCCTATACTCTGCAGGCCAGGAGCTGAAGTACTGGATGGCTGAGCCGGCCTCTCAGTGGCTTCTCACCCCAGGGGCAAAAGCCATGCATTCCCAAAGTGGGTCCCAAAGTCCAGACTGCACTGACCTCTCACTATGTCCTTCACATCTATGTGTTGATAAATCTGGAAACAGCCAACAGCTGCTGCTGATCTGGAGTCCCTCTGGCTGGCGGCTGGTCAGGCCCGCCCTGGCACTAAAGCCTCGGAGTGGAGCTGGGCTGGGCTCCCAGAGCACTACCCTGGCCAATTCCTGAGAGCCTACTGGGCTGTCCTCAGCGGGAGGTTAGCTTCTCTGTCATTTTGTGGGTTCTGCAGCTCCAAAGTTTATTTAGAGTCCCCTTTTTACATGGATTGGGGAAGGTGAAAGCCGGAGCAGTGGGGAAGTCCTGCTTCTATTCCGCCATCTTGACTCCACCCCCTCACTTAAACCTTTCTGGCCTCATTTTCCTTATCTACAAATGAAAAGGCTTGAATGAGGTGGCTTCTAAGGTCCTTCCCAGGTGCACATGTATTACTCTACCAGCTTCTATCTGCAGTACAACAGCAGCCTTTTAAAATACTTTGGGAATGTCACTTGTCTCATCATTAAGGGGGACAGGGGAGACAGAGGCAGGGCAGAACAAGAGTCTCCCTCTTTCCCCCACCTGAACAGAAAGGAAGATGTAATGAAACATGGCTCTGTGGGCTCTAGTACTCCCCTAGAAAACACAGCTCAGCCCAGCACAGCAAGTTAGACTTGATGTTTAATGAGGTATGTGGACGAGGGGCTGACGCGGACCAATGTGCTTCCTGTACTGTCATTCAGTTGCTCCTGAGTAGTAATGGAGCAGGTGGATGGGTGGGAGCAATCTAGGCTGAGGTCTATAACCAAGGTAAGTACAATAAGTGAAAAAATAGTTCAATATAAAAATTTGAAGTTATACGTCTCATCTTACCTTTTTAAACATAACTAAAGAGATGACTGCAGATGCTGTGAAAAGTGCTGCTATGATCATCATCATGATTCCAACAGGAATACTTTTGTTGAGGCCAGTTAAGGATGAAATCCAACCACTGAGTTGTACCAAAAAAGACAAGGGAAAGAGACACTGAAGTTAATACAAGAGAATACTTCAATACAGGTGAATGCCTCACTTTTTAAATACCATGGGTCATTTAAGGTCTCTAAAATACATCCAATCTCTTTAATATGGATCATCCTATACACATACTCTGTATGACTTGTATCTAAATGTTAATAATTGTACCAAATATGTTTAAATGTTCACAATTTTTTTTCTAAGATACTTCTATGCCTAGATACTTCAAAAGATATGTACTTGGCAACACAGATTTCACTAAAGTGAGAATTTTTCCCATTGATACAAACCACAACGTCTGTATGCCTTCGCCTATTTGTGCCCAACTCAAATAGGAATGGGGGCCACTAAACTATACAAAAGGATCCCTGATGGTCACATACTGACTTAGTTTTAAAACGTAATGTTATCTATGTTTTATTGCATTTTTATTTATTGTGTTAAATATTTCCCAATTACATTTTCATATAGGAATGTTGTAGACTGCAATTCCCACTGGCAGAGTGTCTGACACCTCTACCTTAGTCAAATATTTTTCATGAATTGTTATGGCCAAAAAACTCCTCAATTGGTAGACAATATTTTGATAATAAGCCCTGTAGATAAACACACAGAGTTCCTCATTGAGCCTAAACTCAAAACCTTTTTAAGCAATATAAGAAAAAGTGCCTCCAAAAGTCAAACTCTTCAGAACAGGCCACACCAGTGGCACTGCCTTTGAAAACCCGGGCCACTTCCAAGATGACATGAAGCACTGTAGTAGGACTTGAATGGAACAAGACAGTGTTTTAATATTGAGAGAAGGTGCTACTGTTACACTAAAATAATGAGAAATCTCTGGCTTGTTTAGGATTTCCTAATAGTACGTTTAGCCAAGAATTACTTTATGGTTAAATTTATTTAAAATCTCCTTTCCTCGATAACAAATAACTAGGTTCTACTTAGAATGAAGTTTTTTAAAAGATTTAAGGAGTTTCTGTAACAGCTGACAAAAGGTAACTTCATGTACACAGCAGAGAACAAAAGAAAACTTACACGGAAGCAAAGGGAAGATGGGCAGCTCAGAACACAAAACACTATTATATAGGCTTCCTTGAAATGGAAATTTACTGTTCTATGATCTGAATCCTCTATTACATTCTAGTGTGCACATGGCGATGCTTTTTTTCCCCCTTTTCTTATTTCCTATTTATATTTTAGTATTTAAGTTCGTTTCTTTTTCTTTTCTAATTGTGTATTCAAAGCTTTAGTATTTAAATTTAAAATAAATTAATAAAAAAATGATAACCTCACATATAAACTAGCACAAATTCAAGTACAAAAATATGGTTACAGGAAAATATATGTTTAAGAAAATGCTTTTAGAAAATACAGGAAAATATTTTCAAGGTAATAGTACTTGCTGCCATGAGGAAAAAAAACCATCATTAAGAGTGTCTTGCCACAGAAAGGGCTACTGAACAATTATATAAGCCAAAATGCAAGGTTGGTTTCATTCACTTAGCCAACATTTATTGAATACCTAATTATGTAAACTTCCTGGTACTAGAAACTCCTATTTTTGACAACCAGAGGCACAGGATTTTCTAACAAATGTTAATGCAAAATATAACAATTGAGATTAAAAACTGTACTCTAAAGTCAGTTGCTATTTTTGAAAAAAAAAAAAAGGGGGGGGGGGGGGCAGCGGGGTGGCACAGTGAATAGAGCACTGACCCTGGAATCAGGAGGACCTGAGTTCAAATATGGCCTCAGATGTTTGACATTTACTAACTGTGTGACCTTGGACAAATCACTTAACCCCAATTGCCTGGCCTTTCCCCCTCAAAAAAAAAAGACAATCAATGACATAACATATTACACGATACACCAGCAGCATTATTATTATTATTAGGTGCCCCCTAGAAAGCAAAATAATTCACATCCATGACAAATGCTAAGAAGGGAATTTCTGTATTTTTAGTAATACTGCAATTTCATACTTGACAATTTGATAAAAAGCATTTCTCTTATTATGACATTACTGACCTTTGCATGGGTGTAGTTAGTTTTCCATCGAACATATTAATAAAGGGGTACTGATAATTTCTTTTTAATTATTTTACTGGAGCAGCTAGGTGGCACAGTGAATAGAGCACTGGCCCTGAAGTCAGGAGGACCTGGGTTCAAATCTGCCCTCAGACACTTAATATTTACTAGCCAAGTGACCTTGGGCAAGTCAGTTAACCCCAATTGCCCTGCCCTCCCCCCTCCAAAAATTAAAAAAAAATTTTTTTACTGTAGACCGCATATATTTAAGTTTTAATAAGTGAAGGATTACTCTAAATCTGATCCTGCAAATTATAAAGTTATGTAGTGTCCTCCTCCTGACTCCTGCTCAATCCTCCCTCTAATTATATGCTGTATTCTAAAGAGAGCCTTTCACACTCATTCAGAAAGGGAAGCCTTCTTCCAGCATCGGCAGCCTGCCTCCCACTGAGGTAAGTGAGTAGTTCAGTTTCAAGGTGCTCCGATCTCCCTCTCCAAAGTCACCCTAAGGCTTAGCCATGCTCGCTCTACTCTGGCCTCCTGAATCCCTCGTGCGTCTCTGTCCTACCACCATTCTTCTCATGTCAAACCTTGGCTTAGGTTACTCCCACCATCCATCTGCTCTGTCACTGCTCAGGAGCTACTGAATGATACTAAATCCTTGTTATTAAATATCAACTGGGCTCTGGCCTAATGCTGCCATATTTGATTCCCTCTTCTCACCCTCTTCTTCCCTCAAGCCCTCCACCCTCAATCTCTCAGCTATGGACATTCCCTCTTACTTTGAGAGAAAAACTAAGGTTGTTCAATGTGAGTGAGTTCCATCTTCTCCCATTCTCCTTCATCTGAAAACCCCCCAATATCATCATGCACTCTTTCCTCTCCCCCAGACTCTGACAAAGAAATAGCTCTTCTTCTCATCAAGGCTCATCCCCTCTATTTGTGTATTTGATCACATCCCTATCATTTTCTCCAGCAGATTATCATCTTCCCCATTAATCATCACTCTTTTCTCTCTTGAATCTTCAACCTCTCCCTATCAACTAGTTCATTACCTATTGCCTTCAAACATTCCCATGTGTCCTCAGCCTCAAAAAACCTTCACTAGATCCTACCACTCCTTCAAGATACTTCCTGATCTCTTTTCCCTTTCTCAAACTCAACTGAAAAAAATTGTCTACACACTCACTTGCCTCCACCTGCTCTCCTCTAATACACCCCCCAATCTCTTCTAATTCTAGTATATGAATTCATCATTCTACTGAAATTATTCTCCCTGAAGTTACTAAGTGATCTTTCTTAAAAAAAACAGATTTTTCTTGACAGCTTTTGGGAAAGGAATACCTTTCTCTGTTTCCTCTTAGGAATCATCCCTTAGAACACAGAATTTAAAAAGAAAAAGAGAAAAAAAATTCAGCACAATTGATCAATAAATAGAAAAAAATAAGACATTATACACAATGTTCCACACTCATGGGCTTCCCACCCCCGTTCCCTTGCAAAACAAATTGGTTTATGGTTGTTGTTCTTTTCCATTTACATTACTATAATCATTATAGTCATTGTGGTCTCTGTGTATATAGTTTTCCTGGCTTTATTTACTCCATCATGCATAAGTTCATATCTCTTTCCATGCTTCTCTGTATTATTTTTTACTTTTCATCATTTCTCATACCACAGTAATATTCCATTACATTTATGTAACATCCTTCATTTAGCCATTCTCCAATAAATGTATATATGCTTTGTTATCAGGTTTTTTTGCTACCAGAAAAGGTGCTATAATGATTTTGGTGGACATGGTGCTTTTTTGTCTATGCCCTCCATGGGGTATATGCCCAAGAATGGAATCTTTTGGTCAGTGGGCATGGGTACTTAACTTTATTTACATATTTCCAAATTACTTTCCAGACTGGTTATGCCAAATCACAATTCTACGAACAATGCATTCACGTACCTGTCTTTCCACAAATCCTCCAGCAACAACTATTCCATGATCCAGGGCACCACTCTGCATCTGGTGCAAAAGATCACTGAGAAGTGAGTGTAGGGGCAGCTAGGTGGCACAGTGAATAGAGCACCGGCCCTGGAGTCAGGAGGATATGAGTTCAAATCTGGCCTCAGACACTTGACACATTTACTAGTTGTATGACCTTGGGCAAGTCACTTAATCCCAATTGCCTTGCCTCCCCCCCCCCCAAAAAAAAGGAGGTGGGTTTAACCAGAAAGTAATTTTACTAAAAATATATTCAAATACCCCAATACCCACACTTAGAAGCAGCTCCCAAGACCAATAAATGCAATTCAAGAAGATAAAAACAAATAAAACAAAAGTTGTCAATAAGGAGGTTCCTCCAGGTATGAGGATCTGCCAGACAAAAACGTAAAAATTGCTCTTTTACTCATCTACCACAAAAACATGCACGACTGGGTCCCAATCGATCTAACCCCAAACTTCCCCAGGTTTACATCACAACTTCCTTGCTTACAACAGTCCTAAGGAGGTGTGGAGATTAGGAATTAATTTATGCTTACTCAGTACCACCAACACCTGGCCCACAACACTAATCTTTTGTCATCTTTGCCAATTTACTGGGTATGAGGTATTAGAGTAATTTTGATTTTAATTTTTCTTAATATTAGTAACCTGGAGCACTCTTTCAAATGGTCAGCAAGTCAACAAACAAATATCAAGCACTTACTGAGTGTTAGGAGTCTTAAATGCTAGGGATACAAAAAGAGGAAAAAAACAGTCCCAGAACTCGTGGTCTCACAGGGGAGACAACAAGCAAACAAATTAGTAATAGTTTGCAATTCCTTTTTTGCTGATCACTTAGATACCAATAATCTCTACTTACTTGTCAAATTTAATGATCTTTTCTCACTCCTAACACTTCTCAGCCCATTTGCTGCCTGCTATTGCCCTGCCTGCTGCTGCACTACCCACTGCTGCCCTGCCTGCTGCTGTGCTGCCCGCCTTCCTTTCTCTGCTGCCCCTCCTCTTCTCAGACTTTGGTGATGCTGCTCTTCCCTGACATGCCTCCTATGTGCTCAGCTGCTCCTTTTCTGCTTCTTTTTCTGGCACATCACACACATAGTTTTCCCTGAGGTTCTGTCCTGAGCCCTCTTCTCTTATCCCTCTTATACCCTCCCTCTCAGTAATCTCTTTAATCCCCATAGGTTAACTAACTACCACATCTAAGCAGATGACCCCAAGATCTACAGTCCTAGCCCAACTCCTCCTCTAAGTTTCAAGCCCACATCACTGCCCTATACCAGAGACATCCTAAACTCCAAATGTACAAAAACTGAACTTACTGTCTTTGTCCCCTAAACTGTCCCCTTTCCCAAACTTCCTTATTTCTGTCAAAGGCCTCACAATCCTCCCTGACTCTCAAGTCCATCACTTCAGCATTACCTCTGACTCACCCCTCTCCCTCACTCATATATTCAATAAGTTGTTAATCTTTGCCATTCTATCTTCACAATATCTCTTACATCCCACTTCTTTCCACTCACACAAGCTACACAACCTGTGTTCAGGTCTTCATCACCTCTCACCTAGATTACTACACAGCCTCTTAAATTGGTCTTCCTGCCCTAAGACTCTCCCTAATCTAGTCCTTCTTACACACTGCTGCCAAAGTCATTTTCCTCAAGTGCTAATTTGATCATATGACAGTCCTTTACAATACCTGACAGCTGGCTTCAAGTATTTTTAAGGGCTGTCGCATGGAAGTGGCTTTAGATTTATTTTTCTCTTGTCACTGAGTAATTTCTGTCCTGTTCAATTCTTCGTGACCCCATTTGGGGTTTCCTTGGCAGAGATATTGGAGCGATTTGCCATGTCCTTCTCCAGCTCATTTACAGATGAGGAAACTAAGGTCAATAGGGTGAATTGACTTGCCTAGGGTTACACAGTTAGAAAATGTCTCAGCATGGATTAGAATTCATGAAGTTGAGTCTTCCTGATTCCAGGCTGGGGACTCTACCCATTGCACCACGTAGCTGCCCTTTAGACTTGCTTTGCTTGGTTCCAGAGCAGCAATGGATGGAAGTTATCAAAAATTAGAATCACACAAGTTTGACTTTGGAAAGATCTTCAAAAACAATCTATTTGGGGGCAGGAAGCTCTCCTTCACTAGAAATCTTTAAACAGTGGCTAGGTGATCACTTGTTGGGGTTATTTAGAGGGGATTCTTATTCAAGTATAGGTTAGAAAAGATAGTAGCTATGAGATCCTTTTCAATTCTGTGATTACATCTTTCCCATGGCAGTAGTAATTTTTCTATCACAGTCTACACAAAGGTGTCGACATTTGGGCACCAGTGATGTGTTAATTCTCTAGGAATCTACACTCACATAAGAGAAGATGCCTCCCTCACTCACCAACTCCCCAAGTCATCTCAATTGGCACAAAAAAGGACAGCTGAGCATGTGGAGGAGAAATGTTCAAGTCATTTATCGTAAGGTGACTGAGTAAGAACTACCTATAATGTACTAACGAAAGCCACATGCCTAAGCCCTGAAGTAGACATGAACTTTTCTGTACTGCACCAGACCATAACCAATACCCGAACTACACAGCCTGTGTTATGGAAAAAATGCTTCATCTTTTTTTAACTTGCTCGAAAGAAACACAAGAGATAATGAGGCATAGCTAGACTTGAAGTCACAAAAACCTGGGTTCAACTATATCAAAATGCTTACCCTCTCAGTGGAGGGAAGGGAAAGAGGGAGGAAGAGAATCTGGAACTCAAAATTTCAAAAAATGAATTAAAAAAAAAAGTGTTTTTAGGGGTAGCTAGGCAGCATAGTGGATAGAGCACTGGCCAGGGAGTCAGAAAGGCCTGAGTTCAAATCCAGTCTCAGACACTTACTAGCTGTGTGACCTTGGGCATGTCATTTAACCCCAAACCCCTCCCCCCAAATATTTTTACATGTAAATGGAAAATAATAATTAAAAAAAAAGAATTGGGTTTGAGTTCTCTGTAACAGGACCACCACCTAACCCCACTCCAGCCCCCACATGATTAGACAAGTTTTTCCTTGAAAGGTGACAAAGCTGCCTTACCCCTGCTTAACTGTCATGGGGCAGGGAACGGAAGGGTGTTAAGGATCAAACTGCCCCTTGAAATAACTTCCTTAGACCTGTGGTCATAGTGAAATGGCTTCCTATTTACCTATGGGCCCTTTTAAAAGGCCTTCTGCATAGAGCTAAAACCCTTCAGACTTGGCTTTTGAGCTACCACACCTTACCCTGCTGACCAGACACATTTCCAAACACAGGTGACAGAACCCTGGTCTATCTAAGTCAAGTGTTGCCGTAACCTTATTGAATATCTTTTTTATGTTATGATTAAATAAATCTCCTTTTGTTAACTGTTGAATAACAAAATGAGTGTCTCATTCCAACACCAAACCTAAGCTAAGAAGGTAAAGGCCTGAAGCAGGCCCACCCATTATCCCTTACCCCTGACACATCCTGGCTACGTGTCCTTGGGGAAGTCATTTAACCTCTCAATGTTCTAGGTCAGTAGTGTCAAAGTCAGATAGAAAGACCACCAAACCCTACAAAAGGATCTCTGTGGCCACACAGTGTCTTAGAAAACCTTCTATTAACATTATCTATATTCTTTTTTTTTTTAAGCAATTGGGGTTAAGTAACTTGCTCAAGGTTACATGGCCAGTTATTTCTGGGTGTGGTGCTGAGTGTCTGTGCCCGGATTTGATCCCCAGGTCATCCCAACACTTGCTGAGCCATCTGGCCGCCCCTCATTATCTATATTGTCACATTTTTATATTGTTAAATACTTCTCAATTATATTTTAATGTTGTTTGGGCAACACTTGGGACTCGGAGGTGGGGAGGAAAAGGGGCATGTTTGACACCTCTGGTCTAGGTGACTCTTTAAGACTATTAAGGTGAAGAAAGGTAGTGACTAGCATTGTAGAAGGAATTTCCTCGTCCAGGAGTTCCCTAGACCAGTAAATTCACAGGTCCAGTCACTATTCCGTAAGAAAGACAGAGTGAAGTGATCAAAAATATTATGATCCTATGATTATATCACAAAACACTTAGAAGCAGTGGATGATAAAATAAACCAGCAGACAGTTTGATGTGTGATTAAGCTAAGAAAGGCAGAAGAAAAAACTAAAGAGTAAGACAGAAGAAACAATAATACATCAATGTAAGGTATTCCAAACAAAAATTGTGGTACCCTGAGTTCAGGCTCCACTACCTCATCTTCCTCACAGGACTAGCAGGTGTCATGTTATCTCAAAAGATGAAGTAGAGAAGAAAACGTGGAACAGGCCAAGTACATGGAGAAGAAATTAATGCTAGAAGTTTGCTTTAGAGATTTAAAATTTTATTACAACTTGCAGAAAACAAACTGGTCTTCAAACTTTGTGTTCAACCTATTTTTAAAGTAACTGTATGAGTATAATCTTCAAGACAATGATTCAGCCCAAATGTAATCTTTCAACAATATTTTGCTAAACTAAGTTAAAAAAATAAGACAATGAAAAATCATTTGCACTTTTATATCATACTACAGAATTTTTTAGCTTTATATCTCTGAAATCTAAACTATTGTATGACTATGTTAAGATTGTGAAAACGAACAAAAATAAAGTTAAATCACTTACCAATTACCCCAGCTTTGAAATCCTGCAGCCTGAAGTACATGTACAGCAAACTGACAAATATACACAAAGAAGAAAACAAAGAATCTGAAGGAACTATCACTCCTGAAGGAAAAAGAAAAAAAAATTTTCTCAATCTACTTGACACTCATTACAGTATAACATTAAACATTAACAGGAGCAAATAAGCATCTCAGACCCAAAGAGTCACTTAAATACCTATCATGGTAGTGTGGGGAGGGGAAGACAATTCTTTTGTATTTGCACACATATACAGTTGAGGAACACTTGCAAAAAGCATTTTTAAACTTTCTGAGATCACACCACTTTAGGAAGTTTGTGTGTGTGTGTGTGTGTGTGTGTGTGTGTGTGTGTGTGTGTGTGTGTGTGTGTGAAATATAAATTAATGTTTATCTTTTGGTACCTTCCCCCCCTTTAAGAACATAGTGACCTAGGACAAATAACGCATTCTAACTGTAACATTACAGAAATGTAACATTATAGAAATATATCCATAAGCTCTATGATTCCACATTTTCAGAAAATTATACTCTCTAACAAAAAGCAGGAAACTCTGGCAGCCACATTTAAAAAGGGTCTAAAGTAGCATAAATTTAAATGGCATTGTCTAAACTTTCAACAGCAGCAACTAGAGTTTTCACATTAGTCTGACAAACTTTTACTTAGTATTTATTACATATAAGTACTGTGAGGACAACAATGAAAAATGGCATTCCTGCCATCAAGGAGCTTACAATCTGGTAGAGGTAAAGAACCAAGTATGTAAATAACTATCGTGCACTTTAGAAAACAATTCATGAAGCACAAACATATGGGAAACTTAAGAGTATTAAATACACAGAAGGTACACAGTAGAATAAAATGCAAAAGAGATTAAATACACAGAAGAGGTCAAACAGAATAAGAAACTTGAAAAAGAAGAAATAATAGTTGAGGCAATCAGAAAAGGTAAGGTCTTGAAGAAGCTTTCCATGGGCAGAAATATGGGGAGAGGTCTACTCCAAGCAGGAAGAATAGAGCAGGCAAAGACAGAAGCCTCTGAAGGCTAGACCCAAAATGTGAATGCTTTATTTGGCCATATCTGGGATTCAGGAATTCTAGAAAATTGGTACTCAGGAAAATTATATAATCACAACCTTAATTGTCATGTAGCACAGCAAGCAGACAAAGAATATATACTATATAACAATATAAACAAAAGTTTGTCCCCACATGCAAGAAGAGCACCCCAGCCAGAGGGCGAAGGAGACATGTTAGAGCAGAAACATGCTCAAAGTTGGGGTTTAGGTGGCAAGGTTGCATACCCTAAGAACGGGCTTAGTTAAGAACATGTAATTGGTGCCAGAGGTAGGAGGGGACATTCCTGATCAGAACTAGATGTTGCAGGAAAATTCCTGGGGTCATATAACAATACCAGTGAGACTCAAGTTGGGGGAATTTCTTTATCTGGACTACAAAACTGGTGGGAGGATCTAATGTTAACTAAGGCAGAAGAAGAAGAATGGCTTATTAAGAGCGCTGCCAGGTCAAGTTCATCCAATCAAAAACCTACAAGCCCTATATACCTGACACAAGAAGTTAACAGTATAAAAGAACAAAGAATTATTTGTTTTGCCCATGTGATTCTATGAGCATGTGGACCCTTTAGTGTAAGTGACTCCACAATGGAGTCCTATCATCATAAATATAATATCAACAATATAAAGCTTACAATTGTTATAGTGAATGACCTCAATTGCCAGGTTGCCTTTATACTCTATTCAGGACATAACAGAGGATCTAATGAAGTTTTCTGAATAAGAAGTGACTTATTCAATACAATTAGGAAGATTATTTTGGTAGAAATATGAATGATGGATTAGAGGATAAAGGAAGATAAGCAAACCAGTTATAAGGAGACCTATCCTAAGAAACTTAGCATGCTATTGTGATGTGACATCTAGGTGGATATCTTAAAAAGCAGCTAAAATTGTACAACTAGAGTTCATAGGGGGTAGGAGTGGAAGGGGGGGTAGATGGAGAGAGGGAGACAGACAGAAAAAGCCTGCTAATATAGGTTTGAAAGTCTTCGAAACATTAGTTATACATTTGGAACTATGCCCAAAGGGCTATAAAACTGTGCCTACCCTTTGATTCAGTAATATCAGTATTAAGTTTGTATGGGAAGGATGGGGGGGGAAGCCAAGGAAAAGAACCTATATGTAAAAAATACTTAGAGCAACTCTTTTTATGGTGGCAAAGAATTATGAATCAAGGAGATGCCCATCAATTGGAGAATGGCTGAACAAATTGTGTTATAAGCTTGTGATGGAATGCTATAGTGCTATAAAAAATGATAAGCAGAATGCTTCCAAAAAACCTGGAAAAGCTTACATGAACCAAAGCAAAGTGAAGTAATAAGCAAAACCAGGAAAATCCTGCACACGGTAACAGCAAAATCATATAGGGATCAACTGTGAATGACTGAGCCATTCTCTGCAATACAAAAATCCAAGATAATTCTGAAGGATCTATGATGAAAAAAATTCTACCCATCTCTAGAGAAAAAATTAATGCAACTTGAATGCAGGTTAAAGCATATTGTTTTCTTTTTACTTTCTTTTTCTTTTTTTTGTCTATGTTTTTTTTCACAACATAATTTAATATGGAAATGTTTTGTGTGACTACATGCATAACCTATCAGACTGCTTGCCTTTGCAATAAGGGAATGAGGAGAGAATTTGGAACTCAAAACTGTTAAAAAAAAATGAAGGTTATAATTTATTTTTACATGTAATTGGGGAAAAATATTTTTAAAAATTAGAAAATAGAAGCTATGGGAGATGTATGAGATTTGGGGAAAATATCAAGACAGAAAAGAGTGTGAAGGAACAAGCCCTGGAGGAAGTGGGGGTGGGGGGAGAAAGGCAGAATGAGGAAAAAGAAGCAGTAGAGAAGACTAAGAAGAAACAGGCTGGGCAAGAGAGGTCAGGAACAGCACCGTGGAAGCCAAGGGAGAAAAAATTTATAAAGACGATGCTCAAATGTTGCAGAAAGGTCAAAGAGAATAAGAATGGAGAAAAGACTACTGGATTTGGCAGTAAGAGTTCTCTACTGACCTTCAGAGAACAATTAAGCATGGTAGGGATATATGGGACATTGCAGGGATTTTGAGAGTTAGTGGTGCAGGAAAGGGAGACAATATACATACACAGATTAGCAGTAAATGAAAGAGATCGACCTATAAACACTAAGCACCTACTGTACTATGTGCTAGGCTATAGGGATAAAAGATCACAATGAAATTGTCCTTGCCTTCCAGGAATTTATATTCTATCAAGAGAGACAAGTAATCAACAAGCATTTACTAAGCTCTGATTGTGTCAAGCAGTGATAAATGCATGTAGTGAGCCCCTAATACTTACAAAAACACCCTCACATATAAATAAGTATGTACAAAATAAACAGAAGGTAATTTGAGGGGAGAGATTCTAGCAACTGAAGATGCACAAAGATTTCATGTAGGATAATGGTTTACAGAAGTAGCAGGGTCAGAGTAGGTTTTGTTTTCTAAGTAAGATAAAGAGAACTGAACGTGTTTGTAGATGCAGGGGAATGTGAATGAAGATGAGAGAGAAAGAAAGCAGATGACCAAAAGAACATCCCAGAGGATACAGAAGGAATGGGATGAAGGGAACAAGTGGATGGGATCCCTTTGGAAAGGAGTGGACCATCCTATTCCCGGTGACTAAGAGTGAAAGAGGATTTAAAGTATGGAAGAGGGGAGATGAGGGAGCTCAAACCTGATGCCTTTAATCTTCTTGGTAAAACAGGATGCAAAGTCCTCTGATGAAAAAAGGCAGGTATAGTACTGGGAATGTAAGGAGGTTTGCAACTGCAGCCTACAGGATCAAAAAGCCAATTCCTTCGTTTAGTATATTCATAATCTGTCTCTTAATTTACCTTTCATATTACTATCCCTGGTCTCTTATGTTCTAGCCATACTGTACTTTTCTACCTCCATGCTGTTCCCTATGTCTAGAACTCATTCCCTTTCTCATCCAGAAACCTGCTGTAATCTTCTTCCTTCAAAACCCAGCTCAGGCACTCACCAGCTCCCTGAAACCTTTCTGAACCTCTAAGCTCAAAGTGACCACTTCTTTGCCTCCATCACATTCTATTCCATTTTATGCTATATTTTTATATATAGTTTATATATTTTATTTTATATATAGTTTATCCCAATGGTGTCAAACTGAAATAGAAAGAGGGACTATTAAACCATACAAAAGGATCTCTGACTTCAAACCACATATACCATCACCTATGTCGTATTTTTATTTATTTTATAATGCTAAGTATTTCCCAATTACATTGTAACCTTGTTCTGGCTTCACCAGGGGCCAAGTGTCTGACACCTCTACTGTATGCCATTCCTATTAGACTGGAAGATCCCCTGAGGATAGAGATGGTGTTGATTTTCATCTTTATATCCTCCGCACCTAGTACAGTGCCCTAATAATGTTCATGTGTTCAAAAACGTTGAATTGAAATGCAATAAGCCAATGACTTGTGTGAATTAACGTTTTATCAATAATACAATTTCAGAGTCAGGGAATTCCTTGCTCTCAAACATTAAACACCAATGTCTATCCTCATACTCTCAGGGCATAGAGTAAATCTCACTAGCTCACAGATATTAACTTCACCATATCATATGACAGAATAAACATTAAAGGCATGCCTTCGCTATATGTATTAGAGTACCAAGAATACTGTGGGGGGTTGGAGTACCAGGTCGAGTCAGACAGAACCTAGTTCAATACAACCCAGTGTCAGACACTTACTATTGTGTGACCCTGGATAAATCACTTAACCTGTTTGCCTCAGCGTTCTTATCTATAAAATGGAGAAATTAACAGCACCTACCTACCAAGGGAGTTTTTGAGGATCAAATGAGATTAATTATGAAGCACTTAGCACAGTGTCTAGCACACAGTAAATGTTATATTAATGTTAATTATTATTAATGAAAATCTTTCTTCTTTTCTCAGCTTCCAGGATTCCTAAAAACTGTACAGTTCTCCACAAGTGCCTTCTGAGTTTGCTGATCCTTCATTAACACTGGTGCTCTCTGAGTGCCTTCAGCCCTAAAGTGGAGGGACTTTGAAAGTCTCTTAATCACCTAAGTACAATAAAACCCTGTTTTTAAAAAGTAGTGAGAAAGTTCTGTTGCAGGTCAAACAATCTCAGGGCACAAGGTTAGGATTTTGTTTTGTTTTTTTCCCAATCATGTCATCAAAACCTCATAAAGTTAGCATAATTATTCCCCAGTACCAACATTAAAACATTTTGGCAGCACCTACATTAACTGAAGTAAGGATAATCAAATAAAACACTGTTTATAGTCTGTTTTCAGCACCCTTGACAATGTAGCTACCTCTACCCTATTTCAACCACTCCCCAGTACAGTCAGTCACACCCCGGACCGTTCCAATCACTAGACATGGTTTCACCTTCAAGTTTTTAAATTTTGAGCACAAGATCATAAATTTAGAGCTGGGAGGGGCTTTAAAGATCTTCTGCTACATTTTACAGACAAGGAAGCAGGATTAAGTGACCTGCTCAGGGTCACACAGATACTCTTGACCTCTGGTTCAGCATTCTCTCCATTGGACCACCTAACAGCCCTGTCTTACCAGAACCTTCTTATCCTTCTCTTTTGCTCCTTCACTCCTGATGAAATTACTCTTATTCCTACGCACAACCTGTGGTCCTTTCAACTGGTCCTTTTCTCCCAGTTAGGCTCCATCTGGCTTTACTTAAGCTCCCTACATAGGTTAATTTTAACCTCAAATCAATTCTCAAAGCTGATCTTCAAACCCTTTCATTCATTTCAAATAAGTCTTTTTACACTGTCTACAACAGCTGTTTTAAATCTTTTCCAGTCTCCTGAACTCTTACCCCAAATTTCCAAATGCTTGTTGGCCATCTTTACTCAAAGGTCCTGCCAGCAATTCAAATTCACTATGTCCAAAACCAAAATCATCATCTTCACTGCCAGTTATTCCTCTTAACTTCCTTTTCCCGTTACCCAAATTTAAAAAATGTGAAGCTATCTATTTGCTTTCTCTTGTCCTCCAAATCCAGTTAGTTGTTTAATTCAAACTATGCCAGTATGAGCTGCACATCAACTTAGCCCCAAATCTGAACATCAAGTACATACCATCTCAGCAAGGACCAGCTTTCATCTCTGGAGCAAAGATTTATTTGGGTGGTTGAAATGCAAAAAGATGCCATGAAATCTCCAAAATTCAAAAGAATGAATAATTATTCAACTGACCTTCACAATAGCCTAAGATTCTTAGCTTTCTCCTTTTTTCATTCCCACTGCCTCTTTTAGGTTATAACTAGATTTTATCTTATATGACTCTCTTCCAGTGGGACAGATTCTTTTCAGTCTCCTCTGCAAGATCCATCGGCTAGTTATCCCTTCCCTATGCATGGGGGCAACAAGAACGCTCAATATTAGGGCTTTCATTTCTCTCTATGCTCTATTATGGTAAACTCAACAGCTTCCCATGGATTCAACTATTTTATCTCTAAAAAAATGACTCTCAAATCCATACAAACATCCCTTCCTATCTCTCTCTTTCAAAGTCCAGTCACAAGTGTCCAAAGGCCTGCTAGATAATTTCACCCAGATGTACCAAAGACATCTCCCAACTCAACAGGTTCAAAACAGAAATCATTTTTTTCTCTTAAACCTGCCCTTCTCTTCCTACCTTCTCTATTTCTGTCAAGGACAGCACCATTCTTTCAGTCACTCAAGTTCTCCAATATTGACATTATCCTCAACTCTCTACTCTGACTGTACTCCAGAACATCTCTCCCACTGGTCTCTTTCTCTCTTTTCACATGGCCATATGTAATATAATGCCAAGGAAGGCAACTTCCCAAGGTTCAGAATACCAGCATAGGTGCTCTCCATTTTATTCAGTAACAAACCCAGAACAGGGAAGATCAAAACATGACATCATTCAAAATACAGCATTTACTAAGTATGATTAAATAATCTCCAAGGACTACCCCACCCCAGGACCTTCCAATCATTCAATCAATTACAAAGTCTCAGTTCTAAATACTTCTCCACCCCTAGGCTATACCTTCATTTAGTCCACCACAAAGCCCCTCTTCTCAAATGGAGATTAGTTTCCAAACATAAGTAAAGTACCTTCATTTGTTCAATCACAGAGCACAGAAAGGTCAAAAGTTCCCCACCCCTGGATCACAATTCAATCTACCCCAGAGTTACATCAAGTTTAAACACAGCACTTAATACCCAGATGGAGGTCTTTTCTTCATCTTGACATGAGGCAAGTTCTCAGCAATCTTAGTTCCTGGGGAGACAAGGCTTAGCAAGGCCATAAGATACATTGCCAATCCCTTCATGAATTTATCCTCTGTCTGTAGAACAGTCCTAGAACCCCTGAACACATTAGCAAAGCCCTCTCCCAGGATTTCTGTAAACATACAACAAGAAAATCCTTCTTCAGGGCTTCTGAACCAACAGAAAGGCTCCCAGACCCCTGCAACAACAGCACTGTCCTTCACCAGTGGACAGTATTCACTCTGTCTGCAGGACAGTCTCCAGACCCCTGCAACAACAGCACCGTCCTTCACCAGTGGACAGTATTCACTCTCTGTCTGCAGGACAGTCTCAGGGCTTCTTAGTGAACAGCCAGGTTCCAGGACTTCTTCAACAACAGGACTGTCTTTCACCAGTGGACAAATCTGGCAAAACAACATCAAAACAGACAGACAAAGTACCAGCAAAACAGCCATGTCTCCTCAGTCCTTGGCAGCTCAGGGGGCAGGTCTCAAAAGTCCAGGGTAATTCAAAGCGGCCACCAGCAATTCTCTTAGTCTCTCTCTCTCCACGAAGTGCTGCTTCCAAAAAAAAAGTTTCTTCTGCCTCTCTCTTGTGTCTCCAAATCTACGTCACCAGCTCCTCCCAGTTCAGGACTTTCTTTTCACATCAAAAAGTCCATCCCACAGGTGGGATTAACAAGCTCTGGGTTTTAACACAATCAATTTGAAAACCAAGCCAATACAGGGGAATCTTTAATTGCCATTACTATCACACCATAGCACCCTCTCATCTGGACTATTCCAAGTCTAACTGGTCTACTGTCTACCCCTTCTACTCCCCAACTCATCCTCAACATAGCTGCAAAACTGATATTCTTAAAGAACAGATTTGACTATGTCACTCTCCTAACTCAAGATGCTTCAGGGGCTTTCTATTGTTCCTTAGACAAAACAGAAAATCCCCTGGTATTTAAAGCTGATGAAAATCTGGTTCCAGTCTTTCTAAGGCTCTGAGCTAATAATTCAGCAGTATCCTATCAGCCTCAACGTGGCCAATGCAACATTCCTCATGCACAACATTTCAGGTCCCACCCACATGCTTTTGCACAAGTCGTCCTTGTGTGTGGCATGCTCTCCCTCTTTGTTCACACCTCTTACAAGCCCCAGCATCCTTCAAAGTTCAGTGTTTCACCTCATTCAAGAGGCTTTTCTTGATCTCCTCAGGTGCTAGCACTTTAGCTCCAAAATCCTATCTATTCATCTTGTGTATAGCTCATTTACTCATCTGGGAGCCTGATGAATCCTTCCAGTGGAACATAAGCTTCTTGAAGACAGTCTTGCTTTTGTTTCCTGTATTCCTAACAGAATAACTGGGACACAAAGGTTGCTTAATAATGCTTTCTAACTGATTACCAAATGACTATAAGAGCCCATTTCTGGTCATTTCTCCTCCCAAACCACCCACCCGTGTGGCTTTTTAACCGACTGACTAAAGCCCAAACTCCTCAGGATTTAAGACCATCTACACATCTGAATCCAACCTACCTTTCTAGCTCTCTCCGGAGTTACTCCTTTGTATAAACCCTAACAACGCTTCAGTCAAACTCTTCAGCATCCTTTGAAAAGAAAATTGTAATCCCATAGTTGGAGGAGACCTACCTAACCCCACCTTCAACACCCCTGATAAGTGGAACACTGAATCCCATGGCAAGGAATCTAAGTTCAATTCTTGGCTTTCACTCTGTTACCTTGAACCAGACATTAAAAATCTATGAGCCTCAGTTTCCCCACTTGTAAAATGAAAAGATTACTCTAGATATGATTGGCAAATTACTGTCCCACTTGTTGCCCTTGAACTAAAAATGGTTTTTACATTTTAAAATACAACAAAACTTTATGTGAAAACCATTCTTAGCTCACAGGCCACACAACAGGCTGTGGGCCAGATCTGGCCTGCCAGTCGTGTACTTTGTCAACCTTTGGGCTAGATGATCTAAGGCCCCCTTTGGCTCTAAACCTCATGATCTTCAGTGATAGGGAAATCATTACTTTATAAGGTAGCTCATTTCTATTTTTAGATACCTCTAATTATTAGAAAATACTTTAGGTTTGCTTACCTAACTCACTAATCCACTGGTCCTGGTTCTCCCCTCTGGAGTCAACCAAAACAGATCTGATTCCGACTCCACAGAAAAGACAGCCCTTCCAGTACTGTATGACGTGTCACATCCCTCATAAGCTCAACATCTCCAGCCTTTCCAAAGTCGGGAGCTCTACTCCTGCAGCTGCTGCCACATGGAGTATGTTCCTGCTTCCATTTGTGCGTTTCAAAATCTTATCTATTCTTCAAGGCCTACTTCTAATGGAACCTCCTCCTGATCCTACTCCTCCCCACCTTCAACCTCTGCCCTCTGAAACTCCACATGTTGTTTAAACCATTACAACGCCCTTTGTCCTTTAGGTATCTATGTACATCTTCGGTTCCTTACTGGCATATAAACTCCTAAAGAACAAAGATTAGTACTTTGTTTCTAGTAGTCCCTTAATTAAAAATTATTTCTTGAATAAACAAACAGGTGTATAACCATGGTGCCCAAAGTCAATTAAGCCTTAACTACATCTTTTTATACTGACTCTTTCCATCTAGACTGAGAGGATTGTATTTTACTTTTTATATTCTTCTCCTGCTATCCTAACCAAGTATAATCAATAGATATATATGTCACATTACTACCTAAAACAAAGCAACTTTGCCTACCTGTTCAAATTTAAGCAGTGATAGTTAAATACAAATAGTTTACAGAATTATCTCAAGTTTGGAATTATTTTTATCAAAATGATCTTTAATAGAAGCAGGGAAAATATAGTCTGGTCTAAGAAAACAAAGATTCAAATATTAAAAGCCTTTCTTTAATAAAAAAAAGTAACAACACAGAAAAGGAAAACCAATCAGAACGCAGATCAGCAGAAGAATAAGAGCACATGCTTTATGCAATAGTGATGAGAACTTCAAAAATCTTATGGAACGAGACTGAGCAGATGAGATTAATAAGCAGATGTCCCCTGAACTGAATAAACATGAGAAATATGCATTTTTTCTTAGCATAATTTCTTCATTTTTCAAATGCTTTATTAACTTCTTATTTACATAATTCATTTCCGCCAGATTTTGAGTTACAAATTTTCTCCCCATTTTTCCCCTACCTACCACCCCAAAATAGCAATCCCACTGGATATCCCCTCCTCCAATCTGCTCTCTCCCATATTTTCTCCCATACCTCCTTCGACTTCTCCAGTAGGGCATTGTGGATATCTATGCCCCAATGCCTGTATATCTTATTTCCCAATTACATGTAAAATAGTATTAATAATAGTGTGTATGTACATATATATATATATATATATTTTAAACATTTGATTCTAAAACTTTGAATTCCACATTCATTCCCTTCCTCCCTTGTCATCCACCCTTACTAGGAAGATAAGCAGTTCAATATAGGTTGTACATGTGTAGCTAATGCAAAACATTAAAATAGTAGATATACTGTAAAAACTGACTATATTTCCCTCCCTACTATCTCACCTCCCACTTGTTCTATTCTCTACTTTGATCCTGTGCCTTTCAAAAGTGGGTGCTTCCAACTTCCCTCCCCCCCAGCCTGCCCTCCCTTCCATAATTCTCCCTCTCATCCCCTTACTCCCTACTCTCCTGTTTAGTGTGTATTTCATTCCTTCCCCAAGCCAAATTCAATGAGAATAAGGTTGACCTATTCCCTTTTGCCTTCCTATTCTTCCCCTCCATTGTAACCATTTTCCCTTGCCTCTTCTGTATGAGATAGTTTACCCCATTCTGTCTCTCCCCATCTCCTCTCATTATATTCCTCTCTCACCTCTTAATGTAACCTTTTAAGTATCATCCCTTCCTATTAAATTGGTCCTGTGCCCTCTATCTACGTATACCTGTAAACATATATACACACATTCACATATGTATTCATATGCCCATATATAGACATACATATATATATATTTTTTTTCTATTCCCTTCGACTATTTTCATACTGAGAAAAGTTTCATCAGTTACAATTATCATTTTTGCATGTAGGAATGTAAATAGTTCAACTTTGATAAGTTCCTTATGATTTCTTTTCCCTGTTTACCTTCTCATGCTTCTCTTGCTTCTTGTATCTGAATGTCAAATTTTCTATTCAACTCTGATTTTTTCATCAAGAATGCTTGAAAGTCCTCTATTCCACTGAATGACCATATTTTCCCCTGAAACATGATACTCAGTTTTGCTGGGTAGGTGATTCTTGGTTTTAATCCCAGCTCCTCTGCCCTCTGGAATATCACATTCCAAGCCCTTCTATCCCTCAGTGTAGAAGCTGCCAGCTCCTGAGTTATCCTGATTGTGTTTCCACAATATTCAAATTGTTTCTTCCTGGTGCTTGTAATATTCTCTCCTTGATCTGGGAATTTCAGAACCTGGGTATTATCTTCCTAGGGGTTTTCTTTTTGGGATCTTTTTCAGGAGGTGATCGGTGGATTTTTTTAACTTCTATTTTGCCCTCAGGTTCTAAAACATCAGGGCAGTTTTCCTTGAGAACTTCCTGGAAGATGATTTCTAGGTTCTGACTTTGATCATGGCTTTCAGGTAGTACAATAATTTTAAAATTCTATCTCCTGGATCTATTTTCCAGATCAGTGGTTTTTCCAGTGAGATATTTCACATTGCCTTCTATTCTTTTCATTTGTTTGGATCTGTTTAACAGCATCTTGATTTCTTATAAAGTCATTAGCTTCCATTTGCTCCAATTTAATTTTGAAGGAATGATTCTCCTCAGTGAGCTTTTGAGATTCTTTTTCCATCTGGCAAATTTGGCTTTTTAAGACACTCTTCACCTCATTGCATTTTTGAGCCTCTTTTGCCATTTGAGTTACTCTGTTTTTTAAGGTGTTATTTTCCTCAGTCAGACTGTTGACTCTCATTTCATAATTTTCTTTCATCGTTCTCATTTCTCTTCCCAATTTTTCCTCCACTTTTCTTATCTGCTTCTTAAGGTCCTATGGCCTGTAACCAGCTTGTATTTTCCTTTGAAGCTTTTGGTACAGAAGTTCTGACTTCACTGTCTTCTTCCTGTTCCATGCTTTGATTCTTTTTGTCCCCAAAATAGGAGTCTAATGTTGGTTTCTTCTGTTTGCTCTGTTTCTTTTGCCACTCAATTACTTGACTTCTGGGCTTTTTGCCACAGTAGGACTCTGCTAACAGACAGGGGAGCTTCATACCAAATGCTTGGGTTTTCTCAGCTGCCAAAGGTATTAGCTGGTTGCCCTTGCTGAAGCCTCCACAGGCTCTGGCAAGCTGGACATACACCCAAGACCTCCACCCTAGACCGCAATCCAGATCCAAGCAGGTTAAAGCAAGAGCAATTATCCCTCAGACTGGTCACTTGGTCCCCCTACACTCTGCAGGCCAGGAGATGAAGCTGCCACATGGGGCAGCTGCCCAGCCACGGTTCAGCCCCATGCACTCCCAACTACTGGCTCTCAAAGTCCACAGTGCACTGAACTCTCACTTTGTCCTTAGCATCTATGTGTTGATAATTCTGGAAACGGCCACAGCTGCTGGTGATTTGGAGTCCCTCTGGCCACCCACCCTGGGGCTAAAACCTCTGGCTCACAGGGGCCTGGCTGTGGCTCCCAGAGCACTGTGCTGGCCAATTCCTCCTGGCCTGCTAAGCTGTCCTCAGGGAGAGGTTATCTTTTCTGTGTCATTCTGTGGGTTCTGCAGCTCCAAAGTTTGTTCAGAGTACCCTTTTTACATGGATCGGGGAAGGTGGAAACTGGAGCTGCATGGAGGACCTGCTTCTACTCCACCATCTTGACTCCGCCCCGAGAAATATGTTTCTTAACAACACACTGTTAAACCTTTCTCAAATTTTGGTATGATTTTTCTATACAATAACAGTTTTTGAAGAAGGATAAGAAACAACTACATGCTGCTCTAGTTTCCAGCTGTCCAGGGGCTTGGAACTGTGACTTATAACCCAGAGGCCTCATCTGTCCATACTCCTAAATTATCCTTCCTTTTCCTCTCTTGAACCCATCAAAACCAAACTTTTAAGGTAGTTGATTTCATTTAGCTATTAGGAGAGCCAATGATCAGACTAACTCACATAAAAGATATAAATGATCAATTTCATGCAGGGGTTTCTTAACTCTTTTTTGTATCATGGACTCTTTTCACAGTATGATAAAGATTGTAGACTACTTTTCAGAATATATTTAAATGCATAAAATAAAATACATAGAATTTTAAAGGAAACCAATTATACTGAGATGCAGTTATCAAGATTTTTTTTTTAAAACGAGTTCATGGACCCAAGGTTAAGAACTTCTCACTTAATGTGTTAACCATAGTAGAGGTTTTCCTATTTTAAAAAATTAACAGGATAAACTACAGAAGTATCAACCTCTCTTCCCCTTCTAATCCTGCACCTCAACCAGGAAGCACAGGGGGATAGTCAGGTCTGTTTGTGAATGAGGATGGACTCAAATTACAATGGAAAACTTAGACGTAAAATGCCAAATTATTAGAGTAAATTGTAGTAGAAATCACTGGACATTCAACAGACATTTTATGCATATATGTCTACTCAATACATATCTATTTAACATGTCTTCAATACAAGTGAAATTAACTTTCATTTAGACAGATGAAAGAAGAATAAAGTGAAATCTAACATCCAATTAAGTTAAATCGACTAGTGTGTGCTCACAAAACTCAGCCAACTGGACATGGTAGGGGGTTTTTTGAGGTGGGTAATCTTTACACATATAAATTTTTACTCTCCACTACAATTCTACTCTAGGCTATGTCAAAGAAGCACACAGTCAGGCAAGGCCCTCCACCAAGATGCCAAGTAAAGGCTTTGAGAATAGGTCTGATAATGGTCCCCCTCCTAAGGATTGGTCTAATTAGGATAAACAGTGCCAAAACACTGACTCCCAAATATTAAGTTTTCATCACAACTCATGAAGTCTTTCTACCTAGGCACTTAGGGGTTCAGCTCTATCTCAGTGATGGGAGTGTCCACACAGTTAAATCTCAGGCCCTTGAGGTCATTTATTCTATAAACACCTTCCTGGCAAAAGCACCTGTGACTTATATTTTGTTGTTATTCAATCACTTTAGTCATGTCCAACTCTTCATGACCCCCTTGGCAAAGATCCTAGAGTGGTTTGCTATTTCCTGAGGAACTGAAGCAAACAGAGTTAAATGACTTGCTGAGGGTCACATAGCTAGTAAATGTCTGAGGCCAGTAAGATGACTCTTCCTGACTCCAGGACCATAACTCTATCCACTGTGCCACCCAGCTGCCCCATTTATATAGACTTGAGGTTTCCAAAGTACTTTATACAGATTAGTAGAATATTGATCAGCACAAGAATCCTTTGATGTGGGAAGGAATATTATTTAGGAAATTGAGGCTCAAAGATGTTAAGGGACTTGCCCACAGTCACAAAGGCAGTAAGTAAAGACAGTATATTATGACTGTAGCAGTAAAATCAGTGTTCTCAGTCAATAAGCAAGTTTAGAAAGTATAAAATGCCTTCTACGTACTAAGGCACTGCACTTGGTACTGGGAATTTACAGAACCGAACAAGCCCCTGCTTACTGGGAGCTTACATTTCACTAAAGGAGTTACTAATTTGCTAAAAAAATTACTAAAGGGGGCGGCTAGGTGGCTCAGTGAATAGAGCACTGGCCCTGGAGTCAGGATGACCTGAGTCCAAATCCAGCCTCAGACACTTCACACACACACACACACACACACACACACACACACACACACACAAACTAGTCATGTGACCTTGGGCAAGTCATTTAACCCCAAATGCCCTCCAAAAAAAAAAAAAAAAAGAAAATACTAAAGGAAGACCACAAATTCACAAACAGACTGAAGACATATATAAAACATGTGATGGGTGGGCAAGAGAAACATACACCTAGGGGAATCAGGAAAGACTTCTTAGGAAGTGGCAATGGATCTAAGTGTGGAAGGGGAGTTACTGTTTCCAAGACATAAAGGTAAGGAAGAAGAACAGGGAAGGTTTGGGGAAATGGATGGTCTTTGTGAAAGCATGGAGGTTGGAAAAGAATGGTATCTACCAAGAACAGAAGGCACCCTGGCCCTTAGAAAGATGGGCAGGAACCAAACTGTGAAGGGCTTTAAAAAGTCAAATAGAGAAATACCTAAAGGCAAATGAAGAACTACTGAAACTTCCAGAATAGAAGAAAGACATGGCCAGCCCTACAGTTTTGGAATATCTCAGGAGAAGCAGTGTGGTATACTATAAAACATTCTGACCTTGAAGTCAGGCAAGACCTGCCTCCTCTACTTAACAGCTGAGTGAATCCAGGTAAGTCACTTAATTTCTCTCTCTAGTCCTGGCTTCCTCTTCTGCAAAACGGGCCAATAAAATGAAGCATTTACTTCACAGGGTTGTGAGGAAAACATGAGATAAATTAAAGTGTTTGCAAACCTTATTAAAGTCTAGAAAACTGCCAGCTATTCTCATTCCCATTATATGACAACCCTATGTACAAGAGTGGAAAGAATGCTGGATTTAGAGAGAATCTGGGTTCAAACTTCTACTATTTACTACCATTTGCCTTGGGCAAATCACTTAAACTTCTTCAGGCCTCAGTTCCCTCAAACTCAAAGAGAAACTGATCCCTACAGATTACATATTGACTTTAAAAACCATCAGCGAATGTTATATAGTATTTTTATTAATTTTGTTAAATACTTCCCACTTTCATTTTAATCTGCTTTATGCTGAGGCCTGAGTTTGATACCCCTAGACTAGAAGAACTTGGAAGTCACAGGCTCAAAATTTATGATCCTGAGTTCTGTAAAACTTTTGGAACTTGGAGATTTCTCTCTAAAAACAGGCTAGTCCCTCCAACTCTCCCTCACCTCTTGAACTTGATCTTGACCCCCAAGCCCTCATTTTTCTCCCAGTTTATCATGCCTGTTCTCAATTCACTTTCCTCACTTCTCAGCCAGTTCAACAATGGTCATTAGAATGCTGGTGATTAATTTCTTTTTTTTTGGTCAGGGAAACTCAAAGATGGCAAAAAGATGGAGCTATGAACAAAGGCATGGAGGGATTACTACCTATATCAGTAGAAGGGGATGTTGATACTGATGAAATCATAAATCATTTAAGTATTAAGAAGATAAATTCTCAAAATCTGTATTGAATGCCAGCAGAATCAATTTAATAAAGAGAGAACCACCTTTAAGATTCTCTGTACTCTTTACCAAAGTAGGACAAGGATATTAAATACATTAACCAAAGACTAATTTAAAAGCTAATCAGCAATTTTGCAGCTATGAGGTTAAAACTCAGAAGAGACAGAACTAGAAGATGGGCACAGCATTTACATTATAATATAAATTAAGCTGGACAAAGACAGATACAATGCATGGAAAAACAGGTTTGGCACTGATTAAGGAAGAGAATCAAGAGAAATGATATGAAAAAACTCAATTGATTTTTAAGGTAAAAAAAGTTTTTATTCTAATGCTATCTTGGAAAATTTTACAAAAACATATTCAAGATATATTAAAGTTAGTGTCATAAAAGACATCATTATGGATCAGGCATTGTTATATTTTCTCAACTAAAAAAGCAATATATTTCTGCAATCTTTGGGGGAAATTTTTTTAAACATTTCATGATGTACTAAGTACTTCCAATGTTGGAGATACTGCATTAGAACCTGGCTTCCAGGTTCTTAGATTTTTCTCCTTTTCTTGCCAATACTCTAAATATTCCATAATAATGTACAGTCTTGGTTATTTTGGAACAGTTGATTATGCCATAGGCATACAGCAGAGAATCTGAGTTGAACGGGACCTCAAAGGCCATCTAGTCTATCTCATACTTAAACAAGAATCCACTCTGTAATATCCCTGTCTGGTAGCCACCGTATTTTTTAAAGATCCACCTCCCTCAAGATTGTAGAGACCCACTACTTCCCACCTCTTTCCACTTTAGGATGGCTCTAGGACCTTCACCCTTACAATAAAGGCTAAATGTGCCTCCCTGCAACTGCCAGCCTAATCTCTCTTCCACATTAAAGTCTTTCAAATACTTCAGAGAGCTAGCATGTCCCCTTGAGTTTTCTCTTCTCCTCTCCAGCACAAACATTCATCCCCTTTTCCTCCACTGATTTTTATGTAATGTGATCTGTTTCATTTTACACGACTTTACAAAAACCACTGAAAGTGGCTCAACGATTTTAGTTGAGTTCATTCAATAACTGTGGATGTAGTTCATCTAAGCCTGGTAACTAAATCAAAGGTAGTTAGGTGCTCTCTTAGTCTTTTTTCATTTTATCCTTTCCAATCCCATGATCACCATCCTTGGCAAAGAAAAAAAGAAAGCATAATAAGGGTAGATTACCTCTGCCTTCTCTCCACCTCTTGCCACCATTATTCCATCCCTCTTAATTCATATTCCTCTGTTCTTTTTCTTGATCTTTCTCTTTTTCAGAGTATAGTTAAAAGGATTTTTGTGGTTGTCCTTAAATTTCCTTATCAGTCACAGCTCATTCTGAGCTTTAACACTCTTGATATTATTTTTACTGTACCATGCCAGGCCTCTGTATAAGTTATCTGCATTTCATACATCTTAAAATAATTTTAATTAGTTCTTGTATAAACCACCTGGTTCTTTAAAATTCTCCCCTTTTTCTTCCTCAGAATACTTATTTTCTGTTTCTTCAGAATTTCATTCATGAGAACTTTCTTTCTCTAATGGACTGACTTCCCCTCTTAGAATTTTAGTGTCTTTGAAATTTGGTCTCCTAAAATCTAGAGTGCCTACCAGACTATGCTTTCCTCACCTTTTTTATCACAAATTCTAAGGATGAATGGTCACTTCCCTACAACATTCTCATCATTTACACCCTTGCAACCTTTTCCTTTTTACTGGTAAGAACACACATAATAGCAATCCCCATGGTTGGTTTCATCACCTTCTGAAGAATGAAATCATCAAGATACTGTTAGTCATTCCGATTTGGGCAGAGAAAGCTCCAACAGACATCTAGATGACTGTGAAACTGCCCATGACTACAAGTATCATGTCATCATTCTAAGCTCATGATCTATTTCCCAAACTCATCAATTTCCTTTCTGGACAGATTATGGTATTATGTGATACTACCACATGTTTCTGGTTCGGTTGAAATTCAAATATACCTTCCCTACCACACTTTCTTTCTCTGGGTTCTTGAAATGTCTGATATAAGTATATCTTCTTAATATACAATTGTTACTTTACAGTGACCCAACAGTATGACTCCAATTCAGAAACATAATATACCGACTAGGTACCATACAAACAACTGACAAATATTTGCTACTCATTCTAATCACATTATTTAATGTTTCATAAAATTCCCATCTTCAGTCAACTTGATGGTAAACTCATGAAGGCAAGAAAAGTGTGGCATCAGGGTACTTAGATTTGAGATCCCTCACCTTTTTAATAAAATACAAGCAATCAATAATTTATCTGCTTTAGGATTTTTATTGTCTTCAGGAGTAAATGTTTAACTAGTGATCACAGGACTCATAAAGGAGCTTTTGATATCACTTAGTCCACAAATTTTTAAAAAAGAGCCCCAGAATAGTTAAATACTCATCTATTGGTTGATAAAAGGTAGTAAACAACAGAGCTACAACTCCGAGTCAGTTTTCCTAACTCCAAATTCAGTGCTCTGTTGACTACCTCAGGCTGCATCTCTATCCAAACTCAAATATTAATGCTTTTATAACTGTTAAGAATTTCCAACTGCATTTATTAGTGAAGCAGGTTTAAGGAAACTCAAAGTTTGTCCCTTGGGGAAGGAAATACCAAAGTTACCCACTCAAAAAAGGTATACTAATGACATTTGCTTAAGGTTCTCCATAAAATATTCTCCTCTTTACCCTAGAAGTCTAAAAAGTGAAACCTAGCTAATTAACTTCTTTGAGGTATATTATGAATGTACTGACACTTTTTAATGTCAGAGAAAGAGGGGGAGAAGAGAAGGAGATCACCAGTCATAACTAAAAAGCTACGGTGTCAAGGTTCAATTAAAAACTGACATTGCTGGGGTTCAAATCCCTGTCCCCAAGATCTTTATTTAAATTGGCAAATTAGGTTACATATCCAATTCAGCTGTGTGAATCCCAGGAGCAAATGGAAGCTAATGACTTTAAGAGAAACCAAGATACTATAAAACAGATCCAAATAAATAAAAAAATAGAAGGCAATGTGAAATATCTTATTAGAAAAACCAATGACCTGGTAAATAGATCCAGGAGAGATAATTTAAAAATTACTGGACTACCTGAAAGCCATGATAAAAAAAAAAAAAGAGCCTAGAAATCATCCTTCAAGAAATTCTCAAGGAAAATTGCCCTGATATTCTAGAAACAGAGGGCAAAATAGAAATTGAAAGAATCCACCAATCACCTCTTGAAAAAGATCCCCAAAAGAAAACTCCTAGGAATATTATAGCCAAATTCCAGAGTTCTCAGGTCAAGGAAAAAATATTACAAGCTGCCAGGAAGAAATAATTTGGATATTGTGGAAACACAATCAGGATAACACAGAATCTGGCAGCTTCTACATTGAGGGATGGAAGGGCTTGGAATAGGATATTCTGGAGGTCAAAGGAGTTAGGATTAAAACCAAGAGTCACCTACCCAGCAAAACTGAGTATCATGTTTCAGGGGAACATATGGTCATTCAATGAAACAGAGGACTTTCAAGCATTCTTGATGAAAAAACCAGAGCTGACCAGAAAATTTGACTTTCAAATACAAAAACAAGAGAAGCATGAGAAGGTAAACAGGAGAAAGAAATCATAAGGAACTTATTAAAGTCAAACTATTTACATTTCTATATGGAAAAAATGATAATTGAGTCATGAGACTTTTCTCAGTATGAGGATAGTTGAAGGGAATGTATATATATATATATATATATATATATATATATACACACATATACACATATGTATGTATAGGAGGATGTATGTGTGTATAAATACATATGTGAGTGTGTGTATATATGTGTGTACATGTATACATAGACAGAGGGCACAGGACCAGTTGAATAGGAAGGGATGATATTTTAAAAATAAAATTAAGAGGTGAGAGAGGAATATACTGGGAGAAGGAGAAAGGGAGAGACAGAATAGGGTAAATTATCTCATATGAAAGAGGTTAAGAGAAAACTGTTACAATGGAGGGGAAGAACAGAAAGGTGAAAGGGAATGGGTCAACTTCACTCTCATTGAATTTGACTTAAGGAGGTATTAACATATACACTCAAGTGGGTATTTTACTCTACAGGAAAGTAGAAGGGAAGGGGATAACAAGGGGGATGACAGAAGAGAGGGCAGATTGGGGGAGAATATAGTTAGAAGCAAACACTTTTGAAAAGGAACAGGGTCAAAGTAGAAAACAGAATAAGTGGGGAAGAGGAATAGGATGGAGGGAAACACAGTCTTTCACAATATAACTACTATGGAAACGTTTTTGTATAACTACACATGTACAACCTATGTTAAATTGCTTGTCTTCCCAGTGGGGGTGGGTAAGGAGAGAAGAAGGGAAAGAATCTGGAAATCAAAGTTTTAAAAACAAATGTTTTTAAAAAATTGCTTTTTACATTCAACTGGGAAATAAGGTATACAGGCACTGGGGTACAGAAATCCATCCTGCCCTACTAGAAAGTTGGGAGGTATGGGGGAGTGTAATAGTAATGGAATATAAAGATCCCCCTGTATTGGGGGAAATCAGTAGGCTCTATATCTTGGGGTAGGGGAAAGATGGGAAGAAAATTTATAACTCAAAGTCTTGTAGAAATGAATGTTAAAAACTAAAAATAAATAAATAACAGTTTAAAAAAAAAAGAAGTTTCAGCAGAACAAGGGACAGGAAAATGGAGATGATTCCAAGCTACACACCTGTAAAGTGGGTCTGGACTAGAAAGCCCTTGCCCATAGTCAAGATTCATGCTAGAGCGTATATACTTAGAATTCTCTGCCTGCTATTCTCCTTAACCAATTGCTTAAAAATAAATAAGGTAGCCTAAGCTTCTTTGTGACAGGTCCTCTTTCTAGAGCTTCACAATACTCTCTCCTTAAGCTTTCTTCTTTTTCTTCCAATCTCTTCCTATTCGTTTTCTTCATTTTACCCCATTTCTGTCCAATACACTTTTCTACTGCCCAACACACCTTTCCTACAACCTTGCCTCTCCTTTTCCTTCTATTTTAGGTTCAACATGGAAAAACTCAAGTTAATTAGGAAAATGGGTAAGATATATAAATATTAAAGAAAACCAAGTGAAAATAGGTTTATATGATCATAAGGATTAGAAAAATGAATCTGTTATTTAGGTATTTTTTTTTAATTATAAGGCAAGGTGGATTTCTATATAAATGAAAAATTTCCGGTAGAAATTGGGGGGTGGAAATAAAATAACTTTCAAAATGAACATCAACAAGATTTTTTTTTTAAATAAAAAATGTCATTATGGCCTCTGTTGACAATTTTATAAAACCATATACTAGCCTCTTAAATTTCTAACATACAGCAAATATTATATTACCCAAGAACTAAAGTAAGACATTTATTTTTTATCTAAGTAAAACTACGCTAAGGAAAATAAAGGAAAAAGAAGGCATACACTTGTAAATCTAATCAAACAAAAATGAAATGACATAGGAAAGCACTTAACTAGTGGTTATGACTAGCTGACATAGGAAAGCACTTAACCATATAGGACTAAAATAAATTATTCCTAAATAACACTCATGAAAATATCATGGCTGTTATTCTCACTGTCTTAACAGCATTACTACACACATTACAGCACATTGCTTTTTTTGAAAAAGCAAATGAATTGGCATGGAAAATAAGTAAATTACTAATCATAAATGAGCAGAGATAAAATTGCATCACACTATCACGTAGTTACCTTAAAGACCATTCAAAATTAAAAGGTTCTAATAGTTAACTTTATATTTCAGTAAAAAAAAAGGACAAGAGTCAATATATTTGAACATTTTCACAAATATCAAACTTTTACCTAGTATGTTTCTATTGCAAAAAAAAATTATTTATATTCCATCAACTTTTATTTTTAATTTTTCTTTTCTGGAACAAGAGCTCCTAACAGTTAAAGGCAGTCACATTTTTATTATACTTAAGATCTACTATAACAATTATTTACTTCATAATTATAAAAGATTACATTTGAAATTTTACCTGAAAGCTCCATAAAGTGGTCTGTACCAACAGACAAATGAACAAGGAGTAAAAAGCATGAACCAGAGGATACTCAATCCAAAATCAACCCCTCTTCCAGGCTCAACACAAAACCAAGCCAGGCATCCAAAGATATTTAGGAACAGTGTTACAGCATGGACTGTGGAATCAAAAACACAGAAAGACAATTTAACTCAACATATCTGAGTTCATTGCATAAGTATCATAAATTTTGAAAAACCACTTCCTAATACAAAATACTTTAAAATGACACCCTATACAATTTCCAAATGTTCATTACATGTCAATGGATGTCTCATCATATATAGATATGTCTTCCAAAGGTATAAACTACAAGCCCTCTCCACCTTCTTCTCCTGTGGGACCCTTGCTCATGGGGTCCTCAGACATACTCTCTGGAGGGTCTTACCCCATGTGCTGGAGTCCTTCCTCTGGTTCTTTTAATATATTATAGATATCCTGTCATGGCAATTAGGCTGTCCATCTATTATATCCTTCATCTTCTATACAAGACCTGTAGAGCCCTAAGCCTAAACTTCTTTTTGATAGGTGCTGTTAGGACCTTGCACTAACAAATGCTGGGTGAATTGAATTTTCTAACTGCACAAATCTTATGGAATCTTTGACAATTCTCAAAAAACATTCATAGTAATAATCTGAATCTTCCATTGATCTCTGGGTCACCTGAAATTTTGACTCTTTTAAAATTATGGTCTTTGATTCATATATAGCATAACTGGGGAAATTCTAGCATTAAAGTGTTCCTAAAATATTTATTTTTTTCTTAACAATTTGAATATACAGGCAGAATATCAAGGTATTAGAATATTTAGCATAGATTCTGTTGCCCCTATAATGGTAACAAGTGGTACTGTCACACTAGGCCAGTCCCATGTTTTATAATATGTGCCCTTAAAGAAAAGGTCCTTCCCCCCAAAGATCCTTTCCTTTTTCCTTAGGCCTTTAACAATGTCTAAACTAGACAAAAGCATCTTGTCAAATAATTACAAAGTCTTGTTGATGGTTAGTGTTGAGGGCAGGAAATAGGGTTATTCCTAGACATAGATTTGTCCAATGCAACTTGCAAAAAGGGTCTACAGTTTTTCTCCCCAGAAACTGGGAGTTTCTCCCCAGTATTAGGAGGCAGCACAGTCTAGATTCCAGTAGAAAGAAAATGAGACCAGGACTTTTTATTTCAAAACACAGGACCTCATTCTAGTCTTAGTTTTAATACTCTATGATCTTGGTCATATCACTTCACTACTCTGAGCCTGTTTTCTCATTTGCAAAACAAGATGGCTGAGTTAGATAAATCCTCTCTTAGGTCTCTCCTAGTTTTCAAATTCTATCAAGCCTACTCTGAAAACTTCTTACAAAATGTTTGTTATAAAAAAAATCCACTGGCAAGGACCACGTCATAGTCCAACTACACCAAATTCTTTATTATGTTTCAAATTTTCATTAGCAAAAATCATCAATTCTGAAGACATGATAAAGTCATACATTTGGGGAAAATCTCAATGATGTTTTCTAGCAAATCCATTTTTTTTTTTTTGCTTTTTGGAGGGTGGAAGACAGGGCAATTGGGGTTAAGTGACTTGCCTAAGGTCACATGGCTAATAAGTGTGTCAAGTGTCTGAGGCCAAATTTGAACTCAGGTCCTTCTGACTCCAAGGTGGGTGCTCTATTCACTGTACCACCTAGCAGCCCCAAATCCATGGTTCTTAAAGGCTTAAAGTGAAAATGTACATTTCCATTACTGTGGTCAACTTTTCTTAATTTCTATCATTACTCTCAAAGATTGTGCAAACTCTTAAATACAGCTCATTGCTTTTATGACAAAATAGGAATCCGTACAAAACAGGATAATGCCATCACTGGGCCAAAAGATCTAAACTAATTCAGTAAACAACTCTGTGCCCTCACATATTGAATGAAAGCAGAGGTTAAAGTTACCAAATGAAATCATCTATTATTCCCCAGTCCAACAAAGACACATAATATACATTTATTTGAAGAGAAAACAGTACAAGGAACCTTAAAAGCTCTTCAAGTTAAAACTAAGTGAGGAATCAAAGTTATCAGAGCAGAGGACCACATAAGAGCTGGAAGGGCCCTTAGAAGTCACTGAGTCTACCTCCCTAATGTTATAGATGAGGAAACCAAGGCCTAGAAAAAGCCTCTGGTGTCAGACACACAAGCCTAAGACAAAATTGAACTGAGGTATCCTTGACTCCAGGTCTAATGCTCTTTCGAGTATACCACAACAATACATCGCTATAGATCAAAATACTCTTAGAACATGACTTAAAGGTTATTTTTGACCCTTTAAACTGTATCTTAAAAATCTTATGGGTAGAAAAATATTTTCTTGGACCAAACCTGTGATTTCAATGATGCAGGGGATATCTAAGGGTAGAAACTTGCTCTACCAATGCAAATCAATAGGCATTCTTCAACTTATAGTCTTAGAGCACTGTCAGCAACACTAAGAGATTAAATCATTTGCCAAATATCACACAGCTAGGGTATATATCAGTGGTGAGGTTTAAATCCAGGTCTTTCAAAAACACATATCCACTACACATTGTGCTACTGTTAACAGCAAGCACCTTAGCATATCTAGGACGGTTGCTAGCACAGTTACCAGAGAAAGGAGCACCAACATGTGGGTTTTCAAAGCCGAGGGACTCAACAGCTACCCAGAGTCTCATCTGTCCAAATCACACAACTCTTCCCATAAGTGAACCCCAAAGCAAAACCTCATCTCAGAGTATATATACCCTTCTTCAGGGTCAGAGGACATGACCCGCTGCCTAATTACAAAATAACAAAAGGTTACCCTCCTAAAAAAGAAGCCTCCCCCTAATCAAGCCCCTCCTGTTGGGTTCCACTTGAGGCCCATTAAGGGGCAGGGAAGATCTTCAAATTGCCTTACCTTTATTCTCACTATTGTGAAATTTTATTTAATGTATATATTTATGTGAATATATATATATCATATATATTACATATATAATTTCTTGATTCTAATATATAATGTAACATAAAAATAAAACTACCTGTATCTCCTTAAAAACTGGAAATTTCAGGAAAGTTATGCTATACTATCAAAGACATTTACAAAGTAGCTCAAAATTTACAAAGAACATACAAATTACCGCATCTGATCTTCAGACAACTTTGGGAGATAGATACTACAGAGAGAAGTATCTTAGGGATAAATAAAATGCAGCCAGGATTGTTAAGTGACCAGTCCATATTCACAAATGAATATGTATTTATAAAAAGGACTGCAACACAGGTCTCTCCAGATTTCATGTTCATTGCTCTTCTCACTACACCATGCTGTCTCCCATTAAAAAATTAAATAACTTTATGCTGGAACAGAAAGACAATATATGGCATCTATGTAATTCAGCCAGCTCTTACTGCTACAGTATCATTTAGTAAATTACTCCAAAGTAGTTAGTATTCTTTTTTTCACACACATTCTTTTTTTTTTTACCCTCCAGAAACACCTATCCATAATTAAATCCTTTAAGATTTCCCCCCCTAGATTTAGTTTGTGATTTCCTTATGAAGTATTTTGAATTTTGTAGTTATCTCTGTCAAATCTTGAGGACATGAGACAATTCTTTTATAGCCTTATCTCCCAGCCCATTTGAAAGGATTTTTTTAAAAAAATATTGATTCAATTCTTTCCATGCACACAAGAGGTACCATAAGATGTATCATAGGTTTTAAAGTTAATGCAAAACATTTGTAAAAAAAAAAAGCATACATGGAGAAAATCCCCTATTAATACAATTTCTATGAAGAGATTTCTGGGGAAATATTCCAATAATCCCTAAACATAAGTATGATCTCAATAATACATAGGCATATCAAAGACTTGGGATTTAGTTAGTGTGGGAACTGCTTCCATCAATGCAGGTCATAAGTCATTTAAAATTTTTTTAAATTGCCTGCAGCTTAAAGGGGTTGTTGCCCAAGGTCACAGCCTATTATCCAAAGACAGAATTTGAATCCAGATCTTTCTCAGTCCTAGTCAAATAATTAACTATGCCACACTGCTTACTGATAAGATTTAAAGGAGACAAATCTACTTTCTTTGTACTTGATTTACTTCTTTCATCCATTTCCTACAATACCTATCCTTTTTTCCCACGTCCCTCCCACTTCAATAAGTTCTAGAACCAGGATCAAGTCAACTTAGCCATTGTTCCTAATAGGAATCTACATGCATCTGCTTCCCAAAGGCCCCACTCACCACCCTCAAAATTTAAGACCAAACTGCTTCTCCCTGACCACCACTCTCTTTTTTGCATCCCTCTCCCCCATTAGAAAGCAAGCTCCCGGGGGCCAAGATCTGACTTGGATTTTGTATTTGTATCCCCAAAGTTTGGTGCATATAAAGAGCTTAATAAATGCTTTTTCATTCACCCATGTGTGTTACAGAGGAAAGAGATTAACTATTATGGAAAAGGGTTCTCTTCACCATAAAGTAAGGACTGGATATGTGTCACAATTTTTCCCTAAGTCAGAACCAGAAAAGGAATTTTTGCTCTCCCTGGGTTCATAGTCAGGTTTACAGCTATATCACGAATAGGGCTGGGAAGGATATTCAGAATATTCTTATCCATCTTAAGAAAAATGCAAACACTTGTCAGTTTCTGTGGCAAAACCATCTGTTTCTGCAAAGTTACTTCTCACTATGTATCACATTAATCTTGTTACTAAATGATATGTTTCATGAGATGCCAAGAAATTCATTAAGGCAGAGAACATAAAACTAGTAAGGCGAATTTCTTCCATAATAAATTATATCTTTTATCTTTAATAAAATATACTTATATAAGGTTGAATGGACACACATATGAAATTTCTACCCTTTACATTAGAATGGATAAAAATGATGAATTTTTAAGAGTTCAACACAGGAACTAGGATGTCAATAAAAACAGAAATACTTAAAATAATAATCGCTTAAGACAAGGGATCCAAACTCTTCTTTTCAAATCCATAATGGCCTCATTTAAATAAACAATGTGACTATTCTATCAGGCAGGAATTGTGGACTCACAATTTAAGGGAAAGAAGGACTTTATCTATACTTAAAGAAAGAACAAGAAAACAAATTTGATCTATCAATATTACAACTTGTGAAGAAACAAATCTGACCTAGGAAAAGTAATGTATGAGCTACAGTTCTACTGTTCACCTAGGGAAAAAATATCAGACACTTCCTCCAACTAACTTAATGAGTACTATGCTTCTACAAGTTCTCCTACTGCCTTTTACTAGTGCCAATGGCTGGCTGGCATCAGATACCAACCAGTACCAAGACTAAACAGAACTCAACAAGGACGCTCCAAGAAATTCTCAAGGAAAATTGCCTTGATGTTTTAGAACCAGAGGGCAAAATAGAGGTTGAAAGAATACAGTGATCACCTCCTGAAAAAGATCCCAAAGAGAAAACTCCTAGGAATATTATAGCCAGGTTCTGAAATTCCCAGATCAAGAAGAGAATATTACAAGCATCCAGGAAGAAACAATTTGAATATTGTGGAAACACAATATTACAAGCATCCAGGGAGAAACAATTTGAATATTGTGGAAACACAATCAGGATAACACAGGATCTAGCAGCTTCTACCCTGAGGAATTGAAGGGCTTAGAATGTGATATTCTGGAGGTCAAAGGAGCTGGGATTAAAACCAAGAATCACCTACCCAGCAAAACTGAGTATCATGTTTCAGGGGAAAATATGGTCATTCAGTGGAATAGAGGACTTTCAAGCATTCTTGATGAAAAAACCAGAGTTGAATAGAAAATTTGACATTCAGATACAAGAAGCAAGAAAAGCTTGAGAAGGTAAACAGGGAAAAGAAATCACAGGAACTTATCAAAGTTGAACTATTTACATTCCTACATGGAAAAACGATAATTGAAATGGATGAAATTTTTCTCAATATGAAAATAGTTGAAGGAGGGTATATGGGTATATGAATACAGACGTGAATGTGTGTATATACGTTCACAGTATACACAGATAGAGGGCACAGGACCAATTTAATAGGAAGGGATGATACTTAAAAGGTGAAATTAAGAGGTGAGAGACGAATATGAGAGGAGATAAGGAGAGACAGAATGGGGTAAACTATCTCATATAGAAGAGGCAAGGGAAAATGGTTACAATGGAGGGGAAGAACAGGAAGGCAAAAAGGCAAAACCTTATTCTTATTGAATTTGGCTCAGGGAGGGAATGACATACACACTAAATAGGGTATCTCACCTTACAGGAGAGTAGGGGGGAAGGGGATGAGAGGGGGGATCATGGAAGGGAGCGCAGGCTGGGAGGGGAGGGAAGTTGAAAGCACCCACTTTTGGAAAGGGACAGGATCAAAGTAGAGAACAGAACAAGTGGGAGGTGGAGGTAGGATGGGAGGGAGGGAAATATAGTCAGTCTTTTACAATATATCTACTATGGTAATGTTTTGCATAGCTACACATGTACAACCTATACTGAACTGCTTATCTTCCCAGTAAGGGTGGGTGACAAGGGAGGAAGAGAAGGAATCTAGAATTCAAAGTTTTAAAATCAAATGGTTAAAAATATATAAATACTATTTTACATGTAATTGGGAAATAAGATATACAGGCATTGGGGCATAGGGATCCACCATGCCCTACTGGAAAAGTCGAAGGGGGTATGGGAGAAGATATGGGAGAGAGCAGATTGGAGGAGGGGATATCCTGTGGGACTGCTATTTTGGGGCAGTGGGTAGGGGAAAAATGGGGGAAAAAATTGTAACTAAAAATCTGGCAGAAATGAATGATGTAAACCAGAAGTTAATAAAGCATTTGGGAAAAAACAACAACAACAGGGAGTTCTATAAAATATAGTGCAACTTTTGGCTATAGCTAAAGACAGTATGATGGTATATTTTAGGATCCCGGGCTATAATTCTTCCACTAAAGTCCTTCATCAGTGGTCTCATCCCTGGTTCTTAAAAGCTATGCCAGTTAAGCACAAACTTGGCAGATCTTATCAGAATGAAAAGACTTCAGGTACATTCAGCAGCAAATATGTACCTTTCATCTGAGGACCAATTAAGTGAAATTCAGAAAGACTCATCACCAAAGATTTTTTGGAGAGGGGCAGAACAGAGTATAGCAACTAATGAAGGAATTACAATCTGAATTAATAAAAGTGGTGACCACCCTAATAAAAACTTTGATTCTTGAAATTTTAAAGTAAATATTACAATTATTTTGGAAATGCTCTGGACACCTCTGACAAAAACCAGAGGTTTAATCCAGGGGTGTTGAGCCTGCAGCCTCAAGGCCATATGTGGCCCTCTAGATCCTCAAGTGAATCCTTCACTTCACAAGTTTGGATTCGGTCAAAGGGCTGTACTTGAGGACCCAGAGGACCACATGTGGCCTCAAGGCCACAGGTTCCCTACCCTTAATAATCAATGGTACTTCTTCCACTAATGAAAATACATTTACTTTTCTAAAAAAATACTACAGTATCTGATTAGAGTAGAAGCTATGGTAAAAGATTCAGTTTATTCTACCGTCAAGTATTTTGACTCCATTGTTGAAAAAAGTCACGAGAGCCACGTTTAACACAAATAAAAAATAACTGTGCGTTCTTCTGCACAAAAATAACACTATAAGCTATCTTTAATGCTATTTTAAAAATATATAATCACTACATGGAAAATACATTTTGAAAGAAGGAATTGTTACAAAATTGTTACACCTATCATATGCTAGGGCAGTTCTATACACATTTTTCCTCAAAAGAGTTCAAGTCTTTCCCACTTTTTCCCACTAAAATTAAACAAATGCTTAAATAAAAATAGTTCTCTCTGGCAAAGATAATCATTATCATTTGTATTTACAACTCTAAAGTACATCAGTATGTCTTGGATCTTGAAGTTGAGATTTGGTCTTTTAAAAAAAGAAAATTCTGGGGTGGCTAGGTGGTGCAGTGAATAGAGCACCGGCCCTTGATTCAGGAAGACCTGAGTTCAAATACAGCCTCAGACACTTAACACAAAAAACTAGCTGTGTGACCTTGGGCAAGTCACTTAACCCCAACTGCCCTGCCTTCTCCCCCTCCAAAAAGGAAATAAAAAGAAAAAAAAGGATAATTTTAATATGAAAACTTTATAACTTGAGTCTTAAAATGGAAATGTTAGATTTTGATGAAAAAATAAAAAGTCCATACAAATTGTATGGTTTGTTCTATACTCACACATCCATAAGTAGTACATAATCTTTACTGTCTTCTGAAATTCTACAGGGATGTCTACAGAAAAATCCTGATAGAAACAAGGTCCCACTGGAAAATTCCCAGGAAGAGGCGGCCAATTATTTTTTCTGCCTGCAAATGAAAGAAGCAAGTAATTTTAAAACAATGCCACACCTGTTATTCTTATTTAGTACATCACATCAAAGAGATCTATTTTTCATTTAAAATATGTCTTAGCTTACTTACTCTACAAAACATGTAACTTCACAAGAGTGGTTACTGAGCTCTAATGGAGACTACAGATCTGCTACAACTGAGGGGTAGTCAGTATGCCTTTTCCTCAAGTTGCTTTGCCTAAAAACAAATTACATGGCACTCAACCTCCTGGGATTAGCTTCCTCCAACTGAGTTAACTTGGTTATGATTCACATCCTTTACAGAGTACACACTTGAAAGCTCTTGTAGTATAACAATACCTGTCAGAACTTATATTTCAATGAAATAGTTTTTGAGAATCCAAGGTCACCTTCATGACAAAGAATTATCAGAGTAGCAGGTTACAAAAAATACATCTGCCTCATGATTTCTAATCATTCTGCAAACTAAGTGTGGTTAACTACATATTTCAATGTCCATGCCTCCAAAAATGCCAAATGTTATCAAAACTTTAACAGAACACCACTTCTGAACAACACACTGGAAATTAAAATCTTTAAAAGAGAAATCCTTTGTAATCTCATATCATTCCTCTCCAAAATTTCTCTAACCTGACAAGAAAACCCTTCATCCTATAAGCTCACTCTAGGCCCCAAATCCACACATTCAAGGTACCTTCTGCCCCTGTGGCCTCCTCCTCTGATTGCATTGCTCCTCCCACAACCACAATTTAATGAAGGCACCCAGGCAGCCACATCTCAATTCCTTTCTAGGTTTCAGGAATTTCTCTACCATGTTCAAGTACCTTCAAGTGTTTCATGTTTAATACTCTCCCCTACCTTTTCAGCTTCTTTCTATGTGTACTCTTCACACAGTAGAATGTAAAACTTCCAACTCTTTGTTTCTGCTTCTGTCTGTATTACCAGCACTTAGAATAGTGCCTGACACAGTGTGAACTTAATAAATGCTTGCTGGCTGACTGGCCTCTCTGAAAATGGATACCCCACAGAAATCTGAAACATGTCCAAAATGAAACTCATTATCCCTTCCCCTAAGCTCTACTCTCTTCCTAACATCACTATTACTATTATCAAGGGCACTGCCAGCTCCCAATCACCTAGCCTCACACCCTGTCATTATCAACTCCTCCCACTCTCTCATCCCACCCCTCTCCCTGCCTCAAGTGTCTCCCCTCTCCAATCCATCCTCCACTGAACTGTTAAACTAATCTTCTTAAAGTGAAGGTCTGACCAAGTAACTCCCCTATTCAATAATCTTTAATGGCTCCCTATTATTCCCAGGATCAAATACCAAATTCTTTGACTTTAAAACCTTTCATAACTAGGTATTTCCAGTCTTCTTAAACCTTACTCTCTACCACATACTCTGCAATATACTGACACTAGCCCTCTTGCTCTTTCTTGCACAAGACACTTCCTTCCCATCCCTCTAACCTGGGCATTTTTATTGGCTATTAATTCTCCCCTTCCTCATCTCTGTCTTCTGACTTCCTTCAACTCTCAGCTAAAGTCCCACCTTCTCCAAGAAATCTTTCTCAATCTCCCTTTATTCTAGTACCTTTCCTCTGAGATTATCTCTAACTTATCCTGTATATATCTTGTCTTTACAGTTAGACGGCAAGCTTTTTTGTTGTTGTTGTTTCTTGGAGGGAAATTGGGGTTAAGTGACTTGCCCAAAGTCACATGGCTAGTGTGTCAAGTGTCTGAGGCCGGATTTTAACTCAGGCCCTCCTGACTCCAGGGCTGATGCTCTATTCACTGCACCACCTAGCCACCCCAACAGCAAGCTTCTTGAAAGAAGGGGCTGTCTTTTGCAATTTTTTGTACCCCTAGCATTCAGCAAAGTACAAGGCAAATATCAGGCACTTAATAAATGCTTGTTGGCTTAATATTTTCAGTACCGCTGGTTGGTGAGTTCATCCCACTTACACTCACATTCAGGATTGCTAACTGTATTTGCCTCAATCCTATTCACTTAAATTTATCCTTCTCTTTCACTACGTCCCTCAGTCCTCAAGAATCTTATTTCCTTCTGAGCACTGCCTCCCTTAATCTGTCTGTCCTCTTATCCTTTTCCCTTCCTTGGCTAAACACTTTTCCCTCCTACTTCCCTGCTGGAAAAAACAAATTTCTGTTATTTTAACATAAATTCATGAGCATTTTGTGCATTCTAATTCTGCACCAAAGGCAGTTTAGTAAAAAATTATTTTTAAGTAATTTCAGCACAATTTAAAAAAAACCTTCACATAATGGTCACATATCCCACTTTTTTCCCTCCAAAAAAAATGGCACAAATTCTGCAACAATTATTCAGTGAAATTCAGCATTTAAATAGTTTCTTTCTGGCTGCTCACAATATTTTCTGCTTGACTTAGGAGTTCTGGATTTTGGTTATAATATTCCTAGGAGTTTCCATTTTGAGATATCTTTCAGGAAATGACTGGTGGATTCTTTAAAGTTCTACTTTGCCCTTTGGTTCTATGATATCTGGGCAGTTTTCCTTTATAATTTCTTGAAATATGATGTCTAGGCTCATGGGTTTCTGGTAGTACAATTATCCTTAGATTAAGTCTCCCTGACCTATTTTCCAGGACAGTGATATTTCACATTTCTTTTCTTTAGTCTTTGGAATCATTAGCTTCCATTTGGCCAATCGTAATATTTAAAGAATTATTTTCTTTAGTGAGGTTTTGTACCTCACAAGCTGTTAATTCTTTTTTCATAATTTTATTGCATAGCTCTCATTTCTTTTCCAATTTTTCCTCTACTACTCTTATTTATTAAAATCTTTTTTTTGTTGGCTTTTTTCTTTTAATCCCTTTAACTCTTCCAGGGATTTTTGTAGGACTTGGATCCAATTTGCATTCTTCTTTAATGCTTTGTTTGCAGATGTTTTTAAGTCACGTTTTCTATGTTTGTGTCTTGAGGTTCCCTGTCACCATAGTAGCTTTTTATGGTTCAGGTTTTTATTTGTTCATTTTTCCAGCATATTTCTTGACTTTGGACTTTTATATTACTGATGGGTCCTTAAAGTTTTCAGTTCTTCCAAAATGATAAGATCTGGGGAGAGGTCCATTCATTGCCCTCCTGGTCTGAGCCCTGCAAGTTCTTGACCCATTTTGGGTCTGTTCACTTATGCTGGTTCAGTTTCTATAAACTGCTGCTGGATTCAGTCACTGTTAGCCTGCTAGAAAGTTTGGCAAGTTCAGAGCAAAGGAACTGCTGACTACCCCCTTGGAATGCATTGGAGACCTTTTTGGTCTCCTGCCCTGGTTTATTCCATTGCAGGCTTATGAGTAAGACTAAAGGCTAGAACTGAGACCCCTCTCTGTTCTTGGGATCAGACTGACAAAGCAATTTTTGGAACTTCTTCTGTTTCTTACACTCAAAATCACAACTGCTCCTCTCTACCAGAACTGTGACCCAGAAATGAATAATGGGTGACAGAACTGCCAAATATCAACTGTTCCTACTCCTAAGTGCTAGTAAAGGAGTTCCCTGGCGTTCAGTTCCCTTCCTGGGGCCTGGGTTGCTCCCCATTGCTGCTGCTGTGCTGCTACTACTGATACTGCAATGCTATGCTCTTGGCCACTCCAGTATCCACAGACCTCTTTCTCTTCCTAAGCTCTCCTGAGCTGGAAAAATAATTCAATGTAACTTTTTGTTGGCTTTCTTGATCAGAATTCAGCTTGGTATGTTTTTAGGTAATTGTGGAGAAGACCGTGGAGAAGCTAAAGCAAAAAATACTACTTCTCACTCTGCCATCTCTACTCCCTACTTTGAATCTTCTTATAAAGACAAATGTGTTCTAACCTGATAAAAGAAACCTTTCTGTTGAGGTCTTGAAAAAGCACTGTAAAGATAACTGATAACAATTCTGCTCTTTTTTTTTTTCTTCTTAATTTAGGATTATTAAACATGCCCAGCAGACCACAGAATCACCACAGGGGATTCTCCCATATTATTCAAAAAGCAGTCACAAAACAAATACTGGACAAAAAATATGCTGTTATTTATTACAAGTTAAAATATGGGATTCTGGAAAATTGCCCCTGAATTCTTTAGACTGGATAATCTATTCTACAAACTCTCTAGACCAATTTTTAAAAGCCAATGCTGAAATCTAGAGGATCTACACTGTTTATGTTCCCAAAGAGCTGAGGCACAAGGCCTGGGTAATTAGAAAAAAATAGTTAGCACTGTATTTGCAATTTTCAAAGTTGCTTAAAAATTTCTGAATAGTTCTAATGCATACCACCATGTTGATTGAGGCTCTGCATTTCTCTTTCCCGGCGATCTAACTCTGCTGCTTTTCTTTCTAGCTCTTCCTGGCGCTTAAGCAGTTCAGCTTGCGCCAATGCATGTTCCTGAAGAAAAAAGCCACAACAATCAAGAATGCTAACAGAATAATAAAATGCAAACGTTTTAAAAATTATTTCCAACTACATATCTATAGCATTAGGTAAAAATTTAGCATTTTCTGCTCTAAATCACCATTGATCAGAGAAACACAAATCAAAACAACTCTTAGGTACCACAGCTCAGCAGTCAGATTGGCTAACACAAAAAAAAAAACAGGAAAATGATAAATGCTAGAGAAGATAGAGGAAAATTGGAACACAAATGCACTGCTGGTGGAGTTGTGAACTGATTCAACCACTCTGGAGAGCAATTTGGAACTATGCCCAAAGGGCTATAAAAATGTGCATACCTTTTGACCCAGCAATACCACTTCTAGGACTGTATCCCAAAGAGATCATACAAGTGGGAAAAGGACCCATAAGTACAAAGATATTTATAGCAGCTTTTTTTGTGGTGGCAAAGAACTGGAAATCAATGGGATGCCCATCAACTGGGGAATGGCTAAACAAGTTGTGGTATATGAATGTAATGGGATACTATTGTGCTATAAGAAATGAGGAGCAGACATTATTTATTCATTTATTATTATTAGTTATTCATAATAACCTAGAGGGACTTAATATAAACTGATGCTGAGTGAGGTGAGTAGAACCAGAAGAACACTGTACGCAATTACAGACACATCATATCTGTGATGATTAACTTTGACAGACTGGGCTCCCCTTAGCAATGCAAGGTTATAAGACAACTCCAAAGGACTCATGATGGAAAAGGCTATCCACATCCAGACAAAGAATCACACAGATTGAATGCAGATTGAAGCAAACTACTTGCTCTCTCTTTTGTGTTTTGTTTTATTTCTTCCTCCTTGGTATTCGTTCTATTGGTTATAATTCTTTACAACTTGACTAATGTTTAATGTGAAAATATACGGAGAACCTATATCAGATTGCATGCTGCCATGGGGTGGGGGAGAAAATTTGGAGCTCAAGAAGTTGTGGAATCGATTGTTGCAAACTAATAGTAAATAAATTTCTAAAATTAAAAAAAAAATCTCTTTAAAATTAAGCATTTTCCCACATAAAGGACTGTATTTGAAAAATATCAGTTTAAGAAAACATGTAAGAAGGCTGGGTCTACTTAGGCTTCCTGGGGGCTGACAAAAAGCCTTATTGAATTAGGTTAAGTAATGTGCTTAAAGGGAGGTTATTGCTGGGAAGAAATTGCTTTTAATATGCTGTTGTTAAGTCCACAAGAGGCCAGAGAAGGGAATGTAGATTTTTATTTGTATCATGCAGTGTCTTAGTCAGTATGTCATAGTTTTACCACTTTTTAACTTTCACTATGGCTCCCTCTTTTGGCACTCAGCCAGTTTATGGCTATGTAGCCACTTGATCCTTTTTTCCAAGCAATATCTTCCTTCATTTCACCACTATCATAATACCAGTACTTTGTGCTAACAAGTGACCTGAAATAATAAAAATTCTTTAAAAACACAAGGTAAGGTGTGTGTGTGCATTCAACAGTGAAAAGATCAGGCAAGCTAGTAGTATGGTTGTCCAAAAGGTCACCTAGATTGGCCAACAGACATAAAAGTCATGAAGATTAACCAAATGGAACCATTTAAAATGAACAGGCATTCAACTAGTCAGAAGAAATGTAATATCAAAATATTTGTTGCAATTATATTTTCTCTATTATCATGAACTAACCTTTGCAATTTGTGTATAAGCTGAGGGTTCTTCTGTTGGCTTCATTATCGCTGGTTGTGTACTAGGTACATTAGGCATTTTCACATTTCCTGGTGGTGCCTAACGAGAAGGAGGTATAAAAGTAAGCCATAGCAGAAAAGGATTTATCTTAAAATACATGTTAGTTTGAGGGAAAGGGATTTATCTTAAAATATATGTTAGTTTGAGAAATAGATCACCTATTTCAAAAATTATGAAAACTCGAAGAAAACTGCCAAATGTGCAATTTTATATTTCTGATAAATAGTTTATAATCTGCTGTTTTCATGACTTGAACAAGATTTGTTTGGTTTTTAAACCTAACACTTTGTTTCTTTTGTATAAATAATCAGACAATACTTACCTGAAAAATGGGAATAAATATAGTCTTATTTTCCAATTAGGAAAATTCTTTTGGATTCATAGTAATACCACCCAGAATAATGATAACATAATAATAATCAACATTTATAAACACTTTGAAGCTTAATATATGTATATGTGTGTATACATATATATGAATAAAATTTTATTCTCATAGCAGCCCTGACAGATCAATGCCAACTATTATCCCCTTTTTACATGTAAGAACATTGAGTCAGGGAGAGAATAAATGAGTTGTCTGGCAGCACACAACTACCAGGTATCTGATGTTAGATTTGAACTCAAGTCTTCCTGACTCCAGGTCCTCTGGACCTCCTAGCTGCTGTTGTGAACCTAAAGTACATCTCTTTAATTCATGTACTTCTAGGGTACAAATAATCATTCCAGCGGCTAGCCTATTCAATCTCTCTAAAAAATAGTTTTGAATCACTTTCTACTTGACTAACCCTTTCAAACCACGTGAAAAAGCACAAAAAGTACATGGGTCCGTAATTATTTTCTCAGTCATCTTTTTTTTTTTGGTAGTGCTAACATTCTAGGATTTATTTTCCTTCATTCAGATATTCTTAAGAACTGATCTATCAAGTCTCAAAATTTTACTGCTTAGAAGACAGAACTCCTCATTTTTTAAATGGGTGTAATCCAGCTACTCTTCCCTTTTTTGTTTTCTTTAGTACTATATAAAAAGTCAGCATCCAAATAAGAATGGATCCATTGTTGCTGATGGATGAATCTGTTACGAAATCTTGGGAGCTATTTTCCATTTTTCACCCATTTGTTGTCCTCTTCCTGTCTTTAAATGCTCTTGGAACACTGTGGCTTAACTGGCTTTGAATCCTGGTTCTGCTACTTTTACGGCACTTAAGCAAAGACAAGTCAGTTGACATCTCTGGGCCTCAATTTTCTTTCTGTATATTCCCAGATTGCTTTCTAAAAGCTGTGGCTCTGATCCTAATAAGTGACATTTATCAGAACGCAGTGCTTTGCAGATTCAATGCTGAGATGTGACACCTTTCAGACAGCAAGACTGCTTTACCTTTCAGGTTCTGAGATTAAGTGTGTTTAGCCAATGGGAAAGTTATTATACTAGACTATTATTTTGTATAGAGTAATTTGCAGCATTGTGCTTAGTCTCAAGAGTCAGGTCACAGGGCAGAAAAAACAAGGGGCTCACATCTTCCTGGGAGAGGAGGGGTAGGGGGAGACAGTTTTAGACAATGAGTCAGAAGACTGTTGCTACTTATCTTGTATTTTTAAATACATGTCCTTTTACATTATCACCATGATGTCAATGAAGAGGACTTCAATTCCCAAGATAATTTTAGAATGGAGCATTAAAGAAATGGTTGTCAAACATCTAGAAAAGGAAGAAGTGATGACAAAAAGCCAGCACAGCTTCATCAAAAACAGGTCATGTCAAAGTAATGTAATTTCCTTTTTTGACAGGATTACCAAACAAAGAGATGATGGGATACTGCTGATATATTTAGCAAAGCTTCTTATGAAAAATCTCATATTATTCCTGTGGTGAAGATAGAGAAATATGGCTTACACAATAATACAAATAGATTTATCAATAACTGGATGGGCTGACTCAAAAGATAATTATTAATAAGTCAGTATCAACAAGTCATGAGGTTTGTAGTGGAATTCTCCAAGCTCAGTGCTTGGCCCTGTGTTGTTTAACAATTTTATCAATGACTTGAATAAAAGCATAGATGGATCAAATTTGCAGATGACACAAAGGAGGGAGAGCCAACACAATGAATGAAAGAGCCATGATCCAAAAGGGTTGTGACAGACTTGAACATTGAGCTGAAATTGAACAATATGAAATTCAATAGAGAGAAATGTAAAGTCTTGCACTGGAGTATAAAAACATCAATTTCACAAGTACAGAATGAGGGAAACAAATTGATGGCAGTTGCCCTGAAAAAGACCTGAAGATTTTAGTGGACTGCAAACTCAATGAATCAGCAGTATAACGTGCCAGGCAAAAATATTAATACAATCTTGGGTTACATTTAGAGGGGCAGAGCTTTTAGGAATGAAGAGACAAGAGTCTTACTGTAATCTATCCTCAGTAATCACCTGGCATATCACATTCAGTTCTAGACATCACTGTTTCAGAAGCACACTGAAAAGCTAGACAGTATCAAGAGGAAGGCAATCAGGATGGTGAAAGACCTTGAGAATATGAGACATAACGAATGGTCAAAGGAAATGGGCATATTTATATATAAGCTGGAGAAAAGGAAGGAGTTTATTGCTATCTTCAAGTATCTGTTCAGAGTGCCTCAGAGGACAGAAGCAGGAGCAATGATAGAAGTTGCAAAGAGGCATACTTAGACTTGCTTTCAGGAAAAGTTTCCTAACAATTAAAGCAGTACAAAAGTAGAATGCATTGCTTTAAGAGGTAGGGTGTTCCTCCTCCTTGGAAGCCTCTGATGACCCCTTTTGGGGATGTGGATAGGTATTCCTTTTGCATATGGCTTGGATTAGTCAATTTTGCATATGGACTGAAGTCACTTATAGCACACAAATCCTATAATTCTCATGATTAATCGTAACTGGTTTGAAGATTCAGAAAGAAAAAAATATAAAGGAGCTCACAAGCAGTAAGTAAACTCAAGCAGGTTCTAAGAAATGCTATATACTTTGGGGAAAGCAAAGCATACTGCAGTAGAATACTTACTGTATGCTGTGATTGTAAGTCAGAAAATTTATCATAACCTTTGACCTAAGTGAGAATAAGTCATAAAGAAATAATAAAAAAGGAGCTTATTTATATCCTCTCCAAAATCACTGTTTTACTTTAACAGCAAAGAAACAGGGAACAATCACTATATGCAATGATTAGAAAATCACTAAATAAATTACCAAGCGATAAATGTAACTGTATATTATTGTGCTGGAGAAAAAAAAATGTTTAATGGAAGAAAATATGGAAAGACATATGAAGAGATAAAGAATGATACAAAGAAATGAACAGAATCATTTCATCAACAGATATTTATTATTCACTTACTATGTTACCAGGCCCTTACTGAAAACAAACTTACTACACTTTGAATATAACTATATTTAGAAAAGGAAAACAAAATCAAAGGTATTAGAGCTTTTTAAGTATACAGTTTGATTCCGAAGAAGATCCAGATAACAAATTTGTTATTTTGCAATGTTTGGCTTGAATTTGTTAAAATATATAATACTGTTTGGGTGTAGGCTTTATATTCAATAACAATATAAATGGTTTAAATTTTAGAATTTTGGTTGGAGATTATCCTCATGTTAGTTCAGTTCTTGATCTGTTAGCATTTATTATAAATGTTACATGTGTTGCTACAGTGGCTACAAGGATAGGTAAAACATTCTCCCTGATTTCAACCTTACAGTAAGTCCAGCTAAGAGGATAAGAAACATATAAAAGTCAGAGAAGACAGCATGAGCAAAGGCATGGAAGACAGAAATGCATAGGCATGTTCAATTGTCAAGTTTGGCTGCAATAGAAGTCCTGGAATAGAGCTAGAAAGACTGAGATCAGAAGTTTATAAGTCACTCTTCAGGCAGTAGGGATTCACTAAAAGGTCCAAACAAGAAAATGATCAGAATTATGCTTTATAAAGATTAACACTCTATACTTCTCAACCCTACCCAACTCACAGGCCCATCTAAAATCTGTACATTGCCCTTCCACTATGTCCAGATTCCCTATCCCACTCCCCACAGAAGCTATTTAAATCTCTTCTCTCCTTAAGCCTTTCACAACTCCCTCCCACTCTCTTAGAAAATCTTGCCATTCACTCTGTGAGCCCCTTTTCTGTTTTGTTTTCTTCATCTCAAACTCCATTATCATCCACTATTCTCTCCTCTCCTTTCTTCATCTCTGACATCAAGGCAGACCTTCTGGCCAAGAACAATCCCTAAATATTTGCTCTTGATTTCATCTCCTCTTGTAATACCCAGCAGATTTGCACAGCCTCCCCCCCCCCCAATTCTTTAATCTTCAATCTTTCCCTACCTATTGGCTCCTTCTCAATTGCCTTTAACCATGCTCAAGTCTCCCCTTCAGAAAACACCTTCACTTGATGCTAAAATTCCTTCAAGCTATTTATTATTCTCTCTCCCTTTCTCAGCCAAACTCTAAACATCAGTGAAAGAGTTTGAGCCCTTCTTATGCTTACTACACTGATCAAGGGACTGAATCTCTCTAGGCCTCAGGTTCCTCATCTGTAAAATAATAGTTAGATGGTTCCTGTAGTCTCTTCTAGTTCTAGATCTATGATCCACTTCCTCTCTTCTCCCCAATTCCTTAATTCCTTGAAATCTGGCTTCTGGCAGCATCACTCAAATGAAATTGTTCTCTCCAAAGTCATAGACAATCTGAATAGCCATATCAGATGGTCATTGCTCAGTCCTCATTCTGCTTTACCTGTCTGCTGCATTTGATATCACTAATGGTCTTCTCATTCTCATTATTATCACCTGGCTATTAGACCTACCTGTCTAATCATTCCTTCTCAGTTTCTTTTGTTGGCTCATCACCATTAACTGTGGGAGTTAATACTTTCTGCCTCTATATCTCTCTCTGTTGTTGACTTTCAGGGGCTGAACGATCAACTCTATTCAGAGGACTTCCAGATGTTTGTATCCAGCCCCATCTCCTCTGAACTTCAATATTTTATCACCAATGGATTTTTGGACATTTAAAAACTGGAGTCAGAAGAGTTACATGAACTAATACAAAGTAAGCCAAGTAGAATCTGGAGAACATTGTACAAGGTAACAACAATATTGTAATAATGATCAACTGTGAAAGACTTACCGTGTTTCCCCAATAATAAGACACTGTCTTATTAATTTTTTTGGACAGAAAAACACCAGAGGGCTTATTTTCAGGGGAGGGCTTATTTTAATGAACATTGACAGCAATTTTAATAAACAGGTAAATGTGAACAAAAAAAATGTACCTTTATTCAATAATGAATTCAATAAAGAACAGGATGACGCGCTCACTGCTGCAGCTCTGATTGGATGCAGCTCGGAGCGCGGTGTGCATTTCACGGAGGGGGGGAACGGTGCATACAGAGGGTACCATAATGTAGCGTGTAGCGCAGGGGATCACCTTCACTACAATAGCAATCTCAATAGGGCTTATTTTCGGGGGAGGGCTTATTTTAGAGGAATCTTATACAGTAAGGGGAGGGCTTATTTTCGGGATAGGTCTTATTATCGGGGAAACACGGGTAGCTACTCTGATCAAGACAATGATCCAAGGAAATTCCATAGGACTTATGATAAAAAATGCTCTCCACCTCCAGAGAGAGAACTGATAAACTCTGAAGGCAGACTGAAGTACACTTTTTTATAACTTTCTTTATCTTTCTTGGTTTGGAGTGTGTGTGTGTGTGTGTGTGTGTGTTTTACTTCACACATGTAATAATTATTCTACTTCAATTTGCTTGCCCTGTCAAGGGGTAGGGGAGGGATGGAAAGAAGGGAGAGAATTTGAAATTCAAAAATTTTTTTAATGAATGTTAAAAAAAAATTGTACATGTAAATGGGAAATATTTAACAAAATAAATATATTTTTTAAAAATAAAACTAGGGGGCGGATATGTGGTGCAGTGAATAGAGCACCGGCCATGGAGTCAAGAGAATCTGAGTTCAAATCTGGTCTCAGACACTTAACACAAAACTAGATGGGTGACCTTGGGCAAGTCACTTAACCCCAATTGCCCTACCTTCCTCCCTCCAAAAAGAAAAAAAATAAAAAGAAGAAAAGAAACTAGATGTCCTGGAGAAAGCTCAGCATATACAAAAGAGAATTCATTATCTTTCTCCCCAAATTTACCAATTTCCAAACTTTTCTATATCTGTCAAAGGTACCGCCATTCTTCTAGCCTCCCAGGTTTTAAAACTTTGAAATCATCCTTGTCTCTTCACTCTCCTTCACCCCATATATCCATCCAGTTGCAAAATCTCATCATTGCTACCAACACAATATGCCTTACATCTGATCCCTTCTTCCTACCCTAAGAACTACAACTTTAGTTGAGGCTCTCATCATCTCTCACCTACAATGCTATGATAGTCTATTTCAAGTCTCTCCCCAATTGAACACATCTTCCACACAAGTGCTAAGGTGACTTTCCTAAGTGAAAACCTGACCCTTGTTACTCTCTTCTTATTCAATAAACTTCAGTGATGCTGTATTGCCTCTAGGATCAAATAAAGACACCTCTATTTGTCTTTTTGAGCCCCTTATCACCTGGCCTCAATATATTTTTCCCACCTCATTGCACAATACTCTCCTTCCCACAATTTATATCCCAGCCAAATTGGTCTCTCTGTTCCACAAACGGCATCACATCTCTATACCTTTGCACTGACCCTTTCGACACATGGATGTACTCTTGCCTCACCTATATCTTACAGAAAACCTCTCTTCCTTCAAGATGATGCTTAATCATCACATTCTCTAAGCAACCACCCCTACTCCCAACAACTGCTAGTGTCCTCCCTCCACAGCTACCTTGTACTTAACTAATGTATTTACTATTCATAGTTCTCTGTATATTCTTTTACATATGCTCACTATCTACCCCTAAAAAGTCCTTGAGAGTATGGATTTTTTTCTTTTTATTTGTAGATCCTGAAACACAGCAGATGTTTAATAATACTTGTATATTTACAGAATCAGTTGCCAAGTCTTTTGATATTTCTAACGTTCACTGCTCCTCTTAAATCCCAACACCATTATCATCACCTATCATCTCAACTATTTTAATTTCCTAATATGTCTCCTCCTTGCCCCTAGTTTCTTCCTACCACCTGAAATCTAACCCACATACTACAGCCAGATAAACCTTCCTATATACAGTAAAGATCATGGAACTACCAATATCATGCTTTGAAAGCTACACAGAAAGATTTTTAAGTGTGATAATCTGAAAAACTATATAGAGTCCTATTCAGATGCTTCATTTTGACATGGAGTTGACTCCAGTTTCTTGTAAGCTATGCCAATGGAGTCTGAACTCTGGTAGGGTAATTTATGATGGAGAAGTTTTGACTATGATCTCAGAAACAAACTATTTGCTTTTAAAGGACCACCTAAATATAGAAAAGCTCATCACCAATAGGCTAGCCACTTGGTGATATAGTCTTGCCTAGCTGTGAAATAAAATAAAACACAAAATGCCCTCAGTCCAACGCAGTTCCCTTCCAAATCTGCAAGTGATGCTGGCACAAGACACATTTTTTTGAACCTCTATAAGCAATAATTTAGCTGTAGATACTCTAAATGTGTAGTTCTCATCTAATTACCAAAAACTATTATTCTATCAGAAGTAAATAGTATCATTCTTTACTGACTCATTATTAACATTAATAATAAACAACATTAATTGATAATTAACAAATATATACAAAAGAAAGTTGCCACTAAAGGGATGGATAATTTCTACATGAAAGGCACCAAATAGTATCACTAATTAATATTTTAACAGATGAAAAATGACTAGTTATTAATGGTCATTTCGGAATCACTGTGTGCGTACAGTCAATTTTTTCAAAGATCAAAATCAATACCAAATTATATGAATAAAAATAACATATGGCATGCAATTAAAACTACTGTAACCAGACCCACTTAAAGTAGCTAAAGATGAAAAGTAGGAAATAGACAAAAAAACAGATGTGGACAGAGATTATCGCTTTTTCCAATGGAAACTTAATGGGTATAAAGCAAAGGCAACAATGAAGAAATCAAAAATAAACTAGAAATTACTTTAGCCAATGACCACTTGATCTTCTTGACAAGGGAAAAGACAGAAAAGCAAACATTTTAGACTAGAAAAGCTAAGAAGTTCATCTATCAGAGCCAAAATACCCAGGGGCACTGGTTAGGGTTCCTTTTTATGTAAAGGGCATTACCCCACATCACCACAAAGATGGCATTGCTCCCAATAAAACCTATAGTATAACTCATTCAAATACTTTAAAGAACATACTAGTTGAACATAAGAAACAAATCTTCATTGTTTCACTAAGATTTTGATAACTTTACATCAATTCTTATTGCCCTTTAGTTTAAAATAATAAATTCTAAATAATACTTGGTTTAAGCAATCAGCTAAATGAACAAATTTTTAACAAAAACACAAATGTCTAGATAATTTCAACTCAACCATTTGTGATGAAGTAAAGAATATTCTTACCGTTCTAGAATCAGAAAATGGATTATATTCATCAAGCCCTGGTGGCATGTTTCTTGTCACCTGTGTAACTGAAGGATCCTGAAACAGAAAATTTAAAATATTGTTAGTGTTTCCATTATATTCTTGATAATCCATCCAAACTCATACTGATCAGAGCAAACTTGATAAAGAAAACAGAAGGGCAAAGAGATTTTCTCATAATCATATCATCTAGTTTCTAAAATTTTTATGCATGCTTTTTATGTACCCTCCCCCACTAAAAGTACCTTCCTGTACTGTAATGCCAAGGAAAAGGCAACTTCCCAAGGTTCAAAATACCAGCATAGGTGCTCTCCATTTTATTCAGTGACCAACCAAGAACAGAGAAGATCAAAACATGACATCATTCAAAATACAGCATTTACTAAGAGTGATTAAATAATCTCCAAGTACAACCCCACCCCAGGACCTTCCAATCATTCAATCAATTACAAAGTCCCTGTTCTAAATACGACTCCACCCCTAGGCTGTACCTTCATTTAGTCCACCACAAAGCCCCTCTTCTCAAATGGAGATTAGTTTCCAAACATAAGTAAAATACCTTCATTTGTTCAATCACAGAGCAGAAAAGGTCAAAAGTTCCCCACCCCTGGATCACAACTGAATCTACCCCAGAGTTACATCAAGTTTAAGCACAGCACTTAATACCCAAATGGAGGTCTTTTCTTCATCTTGACAGGAGGCAAGTTCTCAGCAATCTTACCTCCTGGGGAGACAAGGCTTAGCAAGGCCACAAGATACATTGCCAGTCCCTTCATTAATTCATCCTCTGTCTGTAGAACAGTCCTAGAACCCCTGAAAACATTAGCAAAACCCTCTCCCAGGATTTCTGTAAACATACAACAAGAAAATCCTTCTTCAGGGCTTCTGAACCAACAGAAAGGTTCCCAGACCCCTGCAACAACAGCACTGTCCTTCACCAGTGGACAGTATCCACTCTCTGTCTGCAGGACAGTCTCCAGACCCCTGCAACAACAGCACTGTCCTTCACCAGTGGACAGTATTCACTCTCTGTCTGCAGGACAGTCTCAGGGCTTCTTAACCAAAAGCCAGGTTCCAGGACTTCTTCAACAGGACAGTCCTTCACCAGTGGACAAATCTGGCAAAACAACATCAAAACAGACAGACAAAGTAGCAGCAAAACAGCCATGTCTCCTCAGTCCTTGGCAGCTCCGGGGGCAGGTCTCAAAAGTCCAGGGCGATTCAAAGTGGCACTCAACAATCCTGTCTCTCTCTCTCTCTCTCTGCCTCCACAAGGTGCTGCTTCCAAAAAGTTCTTCTGCCTCTTTCTTGTGTCTTTCCAAATCTACGTCACCAGCTCCTCCCAGTTCAGGACTTTCTTTTCACATCAACAAGTCCATCCCACAGGTGGGATTAACAAGCTCTGGGTTTTAACACAATCAATTTGAAAACCAAGCCAATACAGGGGAATCTTTAATTGCCATTACTATAACACTTCCCTAGTAATAAATTCAATTAAGTGAAAGAAATTAACATACTGGCCTTGTCTGAAAATACATGCTTCATTCTACATCCACAGTCGCAACCTCTTTGATTATTTCCCATTCTTCACCACATATGTCCAGTCCTCAGTGTTATTGCTTCTACTTCTACATTATCTCTTAAATATACTTCTTAAGCATTTCTACTGTCATGACCCTAGCTAAAGTCCTCATTACTTCTCTCTCATAATAGATTACTTCCATAGTCTCTAATCTCCCACCTCCTTCTTCTCCCTTTACTTCATCCTATATATATAGCCAGCCACCAGAACAATTTTCCTGGTAGACAAGTATGACTGCTCTGCTCCACTGCTCAGAAGCTTTAAATGGCTCCCTGTTGCTTTTCTGTTCTAAAATGCATATAGAAATGCCCATTTGTTTTGATGTCTAAGTTCAAAATAAAATTTATCCAATAATGATCAAGCTTAAGAGAAACTCTGATACAAATAAAGATATACTGAATACAAGAACATATAACAGGAAATGGAGGTGGGCAGGTCACGAATGAGGCAAAAGCAAGGAAGAACAGTTTTGTATTGGTACCTCATTACAAGAGTTCGTGGAAAGTGCCCTGCATAATGAATACATATGTGTAATATATGTGTATTATATTGTTGTGCAGTCACTCAGTCATGTGACCCTCATGGACTCAAGAGGTTTTCTTAGCAAAGCTACTGGAATGATTTGCCATTTCCTTCTCCAATGTATTAAGGTAAACAGAAGTTAAATGACTTTCCCAGAGTCACACAGCTAGTAAGTGTCTGAGGTCACATTTGAACTCAGATCTTCGTAACTCCAGCCCAGCACTCCATCCACTGCTTCGAATGTATTATGTATGCATATGTATAACCTGTAACACATATATATATGATATATATATATACTATTAAGGATTTATGGAAGTATGCAGATACAAATTAGACAGGATATGAAGGCATCCATGAGTGGCAATCAGCAGCTGGCACTAGGCACTTAAATTTTTATTGACGGAGAGAAATACTTACTGGATAAGATCACAGATTCATTTAGATATTAAAATATAAGACAAAAGTGCTATAGAAATATAAGTTGAAACAGCACTAGAAACTAGCCAAATGCCAAGAGGCAAAACAATTTTTAACAATAAGCATATTAAAGGAATAAAAAGGAAGTAAAGGAGCAAAGAATGAGATATTAACTTTGGAAAATGCAAAACATAAACAACATTCACAACAATGGAATCACTATAAAGCACAGTTCAGCAAAAAGCAATGAATAATAAGAATAGAATCAAAGAATAACCAATGTAAGAAAACTAAAAAACAAACAAAAAACCCCCACTAAAACAAAGATTAAAAAAGAGAGGGATGTAGAAGAAAAATCACGAAGATAAAATTTTAAATTACTCAGATATTTAAAAAATTGAGAAAATTAATTTTTAAAAGATACCAAATTTGAGGAGGGAATGAGAGAAAACTGCATAAACTGAACTAACACAATATTCTTAGAGTGGAAAACTACAGAAGACTTTAAACTTACAAGTTTGTCCAAAATCTATCACAAGAGATAGTTAATTGGATAAGAAGTATATATTCAGAAATCAAAGTGACATAAAAACAAAAGACATAAATAACATTAAAAAGATAAAAATGTAATGGAGGATTAAGCAGCGAGGGCCTTGTCTTTGAGCATGTAAAACATTTCCCTGTAGGTTTCAATCCAACACATGAAATTTCTTCTTGTTATCAATAACCAAAGGGCTAGCACTATATGGTAATATGGTATTTCTGGCTGGAATATTCCAAAAGAATTTATCTTCTCTAGTTGTTAGTGCCTCTCCCCATCAAGTCACCTTGTATTCATTTTATTTATATATGAAAATGATTTATCTTCTGACAAAATGGAAGATGCCTGAGGACAAGGCCCATTTCATTTGTTGTCTTGATATCCCTAGCATCCGATACAGTTCCTGGCACAAAACAGGTGCTTAATAAATGCTTGCTGATTGACTCACTGAACCACTTATGGCTTCGATGTGGTCAAACTCTTGGTTAGGTATACAGAACGCTACTAAAGCAAATGCAGACTGGAACCTTGTTCATGCCTCTCCAGAGAGCCCAAGCAGCCTCACCAGTCCAACCAGCCTATATTAATGCTATTTTTTCCAAACTGCAGAGCACAACTATTATCAACATTCCACTAAGCCAATCTTACATTAGGAATATATAAAATGGTTTCTTTTTTTCCATCATATTTCTCTGTCTTCCTTGGCTACACAAAACATCTGATTCTTTCCTACATCAGCAACTTAGGTAACTGCACAAAAAATAATTAAGAGCAATTATGTATCTTCTTCAAGAACCAGAATATACTCTGTAGAAAGTAGAAAGGGATATCTGTAGTCTGGCCACATTCTATTCTTTACTATAGAGATGCACTTGCAGTTTGACTATCCCCAGTTTTAAAAAAGCAATTATTTATTATAAACAATACTGAGCATAAGTACAGCTAATTAAACATGCTTAGTAACTATTTACATTTAAATTAATTTTAATAAATAAAATGTCCCTACAGTTTTTCAGCCACTCTCAAAATCTTCATCAAGATTGTTTGGTCTATTCATGTCACTATTCATGTCACATTCATATTCCCTCAAGTCTATAGTCTGTCTGCTCTGTATTTTATTTTGGTTCATTTTGGTTTTGATTTTATTTTTGCTTAGCATTATTTTGTAGTCTTTCCAAGCTTATGTACATCTTCTGTATAAATCTTAATTGTTTTATAATATTCCATTAAATTAATGTACCATGATTTATTTAACCAATTAACCATAGAGGGCATTTTAAGCTGTTTCTGTGGGGGTTTTACAAATACAAATAATGCTACTATAATAATCTATGAAAAGAAAGCTTGTTTTCTCTTTTCAATACATTTTCCATGGCATATTTGCAAGAATATAATTATTAGGTCATGCACAGCTTTTTGCTTTGCTCTTTCTTAAAAGAATTTTGTTTCAGAATTGTCACTTAGATGTCATGATAGCCAGAAAGAGTGTCTTCTCTATCTGCTGTTCTTACAACAAACAAAAAGGTTCAAAAAGGTAGGAGTGCAATCAATGAGATAGGGCTGTAGCTCTTGAGACTCAAACAAAATGAAAAAAATAAAATAGAAGACCTGTCAAACTGGGGCAAAAAAATCTTTGCAGCAAGTTTCTCTGATAAAGGTCTCAATTCTCAAATATATATGGAACTGAACCAAATATATAATAGGAGTCATTCTCCAGTTACAGTCAATTTTCAGAAGAAATCAAAGTTATCTGTAGTCATATGAAAAAAAAATCTTCTACATTGCTAATAATTAGGGGAAAAAAGCAAATTAAAGCCCTCCAACTATTTAAAATGACTGAAAAAGCAAAGAACAAATGTTGGAGGAGATGTGTGAAAACAGGTACATCAATGCACACTGTTGGGAGTTGGAACTTTCACGCCAAACAACCTGGAGAACAATTTGCAACTATGCCCAAAGAGCTATAAAACCGTGTATACCCTGTGACCTAGTGATACCACTATTAAGTCTGTACCCCAAAGAGATCAAAGAAAAAGGAAAAGGACCTATATGTACAAAAAATAGTTGCAGCAGATCTTTTCGTTGTGGCAAAAAAAAAAAGTGGAAACTGAGGGGATTTCCATCGCCGTGGGTAATGGCCAAACAAGTTATGGTATGTGAATGTGAAGGAATACTACTGTGCTATTAAGAAGGCAATTTTAAAAAAACATGGCAAGACTTATTATATGAGCCTATACAAAGTGAAGTGAGCACAACCAGAATACAAATTTACATGAAAACAGCAATATTATAAAGATAATCAACTGTGAAAGACTTTGTAACTTGGATCAACACAATGACCCACCACAATTCCAAAGAACTCACCATTGAAAAATGCTATATACCCCCAGAGAGAGAACTGATGGACTTGGGGTGCAGAAAGTTTTCCCTCTTACTGTTCTTATTTTTCCCCAGAACATGGATAATGTGGAACTATATTGCATGATTTCATATTTGTAATGGGTTGCATATTTCCTGTTTTCTCAATGGGTGGGGAATGGGTAGGGGAAGGAAAGAATTTGGAACTAAAATAAAAAATGAATTTTAAAAAACACCACTTACTCAATTGTACATTCATCTCATTGCACTAAGATACTGACCTAGGACTATTTAGTAGTCAGTTGATCATGCTCCCACCCACCCAGGACCAATATGATGGCTTCAGTATATACTTCATGAATACCCCAGTAAAAAACATAAAAAGACTATGATAGGGCAGAATAAAGCTTCCAGAAATTAAGGAACATAGGTTCCTGATAACCTCAGAAATATATAATGCCAACAGTTCGACCCTCACTACCTACGCTCCCCTTTCCCAGAAATACAAGGCCTAAAACTCATCAACAGCAAGCATTTATTAGGTGAAATGCAAAGCCTTATGGCTCTCCCTTCTTATATCACTCTAAAAGAATTAAATCACATTAATGACAAAGAGCAAACAAAATAAACACTTTATACACATTTCAATGATCTCTTATAGTTTTCAAAATTCCCCATGACCCAAGAAGCATCTTCCCCCTGAATATTACATATACAAGTATTATTTCATCATAGACAAAACTTCCTTAACTAGAGAACTTATCTCACATTTCAAAACTAGAGACGAAAATGGATAAGACAAAATATGAATACTCCAACTAAAGTACTAAATAAGACTCACTCATACTAAAAGCACAAAAAGTCTACCAATAAACTTGGGGGGGAAAAATCTTACTTTCCAGCTAAACTTATCTATCTGCTGCTGTATATACATGCTATGTTACCTCTCACCTCCATATCTTTGCACAGGCTGCTCCCCAAGTCTGAAATACATTCCCTTCCTGCCTGAGCTCACAGAATCCCTAGCTTCCTTGAAGTGAGCACTCCAAGGCTCAGTTTAAATGCTACATCCTACATGCAACATATCCTGATCCCCTGCATAAATGTTATTCACTGCCCACCCCCCAAAGAAGATAATCTCTGAGTGTGGACAGTTTTGGTTTTGTTACTGGACCTTAGTACCTTGCATAATGCTAAGACACTTAATAAATGCTTCTTGAAGGATAAGGAGGCAAAAAGATGAGCAAAGCCAGGTATTTAACAATTTCTTCTCACTGTGGAAAAGATGGAGAAGTATAAGTGAACCAGTACCACAAAAGTGGATTCAAAAACTGGCTGAGCAGCTACCCAAAAGGTAATCATTAATAGTTCCATGTCAAAATAGAAAAGGGTCTCTATCTGGTTTTGTGCTATTTACATTTTTATTGGTTATTTAAATAAAGTCCTAAGCGGCATACTTAGCATGTCTGTAGAAAACACAAAGATGAAAAGGAAAAATAGCAGGATGGATGACTGAACCAAGGTGCAAAACTATCTGAATAGCTCATAGGAACATTCAACTCAAGGAAAACAAAAAAGAGCTTTATCTAGTAAGACTGGATGTAAGAAAGGTGACTAAGAAAGGCCAAGATACTATCTGAAAAGAGGTCAACAGCCCAACTTCCATAAATCTACTTTAGCAAAAACCTAAAAATAGCACCAGACAGAATAATGATCTAAGAATCAAATGAGAAACTACAGAAGTGACCACTCAAAGGCTGTACAAAAAGCGAGTAGCCCAAGGATCATAGAAAAGAGGGCCTCTGCTGAAAAAGCTAGTGTCAGCAGAGTAGGGAAACACACCAAAAACTACTCAAACACAGCCCTGTGAGAAATACTTGGTGCCTTGAGAGGATCTGCATCCAGAGGAAGTAAAGGCAAAATGTTCCCTAGAGATAACACCAGTAGAGCAGAAAACCCAAAGCTTTTCATTGGAGCTCAGATCAGGACAACTCAGGCATGGGGCCTTGTACGTTCCCTGCCACTCTTTTATGAGATGTCATAGAGGGTCTTGAAGAACCATCATTCTAAACTTCAAAGATCCAAGGAGCCTAACCACAGGAGGAAGAGGTGGAACCTAGGTGACCCAGGCTAAAGACCAAGCAAGGTCAACCATTCAAAAGCAGCACTAGAGGGTATGGGCCTGGGTCTGGCAAAGACCCAATTTACAAACTATGACTTGACAAATGAAGAAACTCAAGAAAATATTTTTGTTAAGAATTATAACAGATACAAAAGACACAAATAAGATTTTGGTTAGGTTTCCAGGCCAGTCCATTCCCCCCCCCCCAAATATTTAGTTCATAATTGAGCATTAACGGTATTAGAGAACTTAATCACCATATTTTTAAAAAATGATTATATCATTTCTTAAGCCCCTACTATGTGCCAGGCAAGGGAGGATGATTAAGGAAAGGCCTTGAGTAGAAGGTGACACTTGAGCAAAACCATAAGAAGTCTTGAGATGCTAAGAGGTGGAGGAGAGGAGAAAGTGCATTCCAGGCAAGCAAAAAGAGACAAGAATGAGAGACTGATTGGTGGAAGTGTGAGCAACAGAAAGTAGAAAAGAACTTCAAAAAAAAATGTGTCCAGAATTTTAATTTAGAATGCCAGGAATGAATCTCTCCTCCTTGTCAAGGCTTCATGTTATTTCTGTGAATTGCTCAGATAACATAAGCAGAAAGTGAAAGAGGGGTGTTTGTCGAGTAGTAGTCTCTTGACAGAAGGAGATACACCCACTGGAAGACTCTAAGGGGCTATTTTGAGCACTCTGTTTCTATATTTGTTCATGGGCTCTGGTAACTCCTTTGAGTCTTACACATTTTTCTGTAGTGTAGGAAATAAATGCTGTTCCATACATGATATCCGTATTGTATGTTGGGCACTTGTGAGGCAGGGGAAATGGGATACACACATCTAGGGAAATCTTCCCTCTCCAGGCAGTACCGCTGACTCATCTCCATAGGGTGTTCTTTACTATGTCAATGAAACCTCTTCACTTCAGAAGTTGATTCCAAACTGGAATCTCCTGACCCCTAAGCCATAACCTTCTGATTGGCTGGTTCCCTCCCAGAACCTCCAATTTAAGAAAGAGGCCCAGGCCAAGGAAGTCTTCATTGTTCTCCAGGCTGTACTGTTTACTTATTTCCATAGAACTCTGTCTACCAAGCTCAAATGGTAGGACTTTCCCTCCTCCTCTTTTCAGCTCCCTTTTATGTGTTGTCTTTCCCCATTAAAATGTGAACTAAGTGATGGCAGAGATTATATCTTTTTAATGATTCTGCTAGTATAGATATGCTAGTCACTTAGCATATATTAAGCACTTAATAAATGCTTGTTGACTGTTGACTGACTGTCCAAAACACATGCCATTCCTAAATTTTATTTAGATTTTTCTAGAGTTTTACTCTGGGATGAGAGCAAGACAAGGATAAAATTACCTCCTTAGGGAAGGAGGGGAAATGTCCCAGGAACAAACCTAGTCCTAGTCAGCCCAGAGTCCTTGGAGAGAGGTCCTGGGCCATCAGTCAAAATCTGCAGATATGTAGATTAGATAACTAAGGCAACAGAAAGGAGAAGGGCTCATAGGTAATACAACTGTAACTTGTAGCAGCAAGTTTTTAGTTTCCTTAACAATATTAAGAAGTATTATTTTTCTCTAAAAAGTCCTTTCCAAAATGGAAAAGCTCCTAGAACAGAAAGGCTTTTTCTTAAAGAAATGGATTAAAGATAGTACCTTAAGTCATAAACTCTGGTCTTGTTCACATCCTGGTCACTACCCACCTAAAGTGACTTGCACTAGACTTGACAGGATTATGAAACCAATGAAGATGTGGAAGACAGCAGTTTCTTGACACAGCTCTCTTTACCCTGACACAGCTTTTGCCACTCATAAGCGCCCCAACCTCCAACTTCCGTCAGATCCAGCTTCTCTAGTGACTCCCCTGGTAAAGCTTCCTCCACTCATGAAACCTGATCAGGCCCAGCTTCTCTGACATAGCTTCCTGACCCAACGCCAATAAAAAGCTCAACCCACATGGGTGCCTTGCCCCTCAGACTTGGTGGGTGCCAGAGACCATATAATCAATATTCCCTGATGTCTGCCTGACCAGAGGTTTTTCTCCAGATAGAGATGCCCAGAGCTACCGTATCCTTGATATATAAACTTGTTTCATGTCCTTACTGTATCAGGGGCAAAGTAAATTCCCTCATTTATTAAATGTTTAGTGATAACACCAGTGTCTCATTTTGTCCCAACGTCAAATCTGAACTAAGTACTAGAGTAGTCCCACAGGGATGGGGGCAGAGAATCAAGATGGAAGGCATGGAGAACTATGCCAATGTGGGCAGATCTCGCCAAGCTAGAAATGTCTTGAATAAAGATTAATTAAAATTTAGATAAAATTTCAGAGATCTGAGCCTAAACTGCAGAATATTAATTTTGTTTCCTTTGACAGACTCAAGCACACGTTCTCAAACACCAAATTCTGCATTCTTTCCTCTGCAGCACACTGAATTTTGCCCTATAACCCTGTTCCTCCTTTCACTTCTATTTATTTATTTATTTATTTGTTGGTTGGTTGGTTTGTTTATTTATTTTTGCCTTTTGGAGGGCAATTGGGGTTAAGTAACATGCCCAAGGTTACACAGCTAGTTTTTTGTGTCGGTGTTAAGTGTCTGTGGCCGGAACCGAACTCAGGTCTTCCTGACTCTGGGGACAGCGATTTAGTCACTGTGCCACCTAGCCACCCCTCTCCTTTCACTTCCTTTTTTTTTTCAAATGCTTTATTAACTTCTGATTCACATCATTCATTTCCACCAGATTTTGAGTTACAAATTTTCTCCCATTTTTCCCCTACCCACTCCCCCAAAATAGCAGTCCCACAGGATATCCCCTCCTCCAATCTTTTCTCTTCCATATTTTCTCCCATACCCCTTTCGACTTTTCCAGTGGATCTCTATGCCCCAGTGCCTGTATATCTTATTTCCCAATTACATGTAAAATAGTATTAATAATAGTATATATATATATATATATGTATAAACATTTGATTTTAAAACTTTGAATTCCAGATTCATTCCCTTCCTCCCTTGTCACCCACTGTTACTTGGAAGATAAGCAGTTCAGTATAGGATGTACATGTGTGGCTAATGAAAAACAATAACATAGTAGATATATTGTAAAAGACTGACTATATTTCCCTCCCTCCTATCCCACCTCCCACTAGTTCTATTCTCTACTTTGATCCCGTCTCTTTTCAAAAGTGGGTGCTTCCAACTTCCCTCCCCCCAGCCTGCCCTCCCTTCCATCATCCCCCCTCTCATCCCCTTCCCCCCCTACTCTCCTGGAGGGTGAGATACCCCATTTAGTGTGTATTTCATTCCCTCCTCAAGCCAAATTCAATGGGAATAAGGTTGACCCATTCCCTTTTGCCTTCCTAGTCTTCCCCTCCATTGTAACCATTTCCCCTTGCCTCTTCTGTATGAGACAGTTGACCCCATTCTGTCTATCCCCATCTCCTCTCATTATTTTCCTCTCTCATCTCTTAATTTTACCTTTTAAGTATCATCCCTTCCTGTTAAATTGGTCCTGTGCCCTCTATGTATACCTGTAAACATATATACACACATTCACATATGTATTCATATGCCCATATACCCTCATATATAGACATATATATGTATATATTTCTATTCCCTTCACCTACTGAGAAAAGTTTCATAAGTTACAATTATTGTTTTTCCATGTAGGAATGTTAATAGTTCAACTTTGATAAGTTCCTTATGATTTCTTTTCCCTGTTTACCTTCTCATGCTTCTCTTGCTTCTTGTATCTGAATGTCAAATTTTCTGTTCAACTCTGGTTTTTTCAGCAAGAATGGTTGAAAGTCCTCTATTCCACTGAATGACCATATTTTCCCCTGAAACATGATACTCAGTTTTGCTGGGTAGGTAACTCTTGGTTTTAATCCCAGCTCCTTAGCCCTTCGGAATATTATGTTCCAAGCCCTTCGATCCCTCAGTGTAGAAGCTGCCAGATCCTGAATTATCCTGATTGTGTTTCCACAATATTCAAATTGTTTCTTCCTGGCTGCTTGTAATATTCTCTCTTTAATCTGGGAATTCTGGAATCTGGCTATAATATTCCTAGGAGTTTTCTTTTTGAGATCTTTTTCAGCAGGTGATCAGTGGATTCTTTCAACCTCTATTTTGCCCTCTGATTCTAATACATCAGGGCAGTTTTCTTTGAGAACTTCTTGGAGGATGATTTCTAGGTTCTTACTTTGATCATGGCTTTCAGGCAGTCCAATAATTTTAAAATTATCTCTCCTGGATCTATTTTCCAGGTCAGTGGTTTTTCCCATGAGATATTTCACATTGCCTTCTATTCTTTCGTTTGTTTGGATCTGTTTAACAGCATCTTGGTTTCTCATAAAGTCATTCGCTTCCATTTGCTCCAATCTAATTCTGAAGGAATGATTCTCCTCATTGAGCTTTTGAGATTCTTTTTCCATCTGGCAAATTTGGCTTTTTTAAGGCATTCTTCTCCTCATTGCCTTTTTGAGCCTCTTTTGCCATTTGAGTCAGTCTGTTTTTTAAAGTGTTATTTTCCTCAGTCAGGCTGTTGACTCTCATTTTGTAATTTTCTTGCATTGTTCTCATTTCTCTTCCCAATTTTTCCTCCCCTTCTCTTATCTGCTTCTTAAGGTCCTCTATGGCCTGTAACCAGCTCGTATTTTCCTTTGAAGCTTTTGGTGCAGGAGTTCTGACTTCACTGTCTTCCTCCTGTTCCATACTTTGCTCCTTTTTGTCCCCAAAATAGGAGTGTAATGTTGGAATCTTCTGTCTGCTTTGTTTCCTTTGCCTAGTCATGTTGCCCCTCAGTCACTTGACCCCTGGGCTTTTTGCCACAGTAGGACTCTGCCACCAGACAGGGGAGCTTTCATCCCAAATGCTGGGGTTTTCTCAGTTGCCAGAGGTATTAGATGGGTACCCTCTCTGAGGTCTCCACACGCTCTGGCAAGCTGGACACACACCCAGGACCTCCACCCTAGACTGCAATCCAGATCCAAGCAGGTTAAAGCAAGAGCTGATTACTCCTCAGACTGGTGCTTGGTCCCCCTACACTCTGCAGGCCAGGAGCTGAAGCTTCCACGTGGCGCTGGCTGGCTGTGCCACAGCCTCAGCATCTTCTCACCCCGAGGGGCAAAAGCCACATACTCCCACTTACTGGTCCCAAAGTCCAGACTGCCCTGACCTCTCACTTTGTCCTTCGCATCTGTGTGTTGATAAATCTGGAAATGGCCACAGCTGCTGCTGTTCTGGAGTCCCTCAGGCTGTGGCTGGTCAGGCTCACCCTGGGGCTAAAACCTCGGCATGGAGCGAGGCTGGGCTTGGCTCCCAGAACGATGTGCTGGCCGATTCCTGCAGGCCTGCCCTGCTGTCCTCAGCGGGAGGTTAGCTTCTCTGTGCCATTTTGTGGGTTCTGCAGCTCCAAAGTTTATTTAGAGTCCCCTTTTTACATGGATTGGGGAAGGTGGAAGCCAGAGCAGAGGGGAGGTCCTACTTCTACTCTGCCATCTTGGCTCCACCCTCTCTCCTTTCACTTCTAAATGACTAGAAAGAACAGTCTGTACCGGCTAGTTCCATTGCTTATTAACCACTCAAATCTCAACCCCTCAAAATCTAACTTCTGATCTCACCATTCTATTGAAACTTCCTTCTCCAAAATTACCAACATCTTTTAACTCCTAAACCTAATGGCCTTCTCTCAGCCTGCATTTTATTTGCAATCCTGCAGTTTCTGACACAAATTATTCTATCTTCTGGGTACAGCATGTGCCCTTTGGCAGCTTCTTGTTTGCTCCTGCTTCTCTTACTGACCATTTCTTCTCCTTTGCAGAATCAACATTTTCTCCCACTGATAAATTTTCTTGGGATAGGCAGCCCCTAAAGTCCCTATATTGGATCCTCCTCTAGTCTCTTGGTAATCTTCAGCAGTTCCCATTCATATCATGTCTATACCAATTATTGCTAAATCTATATATATCCCACTGAATCTCTCTAATTCTAGTCCCACAATACCAAATCTTACCAGATACCTCCATCTGCATGTCTCCTCAGTCTCAGCATGTCAAATACAGAACTTATTCTCTTTCCCCATAAATGTATTCTTCCTCCAAAATTCCCTATTTATACTGAGGAGTAGCTTCATTCTTCCAGTTACACAGGTTTACTAACTTGCATTTTCCTTCTTCCTCCCCCTAATCAGTTTCAATGACTTGCTGATTTTAGTTTCATAACATCTCTCATCATCTACCCCTTGTTCTCTACTCATGGGGTCATAATCCTAGTTCAAGCCCAGGCCGCCATTCCCTCACAGTAAAACTATTCTAACAGTCTCTGAATTAATCCCCCCATTTCTACTTTCTCCCTTGCCCAATTAGCCTCCTCACAGATTCCAAAATAAGTTTCCTAAGGTACAAATCTGATCATTTCATTCCTCTGCTTAAAAATCTTGACTCTTGCCACTAAGGAAAAAAGTATATAAACTCCTTGGCTTGACATTTATATACCTTCAGTCTGGCTCCTTAATAGCTGAATTAACTTGATGGCCTATCTCCTAGCTTTGTGAAGCACAGGCTTTTTCTCAATGGCTCAAATGTACTTTCTCTTTAAATCCCTAGCTTCCTTTAGGGCTCAGCTCAGAAGGCTTCCTTGATTCCTACTTTACACCCTTGCCCAAGTTCTAGGTGCCCTATTGCTACTGAAATTACCCTGAAATTTACTCACACACCAATATGTTGTATCCCATCTTCATCCTCTAATAGAATGTCAGTTCTTTTAGGAAAGTTGCAGGTTTTGTTTTGGTTTTTGTATCCCTAGAACCTAGCATAGTGCTTCCCACAGAGTTAAGTACTTTATAAATGTTGAATTGTTGAATTAAATGTTCAATTGTTGAATTAAATGAGGCATCTGGGCAGATTTTTCTTATATTTGATAAAAATTCAAAGGCAGACAGTATGGGGGGGGGGGGGGGTTACCTTGGCCAAGACTGTCTCATTTTCAAAGAAGAAAAAGAGAATAGGATAATGCAAAGACACTTGGTGTAGTATTGTTGTTGTTTGTCCTTTGTTCTTGAAGAGGACTATGACATCAGGAAGGTGATGGCATGACTTAAAAGTGAATTGGATTTAAGGGAGGGAGGGCTGTACACAGGTCACCAGCCTCATTTTCTCCTCTGAAGCAGTCTGGGTCCAGCGGCAAGATGTAGATCAGGATGACTGGAAATGGCCCCTTGCTTGGTGTATGGAAGAAAGGAGAACTGACAATAGATGACCTGTTTTCTCACAAAAATATAAAGTGAGTTCCTCTGTGAGAAAGAAAAGGGAAAAAAGTGGTGACATATAGGTTTTGAAGAGAGAAATCTGTAAGAGAGCGGGGAATGTAATGGGAATAAAAGGACTTACATGCAACAGTTAAGGTCCACCTGAGATTAGGTAGTTTGTAGTGGACCCAGTTGGCATACATGCATTACTTTTTCCAGAACACATAAAAGGGTGGATGGTAAAGGATAGGTAAATCAAGTCTCAAGTTTGGCTAGGTGTAGGGTAATAGATTTAAGGGTAAAAGATATAACTCAATTAAGTCAATCAAAAGGATCATGAGACTGAAGGGGAGGAAAGTGAAGTTTGAACAAAAGTGATGGACTGACTAGGATGACAAAGGATAGGTTTAGGACAAGTTAAAAAAATGGAGAGATGGAAGGTTATGATCAAAATTCTCACTGTGACATGAAGTTGATCCTAGGATCTCAAAGGTTACACCAGTGGAAAGCGAGTTCTACCAAGTTTGAATACTTCTGCCTATGGCTCAAAGATTAAAATTGTAAAGCTACTGTCTAAAGATTAGCCTAGTCATTCAGAGACTCTCACCCCCAGGTTAGCCATAAGGCGATAAGGGACATATTTTAGCCACAATAATTCTCAAAGGTCATTTACTATTGTGCTTAAAGGTTTAAATATGCCTTAGGTTAAAGGAATGCCACACTGGCAAAAACTACAGCTCCATAATGTACTGAGGTAGCTGAAAATTTTAAAGTAAAAATCTACCCAGACTACTACTGAGAAATTATTAGCACCAACATAAAGCCTATTAAGAGCCAAGAAGAAAAAGCCAAAATATGCCTAAAATGAAACCAAAATCCTAGATATCATGACATCTAACAATTTCCTATGCACACCCAATATTATTGATACAATGCTGCCTGAAAATTGACCAGTAGTTTCTTCATCATGATGAGCCAAGAAAAGTTGATCACCGTTACAACCAGATCTCTAGAGGGCCAGGATACACACGCAACCTAAGCAGTGGAGGATGTCTAAGATGGGAGGATCTTCAGGCCATGACAAGAGTCAGTGGTGGGCCTCTAAGATGAGCAACTAGGTTATGGCAAATTCTCCTATTACTTCAGTATGTGTGAATGTCTGGATTCCCTTCGATACGAAAGGCTCACTCTCTGGATTTCATTCAATATAATAGGGCCACTCCCTGATGCAGAAGAAGGCCCATGGTAACATAGGGAGATGTGAGGTCTTGCTCAGGTACATCTAATTAATTTTCCCTTCTGATATCCAAGGCTGATGATATACACCAATTAATTAGGAAGCCAGAAATTTCCAGCAAGAAGGATTCTACATAAGGGAGGTTCCAGAGAAGAGACAGGGGTACGCATACCCAAAAGGAAAAGGGGACACATGTAGATGAAAGACAACCTATCACAAAAAAATCTAAGGAATTCCTAAACCAGAAGCTGGCAGGACTACCAAAATGACTAATAACAACTAGTGTTTCTTCCTGATGTACTTAACTGCATAATCATCACAGATTTTATGTTAATTTTTTGCAAAAAGTCATGATGCAACCATTATGTGAAGCTTTAAAAATTTGTGCCGGTATTACTTTGTCTTTTAATTTCCACCAGTCTCACACCAACTTTTCACTCACTGAAAAATGTCTTTCCGTAACACTGTTTCCATGCCGTTTAGCGAACACAATCCCTTTCAGCTTGAAGCCCCCTGAATAGTTTTTTATATTTACCCATAATCAGAAAGAAATGCCTTGCATGTTAATGTATCTTTGGCAGTTGAACTGTACTGTGCAAGCCTTACCATACCACGTGACTTACTCATGACAGCTTCACCTGCCTGCCTGAACCCACTTGAGCCTATGGCTCTTCAATGGGTTGAGAGACAATACCCATTAGTCCTGCAGCACTCTAAACAAACCACGCAATCTGGCATTTGGGAATACACTGGCAATACCCATGCACTGAGAATTCTAGGCTGCTGGCTCACAATGGGCAAGAGATAAATGTGTATCCATATGCCACTGGTGAATACACTGCTGCTTTGTTTACCTTTTAAGCCACCTTATAAACAGAATGATATCATGTGATACCATACTATGAAAGATTACAAACCAATTTTTGGACTGAAAAACCAGGGTGTGACAATTATGTGGTGGAATACAGTACTTCAGTGTCCTGATCAAATGTAGTCAACACACTCTGACTAGCCTTTCTGGGGAATGCTTCCAGACTCTTCTGTGGATTTTCACAGATCTTAATCAGCACCTTAACCTAAGGCTGGGAACACTCTTCCTTTCCCTTCTACTTCTGTGACAGTGAGAAGGTTACCATTTTGTCTATACTCTGATTTACATAAATAACACTCTTAGGTAGTTCTGGCTCAGGGTAATTACAAAAGTACCCTAAATAAAGAACTTGAATCAGAGGCTTCATATTTCTACACAGAGTCAGGAGTTCATTTATATCTGCAAAGAATTTGTCTGATATTAAAAAGTTTACTGACCCAGTTAAGAGCAGAAATCAGGATGTTCTGGTTTAAAAGAAGAAAAGAGAGACTCCTTTTTAAGAGTCAGGTGTAGAAAACTAGTCTCTAATAATTGTCAACTGTAACAATATCTTAAACTGGTCAATGTCTTATAATTAAAGAAGCATTTAAAATAATTAAAATTGCAATGATGTAAACATACTGATAAGACAGAAAAAAAGAAAGTTCAAATTATCAATTACCAAGAATCAACTTATTGGGGCAGCAAGGTAGCACAGCAAGTAAGAGCACCGGCCCCAGTGTCGGGATGACCTGGGGATCGAATCCGGGCTCAGACACTTAGCACACACCCAGAAACACCTGGCCGTGTAACCTTAAGCAAGTTTAGCAAGTTACTTAACCCCAATTGCTTTAAAAAAAAAAACCATCTAATGAGTGTCCTACCTTTGTTAAAGGCCAACAGATCTTGTCTTTTATTTTTATCCACAGAATTTAGCATTATTTAGTATATTTAGCACAGCATATAGTTAAGTGCTTTAAAAATGCTTCATCTAAGGGATAAGATAAAGGATGGACTCTTAGAAAGCTGTGCAGACCAAGAAATAGGAGGGTAAGGGCAGAGGATAAGGGAGGGATTTTTAGAAGGAGTGCACATAAGGCAGGCAGTGTTGAGAAGCAAATTAGACATCTGAGGAGTAATTGGGTAAAAAGAGGAGAGAAGGATCAACAGTGAAGGAAAAAAAAGGAGAGAAATATACAACTAGTAATTATAACTTTGCATATGAATGGAATGAACTCACCCATAAAATGGAAATGGATAGCAAAAAGGATTAAAACCCAAAATGTAACAATATGTTGTTTACATGAAATACATTTTAAAATGAGAAATACATATATAGTAAAAATAAAGGGCTGGAGTAGAATTTATTATGCTTCAGCTGCTGGGGAAAAAAAGCAGGAGTAATAAATCATGATCTCAGACAAAGATAAAGCTAAAATAGATTTTTAAAAAGAGACAAACAGGGAGTAATATTATAAGATGTGCTATAGATAATGAAGTAATAGCAACACTAATCCTATATGTACCAAATGCCTGAACATCCAAATTTTTAAAGGAAAAGCTAAATGAATTACAGGTGGAAACAGACAGCAAAACTTCACCTCTCAGAACTAGATAAATCTAACAAAAAATAAGAAAAAGTCAGGAAGATAAACAGAATCTTGGATAAGATTGCTATGACAGCTATCTAAGAAAACTGAATGGGAATAGAAAGGAATATACCTTTTCTCAGTGGTACATGGTACAAAAATTGACCATATAATTAGGGCATAAAAACCTTATAATTAAATGCAGAAAAGCAGAATATTAAATGAAAAGGATGAGTGTATAATCAACAAGGATGAACTTAAAGCAATTATTAAATTATTTTGCCCAACTAAAACTGTCTAAATTAAATATTTATAAAAATTAAAATTGCCCAGAATAACAGGAAAGAAAATTGAGTCTTTAAATAAACATATTAGAAAATGAAATTGAAAAACCATAACTGTACTTCCTAAGGGAAAAAAACCCAGGATCAGGTGAATTTACACGGAAATTCTACCGAACGTTGAAAGAATAACTAATTCCCAATACAATGTCAACTGTTTGGAAAAATATATAAGAAAGGAATCCTACCAAATTCCTTCAATGACAAAAATCTAGTTCTGATATGTAAAATATGATGAACAAAACCAGTAAGTAAACTACAGGCCAATTTCTCTAATGAATCCTAATGCAAAAATTTTAAATAAAATACTAGCAAGGAGACTACAAGCAGTATAGCTCAAAGATCATACACTATGACCTGGTAGGATTTATACTAGGTTTCAGGTTAGCTTAATTAGAAAAAACTATGAGTATAATTGACTGTTTCAATAATGAAAACAACAAAATATATCAATAGATGCAGAAAAAGCTTCCGACAAGTTACAACACTCATTCCTATTAAAACCACTAGAGAACATAAGAATAAATGAAGCTTTTTTTGAAATGATCAGTATTTAAAACCAAGAGCAAGAATCATCTGTAAAAGGTATAAATTAGAAGCCTTCTCAATATAATCTGGAGTGAAGCAAGGATCTCCATTATCATTCAATGTCATACTGGAAATGCTGACTACAGCAACAATACAAGAAAAAGAGACTGAAGGAATATGCAACAAAGAAACATAACTATCACTCTTTGTAGATGAGACGAAGGTATACTTAGAGAACCCAAGAGAATAAGCTAAAAATACAGATGAAACAATGAACAACTTTAGCAAATTTGCAGGTTATAAAATAAACACCCATAATAAATCATCAGCATTTCTATACATTACCAACAAAACCTAGCAGGTAGAGATAGAAACATAAATTCCATTTAAAATAACTGCAGACAATATAAAATCATTATTAGGAGTCTACCTGCCAAGACACAAACAGGAACTAAATTAACACAATTATAAAACACTACACATAAATAAAGACAGATCTAAACATTTGGAGAACTATTAACTGCGTGTGGGCAGGCCGAGACAATACAGTAAAAATGACAATGCCACCTAAATTAATTTACTTATTTAGTTGCTATACTAAACTACCAAAAAAACCACTATTTTTAAAAAACTAGGAAGAAAATAACAAAATTCATCTGTAGTAACAAAAAGTCAAGAATATGGGGGGAGGGGGGAGTGAAGGAAAGCAGCCAAGCGGTACCAGATCTCAAACTATTACAAAGTGGTGTTCATCAAAACAATCTGGTCCTGGTTAAGAAATAGACTGGCTGATCAATAGAAGAGATTATGTATACAATATATAGAAGTAAATAACCACATTAAACCATTATTTGATAAACACAAAGATGCCAACTACTGGGGAAGGAATTATTTCACAATAATTGCAAGAAAAACTGGAAAGCAGTGTGGCAGAAAGTCACAGACCATTATCTCACATCATATACCAAGATAAGGTGAAAATGGGTACATAATTTTGACATAATGACATAATAAGTAAATTAGGGAAACATGGAAAAAAATATCTATCAGATCTATATAGATGAGAGAAGTGTGCATGACCAAACAAGAAATGGAGAAGATCAACATTGAAGGTAAAATGGACAATTTTGACTATATGATATCAAAGAGGGTTTTGCAGAAACAAAACCAATGCAGCCAAAATCAGAAGGAAAGCAGAAAATGGGTGGATTTTTTTCTTATGAATTTTTCTGACAAAGGTCTCATTTCTCAAATATATGGGAAACTAAACCAAATTTTTTTTTAAAGGCCATTCCCCAATTGATAATTGGTCAAAAGATATGAACAGAAAGTTTTCAGAAGAATCAAGGCTATTAATATTAATAGCCATATGAAAAAGATGCTCTAAATCACTAATAATTATAGAACCTGGTGGTACAGGAGTCCTTTAAAACACGAAAAACCTTTTTTTAAAAATTCATTTCATCTGCCTTTTGTAAAATTATCAGACAGATGCATTAACAAATTAACATCAGCTTCACCCTTACCACTATCTTATACAATTCTTGTGCTAAAATCCAAAATCCATACCTCTGATCTTATTCCCAAACATGCTCAAATCATGAATTCACATAATAGGAAATTTTTAAAGCCAATTTTACACATCTGTGTTTAATTCTGGGTGTCATCTAGTCTGATCCTGTTGCTCTCCTCAAACTTCACTATGCTGGCCAATTGGGCTTCTATTTCATTACTTCTCCAGTTCAGATCTAGAGATGACCAGATAATTTTGACTTAATATAAACTGGAGAAGCAAAACTCCTTTTTAGATTCTGTAACTACATGAGGCATCTGGGATTTAAAAGTGTTGCTTAAATGAAATAGGTCACTGGGATACAAGGAACTGTATGTTAGCTATGATTCCTGTATAGCTTATATGTAAGTTTTCTTGGTTATCTTGGTGACATGTACCTGACTTAATGTAATTATGTCATTTTATAAAATTGTGAAAATTACTCTTTGCCTTACTACTAATCATCTCCTTCTTTGAAGGATGTTATCTCTATATTTATTCATTTATTTGGCCCTGAATATTACTTCTCAGTGAATTTGCTATAGAATAAAAAGAGGGACAATGTCATAAACCTTGCCAGAAGGAAAACTTCCTTAGCCTTGTTTGATTTCAGACATGAGTCATCTCCGCTAGTCATGCAGGTAGTCACCAGACACAAGGCTTAGGCATAAATAGGTGGGAGGTTTCCTTTTCAGAAAGAAAAGGCACAACTGGGAAATAAAGTCAGAGACATCCCACCTGGGCAGTGTCCAAAGTTGTCCCCAAACTTTTCCAAGCACAGACATCCACCTTGAACAGTTCAAAGCCTGCAGCCTCTGCCATCCCATTATCAGCTTTTATGACGACTCCTGTAATCAAGGCTTAGAAAAATAGTAAAATTTACAGTCCCTCAAATTATTAAATAGCAAATAAATATGGTCTAGTGTCCTTAAGATAGGGCCATCTAAAATTTGATTGAGCTATTAATTATAAACTCAAGTTACAAATCTTTCTCCCTTCCCAAAACTTCCTTATGCTCTCTCAACATACTTCTAAAACTGATAACAACTATCTGGAAACAGGAGGGGCTGGATGAACCCCATTTGTCCCCTAACCCTCTCATCTGCTTTGTTCAGTTTTTCATAAATAGACTTTAAAGAGTTTGAATTAACCTGGTGTTAAAAATGGCATCTTTCTTTTCTCTCAAGTAAAATATCTCTGATTAAACTAAATATCAGGTAGCCAAGTACCCCATCATTCCAAGCACCCAATCATCCCCCCCCTTAAACAGCTGGGACCCAAAATCATCTGGGTAGATCTGTCTCTGTTTCATATGGGGCTAGGTCTGTAGCCAGTGGCTAAAACATAGCTGAAACCAGGTCCAGGGACAAGCCCTAAGCCCCCTCTCCCCCTCTTTTTTTTTGGGGGGGGGGAGAGTTTAGGACCTTGCCAAAATTGTTTCCAGGGACACTGTAATGGGAATGTAAATTTTAAACATCTTCCCTGCCCCTAGGCTAAAGTGCACCTGGAGCCTGGGGTGGGAGGCTTGTTTTTCAGTAGATACTTTTTGATTGGCCAGTGGGTCCAAAAGGTTGTTACATTCTCTGAGCCAGAAGCTATATAAGCCCTGATGTGAGGCTTTGTTTTGGGGCTCACTTTGAGAAGTGTTTTGTGATTTGATTTGATGAAACTCTGGGCTAGCCGTTGTCCAGAGCCCCCTGGCTTTGAAACCCAGATGTTGTTTGGTATGGATGTAATGTTTGGACAGTTTGGAAATCTGTCTACTTGATCTGTTTCTGTCTTGATAATTCTGTCTGTATACTTTGAAGTTCGGGGCGCTGACCTTTTTCCCCTGAACTAGGTAAACAATACATATGTTTGACTGATTAAAGTAAGCTTGTTTAACCCATTTTGAGTTGCTTTCCTTTATCAAAGCAGATCCAAGAACCTGTGGGGGCAGCAAACCCTGAGGACGCTTGGGGTGCTTGCTGCTACAGACACCTAAGCCCTCATTTCCATATTCTAGGTTTTACAAAACTTAGAAGAGAATTCACAGTGTCTTTTCTTCACATAATTACCAATAAGTAGTTTTTCCAAGCATGCTATTGTTAATTCTTGATTTATGAATTGAAACTTCCTATAAAACAAAGAAAAACTTAAACCCAATACACATGCAATATGAAATTCAGATTTTTTTTGAAAGCTGTAATACTATTCCTACTTCAAAAATGTTTCTTAAGTTCACTTAGCTAAATAGACCTTTAGAAACACAATACAGTCTCAGAAAGATGGCAACAAAATAACAATGAATATCAAATAACTTATACAATAATTGACCTTATCAATTCTGGCATGGATTCAAAGTTAGAGAGATACCAACATAAGCCAGTAATTATATTTCACAATCACTATACAATTCTGATCACAAGTGTTTCACAAATGCTATTAATTTTCCTTTTACATATTCAAGGAACAAGTCAAGCTGAGATAGCAAAAAACTTCTTTCTTTTTAAGCAATCCCAATATCCTATTTAATGATTCGCAGAATTCGTGCAGATATTTTATAAAGAAATTGTAAATTTCCCAAATTAAAAATTTCAAATTATTACAAAAACAGGGAGAATTTTGGTGGACATTTTGAAAGTGAGCTTTGAATCTTCCAATCTCAAAGGTCCACACTTAATTGGCTTTAATTGGTCAGGCAGGAGATCTAGCCTGCCTGCTTCTTTGATCGGAGGGGAGGGATTGCCAAAGAGGGGCCCACCTCCCCACCTTCCCCAATGCCAACAAGGAGGGCTCTGAAGTCTCAGTCCTGGGGAGGACCCCACCTCTCCCTACCTTGAAGTCTCCCAGAGAAATTTTCCAACTGCCCAATTTCCTCCAGAGGGAGGGGCTGTGCAGGTCCCAACCCCACCCCCCCTTTCCACTTCAGTGGGTGGAGAACTCCTTCCAGACAGCTCCTTCCTCCTTCCCACTCCACCCCCCACAAGAAGTGGCTGAGGGCTAGGGGAGGGGGACTTCACCTTCTCTTGCCTGAGCCAGAGGTAGCTCACAGTGGGAGTCGGTCAGTCCCACCCTCCTCCTGACCTGGGAGCCAGGCTGGCCAGGCCCTCCCCCCAGCCTCGGCCATATGGATGAGAGGAGCCATGTGGACACCTCAGTCAGGCTCAATTAGGAATAGATGGGATACATAGAAAGACAAACAAACTTTAACAGTACCAGAATAGATAGGACAAAACTTTAGCAACACAGAATGGATTGGACACATAAAAAGACAGACAAATAATAGTCCCTACCTGCTTATTTACCTCCCACAGATTCTGAACAGGAAGCAAATGAGCTCAAGTGAACACAGGACACATAATAAGACAAACGACAGACCCTACCACTTGTTTTCCTCCTGAAGTTTCTGAACAGGAAGCAAATGAGCTCAAGCGGACATAGGACACAGGACATAGGACACAAAAAGACAGACAGACAATAACCAGACCACTTACGGGCAAGAGGCCGGATGTCTCAAGCTTTGCCCAGGGAGGAGATGCCCCCTGCACAAATGGCTATGTCTAGCCCTTCCCCCTCCAGGAAATAGGACAGAATTTTAATACACCCTTAAGACCTGGGGCCCTGGAACTTCATCAGGGGCTAGCCCCCCTAGGAATCTGGGTGAGCAGAAAAGGTCAAATGAGGAGCTGGTTGAAGTTGGGAGGCAGGTGCAATCTTTCCCTCCTCCAGACCTAGGGCCTTCATCAGGAAGGGGCCTTCATCTGGAACTTAATCAGGGGCTAGCCCCCCTAGGAATCTGGGTGAGCAGATGCCAACCCCCAAGGCCAAGAGCTCTTCCTATTTGGCAAAATCTCTCTGGCTCCCCACGATGTTAGTTACAGACAGATAACAGAAAGGCAAGCACACAAACACAACAGACAGATAACCACTCACCTCTGGAGGCTGACACAGAGATCTGGGTCCAAAGAGCCGAAATGTGATCTGATCAATGTCAGGGGATGGTCTGGACTTTCTCAGCCTTGAGTTCTGAGCTCTGAGAAAATTTCAGATGCTGGGTGCTCAAGGAAGTCAAAGCTGAGAGGCCTCCATCCCCTGAGGACAGGCTAGGATCTTGGGCCTTGGACAACAACACAGAGTGCTGTCAAATCTCGCTGGGGCCTCCAAATGTAGTACTGTATCTTGATTAATGCGAGCAAGACCCAATTAATAATTTTAGAATGGACCCTTTATTAAAATGCCATGTTGGCTGATCAGGCCACATGGTGGGCTGGGCCGGCACCACCCCATGTCTCAGGTTCAGCAATAGCAGTAGCAGCCAGCAACAGCTCCAATCTGGGGCAGAACCTCAGCTTATAAAAAGGGCCTTACGTAAGCAGTGACTGGTCAGTACACACCTTGAAACTCCCTCACCTGACCCAGAAACCTGCCCACTTCTATGAAGGTGAGCTGACTTGGGGAAAGGGCAGAGACCCAGCGCGGAAGGGTGGAACTGACCTGGCAGTCTGCTCACTTTCTTGGGGGAGGGGAGGTTGTGGGGAAAACCAGGCACAACTATATATATACATATACACACACACACACACACACACACACACATATATATATATACACACACACACATACATACATACTAGAGAGACTGTTTGAGTTCCTTAAGGTACAAACTAGCAGTGGAATTAGTGGATCAAATTGTTAAGTTCCTAATTCATAAAAGTATTGGTCTTATTCCAACATGAGAGCCAACAAAAGATCCAAATTCTTTATTAACCAAGAGAAATAATGGTTTATGTCCATAGTCACAAAGATGGATTGTTTTAGATACAGGTCATATTCATAAGAGGTAATATCTTTCAAGAAAAAAATTTATATTTCTATGCAGGTATACCATAAAAATTATCATAATAATTATAATCAATATTAAGCATAGTAGTTTAACATTAAGACCATTTTTCTTAAGTTTAAATAAGGATATTTTATTTAAGTCCAAGTACTGAGCATGACAACCAAAAAAAAAAAGCACCAAAAAATGAAAGTAACTATATCTTTAAAAGTAGGAAAAAATAAATCAACATTGAGTCATTTCCAAATCTTCCCCCATCCTTAAAATCCTTCACCAGATCCTAATATCCCTGCTGGCTTCTGTCTTCTACTCTTGAAAGAAATGATTATTAAGCAATGATTTGGGGAGATCTAGGTTTCCCCTTTTTCTATATTCCTCATTTCAAAGTTCAGTGTCTGGACAGGCATTACTAATAATGAGATTGAATTAACTCTCCTCAATCTTAGACCCCACCCAAATTTACAATGAATTTAATCCCATAGGTTTCCACTCTGGTTATCTTATCCAAGATAAATTCTTGGATTAGACTGCCCAAGGCTGAAGGTAAATCAGAAGTAAATCACAAAATCAAAATTCAATAGAATAGGCCCAGCCCCTCACTGCAATATTCATTCTCTCTCATTACTTGATAACCAAACAAATCTGACTGCCACCCTCTGGAATACCCACTTGGACATCACTCAACTATTTGTTCTCTCTAAAGTTAACAATCATTTCTTCTTTGACAAATTTGAAGGCTTTTTCCTCAGTCCTCTCTCAAACATCTGATACTGCTAACCAATCCTCTTCCTGGATATTCTCTCCTCCCTGAGTTTTTATGTCATAGTTCTATCTTTTGGTTCTCTTCCTGTCTTCACCCATGTCATACCCTTTAATTATGATATCCCAAGGCTCTGTTTTAGGTTCTCTTCTTTCTCTATATACCCTCTTAGAAACTTCTTAGACTCCCAGGAAACTATTAGCTTAGTGCAGATAACTGCCAGATCTACATAAACAGCCTAAAGTCTCTCTTTTTAAAGGGTGTCCCACAGGAATTTCAAACTAAACATAGCCAAAAGAATTTAACTAACTTTCCCAAAAAATCCACCTCAGGGTGGCGCATCGAATAAAGCACTGACCCTGGAGTCAAGAGGACCAGAGTTCAGATTAGGCCTCAGACACTTAATACTTGCTAGCCATGTGACCTTAGGCAATTCACTTTACCCCAACTGCCCTGCCTTACCCCCTCCAAAAACAAAAACAAAGAAAAAAAACTAAAAACAAAAAAAATCCACCTCTATCCCAAATTTCCCTATTGTCAATTTCCAGGAGTCTTTATACCTGTATATCAAGAATACAGTCTTCAAAATGAAAACAGGAAAGCACTGAATGAGGAACTCGGAAAAAAATTAAGCTATATTTAACCAATTACATACAAGAGAACACAATGAAGACAATTTTAAAGGAACTCAGGGACCAATTTGCAATATCTTAAAAAGGGAAAGATGCCACAAAAAAAGAAATGATTATAGATGGTATTATTACTCAAAAAACATCTCAAACATTACACACACAAAACGAAATTGACAGGGTCTTTAACAGCTAGTAAACAACTCATTACAAGAATGCAAAACATTTCACAATTAACTGCCTACTTACAGTAGTATAATCTACTCATTAGAGTAAAGGTAAAAAAAAAAAATCAAAGCCCCATTAGAAGAGGATAAAGATTAGAAGATTCAATCAGATGTGACTGCCATAACTAAGAGAAATGAGGAGATAAAAGTCAAGATGCTGGTTGGTAAAATTTCTCTAGAAAGTAATCCAGAAACTGACTCAGCCGACAAACACTTGAACTTACAAAGCAGAAAGACGTGGAAGCATAAGGAAAATAATAGTCTGGAATACAAATTCATTTGTAAAACACTGAGGAGGCAAATAGAATATTATAGCAGTACTGTCTAAACAAAGAGAGAGAAATCCAGGGGGTGAAATAATACTACAGAAAGCTAAATTGAGAAATAATCAACCCAGATTATGCCAAAAGCATTTACAAGAAAATAATACAACAAAGAGATGACTGATTTATTTATTTATTACTGATCAGTCAGTAATTTCTCAACTGTCATATCTGGAAGTCCTACACTTGGAACATCTAACATCTTAGATGGGAGGCTCTAACATTTTAGAACCCTCAAGTGCTATGTGTGGAAATAGAAATAGCATTCAAAAATAAAGTGAGAGGTGACCAGGTACATACAGGGAAAATCTATACTGAAAGTAGACAATTTTCAAGGTACTCTGGGATCAATTCTTGGGTATCTCAAAGAGGGGAAGAATTCACAAAAACATCAATGATCATAAACAGTATTTTTTTAAAATAAAGGGCAACTTTAAGATATCAGGAAATAACGGCAGCTAGGTGGCACAGTGAAGAGAGCACCGGCCCTGGAATCAGGAGGACCTGAGTTCAAATCTGACCTCAGTCAGACATTTGGCTTACTTAGTAGCCGTGTGACTTTGGGCAAGTCACTTAACCCCAACTGCCCTCCAAAAAAAAAAAAGATATCAGGAAATAACTAATCAATATTATCTACTTTCTCATCCATTAAAAAAACCTTGTTACTCCTAGGGTTATATCCCAAAGAGATCATAGAAATGGGAGAAAGACCCATATGTACAAAAATGTTTATAGCAGCTCTTTTTGTTGTGGCAAAGAATTGGAAATTAAGGGGGTGTCCATCAATTGGGGAATGGCTGAACAAGTTGTGGTATATGCATGTTATGGAATATTATTGCGCTATAAGAAACGGGGAGCAGGTGGTCTTCATATTTACCTGGAGAGGCTTAAAAGAACTGATGCTGAGTGAGAAGAGTAGAACCAGGAGGAATTCGTACACAATTACAGACACAACGTATGTGTGATGACCAACTTTGATAGACTGGACTCTTCTCAACAATGCAGGGATATAAGTCAATCCCAAAAGACGCATGATGGAGAGAAAAACGTGCATCCAGAGAAAGAACTAGAAAGAACTAAATTTATATCCAGGTGGAAGCAAAATACCTAATCTTTTTTATTCTCTTATTTGATTTTATGTCCTCTTTACCATTTTTCATTCCAGCTGGTATAATCCATCCTTATAACCTGACCATTGTGTAATGTGAAAGTATTTACAGATCCTATACTTGATTATAAGACGCCATGGGGGGGGGGGAGAAGGAGGGGGACAAAATGTGAAATTCAAGGAATTGTGGAATTGAATCCTGTAAACTAAAAGGAAACAAACAAATTAATAAATTAAAAATTGAATTAAAAAAAATAAAGTTTAATCAGTTGGTCCTAAAATCCTAGTCAGTTGGGATTGGGATTATGTCTGTGAATGCTGTTGTATTTCTAGTATAGGTGAGATAGGGAGACCAAGTCTCAGGAAAAAAAAAAAGAATATGACTGGGGAGTAGTGAATTTTAAAAATATTCAAAGAATTATCCACTATTACCCAGTTGGAACAATACAGGATGCATGACTAAGGAAAATTGTAAACATAATAGACTATTTTAAGAACAAAACAAATAAGATTGCATAATTAAATCAGTAGATGCAGAAAAAGTCTTTGGGAAGAATATAACACTAATTTATGATGAAAACATCCACTATATTAGGATAAATATGTTTTTCCTTAGGGATTATCTATATAAAACTGAGAGCTAGCATTATTTGTAATGATATGGCAACAGAAACCTTTCTAATAAAATAACGGTAAAGAAAGAATGTTTTTTGTCATTGTCATAGTTCTAGAAATGCTAGATACAACAACAAGGCAATAAAAATTAAAGAAGTAAGCACTGGCAAAGTGGAAGCAAAATTATCTTTATTTGCAGATGATATGATGATTTACTTAGAGAATCTCAAAGGATCATTTAAAAATTGAATGAAACAAAAGTAACAAGTTATAGAAAATATCTACTTTATTACTAATTAAAAATGAGGATAAAATATAAAAAGAAATTTAATTCAAAATAACTACAAAAAGAATAAAGTATTTGGGAGTTTAAAAAAAAAAAAACCTTGTTAAAATGGTATATATATGTACGGTAGGTATCTGATGATACCTCAGTAATAGGCTACATCTTTGCATTCACACAATTGACCTAAATAGTGAGCTGAAAACAAGATGCCATTTTAAAAAATATTCATGTCATTTAATCAATGAAATAATAACCATTTATTAAACACCTACTATATGCCAGCACTATAAGTGCTAGGAATACAAAAAAAGGCAAATCAATGTCATTATTATTTTAAGAAAAATTTGTATTGAGTGAATAAGTCATTTTGACTATTATAAATTTCCAAATTAACTATAGGATATATAAAGGAAAATACTACCTGCATCCAGAAAAAGAACTAATAAATAGATGTATAGAATGACTATTGACATATACATACTAGTGTCTAATAGTAGCAATCTCTAGTGTGGGGAGAGGGAAAAGAGGGAAAAATGATACATTTATTATATATTTAAAAGGAATGAGAAATTGTGCATAATCAATTTGCTGTCTCATATTAAATCATCTCTTTTTTGTTATATTATGTTAGGGAAATGCTTGTTTTATTCCATAAATTAAAATAAAATAATTGTCAATTTTTTTTCTTTTTTAAAAAATTAATTTATTTATTTTTAGTTTTCAACATCCATTTCTATAAGACTCCATTTTTTAACTGGAAAGCACATGACTCAGGAGAACAGAATCTAGAGACTTAAAGGCTCCCTAGCAGGACTACATCAAGACCAGCTCATGACAAATAAAACTATATGTACCTTTCTGACAAGGTACACTAGGCTTGCTGATCAGAAAGAATGGATGCTATATACATAAAATCACAATTTTAGAAAACTATTGATAAAGGGTTCTGTGTTATTTTTGTGGAGAAGATGAAGAAACATGGGATAAATAATAGTAAAGATAGGGAGAACTAGAACCCATCAAATGGCTGTAATAAAAGAAGAACTGATAGTGATAGAGATCTTATAACAGAAGGCTCCAAGGGAACTTTGCTTAGCCCTGGTGCTGCTTAAGGTACGTATCAAGGACTTTGTTAAAAGGTAAAAATGACATGCTTATCAAATTTGTATATGACAAAGATCTGGGAAGGATAGTTCACTCAGTAGATGGCAGTCAAGATCAAAAAATACCTTGACAGGCTATTTGGTGGAATTTAATAATGTGAAACTTAATAAAAATAACGTAAAGCTTTATAGCTGGGATCAAGAAATCAACCTCCCAAGCAAAAGATGCAAGTGGGGTGGTTAGAACAATTCATCTGAAAAGGTCCTGGTGGGTTTAATAGATCAGAAATACAAAATCAGTCAATAAAGTCAGTTATCAATAATTTTTTAATGACCTTTTCCTCAATCCTCATCCATCTTGACTTCTCTTCAGCATCTGACTCTCTGGGTTTGTCTGACATTGTTCTATATCCCTCCATATTTGACCACTCCTCAAACTCCACTGCTAGATATGTCCCCTACCTGGATCCTTGTCCTTTCTCTACACCATTTTTTTTTGGTCATCTCTATAGATGATTCTCAGATCTGAAATTACCTTATCCAGTATTGATATCTCTCTTGGGATTGAGTCTTGCAACACCAACTTCCTGCTGGAAATGTCCAATAAGATGTCCTTCTGTAGGTACTTCAAACTAAATATGCCTGAAACAGAACTTAGAATCTTTCTTCAAAAATTCACTTCTCTTTTTAATTTCCTTGTTTCTATCCAGGGTACTACCATCCTTCAGGTCTTCCAGGTTCATACCTTTAGAGTGACCCTCTACTACTCACTAACTACAGAAGTCCAATCATTTGCATAATCTTGTCAATTCTACCTCCACAGCATTTCTCTTATCCCCTCCACTTCCTGCCCTTTATACAGCGTTAGTTCATGTCTTCATCATCTTCCACCTGGACCACTTACAATAGCCCCCCAAAGATCTTCCTTGCCTCAAGTCTCTCCCCACTTCAACCTATCACCCACATGGCTGCCAAAGTGATTCTTGGAGCACAGGTTTGATGAAGTCACTTCTCTGTTCAATAAAGTCCAATGGTTACCTATCACTTTTCAGATCAAATACAAACTTCCTATTTGTTAGCCCTTCACAACCTGACCCCAAACTCCTTCCAGCCTCATTGATCAGTTGAGACCAGTAGGCCTGCCTACTTGTGGTTCTCCTCATGTACCGTGTTTCCCCGATAATAAGACCTATCCCGAAAATAAGCCCTCCCCTTAATGTGTAAGATTCCTCTAAAATAAGCCCTCCCCCGAAAATAAGCCCTATTGAGATTGCTACTGTAGTGAAGGTGATCCCCTGCGCTACACACTACATTACAGTACCCTCTGTATGCACCGTCTCCCCCCCCCCCCCGGTGAAATGCATGCCACACTCCGAGCTGTATCCAATCAGAGCTGCAGCAGTGAGCGCGTCATCCTGTTCTTCCCCAGTGATTTGCTTGCTGGCGCCATTGAGAGCAGTGCTGCGGAGGAGAGCTGAGGCAGGACAACATAAACCCTTCCCTGAAAATAAGCCCTCTGGTGTTTTTCTTTCCAAAAAATTAATAAGACAGTGTCTTATTATCGGGGAAACACGGTATAGCACTCCATCTCCCTTATTAATATCTTCACATAGGCTGTACTATATGCAATATACCCTCCCCTCTTCTCTTACTTCCTAAAATCCCTACTTTCCTTCCTAAGAGGGGGAAGACATGATAATGATCTACATTATAGCCTAGTATATGAAAAAAGGAATAATCTGTTCTACTTGGCTCCAAAGAACCCAATTAATAACAATGAGCGGAAGCTATAAAAAGTAAATTTTAGATTTGCTGTAAATAAAAACTTCCTTTTAAGTTAGTTAAGAGATATCTGGTAATGAGTCTTCTCTTCACAAGTTATCTCCAAGTAAAGGCTATGTGATTACTTGAAGGTCTATGCTGTAGAAAGGATTCTTGTTCCAGTACAGGTTCAGAATGCCTCAAAGGTCTCTTCTGGATTGCTCAAACTCCTCACCTCTGACTCTTTGGAACCCTTGGCCCCTTTCAAGGATCAGCTCAAGTGTAGTTGCCTACACACATGGCCCTTCTGATCCCCTCAGTTGTTATGAAAATAAAAGGGAAGTGAAGAAGCTTTGATTAAGTTTCTACCATGTGTTGGGCACCATGGTAAGAGTTTTATGAATATCTCATTTGATCCTCATGACAACCTTGGGAAGTAGGTGCTATTACTACCCTCATTTTACAAATAAAGAAACTGAGGCAGACAGAGGTTAAGTGACTTGCCCAGGGTCACACAGCTTATAAGTGTCTGAGGCCATATTTAAACTCTGGTCTTCCTGACTCCAGTCCCAGGACTCTATCCACTGTGCCACCCAGCTGCTTAGTACTCTCTCCCATCTCTGAAATTACTTTGAATTTATTTTGAATTTATCTATCCTGTATATGTTGTTCCCTCCTCCCCCAGGAAGCTCCTCAACTGCAGAGACTGTTTCATTTTGTAGAGCATGAAAGAAGCGAGACAGAAGATCCCGGAGAGTAAATCTGGAAGTGGATGTTATTACTGCAGGACTGCCGGGGTCACATACCCAGATCAGACAGTGAGTTGGCATGGACAATGTGCCGGTTTTTAAAGAGATTACAATAGTCAGGTTACGTAAGCTGAAACTACAATCAATGATTGGTCAGTGTATATTTGAATTTTCCCTTGCCCGCAAAGTTTTTCCCTAGGCTGAGGGACAGGGAACCTAGAATGGGCGAAGATGGGGAATATCTGGTGAGGGGGGTGGCAGGGGATGGGGAAGAGTGTAGCAGGGATTTTATCCTAGGCTGAAATTCCTGCTCACGGATCAATTAGGGGAGGGAAGGGTGGAGTTGTGCTCAACAATTTCTATCTCTATATGCCCAGTACCTGGCATGCAGAAGGTACTTAAATGCTTGCTGAAATGCAACTTAGCATCTGTGATTTTCTCATTTCCTTACTCCAAATATTTTCTCAAGCAATGTCAAATGCTGGAAAACTTTCCTTCCTCTGCCTTCAATAACTCAAGGATTTGTGATTTCACCAATGTGAGTAGTACTTCCCCCACTGACACAATAATAACCACTCTTAATCTCGTGGACTGTCTTTTTGAGTAGCTATAGCTTTAAAAAAAAAAACACTCATTATCATGTGACCAACTTTCTGGTGATAAGTCTCTCCAAACTGAGATCTGATATAGGTTGATCCTTAGCTGTCAGCCACATACTGAAAGCCATTCTTATTTGGTAGGAGGTGGCTTAGACTGAAGGCTATACCAGCAGATGCAACAAAGCAGGCATTCAATGGGACTTCAATCAAGTTCCTAAAATCTGTTCTGTTTCGTGTTGAAGTTCACTGATTGTTTTGGGTCTGACCTCTCCATGTACTTCCCCACTCCACAGCTCCATTCAAACTGTCTGCTCTCCAAGTCTGGAATATTTTGCAGAGTCCTACCTCTGCAGCTTTCATGGAGTTCTCTTCATCCAGAATGCCTTCCTAAGCTTCCTTTAATCCCCAAATTCTTACTCCTTCCTTCCCTATCTATTCAAATAATACTCAGCTTTAATGACTCCGCTAAAATCCCTCCTCCTCAGTACATCCAACTTAGACAATTTCGTTACCATGTCCCCCTCCCTTCTCTGAACCTACTGCACTATACCCTCCACCTAGCAATTAATAATGTACCACTCTGTGCTATTTCTATCTTTTTTTTCATTTAACTTCTCACATATTTAGCTTCCCAGTTACATTTTAACATATCAACCTTGTCCTTAGAGCTTACCCTTTTTTGTATCCCATAAAGAGCCTTGACATTCAATACACACTAATCAATTAGTATTGACAAACTGATCAATTAAATCTTCCACAATTAATTCCCTCCTCTTCCTATACACTTATCCTTGCCTTCCACTCTAAAATGCAATTATCTGTATGCATATCATATAAATAGTCCTTTGTCAGTTCACTGATTTTATTTTTATTTACTACAGCCTTTCCATCTTGTGTGTATAAAACATAATTTACATTGTTCTATAATCTACCGAAGGACAAAGACAATATGTATAATTTTCTTTATATACTTTCACATAAAATTATAAACTCAGTACACACATGCTTTTTGAAGGATAGTAATCTAATAATATGAGAAACTTGGGAGTAGAACTGACCATCAAATACTGGAAACTGTAATTTGCCTGAGCCAAGTTCCAAACAAAAGCTGCATAGATAATACAATAATAAAAACATTCAGTATCTTTATTAATCCTTAGGCTCAAATTTTAAATTACCAATGAGTGACACTCATATTTATCTTTGTGCTTTGAAAGATGGAAGGCAATGTGGTATAACAGAGTCAGAGTACCTGGGTTCAAATTCCAGCCATGCTCTCTGGTCTCTGTGTGACTCTGGACATGTGACTTAAGCTCTCAGAGCCTCAATTTCTTCATCTACAAAATGAGAGGAATGGACTAAATGACCTCTAATATCTGTCCTTTCCAGCTTTTTATCTATGATTATGATTAGGTGAAGAAATCAAAGAAACATCATTCTAAGCACTGACTGTGTGTCAAGCCCTAGGCTTGATAATACAAAAAGAGCAAAAGAGAAAGTCTCCACCCTCACAAAGCTTCATGCTGACAGAAGGAGGCTATATATCTCTATAGATATATCTATATCTACAGCAATATATAAGGGTGTGTGTGTGGTGGCCAAAAAAGGGTCACAGAATGAAGAGCTAGTCCGAAGAGCAGTCACCTCGCTTCCGTTCCAAAGAACATTGGTAGTATGATAGTACTGATTTCATTCCAGAGCTCTTGGGGAGTGGGGGAGTAGGCCACATAGCAAGGTAGCTAGGAGTGGACAGATAAACACCATATGAAGGATCTGGTCTGGTACTCTGCTCTAGTGAGAGCTACAGAGAGCGGAATGAAACCCAATTAGCTTACAGATAACCTACAAGGCTCTGTCCAGCTTTTTAAATCGATGATCCTATGATTCTGATTTTATTTAATTATAAGTGGAAGGTTAAACAGAAGAAAATTTTAAGTGCCAATTCATTGATCAGGCAAACTAAAGTGAAAGTGCACCTTTTTTAACCATTATTATTTAATTAGAACACCAATGCTTACTTAAAAAAAAAAAAAATAGGATCATAGACTTAGAACTAAAAAGACATAAAATTCTAGGCCAAGCTCTTCATTTTGCAGATGAGGAAACTGAGAGCCCAAGTAGTTAAAAGACATGCTCAGGATCACAATGCTAACAAGTTACTGAGGAAGGATTTGAACCCAGGTTTTCCTGACTCCTAGTCTAGCACTCACTCTACTATACCTCACTGCCTCTCTAATGACTAAATTGAAAAAAAAAGGAATGAAAATAATTTTACCCAGCCACCTAATAAATATTAAATTCTAGCCTAATATACCTCCAAAATGATCTCCTGTCATTACTGCACATATGCTCATTTTACAAAGATTCAATGTGTATATAATATTTTGTTATGCTTTTTTCATGTAACATTTTAAGTAAACATTTCCATGAAATCAGCATAGTATATGTAATGATCATTTTAAATGAATGTTTAGATATAGTTAAAATTTTACTTATATCCCCAGAGATTATTTAAAAATAAGCACTTAATTGTAACTTTACTGGAAACAAATTTGACTGAATAGATTAATGAAGTAAATTACATATATCCTTTTATTAAATATGCAACTCTGATCATATGCACGATATGTAAAAAGGTGTCAACTAGTGTCAACTAGAACTGGAAATGTTTGCTCAGAAACATTTCTTTTAAGTCTTAAAGATTATCTTTTCAAAATGTAAATTGTTTCAACAACAATTTCTGACAAGTAACTGAAGAAAATTACTGAATATGGTTTTTTAATCACTCTATCCTTGTGTTTCTTATTAGAGAAAGACAAAGTAGACACTATGACAAGTCAAAAACCAGACACAATTCAAGTTAGCTTATCTGTCCTATTACCACATAGTTAAGGGAAGAAAATCTTTCCTCATTCCTACAAATCCCAGCACAGATTTTCTGTTATACAAATTTTTTGCTAAAATTGCATTAGGGCAAAGTTAATAAAAATAACATTCTTTGGGGGAAATTAACTTCATACATCATTTTAGAGACAATTCAAATATATTTGAATGTTTTTTTGTTTCTTTTTTTCTCATGATAAAATAACTTGCCTCAGCTAACCACCTAGTACAGAACAAATGGGCTACTCTAAACTGCAGTACAGTGTCCTTTTACCAACAGGTCATTTAAAATGCAGATTTGGCAGGAATCAACAAATCAGGTTTTACCACATTAGTCCAACTGGATACTACCTACACTTTACAAGAAATAAGAGTATCAGGAGCTCCACTGACCAAATTTTTTTACCTAAAGATAAAAATAAAACCTCATTATATAATTTCTTGTAAAGCAATCACAGAGACCCAGACACCAAAATATCAACTTGGTCAAGTCCTAACTGAGACAAGCAAGCACACCTGATAGAAAGGGCAAGATTAGGAAGTCAGGAAACTGAATGAAATTCCAACTCTATCACCAACTTCATGACAGGGACAGAACAGAATCACTATAGCTGTTTTCTCATGTGCAACATTAAGGTGATGGACCATATAATCTTTAAGATCCCATGCGGTCATAAAATCCTACACCATTCTTATGGTAATCCTATAAAAACACACACAAAATAAGGTAAAAACAAATGTTTTATGAAGACTATACTAACTCTTAGAGACAAAATCTAGTAAGAAATAAAATTAAAGATTCATATTTTCCTTCAAGATGAAGGTGCTGAGTAGAACAGAGGGTATAAAAGTACATATTAAACACAGGATTTTGAAATAAGATCAACTGATTTATGTTCATTTATATCACAATTGATAACAATCATTATAATATCATTTTATATAGCACCTACTATGTTCCAGGTACTGTGCTAAATGCTTTTTACCTTTTTTTGTCTCATTTGACCCTCACAAAAACCCTATGAGGTAGATGCTATTATTATCTACATTTTATAGCTAAGGAAATAAACAAAGATCAAGTGATCTGCCCAGGGTCACACAGCCAATAAATGTCTCAGGACAAATTTAAACTCGGGTCTTTCTGATTCCAGGTCTAACACTATCCACTGTGTCACCTAGCTGCCTCTAAAACGGAACCTTGATTTAACACATTTCCCTAAAAATTTCATCCAAGGGGCTTTGTTTATTAAACAACCTATTCAAGCAGTTGAGGGGCTCTAAAGACAAAATTATTGTGGTTAACTACTAAAACAAAGAGAAATAGACAAATTTCTCAATAAAAGCAAACATAGTAAAGAGAATCCTAGAAAAGAAAGCAGCAAAACCATTCTGCTCTTAATCTCAGTTCCCCTTCTGTAAAAAGTGAGAGATTTGGATTAAATGAACCCTTAAGTTTCCTTCTATGAGGTAGCACAGTAACAGGTGCTCATAATCTGGTTCTAACCCTTCTTTCCAGACTTAGCACATCCTATTTCTCCTAAACTAGACTATTTACCTCTCCCACCTCTGTGCCTTTGTATATGCCAAACTCCCAGGCAAATAATCTTCCACCTCTATGGTGGTCTTCACATACAGGAAGGAACCAGAGGTAGAGTTGCAAGGAACCTCACAGGTCATCTCATCCAAACTTCTCATTTTACCAATAAGAAAACTGAGGTTCAGGGAAGCTAAGTTGCCAGCCCAAAGTCACTCTGGTAAATAAGCATCAGAGATGGCATTTGACTGCTGATCCTTAGTATGCCCTCCACTGTACCTCCCTCTGTCTTTCTCTAATTTAAATCTTTCCTTTCTTTCAAATCCCAGCTCTGATGTCACTTCTATATGAAGCTGTATGAATACAAATTCCAGGTCCTGACTCTGGGAGTTTGTACTGGTAGTTCCCCATGTCTGGAAAACAGGGATTAGTTTCCTCCAAAGCACATCTTGGGCACCACTTCCAATACAAGGCCTTTTCTGATCTCCCCAGTTGTTACTGCTCTCTCTCAAAATTATTTTGTATTAATTACCTTCTAGATAATGACATTTACATAATTTTTTAAAGTTTGCAAAAAGTCTTGTTCGCTCATGTGAGCCTCAAAGCAAAATACTTTGTATTTACTTAGCAGTGTACACTCTGTATCCCTTTCCCCATCCCAATAAATCCTTCCTTGAAGGAAAGGACAGTTCATTTTTGTCCCATTATCTGACACATAATAGGTGCCTGATGTTCATTAAATTGGAGCCTTCTCAGGAGCCAGGAGGACCCGAGTTCAAATATGACCTCAGACACAACACTTACTAGCTGTGTGACCTTGGGCAAGTCACAACCCCAACTGCCCCCTGCCTTCCCAATCCAAAAAGCAAAAAAAAAAAAAATTAGAGCCTTCTCAGATTCCTGTTCTGCTTGTGCTTCTGTTATATATGTTTCAGTTTGTGAGAGTTAGCTGTGTGCTTATTCTATCGTGGATAAAAATGTTGGCTCCTTGAAGACAAGGAATAGGTCCTGTTTCATCTTTGTATTCCTACTCTGCAAGTGTGCTGTATATAGTAGGCACTTTGTTGGAAATGAAATTTTTAAAAGTCCGTGACCATTTTAATCCTAGTATTGCACTACTTTGCCCTTTGTACTTCTTTGGGACTTGACCAAGAAGCTTCCCTAACCCTGCCCTCCCTAGCCCCCACCCTTTTCAGCTTTTCCACCTCATCTTCTCCCCATTGTAAACTCCTGGAGGGCAGGTGTTGCCTTTTTTTTTTTTAACTAAAGTTCTTTTTTAATCTATTTGTACCTCTAGCAATTAGCACAGTGCCTGCCACATAAAAGGTGCTTAATAAATGTTTGCTATTGTCTAAATCCCCAAGGACTTCTTCCTATTACAGTGTGCCCTCAATAAGCACAAAATCACCTACTTCCTTGTGATGTTTCATAATGTCATCTTATAGTATTATTTACTTAGCTTTTCACATGTATGGTTACAAAAAAAAAAAAATAAGGACAGAGAGAAGACACTAGACCTGTGACCTCACTGGTTTAGACAACTCTCAGGCAAGGAAACTTTCCCTACCAATGCAGGCCCACACTTTCCTTGCAACTTACAGTAACAGTTCTGTGGACTATTGACTTGCTCAAAGTGATAGTCAATTGATGTGAGAATCTGGACTTGAACTTAGATCATCCTGGCTCTGAGTCCAGCTCTCTATCCATTACTAGATGCTGTTTCTTGACAGTTTTTTTTAATTGTATGCAAAAGAAAAGAGTTTTTTTTTATTGACTGTATTTAGCTTTTTGGAGGGCAATTGGGGTAAAGTAACTTGCCCGGGGGGGGGGGGGTTGTGTGTGTGTGTGTGTGTGTGTGTTAAGCGTCTGAGGCCAGATCTGAATTCAGGTCCTCCTGACTTCAGGGCCGGCACTCTACTCACTGCACCACCTAGCCGCCCTATTTTTACTGACTTTGTAAAATTCAAAAATAGTCAAAAAGTTCATTTTAGCAACTATTTATTGTCTATGGAAATACATTTTCCCCCTTCTGCTTTAAACCAGGTGATATCAACTCAAGATGGCATAATGAGAAGTTTCCAAACCTCACTTTAGTTCTTGCCATTTTTTAAATGAAAGAAAAAGAATTTAGTAAACACTGGGGCAGCTAGGTGACTCAGTGGATAGTATACTGGGCCTAGATCAGGAGAAACTGATCTTCCTTAGTTCAAATCTAGCCTCAGACACCCTGTGACCCTAGATAAGTCACTTAACCCTGTTTGCCTCAGTTCCTCTTCTGTAAAGTGAGCTGGAGAAGAAATGCAAACCACTTCAGTATCTCTGCCAAGAAAACCCCAAATGGGGTCATGAAGAGGCAGACACTGCTATTCAGTCAAACAGCAACAACAAACATTTATCATATGCCAAGCACAATGCTGACCATTTAGGAACTTACCTTCTAAGAGGAGAAAACATGGTCGAACGGTGACCAAGAAGAGATATTTTAGTTCAAAAAGTTAGAATTTATAGAGCCATGAAGGAGAAGCTTGATACACCCTTGCCAAGAGCAAAGGGCATTATTTATCTAATTAGCCTCACTATGTCAGCAAGTTAAGGAACTGGTTGGGGAAAGACAGCAGCACTGGGGCAAGGCTTCTAGTCTATGTAGGGGGCAACTGAGGTTGGCAACAATCTTAAGCATCCGGTATTTCTAAAGTTACAAAAACTTCATTTGTGATAAGCATGTCTAACTAAAACAATTTATAACTGTATGTACATACATAAAGGGTGTTGGAGAATTCACTTTGTAAATCTGAACCATATAAACATGAACTGAATAAAGTAATGAATAATTTTACAATAGCCTGAAAACTTTAATGTCATAATGTGACTGCCACATTCTCTAAGCAAAAACTCAGCCAAATCAGAAATTGTCATTGATTGCCAAGGTTCAAACAAGGTGCTTGTCATGACCTTCTAAACATAAAAGAAAAGCAGTTAAAGAAATACTCATTTTTTTGGTGGCTAGGATATGTCGATTCTTATAAAGTACCTAAGTTTTGGGGGTAGTGAGGTATCTAATGGATAAAGCACAGGCCCTGAAATAAGGAGGATCTGAGTTCAAATTCATTCTCTAACACTTGACACTTAACCCTAGGCAAGTCAGTTATCCCCAATAGCCTTGCAAAATAATAATAAAGATAACAATAATAATAATGTATCTAAGTTTTAAAATGCCTGAACTATGCCACATACAATGGTATTATTTAAAACTACTTTGTTTGGGGGTTTGGTTTTTTTTTTCTTTTTGGAGAGGGGAGGGCAGGGCAATTTGGGGTTAAGTGACTTGCCCAAGGTCACAGGGCTACTAAGTGTTAAGTGTCTGAGGTCAAATTTGAACTCCAATCCTCCAGACTCCAGGGCCAGTGCTCTACTCACTGTGCCACCTAGCCCCTCCTTTAAAACTACTTTGGTCTGGAATTATTACAAAGTTTGAATGTCAGAAGGAGGAAGAGTCAGAGCAAAACATAATGACAAAGCAGTAGGCTATGCAACAAAAATGTACTGCATTAACTAAAGGATAAACCATGTGAAAAGATGCATTAGATGAAATGAACCTATGAGAAAAGGCAGAAAAACCCTGAAATAAAATTGTCAGAGGAAATCCGTGTATTCAATTTTCTGAATCAGCAAAAGTCACAAAACTAAGGTTCATATTTTCATACTTTCTGAAGGATTTGAAATAACTTCATGTGGCTAAGAAAAAAAATATTTTTTTAAATCATGAATTTTATTACATTATCTGTGGACATATACCAAACAGGAAGAAGCTAGCAAATTATAAGCAAGAGCTAGAAACTCAACTAATAGTGCTGTATTTAAAGATAATATAAACATGATTCATTCTTTAGCTAAAATATGAAGTGATTTTTTTCCTTCGGAAATGCCTAATTAAAGATAAAATCAGCATAAATGTAAATAGAAGCTCAGGAGAAACTTGCAAAATCACATTCCGTTATTGCAAATGCATACTAATTCCTGCTACCAACCAAATTACCCATGAGAAATCAAGAGACAACTAAGTTAAACGGATTAGGGGAAAGAAAGGCTGGGATTTACATACACTAAATAACAGCACTCCTTTATGAAATGGAACCACGAGACATTAAATAAAACCGGGTTCCAGAGGCAGTCAAAACGCTATCAGCTCACTGAAAAAAAACTGAGGACTTCCTTTGACTGTTCCACAACCAAAAATTGCAGAAGCTGTAGTCAAGTGAAAGGAAAGAAGGTGAACTGGGAAATGCAACCACGAGCTTGTGGTGACGCACAAAAAGAAGAGTTCGGAAAGTATGCTCGCTGTTTTACCTTGCACCGGGCAGCTGAGGTGCCTTGAAGACATTACTCACCTGTGGTTGGGAGTGGGTAGTTGGGGTTTTTAAAAAAAAAAATACTTATTTCGTCAACTTTTGCTTTAAAATCAATTTTTAGGAAAACCCCACCTACCCACCCCCTAAACTGGCAGGAGGTTGGCAGAGTCGGTGCCAGGCAGTAGCAAATACAAAAGCCCCTTTTCTCTGTGCAACGCAGTACCTGTCATCACCTCCTCCTCCGACATCACCTCCTCCTCCTCCACACTTTTCCATCACTCCCACGCAGCAGCTCGCAGCCTCCTCCAAGAGGCACCCCACCCTCCCCCGCTGACACCCGCCAGGGTCCCCATGACAACCCAGCCCCTCTCCTCCTCACCTCTAGCACCCCCCCCCACTGCCCCTCCCCCTGGGCCATTTTCTTCTCCTCCACACACCCCCTTCGGCGCCTCAGGGGAGGGGGGGGGTCACGAGCGGTCTCCCCTAAATGAAAACAAGCCCCCAGGGCTACAAGGAGGCGGAGCCCCCCGTGGGCCTGCCCCCCAGCCCTGGAGGATGAGGGACTCCCGGGGCAGGGGATCGGGGACCGAAACTTGTACCGGTGTCCCCGCGGAGCCGCGTCCGCCGGGGCCGGGGGGTGGGGAGCGGGGGAGAGAAAGCCGGCGAGGCCGCTCACCTTGAAAGGGTTGTTGAGATCCGGGTCCGCGAACGGGTTACTGTCAAAATCCGACATCTCGCTCGCGGCGTCTGCCAGCGGAGGGCCCAGGGGCTGAGAGAGGGAGATGCCACCGCCGATGCCGCCGCCGATGCCGCCGCCGCCGCCGCCCCCCTTGCGCGCTCACGTCGCCACCGCCGCGGAGCCGATCTCAGGCCAGCGCGACGGGCTCCTATTGGCGACCCGATGGGCCCCGGCTACTGAGCATGCTCGGTGCGGCCGGGAGCGGCTGCCCCTCCCGGGCACAATTCCACCGCTCCGGGTTTTTCGGGAAGCTCAGTCGGGAATAGCAAAGGGAGAGCATAGGGAGGGCGCAGGGAAGGAGCTTAGGTTGGATCCACCATTTCAGCCCCGGAAGGGACGGGACTGGTGATTGGTTCGTGTGGTCTTATTCGTAGCCCGGTTGAGCGGATGCCAGCGACAGGAAGCAGGCATGTGGCACTGAGGGCTCACCTATAGGCCAGGTGAAGGGAGAGGCTTTTTTTTTTTTTTTTGCTGGGAAGGAGACACCCACCATAACTCCTCCCTTCCCTCTTCCTCCTTCCCTATCCCTCCCCCTCCCACCATCTGCCTCCCTTGGGAAAATCCCCCCTCCCCAACCCTTCAGGTAGGTGGAGAGTTTTGTGGTTAAAACCCACTGTGGGGCCCTGGGGTTGTCTGTAGAGGTAAACGATGATGTAGTGTCATGACATGGCAAGTAATATTTGCAATTCTCCAAAAGGAGAAGGGTAGATGTCCCCCCTCCCCCGGCTCCCTCTTGAGTTTTGTGTAGCTTCCCCCCCCCCCCCCCCCCCCCCCCAAAAGAGTCCACCTTAAAATCTCTCTCAACTGTTTTTAACTGTTTTTCTGGCACTTTAGGTAGTCTCCAAAAGATGGAGAAGTGGATAACACGTTTATAGACTGTCCTCATTGAGCATGCTCAGGAAGCTCACTGGGGTTACCCCAGGGGGCCTCCTGGAAAGACCTCCCAAAAATGGCTACTGCCCCGGAAGTGAGATAAATGGAGAGTGGAGGCTCGACCAGGGCTGGAGACTGAGGTGGCCACGTGCTTTTTTCTGAAATTGGAAAAGGTTGTGAGTCCCCTGGGTTTTTTGCTTGGGACCCACCCAGAGCTCCTGCTCATCTTTGGAATTACCTATGTGTGTCTAACTAAGAAAGGGATAGGGGGAGGGGTCATTTGATCTTTACTGAGGGATTCCAGCTGTCCATATGACTTAGTTTTAAAGTATCGTGTTACCTGCCATACCAATCAATCTAACAAGAACTTATTTTAGAGAGCTAGAAAAAATATTTACAAAATTCACCTGGAAGAACAAAAAGGCCAGAATATCAAGGGAATTAATGAAAAGAAATGCTAGGGAAGGTGGACTAGCCATACCAGATTTTAATCTGTATTATAAAGCAGCAGTCATCAAAACCATTTGGCACTGACAGAGAACTAGAGTAGTCGATCAGTGGAATAGATGAGGGACAGGAGACACCTCAGTCAATGACTCCAGTAATCTACTGTTTGATAAACCCAAAGACCCCAGTTTTGGGGATAAGAATTCACTAGTTGCCAAAAACTGCTAGGAAAATTGGAAAATAGTATGGCAGAAACTGAGCATAGACCAATATCTTACAAGGCATACGAAAATAAAGTCTAAATGGGTGTACAATCTAGATATAAAGACTGATACTGTAAGCAGTCTGGGAGAACAAGGAATAGTTTACTTGTCAGATTTATGGAGAAGGGAAGAATGTATAACAAAACAGCATTATGCATTGCAAAATGGATAACTTTGATTACATTAAACTGAAAAGTTTTTGTACAAATAAAGCCAATGTAACCAAGATTAGGAGAGAAGTGGAAAATTGGGAAAGAGTTTTTATAATCAGTGTCTCTGACAAAGGTCTCATTTCTAAAATATACAGAAAACTAAGTCAAATTTATAAGAATTTAGGTCATTCCCCAATTGATAAATGGTCAAAGGATATGAACAGGCAGTTTTCAGAGGAAAAAATTAAAGATATCTATAAGCATATGAAAAAATGCTCTAAATCACTAAGTAGAGAAATGAAAATCAAAACAACTCTGAGGTACCACATCTCACCTGTCAGATTCACTAAGATGATAGAACAGGAAAAACAAATGCTGGAGAAGATGTGGGAAAATTGGAACACTAATGCATTGCTGGTGGAGTTGTGAACTGATCCAACCATTCTGGAGAGCAATTTGGAACTATGCCCAAAGGGTTATAAAAATTTGCATACTCTTTGACCCAGCAATACTACTTATAGGGCTGTATCCCAAAGAGATCTTACAAGTGGGAAAAGGACCCATATGTACAAAAATATTTATAGCAGCTCTTATTGTGGTGGCAAAGAACTGCAATCAAGGGGATGCCCATTAATAGGGGGAATGGCTAAGCAAGTTGTGTTTTATGAATGTAATGGAATACTATTGTGCCATAAGAAATGAGGAGCCGACAGACTTCATAATAACATGGAGAGACCTATATAAACTGATACTGAGTGAGGAGAGCAGAACCAGGAGAATTTTGTACACAATTACAGACACATCATATCTGTGATGACTAACTTTGATAAATTGGACTCCTCTCAGTAATGCAAGGTTATAAGACAACTCCAAGGGACTCATGATGGAGAGGGCTATCCAAATCCAGAGAAAGAACTACAGAGTTAAGTGACTTGCCCAAGGTCACACAACTGGTGTCTGAGGCAGGATTTGAACCCAGATCTTCTAGGCAGCACCATGTAAACAGTAAAACAATCACTAAATATGAGCAGAAATTAGTATTTCTATTCTGTATATCATAAATAATAATCATATACTCTATAATGAAGTTTGCAAAACCTATGACTTTTCATTTTCAGGTTTTAGACAAATGTAACAATGCTTGAAATCTCCCAAGGTAGTACTTGATGTCAAATGTACTTGATTGTCAAATGACAAATAGAATAAGTGCTTTAGGAATTAGATGGCAGGAGACAACATAATGGGTGAGAATGGTTTTTGAAGGCTTTATGGAGAAGAAGGAATTAAAATATGAGTAGAATTTGAGTAACTGGAGAAAATGAGGGGGAAATAGCATAAGCAAAATTTCAGGAGTTATAGTGAACACACTTAGTTTGGGTGGAAGGGGTTTCAAAAGCTAATTGAAGATAACATTATAGATGTAGGTTGTAGATGGCTTTGACTCAGAAGTGATTCAGAGCAAATGTGTAACAATTTATCATTAAGAAACCACAAAACATTAAGTAATATTGAAAGTAAAACTTCTATGCACAACCAAAATCAATTCTTCAACTAGTATATCCATGATCTTTGAGAGCCTTTTTAAACCACTTGTTCCTAAAGCTGTGTCCATGTTTCTTTTCTACTTATCTGTCCAATTTAAGTTGTAAGACATCCGAGAAGAGGATATATGTTAATTTCATATTGTATACACTGCTTCAGGGTACAACCAATACTCAGTAAACAGAATTAATCCTTAAGGGGAATGGGGAATTTATTTTTCTTACCTCAAAGGGATTGCTGAGGTCTGGACTCACAAATGAGTCAGAAATGAAAAGGAACATGTCTCCCACTGGGTCCATCCAGAAGAGTTATTACTACTGCTTCTATTTATTATACTACATTATGAGATGATATGACCTTTCTCCAAGACAAGTTCAACTCTTCCATTGGCTAGCCTCATTAAGTGTCAGAGGAGATGGTGGCACCTGTGGAATGAGAAAAGAAATACTTAATTTTGTTTTTTGTCACAAGACAGGGTTCATTCTGGAGGAGAAAGGGTGAAATGTATAGACAAAAATCAGCAATTAAACTTTACAAAAGTATTATTCATATAGCTGATGCCCAAGAGGATTTAGAACAGAGGTTCTTAATCTCAGTCTGTGAACTTGTTTTTTTTTAATAATTATATTTCTGTATAATTGGTTTCCTTTGTAGTCCTATGTATTTATACATTTTAAAGCATCATTTTGAGGTGTCCATAGGCTTTACCAGACTACCAAAGGGATCTGTGACACAAAAAAGGTTAAGAACTCCTGATTTAAAAACAGAAATTCTTTCTTAAGGAAAAAGTTCACATTATGCTTTTTCTTTCCCTTTTAAATGCCAAATTTATAACACGCAGCAAAGATTATCTGGCTCTCTCTCACATGCCCACGCTGTTACATCTTCCATCAGGGCACCATGAAAAGTTGAGTGTCTCTCCTCTGCTGTTATGGGCTCAAGTCTACATTGGTTGCGTTCTCCCCGTTGTTAGGTACTTGTAACCAGCATCCCAGTTCCATTTAACCACTTCACCTCGGGTAGCATATACTTTCAAAGCTATAACAAGGAAAAGCATACAAACATTTCTCCCAATATTTCCAAGGCATACTTTGCCCTATATATTTTCAGTCTTGTCTCTGGTAGACTTGGCTCAAAAATTAACTCAGTTCCTAATAGCATTGAATTTTACAAAGTTCATATCCAGATGTGACATGGCTACCATATTAATCCATCAAATGGGCTGAGGTCCCAAATATCCCTCCCAAGACTACTCCCTGCTCCTTGGGACAGTGATGCCATTGGTGCTTCATTGACTCTGGAACCCCAGCCTGAATGCTGATTTCCAGATGGTCATGGTTCACTTCCCCATCTGACAGGTCTTTTTGAATACCTCTGAAGCCAGTAAGATAGACTCCCATTCACCATGTGGTCTGAAGACTAGAACCAGTTACATAGTATCTATGCATGCTCTGCATTCTCTGCAAGGCATTTCCTTTACTCATCATGACAATTTTCCCAGAAGCAACTCTCTGGCTTCCTCAATGTAGAGCAGTTATATCAGCCAAGCAAGCTAATGACCATGCACTAGATTGCATTAGACATATATTTATAATAAAACCCAAACTGCTCACACAGCATTAACACCTAAGTAAGGCACATATATTTTGGGAAGCTAGGTGACTCAGTGGATATAATGCTGGGTCTAGAGTCAGGAAGACCTGAGTTCAAATCCAGCCTCACACACTTATTCACTGTGTGACCCTGAGCAAGTCACTTAAGGTTATTTGCCTTAATCTACTGAAGAAGGAAATGACAAGTCACTCTAGTATCTTTGCCAAGAAAACCCCATTGACAGAACTGATGTGCTATGATTCATGGGGTCACAAAGAATTGGACACAACTGAAGAACAACAGATATACATATTGGAAACATAGTATGGTCTGTATAAAGTTTACTCTCATGATCTACCTATAGTAGGAATCGTGCTTTTGGGCAAGATAACCAAAAGACTATGGAATTGTACAAACATTACTTATTCTGATTAATTTGACAGGTACTGTACTAAAAAAGAAAAGCTACAGAAGAATTTAAGAAAGTGAAAAATGAATGATAAAATCAGCACAAATGAATGTGTTTCTGGAAATGCTAGGGGAAAGTTTTATTATTGTTATCTGAAAGGACATAAATCCATGTAACAGTTTTCCTTTTAAAAATGGTTTCCAGGGGCAGCTATGTGAATAGAGCGTTGGCCCTGGAGTCAGGAGGAATTCAAATCCAGCCTCAGACACTTGACACATGGTACTAGCTGTGTGATCTTAAGTCACTTAACCCTACCTGGGTTAATTACCTGGGTAATTGCCCTGCCTTCCCCCGTCCAAAAAGAAAAAAAAATGGTTTCCAAAATTTCTCACCTTTGTAGAAGCAAACTTTTTTTTTTAATCTACATTAGTTTGAGTACACTGGAAGGGAACATAATGGCATTTATAAAAACAATTTTACCAAATGCACAAGTTTAAAAATAAATCCAAAACTAAGCACATGCTACTAATTGATATTTTCTAAAGATCCCCATGATTTTCCCTTAAGATAAATTAGATAACAAAAGCCAAGTATTCCCAGGCCTTGACTGCTATTATGTCATGTCAGGCTATGCTGTCCAAAAAATAAAAGATTCCTGCTTTATTCAGGATATGGAGCAAATGCTAAGAAGTGGGAGACAAATGCTTGACTTTTCAGTCAATTACAGGAAATAGAACAAGAAGTGTGTTTAAATAGGTCTGTTCCATGTACAAGTTCTATATTGATACAGAACTTGCAATGAATAATAAATGTCATTTATATATGACAAAAAAAATTCACTTTTTACATATGGAACAGGAGAGATTGATCAGTGAGAGTCCAGTGCTTAGATAATGCTTTTCTTGGTATCAGTCCACAAGGAGCCCAGGTGAACTTCTTAAATAGGTACCCCGATTCAAAGCATGCCTAAGTATTCTTTCACTATTCTGCTGACTTAGGCATGTTTATGAAAAGTTGGCTGCTCAGTCAGAGCAGACTATGTAAAAAAAACAGACTTACAAACAGATGAATTCTCTTGCTTTCTCTGGCATCTTTCAAGTGAGAAGGAAGAAATAGTGGACCTCCAAGTAGGGAGAGAGGTGGAAAAACACCAGCAGGATGCACGATTTCAGCTGTCTTTAACACCTCACCTGGACCATCACGTGGCCACAAATGCATGGTGCCTGTTTCTTTTGTCCCTGATATATCTGTTCTTTGATGATCTTAAACAAATGAGTTTAAGATAGCAACTAAATAACACTTATATAATACTTTAAGGCTAACAAAACACTTTCCATATATTATTTCATTTGATACTCAAAACAATCCTATAAGATAGGTACTATTATTATCCTCATTTTATAGGTGAGGACTTTGAAGCTGACCGATATCTAGTGACTTACCCAGGGTCACACAACTAGCAAGTATATGAGGCAATATTTGAACTCAAATATTACTGACTCTAAGTATAGTGTTCTATTCACAATGCCACCTGAATTCCCCTTTACAATGACATCACTATTTACTATCTACTATGACATCTACTATTTTAATAGGGGTATATAGTCAGGTAAAAACAAATTAAGAAAGAACAAGATCTGTTTTCACCTTTTATTCTATTGAAGGTAGAAGAAAAGACACAATGAAAAGATCTCTTTGAGTTCTCTGACTTTGAGATCAAAAGACCTGGGTCCTTTGCTCTTTACTACCTATGTGAAGCTCAACATGTTCCTTAACCTCTCTGGGTCCCAATTTCCTCAATTATAAAACAAGATGGGGTGGCTAGGTGGCACAGTGAATAGAGCACTGGCCCTGGAGTCAGGAGCACCTGAGTTCAAATCTGGTCTCAGACATGAAGTACTTACTAGCCGTGTGACCTTGGACAAGTCAACCCCAATTGCTCTGCCCTCCTACCCCAAAAAATAAGAAAAAAATTTTTTTTTAATTCTTAAAAAAAAAACAAGAGTATTAGGCTAGAAGACCTTTAAAGTCACTTCCAAATTTACTGTGAATTCTGGGCTAGTGAATGTAGGGGTAGCCTGTTGAGCATATCATAATGATTTCCAAATATGTTTATAAAATATATAGAATAAAAGATTAAGAATTGGAAGATACCTAAGAGTTCATCTAGTCTAGCACACTTATTTTTACTATTATTTTTTTGTGGAATATAAAATGCCCAGTCAGTTGAACTTTTTATTTTTCAAATGCCTTATTAACTTCTGATTTACATCATTCATTTCCGCCAGATTTTGAGTTACAAATTTTCTCCCCATTTTTCCCCTACTCACCGCCCCAAAATAGCAATCCCACAGAATATCCCCTCCTCCATTCTGCTCTCTCCCATATCTTCTCCCATACCCCCTTCGACTTTTCCAGTAGGGCATGGTGGATTTCTATGCCCCAGTGCCTGTATATCTTATTTTCCAATTACATGCAAAATAGTATTAATAATAATATATATATTTAAACATTTGATTTTAAAACTTTGAATTCCAGATTCATTCCCTTCCTCCCTTGTCACCCACCCTTACTGGGAAGATAAGCAATTCAGTATAGGTTGTATATGTGTAACTAATACAAAAAATTAACATAGAAGATATATTGTAAAAGACTGACTATATTTCCCTCCCTCCTATCCCACCTCCCACTAGTTCTATTCTCTACTTTGATCCCGTACCTTTTCAAAAGTGGGTGCTTCCAACTCCCCCCCCAGCTTGCCCTCCCTTCCATCATCCTCCCTCTCATCCCCTTCTCCCCCACCCTTCTGTTGGGTGAGATACCCTATTTAGCCAGCACACTTATTTTATGGATGAGGAAACTGAGACAGCAAGTAATTTGCCCAAGGTCATATAGGTAATAAGTAGCAGAGGGAAGATTTGAACCTGGTGGTTAACTCCAAGATCAACATTCTTTCTCCTCTACTACAGTGTCTCCTTAATTCTTTTTTCTTTCCCACCCATGGCTATAGTATGCTGATCCCTCTGGTTTCAAATTAAAATCACTATCAATTATCAAGTAAAATTCAACAAGCAAATATTCAATTCAACCAGTGTTCAGAACTGAGCTAGGTACTGGGAATACAATGACAAAATTATGAAAAATTCCCTGCCTCAAGGAACTTACATTCAACTAGGGGAAACAACAGGTATGTAGCTAAGTAAATACAAAACACACAAAAAGTAAATACAAAGTAATTTGGAGGAAAAGAAGAAAGTACTAACAATCAGGATGCTCAGAAAGGCATTTGAATAAGATGTGGCCCATCTGCCAAGTCTTAAAGGGTGCTAAATGTAGTCGAGTCTCTTAAGGTTGTACCCCGCCTTTGGAATGTGGACATCTCCAACTATTTCCCTCCTCCTCCCACAAAGTGAGGACTTCTCTAATAACCACCCCCAACTCCAGCCCTACAGAGATATTTCTTTGAACTTTCTTGAATGGGAAAACAATGGAGAGGCACTGTGATTCAAAAATGCCTACATCCCATCATCAGACAAACACACGCTATTTTTAGCTCATGGGGAAGAAGAGCAGAGTCCAGGTTTGCCCTACTTTGGGAGATTTATTTATAAAAAATAAGAAATCAATGTCAATAAAATTCCGTTTCAGTTCCTCAGACCCTGGTTGGGGGAAGAACTTCTACCCTTACATTCAGAGTGGGGGCCCATTCCCTGTGTTTCTTTATCTTGCTCTCATTCTCTACTTAGCCACTTTCTCCCTTTCTCTCTGTCTTATCCTTCACCAATAACAAAGGACACAACCAGGAACATCTGTGGCATTAATTAAAACAGAAGGTATAAACATAAGTTTAAAGAACAGGAAAATTTAGGAATAGGAACTGGCTTTCCAGGGCAGGGAAGAAAGAAGATAAAAAGAGATAGAGGGAGTAAGAGTCACCATCCTCCTTCTCAGCAAATTTCATCAGTCACAGTCTCTCTCCTTTTAGCCCGGGGGGTATCCCCATGACTTAATCCCCCTGATCATGACCGTGGCAGTCAGAGCTGCTGTAGCCAGCTTTTCCTCTCTCTTCTCAACAAACTAAAAATGACAGCCCAAACTTGAACTACTCATGATAAAACACTGGCAATCAGTTCCAAAGAAATCACACAATGAGCTAGCTGTCTTTCACCCTTTGCTCGTATCCCTTTTCTGTCCATTGATCATCTCAAGCCAAAGGATTCCATGCTTTCCAGTAGGGCATCATCTTCCAGAATGTATTTCTCTCTTTCTTTTAAAAAATATATTAATTAATTAATTTTTCATTTTCAACATCCACTTCCATAAGATTTTGAGTTCCAAATTTTCTCCACCTGTCTCCTGTCCACCCACCCCAAGATGGCATGCAATCTGATATAGGCTCGACATGTATGTACATTATATTATATTATATTAATAATTAATTAAATAATTAATGATTGATTAAAATAATAATTATATTAAATACATTTTCTGTGTGTTATCTTTGAGAATCATAGTAGATGACCTTGTCCCATCTTAAGGGCCCATCCTTGTAAATTTTAGGTGGCCTTATCTTATGCCCAGGCACCTTTGAGTCTGGCACCCCTGTCTGATATCAGTGACCTGGAGATGCACCTGCCCCCATAAATTCACAAAAAAACATTCCTTGAGACAAAGAGAGGTTGACCTGGTCCCATGTGTGTTATATGCTCTTCCTTAATGTAACCAATCATGATTCTCCAACTCTATAGTGTTGCCAGTTCCATAACCAATGATAAGTTTTTGTTCTGTTCTTTGTTATATGCTTATAAAAGTGAGTTGTTTCTTCAATTTTGCATCCTTTGTCAGAGACAGTGCCATTGACCCACTCTCTATTAATCAGTTCTGGACCCTATTAATAAACTTATCTTGTAGAATTGCCTCAGTTTACCTTTTTATTAAATTTCACACGTGTGTGTGTGTGTGTGTGTGTGTAAAACCATACTACATATAATTCTTTTTATAATTTCTTTCTCTGGAGGTAGATAGCATCTTCCTTCATAGGTCCTTCGTAGTTGATTTGAATATTTATAATACTCAAAATAAGTCATTCATAGTTATTCTTCAAGCAATATTGGTGTTACTGTATACAAGGTTCTCATGGTTGTGCTCATTTCACTCTTCATTATTTCATGCAAGTCTTTTCATGTTTTTCTAAAATCATTTAACTCATTATTTTTTTACAGCACAATAATATTCCATCACAATCATATACCACAACTTAGCCATTCCCCAATTGATGGGTATCCCCTCAATTTCCATTTCTTTGTTACCACAAAGAGAGCTGCTATAAATATTTTAGGACATACAGGTTCTTTTCCTTTGTCCCTCATCACCTTGGGAAACACACCTAGTAGTGGTATTGCCAGATCAGAAGGATATACACAATTTTATAACTCCTTGTGCATAATTCCAGATTGTTCTCCAAAATGGTTGGATGAGTTCTCAGTTTCACCAACTGTGCGTTAATGTCCCAATTTTTCCATATCCCATCCAACATTTGTCATTTTCCCCTTCTATCATTTTAGCCAACCTGTTATGTGTGAGATGATGTCTCAAAGTTGTTTTAATTTGCATTTCTCTAGTCAATAAGGTTTTAGATTATTTTTCCACATGTAGCTTTGATTTCTTTATGGAAAAACTGCCTGTTTATATGCCTTGATCATTGGGGAATGATTCATATTCTTATAAATTTGACAAAGATCTCTATATATTTGAGATAGGAGACCTTTATCCAAGAAAACTGTCTATAATTTCCCCCCAATTTTCTGCTTTCCTTCTAATCTTGGCTACATTAGTTTGTCTGTGTAAAAACTTTTTAATTTAATGTGATGAAAATTATCCATCTTAAAAGTCACAATGTTCTCTACCTCTTGTTTATTCATAAATTCTTCTATCCATAAATCTGATCAGCTCTATGTTCCATGTTCTTTTAGTTGTCTTATGATATCTCCCTTTATATCTAGGTCATGTGTCCATTTTAATCTTATTTTGGTAAATGGTATAAGATATTGGGCTATATCTAGTATTTGCTAGACCGCTTTCCAGTTTTCCCAACAATTTTTAACAAAGAATAAATTCTTATCCCACAAGCTTAAAGTTTTACATTGGTCAAACACAAGGTTACTATAATAATTTACTACTATGTATTATATGTCAATTCTGTTTCACTTATTGACCTTTCTGTTTCTTAGCCAATACCAAATATTATTGATATTTACTATCTTATACTACAGTTTAAGATTTTGTACTGTTACTTCCTTCCTTTGACATTTTTTTTCATTAATTCCTTTGATATACTTGACCTTTTTGGTTCTTCCAAATGAATTAATTTTTTTCTAGCTCAATAAAATATTTTTTGATAATTTAGTTAGAATGGCATTGAATAAGTAGATGTTAGGTAGAATTGTCACTTTTATTATATTACCTCTTCCTACCCATGAACAATGAATATTTCTCTAGTTATTTAAATCTGATTCTATTTGTATAAAAAGTATTTTATAATTAAATTCATCTAGTTACTGGGTTTGTCTTGGCAGGTATTTTATACTTTCTACAGTTATTTTAAATGGGGTATCACTTACTATCTCTTCTTGCAGGGCTTTGTTGGTGACATAGAAATGTTGGTGAGCATGTGGGTTTATTTTATATCCTGTTGCTTTGCTAAAATTATTAATTGTTTCAACTAGCTTTTTAGATGAATCTCTAGGATTTTCGAAGTATATCCTTATATCATCTGCAAAGAGATAATTTTATTCCCTCCTTGCGCATTCTGATTGCTTCAGTTTCTTTTCTTCTTTTATATGCTATTGCTAACATTCTTAATACAATATTGAATAATATTGGTGATAATGGGTATCCTTCTTTCACCCCTAATCTTTTGGGAATGTTTTAGCTTTTCCTCATTACAAATAATGTTTGCTGGTGGTTTTAGGTAGCTACTTTTTATCATTTTAAGGAAAAACCCATTTATACCTATGCTTTCAAGTGTTTTTAATAGGAATGAGTGTTGTATTTGTCTAAAATTTTTTTCTGCATCTATTGATAAAATCATGTGATTCTTATTACTTTTACTATTGATATGATCAATTATATTAATAGTTTTCTTTATGTACACCATCCTTGCATTCCTAGTATAAATCCCACTTGGTCACCATATGGAGTCTTTGTAATAGATTGTTGTTTCCTGTCTAGTATTTTATTTAGAATTTTTGCATATATATTCATTAATAACATTGGTCTGTAATTTTCTTTCTCTGCTTTTGCTCTTCCTGGTTTAGATATTAGCACTATATTTGTTTTATTACAGGAGTTTAGTAGGACTCCTTTTTTGCCTATTATTCCAGATAATTTATTTAATATTGGAATTAGTTGATCTTTTAATATTTGATAGAATTCACTTGTAAATCCATCTGGTCCTGATGCTTTTTTCTTAGAAAGCTCATTTATGACCTTTTCAATATATTTTTATAAAATAGGTTTATTTAGATATTCTATTCCCTCTTAATCTAGGCAGTTTTTATTTCTCTAAGTTTTCTTCCATTTCACATAAATTGTTAAGTTCATTGGCATATAATTGGGTAAAATAACTCCTAATAATTGCTTTGATTTAATCTTCATTGGTGATGTATTCACCCTTTTAATTTTTGATTCTAGTGATGTGGTTTTCTTTTTTAATTTTATTAACTAATGTTTTTCTATTTTATTGATTTTTTTTCATAAGACCAACTTCTAGCTTTATTTATTACCTCAATGATTTTCTTACATTCCATTTTATTAATGTCACTTTTAATTTTTAGGATTTCTGATTTGATGTTTAATTGGGGATTTTAAATTTGTTCTTTTTCTAGTTTATTTTTTTAGTTGCATACCTAATTCCTTGTTCTGCTCTTTCTCTATTTTATTGATGTAAGCACTTAGAGACACAAATTTTCCTCTGATCACTGCTTTTGCTGCATCCCATAGATTTTGGTATGTTTTCTCATTATTCCCATTCTTTTAAATAACCATTATTTATTGTTTCCATGACTTGTTCTTTAACTCACTCATTCTTTAAAATTAGGTTTTTTAGTCTCCAATTAATTTTTTTTTTTGCTTTTTGGAGGGGGTAAGGCAGGGCAATTGGAGTTAAGTGACTTGCCCAAGGACACAAGTGACAGTAAGTGTGTCAAGTTTCTGAGGCTGGATTTGAACTCGGGTCCTCCTGACTTCAGGGCTGGTGCTCTATTCACTGCATCACCTAGCCAACCCTCCAATTAATTTTTAATCTGTGTTTTGATGGTACCTTTTTAAAGATAACTTTTATTGCATTATGATCTTTAAATAATGCATTTAATATTTCTGCTTTTCTGCATTTAACTATAAAGTTTCTATGCTAGACTTACATGATCAATTTTTATAAAGATATACTGTGTACCACTGAGAAAGTATATTCTTTTCTATTCTCATTCAGTTCTCTCCAGATAGCTATCATATCTACCTTATCTAAGATTTTATTCATCTCCTTGACTCCTTTCTTCTTATTATTTTTTTAAGCAATTGGGGTTAAGTAACTTGCTCAAGGTTACACAGCCAGTTATTTCTGGGTGTGGTGCTGAGTATCTGAGCCCGGATTTGATCCAGGTCATCCCGACACTGGAGCTGGTGCTCTTACTCGCTGAGCCACCTGGCTGCCCCTCTTTCTTATTTTTTTTTTTGTTCAACTTACTTAGTTCTGAGAGGAGAAGGTTGAAATCCCCCACCCTTATAGTTTTGCTATTTATTTGCATCTCTAATTCATCTAGCTTTTCCTTTAGAAATTTGGATGGTGTAGCATTTGGTAGATATAGATTAAGTATTACTATTACTTCATTATTTACAGTACCTTTTAACACAATGTAGCTCCCATGTTTATTTCTTTTAATTAAATCTATTTTAGTTTTAACTTTGAGATCATGATTGCTACTCCTGCTTTTTTTCATATCAGCTGAAGCATAATAAATTCCACTCCAGCCCTTTATTTTTACTGTATGTGTATCTCTCATTTTTAAACATGTTTCTTGTAAACAACATATTGTCAGGTTTTTTTTTTAAAGCAATCGGGGGGGGGGGGGGATCAAGGTCACATGACCAGTGATTTCTGGGTGTGGTGCTAAGTGTCTGAGCCTGGATTTGATCCCCAGATCATCCCGACACTGGAGCTGGTGCTCTTACTCGCTGTGCTACCTGGCCGCCCCCAGATTTTGGTTTTTAATCCCTTTTGCTATCCATTTCCATTTTATGAGCAAGTTCATCTCATTCACATTTAAAGTTACAATCACTAATTGTGTATTTACCTCAATCCTATTTTTCCTCACTGTTTATACTTCTCTCCCTCTATTTTTACTCTATCCCTCCCCAAATATCCAATTTACTTCTGATTGCTACCTCCCTAACTTGTATCTTTTCTAAGAGCCCCTCCCTTATCCTCTCCCCTTGCCCTCCTGTTTCTTTGTAAGTTAAGACTCTTATACCCTTCTAGATGTATATGTTATTCCCTCTTTAACCCAGTTCTCATGGGAATAAGGTCCTAGCAGCACCATCCCTTTGCCTCGTCATGCCTGCCACTGTGATAGTTCTTTTATTCCTGCCTCGTTTGAGATAATTGCTCCATTTTACCTCTTCTTACCCAGTTTACTCAACTCAGTCCTAAACATTCTATCCATATACGCTCCTTCAAACTGCTCAATCCTTAAGAGTTATCCTTAAGATCGTGTTTCCCCATATAGGAAATGATAGATTTGACCTTATTAAATCCCTATTCTCCATCTTCCGTGTTTGCCTTCTTCTGTTTCTCCAATTTAACCTATACACGCTTTTTTAATCCGCGGATGTTTGAACAGTTGTCTCCCCCTTAGACTGTGAGCTCCTCAAGGGCAGACCTGTCTTCTGCTTTTCTTCCTATCCTCAATGCTTAGCACCGTAGCACATAGTAGGCACTTAATAAATGTTTGCTGATTGAACATACACACAGACTTATATAGAAGCAATTCAAATCAATGATGGAACCGGCAGAAACAAGGCAGGGAGTGGAACAGGGAGGGTATGAGAGGGAGCATTCAGTCAGAAGCAAAATAAACTCCAAATTGAAAGAGTAGATTATGAAGAGGGGTTTTGGAGGGAAGGAAGGAAGGAAGGAAGGAAGGAGGGAGGGAGGAAGGAAGGAAGGAAGGAAGGAAGGAAGGAAGGAAGGAAGGAAGGAAGGAAGGAAGGAAGGAAGGAAGGAAGGAAGGAAGAAAGGGTCATAACCCACGATTAGGGTCTAGGTAAGGGGAAGAGAAGGGGGGCAAGAGAGTGTAAACAGATTGCATTAAATATAGATTACTAGTGCTGAACACACTTCTTTCTCACAACCCTCTTATTCTTTGTAAAGAGAGAACCAGGGAGTGGAGAGGGGAAAGTATAAGGGAATAGAATGGAGGGAAATGTACAACCAGAAATCATAACTGTAAATGTGAATAGGATGAATACAGTTAAATTAAGAGACTGGAGCAAAATCTAGAATGCTTTAGCTGAAACACAAATAGTAATCATGATCTAAGACAAGGCAATGGCAAAAATAGATTTGATTCTATGAAATAGAGGGAAACCACATTATGCTAAAAGGTACCGTAGACAATGAACTAATATTAATACTCAACATATATGCACTGAATGGAATAGTATCTAAATACCTAAACGGAACACCAAATAAGTTATAGGGAGAAATGGTAAAACTCTAATAGTTAGGGGCCTCAAAGTACCCATTTCAGATCTAAACAAATCTAAATAAAACAAGGAACAAAAAAAAGAATTCTTTAAAGACCCAAGTAGAATTTTAGAAAAGGTAGGCATGATAGATCTTGTGAATTATTGAATGAAAACAGAAAGGAATATACACATTTTTCATACCTATGTGACACCTTTATAAAAACTGACCATTTATTAGGACATTGAAGCCTCATGAATATACGAAATTGCATATTTAAAGGGTTTTGATACTTCATTAAATCCATGATTTCATCAGTATGAGTAATTAATTGATTGCACAGCAGCTTCCAAATATAATCCAATCGTCTCTCCTCATCATCATCTTTGACCCTCAACTGACCCTCCTCCTAATATGCCTATCTCTCTTTAGAGCATTGCCATCTCCAAGTCACCAAAATTTCTATATGTTCTATATGAGTATGACCTTCCCATTTTCCTTTCCTATCCAAACAATTTCCAAGTCCTGGTAATTTTATCCCTATAGCATCTATTCCATTCTCTCCACTTACACAGTTATCATAGCCCTTCAACACTACTAAAAATCTCTTAATTGGTCTGCCTGTCTCCAGACTTTCCTTCCTCCAATTATTACTTTATGGGGCTGCCAAAATAATTATTCCTAGGTGCAAGATTGACAGTGTCATGCTCCTTTAAAAAAATCAATGTGTTCCTATTTCCTAAAGAATAAAATATAAACTTCTTAGCCTGGTATTTAGGCTCTTCATAACCTGGTTTCAGACTACCTCCTCAGACTTATTTCATATTACTTCCCTTCCCACACTCTAAATTCTAGTCAAACTGGTCTACTAACTGTTTCCTGAATAAACCCATATATTCCGAAGAGCTGTCACACATGCCTGGACAACATTTGGATAATGTTGCAATACCTTATCAGAAAGAAAACATTTAGTTATTGAAGTGTGTGTGTGTGTGTTTATAGGGGTTGGGTTTCCATTTTGAAATCACCCTTCTGTACAACTAAATGGGCTGGTTAGAATAAAGATAAAAATCAATACCAAATTAGAAGAATGGATAAGAATGAGAAGGCCCTATAAACAATATAAGAACTTCAATCTTACCTATCTAAACAAGTTGTTTACTCTAGAAAATGGATAAAACTAAATACAATGATCCTCAATATCACCATTTCTCAGAATATTTTAACCGACATAAAATATTTACTATAATGAGAAAACAAAAAGAGCTCAGCAATTACCTCATCTAGCAGCCAATCTCCTTGCCAAGTGAAGAAACATGGCAGATGCGAGCAACATTAGTTTTGAATACAAAGTCATTTATAAATCATTGGGGTGGAGGATGACAAAAGATTATGAGCAGTATCTCTTCACAAAAGAGTGAAAAACAAAGAAGGGGTTAATGAACTTCAGAAATCTTTAAAAAGGGACAATTGAGACAGATCATACCAAGAATATTTATAGATCAAACTATAAAGATGACAGCAATAAATGTGAAATATAGGTGGCATGCCAACATTTCTATAACATTCTAGTCTCACGATCAATGAAAGGGTAAGCCCTAACCTTTTCACTCTTATTTCATATTGTTGTACAAAAATTTTAAGACTGTTATACTGTTGTTGTGCTAATACCTCATATTCCCAAATAGAAAAACACCGGGTTTTTTTAGCCTAGCCTTTTTAAAATTTTTTTGTCTCTATTAATTTGTTTGTTTACTTTGAGTTTACAAGATTCAGTTCCCCAGTTCTTTGAGTTTCAAATTTTCTCCCTCCCCCCCCCCCCCCGTCATGGTGGCATACAATCAGGTATAGGATCTACAGATAGATTTTACATTAGACATTGGTCAGGTTATAAAGAAAGATTGTATCAGATGGAATGAACAATGGGAAAGAGGAAACCAAACCAAACAAGAAAAAGAAAGAGAGCAGGTAATTTGCTTCAATCTGCATTCAAACTCTATTCTTTCTGGTTCTTTCTCTGAATGTAGACATCTCTCTCCATCATGAGTCTTTTGGAGTTTACTTATAGCCCTGAATTTCTGGGAAGAGTCTGGTCTATCAAAGTTGGTCATCACATATATGTTGTATCTGTAATGGTGTACAAATTTTTTGTAATTGTGTACAGATTTTTCCTGGTTCTTCTCTTCTCACTCAGCATCAGTTCGTATAAGCCTCTGCAGGTAGATATGAAGTCCATCTGCTCTTATGGTACAATAGTATTTCATTACATTCATATACCATAACTTGTTTATCCATTCCCCAATTGATGGGCATCCCCTTAATTTCCAATTCTTTGCCACCACAAAAAGAGCTGCTATAAATATTCTTGTACGTATGGGTCTTCCTCCTGCTTCTGTGATCTCTTTGAGATACAACCATAGAAGTGGTATTGCTGGGTCAAAGGATAAGAAATTACTTATAGCCCTTTGGGCTTAGTTCCAGATTGCTCTCCAGAATGGTTGGATAAGTTCACAACTCCACCAGCAATGTATTAATGTTCCAATTTTTCCACATCCTCTCCAGCATTTATCATTTTCCTGTTTTGTCATGTTAGCCAATCTGACAGGTGAGATGTGGTACCTCAGAGTTGTTTTGATTTGCATTTCTCTAATCAATAGTGATTTAGAGCATTTTTTCATATGCTTATAGATATCTTTAATTCCTTCCTCTGAGAACTGTCTGTTCATATCCTTTGACCATTTATCAATTGGGGAATGACTTGTATTCTTATAGATTTGACTCAACTCTGTATATTTTAGAAATGAGGCCTTTACCAGAGACATTGGTTGTAAAATTTTTTTCTCAATTTCCCACTTCCCTCTTAATCTTGGTTGCATTGGCTTTGTTTGTACAGAAGCTTTTCAGTTTCATGTAATCAAAGTTATCCATTTTGCATTTTATAATGTTCTCTAATTCTTGTTTGGTCATGAAATCTTCCTCTCTCCATAAATCTGACAGGTAAACTATTCCTCACTTTCCCAGATTGCTTACAGTATCATCCTTTATACCTAGAACACACATCCATTTAGAATTAATTTTGGTATACTGTGTTAGATAATGGTCTATGCCCAGTTTCTGCCATACTATATTCCAGTTTTCCCAGCAGTTTTTGTCAAATAGTGAGTTCTTATCCCCAAAACTGGGGTCTTTGGGTTTATCAAAGAGTAAATTATGATAGTCATTGACTGCTGAGTCTCGTGTACCCAGTTTATTCCATTGATCCACTGCTCTATTCCTCAGCCAGTACCAAGTAGTTTTGATGACTGCTTCTTTATAATACAGATTAAAATCTGGTATAGCTAAGCTACCTTCCCTAGCATTTCTTTATATTAATACCCTTGATATTCTGGAACTTTTGTTCTTCCAAATGAATTTTGTTACTATTTTTTCTAGGTCTATAAAGTAATTTTTTGGTAAATTGATTGGTATGGCACTAAATATATAATTTAATTTAGGTAAAATTGTCATTTTTATTATATTAGCTTGACCCAGCCATGAGCAATTGATGTTTTTCCAGTTAGTTAGATCTGACTTTATATGTGGGAAAAGTGTAGTTGTGTTCATATAGGTCCTGGGTTTTTTTGGCAGGCAGATTCCCAAATATTTTATAATGTCTACAGTAACTTTAAATGGGATTTCTCTTTCTATCTCTTGCTGTTGGATTCATTAGAAATATACAGGAATGCCAAGGATTTATGTGGGTTTATTTTATAGCCTACAACTTTGCCAAATTTATTTGTCTCAAGTAGCTTTTTACTTGATTCTCTAGGATTCTCTAAGTATATCATCATATCATCTTCAAAGAATGATAACTTGGTCTCTTCTTTGCTTAATTTGATTCCTTTGATTTATTTTTCTTCTCTAATTGCTACTGCTAACATTTCTAGTACCAGATTGAGTAAGAGGGGTGATAGTGGACATCTTTGTTTCACCCCTGATCTTACTGGAAATGCTTCTAGCTTATTCCCATTACATAATACACTTGCTGATGGCTTTAAATAGATGCTATTTATTATTTTAAGGAAGGCTTCATTTATTCCTATACTTTCTAGTGTTTTTAATAGGAATGTATGTTGCACTTTGTCAAAAGCCTTTTCTGCATCTATTGAGATAACCATGTGGTTTCTGCTAATTTTATTGTTGATATGATAAATTATACTGATGGTTTTCCTAATATTAAACTATCCTTGCATTCCTGGAATAAATCCTACTTGATCAAAGTGTATTATTCTTGTGATAAGTTGCTGTAGTATTTTTGCTAATATTTTATTTAAAATTTTTGCATTGGGGTGGCTAGATGGCACAGTGAATAGAACACCAGCTCTGGAGTCAGGAGGACCTGAGTTCAAATCTGACCTCAGACACGTAACACAAAAAACTAGCTGTGTGACTTTGGGCAAGTCACTTAACCCCAATTGCCCTCCAAAAAGCAAAAAAAAAATTTTTTTTTGCATCTATATTCATGAGGGAAATTGGTCTGTAATTTTCTTTATCCCTTTTATCTCTTACTTATTTGAGTATCAGTACCATGTTTGTGTCATAAAAAGAATTTAGTAGGACTCCTTCTTCACTGATTTTCCCAAATAGTTTGTAGAGTATTGGAATCAATTGTTCTTTAAATGGTTGATAGAATTCACTAGTAAATCCATCTGGCCCTGGAGATTTTTTCCTAGGGAGTTCACTGATGGCTTGTTCTGTTTCTTTTTCTGAGATGGGGTTATTTAAGTAATTTACTTCCTCTTCAGTTAATCTGGGCAGCTTATATTTTTGTAAATATTCATCTGTTTCACTAAGATTGTCAAATTTATGTGAATATAATTTGGCAAAATAATTCCTAATTATTGTTTTAATTTCCTCTTTATTGGAGGTAGATTCACCCTTTTCATTTTTGATACTCATAACTTGATTTTCTTTCATTTTTTTATCATATTGGCTAAGGGTCTATCAATTTTGTTTTTTTTTTTTTCATAAAACCAACTCTTAGTTTTATTTATTAATTCAATAGTTTTCTTAATTTCTATTTTCTTAATCTCTCCTTTGGTTTTCATCATTTCTAATTTAGTATTTCATTGTGGATTTTCAATTTGTTCTTTTTCTAGCTTTTTCAATTGCATACCCAAATTATTTACCTCTCTTTTCTCTAATTAATTCATGTATGCACTCAGGGATATAAAACTTCCCCTAAGAACTGCCTTTGCTGCTCCCACAAATTTTGGTATGTTGTCTCATTATTGTCATTCTCTTGAATGAAGTTACTGATTGTTTCTATGATTTCTTGTTTGACCCACTCATTCTTTAGGATTCAATTGTTTAGTTTCCAATTAGGTTTTAGTCTGTCTTTCCATGGCCCTTTATTGCATATGATTTTTATTGCATCATGATCTGAGAATGATGCATTTAATATTTCTGTCTTTCTGCACGGAATTGTGAGGTTTTTATGTCCTAGTACATGGTTGATTTTTGTGTATGTGCCATGTACCACTGAGAAGAAGGTATATTCCTTTTTGTCCCCATTCAGTTTTCTCCAGAGATCTATCATACCTACCCTCTCTAAAATTCTATTCACCTCCTTAACTTCTTTCTTGTTTATTTTCAGGTTGGATTTATCAAGTTCAGAGAGGGGGAGATTGAGGTCCCCTACTAGTATAGTTTTACTATCTATTCCTCTAATTCTCTTACCTTTTCCTCTAGGAATTTGGATGCTATACCATTTGGTGCATATTTGTTAAGTAATGGTATTGCTTCATTCTCAATGGTGACTTTTAGCAGGATATAGTTTCCTTCCTTATCTCTTTTAATTAGATCAATTTTTGCTTTTCCTTTATCTGAGATAAGGATTGCTACCCCTGCTTTTTTTACTTTAGCTGAGGCATGATACATTTTACTCCAGCCTTTTAACTTTACCCTGTGTGTATCCCTCTGTTTCAGATTTGTTTCTTGTAAACAGCATATTGTAGGATTATGGTTTTTAATCCATTCTGCTATCTACCTCCATTTTATGGGAGAGTTCATTCTATTCATGTTCACAGTTATGATTACTATCTGTCTCTTTCCCTCCATCCTATTCCCTCTCCTCTTTATGCTTATATTTTTCTCCCCTTCTCCCTTCCCCTCCTTAAATGTTTTCCTTTTGACCACTGCCTCCCTCAGTATTCCCTTCTTATCATCTCCCCTCCCTTTTCCTCCCCTTCCCCCTTACCTCTTCCCTCCCTTCTAACCCCCCCCCCCTTTTGTAGCATTTCTCTCCTCCTACTGCCTGTAGGATATTTTTATGCTTAATGTATGTTATTTCTTCTTCACACCAAGAGTGACAGGAACAAATCTCATGCAAAGCTCCTCTCCCTCCCCTCTTTCCTTCTATTATGATATGTTTTATGTCTCTTCTTGATAGAGTCCTATGCTTAACTGGTTATATTATTCCCTCCTTGCACCAGAACCAATGAAGGAAAAGCTCATATAATACTTATCTCCCTCCTTTCCCTCTGCTATATTGTTTTTATGCCTCTTTGTGTGGCATAATTTACCCTTTTCCACTTCATTCTTTCCTCGTCTTCCATTGCAGTCCCTTTGTAGCCCTTAATAAGGTTTTTTTAATCATCATTTTGTGTAATTTATACTCATACCCTCTACTTGTCTATAAACAGTTTGCTCTTATTAAATAATAGTGTGTGTGTGTGTGTGTGTGTGTTTTCCTTATTTACCTTTCTATGTCTCTCTTGCATCTCATAATTGGAGGTTGAATTTTCCATTGAGCTCTGGCTTTTTCATCAGTCAAGTCTGGAAATCTGTTATATTGCTGAATGACCATCTCCTTGCCTGGAAGAATATGATCAGTTTCACTGGGTAGGTGATCCTTGGTTGTAACCCGAGCTCTTTTGCCTTGCAAAAAATTGTATTCCACTTTCTGTGATCTTTTAGTGTAGAGGCTGCCAGATCCTGTGAGAGCCTCACTGTGGTTCCTCGATATTTGAATTGTTTCTTTCTGGCCACTTGAAGCATTTTCTCCTTTACCTGGTATTTCTGGAGTTTGGCCACAACATTTCGAGAACTTTTCAATTTTGGATCTCTTTCAGGATATGACTGTTGGATTCTCTGGTTCTAGTATCTCAGGGCAGTTTTCTTTGATGAACTCTTGGAAGATGTTGTCCAGGCTCATTTTTTCATCATGATTTTCTGGTAGACCTATGATTGTCAGATCATCTCTCCTGGATCTGTTTTCCAGGTCAGTTATTTTTCCATTGAGATATTTTGCCTCTTTTTCTAACTTTTCATTCTTGATGTTTTGTTTGAGTAATTCTTGGTTCCTCATAGAGTTATTCACTTCAATTTGGTTGATTCTAGTTTTTAGCGAATTATTTTCCTCGGTTAGTTTTTGGAGCTCCTTTTCCATATCACACATTTTTCTTTTTTAGGAGCTGTTTTCTTCATTGTAATGTTTTTCTAATTTTGCAATTTTGATTTTAAGAGAATTATTCATTTTATCTTCTAGCTCTCTAATTTGGTTTTCAAAGTTCCTTTTGGGCTCATCTAAGAATGCTTTCTGTACTTGAGACCAGTTTCCTGTTGAGGCTTTGGCTGTGGGTGTGGAGTCAACACTGTCTCCCTCTGAATTTGGTTCCTCCCTTTAATGATTGTAGGACTCCAGAGTCTTTGTCTTTGCAGTTTGCTCTCTACCCATTTTGAGGTAGAGCCCTAGCCATGCCCTACCTCTAGGGTTCCCAAGCCTCTACTGTTTAAGGTTTTGCCCTGCGGCAATAATTACCATGTCTTCAGGGTCGGAGACGGGGATTGGAGCAGACAGGGTTCTCTCTGCCATCCTGGTCCCTGGAGTTCCAGATAGGGGCTTTTTAAATTTCTGGGCTGTGGATTGGTAGTCCCAGGAGTAGTTGCTGCCCCTCCCAGGGGCCCTGCATTTGATTCTTACCCTGCTCCATCCAGTCTCAGCCCTGTGGTGATAGGCCTGGCAATGGCCCTTGTGGTTGGTGGGTCAACTTGCCACCTTGTTGATCAGGCCTCATCCAGGCCTCTGTCTGCACAGCGCGGTGTCCTTGCCTTGTAGTCTAGCCTTTCTATGTCCAACACACTATTTATTCCCCATCCTCTTCTCCTGCATAATATCCCCTTACTCTGTCTTTTTCTAGAATCTCGTTTTATTTGGAACTTCTACTCTAGAAAACTTCTAGGTTAGTAACTTTTAGCTTAGTGATTGATACTTCTCTGTAACTTTAGGGGCTGAAAACCAACAAAGCCCACCTGAGCAGGACTGCTTCCTTCCTTATAAAACATCTGAGCAACCCTGATCTAGTTGGAAAATGTTTCCTTAAAGTAAAAATCCTAAATTATCATGCCATCTTTTCTCCCATGGCATGAATACCATCATGCCTAAGTCTTCCTCATGACATTCCTGGTTGTATCACTTTTCTGTCCTTTCCTAGTCTTGCTTCTACAGAAGTGTAAATCCTAGCTCTATAGTAAGGGAGGTCATTGGGCTACCCCAGTTTGTAGGTTTGAATCAATTCCCAGGTTCAGGGAACAGAGATCTCTCTACTTTGGAAACATCTGCCTTTGTCCTAATGTGAAGGACTCAGAATCATAGCTGGGAGGGGACTCAGCAGCTAGTTAGTCTAACTTGCAACTGGAAAGAATCCCCACTTTAACACACTTAACAAGTATTTACTGACAAGAGTTTATAGCCTCTTGATTGAAGATTTCCAATAAAGGAGTCTCCTGAAACAGCCATTCTACTCTTAGAAAGCTCTAATCATTAGCAAATTTTTCTTGACATCAAGTCTACATTTTCCTCTTTGCAGCTTCTGCCTATTGCTTCTGCTTTTGCTCTGAGGCTGAAGAGAACAAATCTAGTATTTCTTCTACTCAACAGCCCCTTCAAATACTAGAAGATGGCAATCATGTACCTAATGAGTCTTCTCTTATTCAGGCTAAATATCCCCAATTCTTTCACACATATTCATATGACAAAGACTCAAGGACCTTTCCCATCCTGGTTGTCTTCTGGGAGTTCTCCAAATCAAAATCCTTGTACATGTGGTACCCAGAACTTAAAACAATACACCAGAAATGGTCTAATCAGAGCAGAGGATAGCTGGACTATTACTTATTAATAGTGGCTATGTCTTTCATTGAAGCCTTGGCTTTATCTTTTAATATGCTATTTCACCCTTCCAGGGATCTATGTTGTTTCTAGAGACTTTTTTAGAGACTTCCTTCAAAAAAAGGCATAGTTGGTATGCGTATCAAATTTTCAGATGACATAGTTGGGAGGGATAGCTAAAATACCAAAAGACAGAGTCAGGATCCAAAAAGTTCTTCACAAATTAAGAGCATGGGGCTGAATCTAGAAAGATAGAGTTCAACAGAAATGAATGTGAAATCTTACCCTTGGGTTAAAAAAAAAAATCAATGCCACAAGTATAAGATGGGGGAGGCACAGCTAGACTTAAATTCATGTGAAGAAAAAAAAATATTTGAGGTTTTATTGGACTACTAGTTCAATATGAGTTAACAGCATATTGAACTAGCAGGCCAATAAAACCATCTAAACTGGTCTTGCTACTGTCGTTCATTCCTAGCACTCCATCTCTCATCTCTGTGCCTTTCCTCTGATTGTCCCCAGTGTTTTTTTCTCTGGAGTGCCACCTGCCTCTTCAAACTCTCTGGACTTCTTTCCCCACCACTTCCACCTACCTTTCCTTCCCCTTGCCCCATACCACCCTTTTTTAACTTGCTTTTATAGGCTATCTTCCCTTATTAGAATATAAGCTCCTTTAGGGCAAGGACTATCTTCTTTTTGTTTGTATTTGTATGCCCATTCCTTAGAATCCTGCAAGTGCTTAATACTTGACTTTAACTTTAACTTCTGTATTCCCTTTCTTAAATGAAAATAATGATTCTTGTAGTACCTTCCTCATAGAATTGTTGTAAAGTAAAAATGAGATAATGTTTGTACTTTGTAAGCTTAAAATTACTGTTTAAATGTCAGTTATTATTATTGTTGTCATTACAAAAAAAAAGTATTTGACTAAATAAAATTAAACATAGCAGTAAACAGCACTTCCCGGTAATAACCTTATATTTAAAATATTAAGAGAACAACCTTGGCTTAATTTACTGAAGTTCACTAAGTCATATTGCTTATTCAAATTTTTCCTTAACCTTGTAGTTTAAGTATATAAATTTATATACGTTATTATATTGCTTATATAAATGGTACAATGTATTAGACTAGAAGTATCAAACTTGTAGCCCACAGGCCACTTTGCAGCCCAAAGTACTCTAGCACACAGATTAAAATGTAATTGGGAAATCTAACAAAATAAATAAAACTACAATAGAACGTAGTTATGTTAACATGTCCTTACCTTAATTCAGTATGTTTCACAGCATCCTTACATATGCTTTAAAGATCACATTTCTATTTTAATTTGGCGCTATTACACTTGACTACATTAACATAGGAAAAAAATAAAACAACCAGAAAGTACCATTCCTCAAAGGAAAAGTGGTCGAAAGGGAGCAAAGAGTTCTCAAAAGAAGAATAGCAAACTATTAACAACCATATGAAAAACCAGTCCTATGTACATCAAAAATACCCTAAGGTTTCATGTCATACCCAGCAAACTGGCAAAGATGACAAAATATAGGAATAGTCAATAATGGAGGAACTAAAGAAAGATAGGTCCACTCATTCATTAGTGATGGAACTGTGATGTGATCCAATCATTCCAAAAAGCAATTTGGACTTATAAGAAAATGACTAAAATATTCCTACCTTTTGGCCTAGAGATCTCAGTGTTGTGCATATATACCAAGGAGATCAAAGGAAGAAAGGTTAAATATATGCCAAAGTATTTATAATAGCAATTTTTATAGAAGCAGAGAACTATAAAAAGAAAGCAGAGGCCCATTAATTAGATAATGGCTAAACAAATTGTAATGTGTGAATATAACAGAATGTTATTTCATGTAAGACATGATGAAGATGAAGAACACAGAGAATCATAGAAAAACTCATGAACTGATGCAAAGTAAAGTAAGCAGACAGGAAAACAATATATGCCCAACTACAGCATTGTAAATGAGAAGAACTACAACAGCATCAATAAGAGAGGGAGAGGGAGAGAAAGAGAGAGGAAGATAAAGAGAGAATGCAGTATAATTATAATGACCTTGTTCCCCTAAAAAGAAAGCAGCAACTATACCTCTCCTCTTCTTTAAAGAGATGGAGAATTATAGGTGTGAAACCATTATATACATACAAAGATACACACACACATATATATGTAAAATCAGGCTTAGTTGATGGGTTGATTTCTTTCTTTTTTGTTGGAGGGGAATGTCTCTCAGTGTAGGGGAGAGGGAAAGGGTATTATTAAGGAAATTAATATCATGTAAAATTACATATACATATGTGTCAATATATTCTTATTATGGGTCTAAATTCTACAGTTTAGATAATTGTGGTATGATGAATCTCAGAAAATTCAAGAGCAGTCTATGAAAGTATTATAAATATCGGTTTTCTATATCTTCCTTGTAATACAAGTGGTAATGGACAGTAAAATGGGAGTAAAGTTGTATGAAGCATGTGGGAGAAGAGATTGGAATGATCCAAACATAAGAGTACTTGACCTCTCAGTTATGGTGAATTGACCATTCACTTACCTTACAAGAGAGATTAACACAGTATCTGTAAAGTTGAAATTTTCAAGCTAGAAGTACAAAATATAATGTCAAGGACAACCAAGTGAGAACAGAATGTAGCGACTATTGTGATAAAATGTTCTAGGACAGAATTCTTGATGATAACTGATGACTTCATAGAATCATTGTGGAGGTATTTTAAATGGCACTAGTCAGATAAAGGCAAGAAATACCTGAATACATAGTTCATTTTGTTAGAACATTCTGCTTAAGAAAATTATTATGAAATTATACTACTTTTGGGAAGCAATGGAAGAATTACTATAAGCCTATTCATAAGTCTCATATACACCAAAATATTTATTTATAGTAATATTTTTTATAGTAGTAAAAAACTAGAAACAGTAAATGACCATCATCTAGGGAATGGCTAAACAAATTGCAGGACAATGTAAATGGAAAGAACCAAGAAAAAATATTCAAAACTGAATGTTGTATAATTATAATTCCAGGAAGGAGATCGAGGAAAAGAAGGCATCTTCCTTCTTTGCAAAGTTCTACACTATAGGTGTAGAACACACTATATACTGCCAGATTGGGTTGGTGTGTTGGTTAATGTTGATAAACCCTTTTTCTCTTTCCTTTTTAAATTCTTTTCTATAAGGGGTGGCTTCCTATGTGGTATAGAAGTGAAGAAGGAGTGTTTTGGGAAATAGAGGTGATAGAAAAAAGATATCAATAAATTTCTAAAGTCTATCCATATATATTTTATATACACACATATATAATACACATATATTTATATACATATAGACAATAATAGATTTATATAAATTTAACATTCACCCAGAAATCAGAATTTAAAATGGGTGTAAGAGGAGAAGAATAGAAGTCTCTTGACTAAATGATTAATTTTAACCTCTTCCCTCTCTCTCAAATCTTCAGTTTCTCCCTATCTATTAGTTCCTTCCCTGCACATTTCAAGCTCTGGGCTTAGAGTCAGGAAGACCTGAATTCAAATCCAACCTCAAATACTTACCAAGTTTGACCTGGACAAGTCACTTAACTCCTGTCTTCCTGTTTTCTTAACAGCAAAATAGAGATAAACAGCACTTTGCACTTAGCACAGTGCCTGGCACATAGTAAAGACTATATAAATGCTATTTTCTTACCTTTCTCCCACCTTAGTTCAGGTCCTAATCATTTCTCACCTAAATTACAGCAAAAGCCTCCTAGTTGGTGTCCCTGACTTAAATCTCTTACCATTGCAATAGAGCCCAAGAAAATTTCCTTAAACTCAGATCTGACCATGTGACTTCTCTCTTCAATCAACTCCAATGACTTCCTCTTGCCTCTAGAATCAAATATAACTCTTCAGTTTAGCTTTTAAAGCTCTATATGGTTTCAGCCTACCTTTTCAGCTTCAATGAACATTATTCCTCTTCCTGCACTCTGAGTTCCAACCAGACTGGCCTTTTCTCTGTTCTTCGAACACAACTTATTCTAGTACCTTAGCACTGGCCATCTGTCATACCTGAAATGCTCTCCTCTTCAGAGAATCTGTCTTCCTTCAAGGGGCCACTCAAGCACCACCTCCTACTTGAAGTCTTTCCTGATTAACCCAACTCTGTCAGTGCCTTCTCTCCCAAACTACTTTGTAGTTAACTAGTTGTAACTTTCTGTATTAATTCTTTTTATATTCTCTCTCATTCATCCTGTGTGTGTGTATAGACAGATATCTCTCATACATATATGTAGAGAGATATCTATCTATATTGATAGAGAATTCTATCTTTATAGGGAGATGTCTACCTATAGAGAGATCTATATCTTCTATCTCCACATCTATGCCTCTGTATCCATATAGACAGAGAGAGTGACAGAGAGAGACACAGAGAGAGAGACAGAGAGAGAAATAGAGAGACAGAGACAGAGAGAGATCTTCTTGGGAGTAAGGATTGTTTCATCTTTTGAACTTATATCCCTGGTGTCAAGCATGATATTTGGACATCAAAAAAGCTCCTTAATTAATACATGTTGACTGCTTGACTACTTGAAATACATTCAACTCTTTGTATACTATGAAAATAGAGCAGAGGCACTAGTTAGTTGTCTTTTAAAATAACTTTACAAGAAATCAGAATTTACTTTACCTCTTACTATTTATGGTCTTAGAACTGTTACTGGAGTAAGTAACTTTTCTGGAGTAAGAGCACTTCACTTATAAATTGAAAATGAAGAAAGAATCTTCAGCAGAGCCTTGAGAAATGGGAAACAAAGCAGTATTAATAACAGGAGTCTAACCTATTTCCTCACTTCCAGAAAGAAACAAATCCAAGTATATATGAAGCCTGTAAGAAAAGAAAAGCTATTTTCAGGTTCTCCCATTTTTCTTTAATGAAGGAAATTTTGGAAAACAGAAATGTTTGTTTAGAACCTACATTGCATAGTAATTGTAACAATAGTTGTTTTTATAAAATATGTTCAACATCTTTGTAATATATGCCATACTACCATATCTTTTTATGTTCTATGATCTTAAAAAATAATCCTTTCAGTTGCTTAATCATTCCATGTTGGCCTGTGAGCAGAGGAAACAGCTTATCTTCACTCTCTTCCCAGTCATTGCTTTCAAATACCTACTCTATCAATAGCTCTCCCATCAGCCACATAACTCTCCACTTTTGGCTAAAGCTGAGGAAGTTTTGTTCACATCAAATCCTAGATTCTACCTCTATAATTTCTTACCTTTTCATTGTTGTAGTTTGTTGTGTCTGACTTTCTGTAACCCCATTTGAGGCTTTCTTGGCAAAGATACTAGAGTGGTTTGCTATTTCCTTCTCCTGTTCATTTTACAGATGAGGAAGCTGAGGCAAACAGGGTTAAGTGACATGTCCAGGATCATACAGGTAGGAAGTGTCTAAGACTGGATTTGAACTCAGATCTTTCTGACTCCAGGTTCAGAGTTCTATCAACTGCTCCATTTAGTTTCCCTTTCCTATCTTTCACCTATGCTTTTATGTAGGCTTAGTTTTCAACTTAAATTCTTCCTGCTACTGTCTTTTACCCTGGTAGAGAATACCTATAGTAATAGATTCATAGATTTTTCTAAGATCAATGAAATGTAAGAGAAACTAAAATCTGATTTTCAATTAGCCCTCCTAGGATAGAAAGAATTCGTGGAATTGTGGGTGAAGAGAAGATTAATAATGTATCAGTGGTGATATTAAAACAAAATAAAATAAATTGGAAAAACTCATTTTGTGCAAAGCACATAAGAAATGAATTATATTATCACTATGGCAATACCCCAGCTTCTCAGTATAATTTTAATGGGCAAAAAAAAATGTAGTATAAGCTATGTAGAGCTTGGTGACATTAAATTTTAAAAATTAAATATTGGGCTTGAAATAATTAATGTCACAATCAGCTCTGTAAATATAAAAGAAATCATTAATAGTGTTCCTTCCTTTGCCTTCCAATGTAAAGCTTTCAGGAAACAAGATGTGAGATGTAGTATATGCCATCCTTCGGTATTTACAGGTAATGGGAAACCTATGTTATCTCAGAACCGGGCAGACAAAATTATTACCAGCAATTATATTTTTCGTGCAAATTATATTTCTATGTGGCTTCCAGTTGTAAGTATTAATAAGCAGGGGTGTATGGGGTGTTCAGGAAGGACTAGGACCTCTAGGTGTGAGGGCTGTGAGTCATTTTCAGGGCTGTCCTTTCACCTTTGGTGTCCACCTTCACCCAGCTTTTACCTGTGGCTTCAACAAGCTGTAGCATGAGCAGTGGCCACACCCCAGTAAAAATGACTTGGCAGATGGGGTAAAGCAGGTTGAGAGTAACTCACAGACCTCAAATCTGAATGCAAGTGAGTTAAAGGGATGTCCACCTTCCCTGATTGAATGGACACATGAGAACAATTTGTTCCAGTGCCATGAAAGCTGCTGAAACAGGCACCGTGGAACACTTAGAGCTTGGTCAGACATCAAAGATGCCAAGGTCACCCATTTCCTCCCATCATCAGTTGTCTTGACTTTTGTCTTGCCACTGGACTTTAACAACTCTGAAAGAGACAATGTGGCTTTCCTGCAACTCTTCCTCACTTAAATCCAATTTACACATGAATTAAGATATCACCTCATGACATCATTGGTCATCTTCAATTCAAAAGGCAAACAACAATTGATAGGTGGTTCTGTATACTGTTCTCAAACTTTTTGGTGTCAGGACTCTTTTATACTCTTAAAAGTCACTAAGGACTCCAGCTGCCATGCATGAGCCCAGCTGGAGAGAATGTGGTAGCCACCCCTTTCCCACCTTGAGGCTTACAGCCTTCTTGTTTACTTGAAAGCCACCAGAGAGAGAGGGAGATTTGTGCCTATTGTATCCATGCTCAGTTACAGCTCAGAAACCAGTTAAAAGGTTTTTCCTCAGCATATAGTAAACACACTGGGAGGCACAGCCTCACACTGTCCATGCTTAGAAGCAGCCTCCCCAAGTATCCAAGTGGGTTGGTACCAAGCAGAGCAGATTGTACATGCTCAAAGGACTTAGCCTCTGTTAGCCAGTTTCCCATTAAGTATGTTTCTATTTTAACATAATAGTTTTGATGAAGGCACAGGTGGCATATTGGTCATATTTACAGATTATACAAAACTAGGAAAGTTAACTGATAAACTAAATAGAAGAATCATAATTTAAAAAAAAAAAACCTTCAAAAATCTACTATCACAGGAGCACAGTTTTTTGATTTGGAAGGTACCTAGTGGTTATCTAGCCTAGGAGTCAGCAAATTATAGCCAGTGGGCCAAATCTGGTTCTTTGTCACTTTTGTATGAGCCATGATCCAAGAATGTTCTTTTCATTTTTAAATACAATGAAAATTTATTTAAACATGTAGATTTCATTCTTAGCTCTCAGACAGAATAAAAACAGGTTACAGGCTAGATTTAGTTCATGGGCCATAGCATGCAGGCCCCTGGTCTAGTCTATGACATACCCAAGATCACATAAACATAATGCAGCAGAATCAGAAAGCAACCAACTTTTCTTTCAAATACAGTGCTCGGTCTACTATGCCCCATTGCCTAAGGAGATAAAGCTGAATAGAGATAAATGTAAAGTCCAGCAATGGAGTTAATAAAAATTAAATGCACAAGCATAGTATGGGAGTGGATGTAGCTAACTACCTATCCATGAGAAAAAAAAAAGGCATAGAAATTTAATGAAGTGCAAGCTCACTATAAATTATCAGTATGACACGGCAACCAAAAACTAATAGCAATCTTAAGCTATGTTAATAGAATTAGTGTCAGTAAAGCAGTAAGATACAAAATAAACCATAAAAAGGACACCGAATTTATATATAGTAATAACAAAATACATGAGGCAATAATATAAAGGATAATCATATTGAAGATAATCCCAAAATGTGTAGAGTACCCATAACTCAATCTACTGAGAAACACATAAGACCTGTATATATGCCAGTATAAAGTATTCTATAAAGAAATTAAAACCAACTTAACTAGAAAGCTATTCAGTGCTCATACTGCTGTACCAGTATAATGAAAAATAAAATATTACTTAAATTAATTTACAATTTTGCTGCTAAGCCAGTCTGACTTCCAAAGGAATACTTAAAAGAACTAGAAAAAATAAAATTCATTTGGAAGGAAAAAAAGATCTAGAATCTAAAGGGAAATCTAAAGGGAAAACGAAAAGGGAATCTAAAGGGAAAACGAAGGGAAAATAGCACTTTTAGATCTCAAATTATACTGCAAAGTACTAATCATAAAAAATTTTAGGTACTAGTTAAAAAATGGAAAAGCAGATAAATAGAACAGACTACAAAAGAAGAATTAGAAACATGTGAACTCAACGCATAGGGCTTGATAATCCAAAGAACATAAATTACATGGGGAGAATTTCCCATCTAATTTGAAAAGGATTGCTAAGAAAATTAGAAAACAGTTTGCACATGCTATCTACCTCCTAATTGAGAGATGATAGATTCAGGGTGCAGATTGAGGCATCTGTTTTTAGGAAATAGCCAGTGTGGTAAACCATGTATATTTATTACAAGGAATTTGTTTTTCTTTTTTTCCCTCAAGGAGAAGAGGTAGGAGGAAGAGAAAGTAGATTTTTATTACGAAAAAAATGACTTATAAATAAGAATTTGACAAATTATGTTGTTTCCAATATCTTACACTATAAAATACAACAAGTTCAAAATGGATTTCCAGTCTTAATATTAAATAAAGATTATTCTATAAAAAATTATAACACCACCAGATTATGTATCTATCTTTCATGGTTATGACTAAGGGAGTGAATTCATAACCAAACAAGAGATAGAAGCAATCACAAAATATAAAATGGATAATTTTGACTAAATGAGATTAAAAAAAACTTTGGCATGAACAAAATAAATGCAACTAGAATAAAGGAAGTAGTAGATTTTGATTGGGGGGAAAATTGCATCAAATACTCTGCTTGTATCCAGGATGTATAAGGAGCCAACATAAATATACTCGCTCAGAAGAAATTTCTTAGTGAATTGAAAGTCAAAGAATACAAACAGTCCTCAAAAAAAGAATTAACAATGATTTGAAAGATTGATCCAAATCACATAAGAGAAATGCAAATCAAAACAAATCTGAGTTTTTACTTTACAGTCAGCAAATTGGCAAAGAAGACAAAAGATGGCTGGAGGAGATATGGAAAGACAGACATACTGACATCCTGCTGGTGGAGCTATAAATTGGTCTGACCATTCTGAAAAGCAATTTGAAATGATGTTAAGAGAGTGACTGAAAGTTTCATACTATTTGTTCTAAGGTTCCCTGGTATGCAGTTATCCCAAGGTCTATATGACACTGCATATAATGTCAGATTTGTTTGGTGGCTTGATTAGCTTTGTTAAACTTTTTTCTCCTCTTTTTCATTATTTTTTTTTCAAGTGATGGCTCTCTTGATGGGGGAGAGGGGAGAGAAAGAATTTATTGAAAAACAGAAGACATATAAAAACAAAATATCAGTTAAAACTTTTTTTTTAAAGTATGAAATATGGAACAAGGGAAGTGATAGTACTGCCCTGGTAGGTCATCAAGAGAGAGTATTGTGGTGCTCACTTTGGCAGCACATATACTAAAATTGGAACAATACAGAGAAGATTAGCATGGCCCCTGTGCAAGGATGACACTCAAATTTGTGAAGCGTTCCATATTTTTTAAATAAATCACATGGCACTTTTCAGTTTCAAAAAAAAAAGAGAGAGAGTATTGTGTTCAATTCTGGGTACTCCATTTTTGAAAGGACAGTTGACAAGCTGGAATATATCCAAAGAAAAGTAACTGAAATAAGAAGGGAACTTGAAATTGTGCTCTATGAGAAAGAACTGGGGATGCTTAGCCCAGAGAAAAGAAGTTTTAGCAAAAAACATGTTAACTGTTATTTGGACCCAGATGATAGAACTAGGAATAATGGGTTTAACTTGCAAAGGGGAAGATTTGTGTCAATATAAGCAATAAATTAATTATAATTAGAGCACAGTGTCTGGCACAAAGTAAGTGCTTAATGAATGTTTATTGATTGATTGGTTTAGGAAGGAATTCTGCTCACATATATGTGGAATTAGATAATCTGAGATTTCCGCCAATGATGACATCCTATGATTCTATGAATCTGTTTCTTTCTTACATACCTGATTTAATGGTTCCATTAATGTCATTCCCCTGGACCATTTTGTCAAATGCTTTTTAGAGAAAGTTCATCTTCTACCTTTCTTCTATCTTCTACCATAAAATGTTTAGTAGTTTTTAAACATCTGAACTCTGAATTATAGGATTTCTATGATTGAGAGAAGGTTCTATGGAACTTTTGAGACCATATTAATCTTAATTAATATTAATCTGGAACATATTCATATGAAAAGGAAAGGAATCTTTGGTTCTATGTAACTGGGATAGTCTGTATTATTTAACTTCCCATTCTCTGAAGCCCTATATATTTCCTATATCCAAGATACTGTTTCTATTAGAAAGTTGATTTTTAAAAAAATTCCATTGCTTTATATTAGTCAAAGATTCTTAAATAACATAATAAAACCACAATTAGAAACCTCCTCACAAAAATGAAATAACAAATGAAGTCAGGGAAATATGATATATAATTATGTGTATATGTATAATTAATACATGCATAATTACAGTAACATACTAAATTAAAAATTAATAAAAATATATCTCATCACTCAGACTGCCTTCCTTGTCTTGTTTGGAGATCTCTCATAACTTTTTCATAATTTATTTTTATTGTGTAGCTTGTAGTATAGAGAAATCAGTGGAACATACAAGCATTATTTAAATAATGACATTTCTTACATTAGTGAATTAGTTTTCTCCAAAGCAATTAAAGACTTGTCCTTCACACTACTCAGTTTTTTACATTTCTCTCAATATCTTCATTATTGCTTAATAGCCACTGGTAATCATCATTTAGGCCAGTAGATCATGACTCATTAACCCTTGAAAAGTGCTAGTTAGACATTTCAGGTATAGACATGGATTTATTAAAATAGCAAAAATACGGAGGAGTGTACTTCCTCTCTAATTCAATCCACCAGGCTTTCTTATGGTTATAAAGGAAAGATGGTATTTACCTTTCCTCAACTATAAACAAATAAACAAACAAACAAATAAAAAAAGAAATATGAGTCACAAAAAAGAATGGCCCCATGGTTTTGTATTTCTAAGAATTGCACCTGGTAGGTTTGCAGACCTAAGGAGATGTGGAGAAAAAGGGAGGAGGCAACCCAGGAATGATGAGGAAGAAGGTACACCCCTACACTCTGAGATCCAGTCAAACTGGTGGCCCCTCTGTTCCTCACATACAAAACTCCATCTCTCCAGCTGGCCACTCCTCATGATTGGAATGTCTCCTCCTCATAGAATCCCTCAAGAAGGAGTTCAAATACCACCTTCTATAGGATGCCTTTCCTGATCACCCTAAGTGCTGGTGACCTCCCTCCCAAACTATCTTGTGGTTAATCATATTTAGTCTCTCTATATTTATCCTTTGTGTGCATATTTATATATATATGTATATATATATATATATATATACTTATTATCTCCTCCATTAGAAGATAAATTCTTTGTAAAGATAATAATAGCACCTGCCTCCCAAGGTATTTGTGAGAATCAAATGAGATAGTAATTGTAAATCACTTAACACAGGCTCTGGCACATGGTAAGCTCTATATAAATACCAGTGGTTGTTATCATTATTGTTATTACAAGCAGAAATTGTTTTGTTCATTGTATTTGCATCCTTAACATCAAGTGCAATGCCTGGAATATAAGCAGATGCTTAACAAGCAGTTATTGTTGATTGATAAGTAACTGACTCTTTCACTTCGTAAATACTGATCGTCTGTTTGTTTTTCTTAATGACATCATTCTTTTCTGAAAAACTATTTATATACTTTTGAATCAGACTGTGTTGTTTGAAATCACTTTTATTCTACTCATAATTTAAATGATAATTTCCTTCTTGAAGCTACTTATTGTTTTCAAGAAAAAACAATTGTGAAGACTAATTTCTCATGATCCTTTCTGACTTCATGTTCCCTACCAGATCAAGCCAGAATTTCAGGTCTCAATTCTCAAAATATTGAAATGGATCTGCAATCTCTATAATTTTTGTGCTCTCTCCAGTGGTGCAGATCTCAATCCATCCATGCCTGCCCATCTTGTGCCAATCAATCTTGCCCATACTCTCATAAATTCACAACAGAAGGTGGGGAGTTCACCCATTATACCAGGAACATTATATCAGGACCTGTAAATTTTCAGTTCTTCCAAGATGGTATTATCTAAGGAGAGGTATTTACTGCTCTCCTGGTTCTGGTCTTATGAGCAACCATAAGTACTCTTTTCTGCCCTGGAACTGTGAGGAAGGTCTCTCCTCCACTGTGGCCACAAGCTCTGCTATGCTAGTGTTCTTCCTCATCCTGGGAATGCCACCCAGGCCTGTCACCCAGAACCAAGTATGAGCAAGGCAACAGAGTTCTGCCCCAGTGCTAGCAAAAAGACCCCTGTAATCCCTTTCTAACCCCTTGTTCAACTCCCTTACCATCAGTGGGCTGAGAGTTCTAGAAGCAGCTGCTGCAGCTGTTGCTGCTGATTCAGTGACTCTTGGCTTCAGGCCTCCTCTTGGTTTGCTGGGGCTAGGGCTGTGCTGGCACAGCTTATGCTGGACTGCGTTCCACTCTCACCCAGGTGTGACAGACCTTTCCTGATGACCTTCTAAGTTGTCTTCGGTGTCTGTGGGCTGAGAAGTCTGGAAATCACCACTGCTGCCAGTGATTCAGTCTCCCCAAGGCCTGCTCAGGGTTTCCTGCAGCCCAGTCTGTTCTGGCATGGTCTGTGATAGACTGCACTCCTCTCTCACTCTGGCGCAACAAACCTTTCCTACTGACCTTTCAGGTTGTCTTGGGCTGGAAATTTGTTTCACTCCATCTTTATGTGGGTTCTGCTGCTCTAGAATTTGTTTAGAGTCATTTTTAAAGTTATTTGGAGGGGTTTGGGGGAGAGCTCAGGTGAGTCCTTGCCTTTACTCTCCATCATGACTCTGTCTCCTCCCTTAAAATACCATATAAATGTTAGCTATTTACCACCACTATCACCACCACTACCTCCACCACCACTACCACCACCACCACCACCATCACCATCACCACCACCACCACCACCACCACCACCACTACTACTACTATTACTACTACTACTACTACTACTACTACTTTCCCCTCCATCTGCTTCAAGCTGTTCTCTCTCAGGGGCCTGGCTAGAACTGCTTTCTCTTCTAAGCTTCTAGACAATAAAAATTTTGGATTCTGAACTGACTTGCTGGTATATAGAAGAACTACAAGAGATGATACAGTTTCTTCAGACAATTTCAACATCCTTTTGTGACTGATTGAAATACTTTTGATTGATTTTGATTCAGTGGAGATACCTCTGATTGACTGATTCATTCAAAAAAGGAAGAGTCACCCCCATCTTTACACTTCTATGCAAATAGCTGCCAAATCTTTATCTCTCTCACCATCCTTCATGAGTTACAGACCATTATTTTTCAACTGCCTACTAGACATTTCCATCTGCTAGTACCTCAAATTCAACATATAAAAAACTTAATCCATTGTCTTTTATCTCAAATCTGCTCTTTCTCTTGATTTTCTTTATGAAAATCACATTCATTCTTTCATGCACTTATCTTTTATCCCTCCTTCTTCCTTTTCCACATTCTTCCTTCTCCATATCCAATGTCACCAAGTTCCATCTACCTTCACAATACTACATAGAGGTTACCTTTTCTTCATACACACAACTATCTAGTAGTTGAGCCTTGATGAATTCTTGCCTGGACTATTGCTCTAGTCTCCATTCTCTCTATCTTCCAATCCATTTAAAATATTAGTACCAGATTAATCTTCCTAATATATGGGACTGAATATTTGGAAGCATCTTAAAGTCAGATAAGATCATTGAATACAAATACCAGTCTTATATATGGAGCTCCTCTATAGCCGTTTATAGAGGATAATATAGAGTATATGGTCAGAATCAGAGGAAGAATTAATTAAGAACAAGAAACTGTAGGTTATAGGTGGGTGGTAGTAGCACTTATGGTGTGGATTGATTAAGCTCATTGACTTATGCTCAATTCTTTTCACTTTTAAAAAATTGGGACCATTGCCCTTTGTCAATCCTGTGGTACCTTTCATGTTCTCCATGATTTTTCAAAGATTTTTTGATGGTGGCTTAACGCATATACCCATGATTTCTTTCAGGGATATACTTCACCTGGGTCTGTTGACTTGAACTCATTCAGGAAAGTTATGAGCTCTTGTCATCTCCCTACTTATCTTGAATATGAACTACCTATCTGCCATTTTTGCTCTGTTCTGTCTTAGTCCAGTGATTATTCTCCTTGATAGAAAAAAAATGCAAGGAAAACAAGAGATGAATAGTTCTACCCTTCTTTGTCATATACTGTCATCATCCTATGAATCTCAGTCATTAGTCCTTTATAGCTGTGAAATTAGCAGATTATATTCAATAATTCCTAAAGTTCCATCCATCTTGAAAATTCAATGCTATCAATATCCTTAACAGGTTTTGTAGGACATAAAAGGACAAGTAGGTGGAGAAAAGAGATGTCACAAAGAGAAGCATATTTGCATTAAACACATTCAAAACATAACTCCTTAGAAGCAGAGTTATGGGCATGAGTAGATGTTTAGATGATTAAATTTAAAAGATTCCTTCTATGGCAGTTTGATAGTACCATATTGGAAACTGTAAATACCGATTGCTATTGCCAAACAACAAGGCCAAAAAATATTTCTCATTTATGAGCCTCAGCTTTTTCATCAAAAAAAATTGGCTCATTAGAATTTGTGCTTCTAGCTTTTATACAAATGGAAGATAAATGAATAATATTCAAGAATATTCAATAATATTCACATACCCAGAAGTAGCTGTCCATATTCCATGAAGTCCTTTTCCCACACCTTGTAACAGCCTCTCAGAGAAAGTACTTGTCACATCTTGAAGTGATGGTACCTTAACAAAATAGGAAACAGCCCAAATTTGTATCAGAGACCAGGCTGGTGATCTTTGTCAATGTAGAGACCAAAAAGAGTCTAAACTTTATTTGTTCTTGGGGGAAGTGGAATAGAGATCACTGAGCTTTTTAGTGTTTTCTAACCAGCTCAACCATTGTAATATCTAATATGCATATAACAATAAAACATGATAAGAGGAGGTTGTAAGAAATTTAGTTGCCATAGTTTTATTCAATTCCTTGTTCTTTTTTTTCTTTATTAATTTGTTTTTTTACTTTGAGTTTATAAGATTCTGTTCCCCATTTCTTTGAGTTTCAAATTTCCTTCTCCTCCCTCCCCTAACCACCACCCCCCCTCCCCACTGGCAGCATACAATCAGGTATAGAATCTGCAGATACTTTCACATTAGACATTGGTCAGGTTGAAAAGAAGGATTGTAACAGGTGGAATGAACAATGGGAAAGAGGAAACCAGACCAAATGAAAGAGAGAGAGGTAATTTGCTTTAATCTGCATTCAAACTCTGTTCTTTCTGGTTCTTTCTCTGGATGTAGACATCTCTCTCCATCATGAGTCTTTTGGAATTTATTTGTAGCCCTGCAATGCTGAGAAGAGTCCAGTCTATCAAAGCTGGTCATCACACACATGTTGTATCTATAATGGTGTACAAATTTTTCCTGGTTCTGCTCTTTTCACTCAGCATCAGTTCGTATAAGCATCTCCAGGTAGATATGAAGTCCATCTGCTCTTTGTTTTGTTTTGTTTTGCCTTTTGGAGAGCAATTGGGGTTAAGTAACTTGCCCAAGGTTACACGGCTAGTTTATTTGTGTGGGTGTTAAGTGTCTGAGGCTGGAACTGAACTCAGGTTTTCCTGATTCCAGGGCTGGCACTTTACTCACTGTGCCACCTAGCCGCCCCCTACTCTTTGTTTCTTATGGCGCAACAATCCATTACATTCATATACCATAACTTGTTTAGCCATTCCCCAATTGATGGGCATTCCCTTAATTTCCAATTCTTTGCCACTACAAAAAGAGCTGCTATAAATATTCTTGTACATATGGGTCTTCCTCCTGCTTCTGTGATCTCTTTGAGATACAACCATAGAAGTGGTATTGCTGGGTCAAAGGATAAGAAATTACTTATAGCCCTTTGGGCATAGTTCCAGATTGCTCTCCAGAATGGTTGGATAAGTTCACAACTCCACCAGCAATGTATTAGTATTCCAATTTTTCCACATCCTCTCCAGCATTTATCATTTTCCTGTTTTGTCATGTTAGCCAATCTCACAGGTGAAATGTGGTACCTCAGAATTGTTTTGATTTACTTTTCTCTAATCAATAGTGATTTAGAGAAGTTTTTTTCATATGCTTATAGATATCTTTAATTTCTTCCTCTGAGAACTGTCTGTTCATATCCTTTGACCATTTATCAATTGGGAAATGACTTTTATCAATTCCTTGTCCTTTTGAGGAAGTAGAGCCCTAGGAATACTTTTTTCTTAGGCAGGAATAAATGATAAGAACTAAGAACTAAAATGAGTTTCTGACCATGTCTGATGAAAATTAAACAGAGGGGGTCTGAGGAGAGAGTAGTTGAGAAAAGGCATTGTTCTTATCTAGTGATTAAGTGTACCCCTAGTGATTAGCATACATTAAGTATTTAATAAATGCATCTTGACTGACTGACTGACTTTCTGGGCATCTGCTACCTTCTGTGAACAGTTTTGTGGGGAAGAACTTCCTTGACACTGACTAAAAGAACTGGACAAATATCTATAGCCCTCCTTTGTAGGGGAGAACCTTTTTAGACATAACATCCCCAATGGACGGTGGAGTTTACAGCTAGCTGAAGATTAGCTTCAGATGGGGAGGAAATGACTCAAGGTAGGGAGTAGTAAAGACATGATACCTGGCAGAGAGCAAATCTTTGCTAGAGACAGAGATTAGGAAGGAAAACATTCCAGCAATGAAGGAACGCCAGTGCAAAGGCTTGAACACAGTAGATGGATTGTTGTGTGCGAGGTACACCAAATAGGCCAATTATGGCTAGGCTGTAGAGTATGTGGAAGGGAGTAATGTGCAAAAAGAGTGTAATGGCAGGATAGGACCTAGTGGTGAAGAGGTTTAAATATTAGACTTAGGAGTTTTTGTTTGCCCCTAGGTGGCTCAGTGGATAAATCCTGAAGTGAGCAAAACCTGAATTCAAATCTGCCCTCAGATACTTACTAGGTGTGTGACCCTTGGCAAGTCACTTAACCTCTGCCTTAATCCACTGGAGAAGGAAATGGCAAACCACTTCATTATCTTTGCTAAGAAAACCTCATGGGGGCAGCTAGGTGGCACAGTGAATAGAGCACCAGCCCTGGAGTCAGGAGAACTTGAACTTGAGTTCAAATCCTGTCTCAGACACTTGACACTTAACTAGTTGTGTGACCTTGGGCAAGTCACTTAACCCCAATTGCCTTGCCTTCTCCCCTCCAAGAAAAAAAAAGAAAGATAACCTCATGGATAGTGTGGTGAATGGGGTCACAAAAGAGTCTGACATGACAGAACAACAGAGGCCATAGGTAAACACTGGAATTTATATAGTGGAGTAGTGATGTGGTTAAATCTGAACTTTAGGAGAATCATTTTTATAGCTATGTGGAGGATGGATTAGAATGAAGAGAGATTTGAGGCAGGCAGACCAATGAGAAAGCTATTGCAATTATCCAAGCTAGCAGTGGGAAGGGCCTGACCTCAGATGGTGGCTGATTGAGTGGAGAGAAGAGAACTAAGTGAAAGGCATCAACCACCATTAGATATCAGTAGCTATGAAGTATTGGCGGCATCAGCTACCCCTCCATGCATTTTCCTTAATCATCTGTGTTCCCTGAATATGAACCCCTCCCTCCACAGAGGGAGGTGTCCCAGCCTCTGTGATATCTGTGTAAATGCTCCTCAAGATTCCTATGCGTCTTCATTCTTCCCTCTGAGGGCATGTGGAGAAGTAAACTTCAGGTTTATTTGGTGACTGTTCTGTTGTTATTTTACTACTGTACTATTTCATTAAATGCCTTTTCTTGGTACTAAGTGAATCCTCTGGCTGACTAATAAAAGTTAATGAACATCAGTGGGGCCTTATAAGCAATGAGTTAGAGAGGATGCTGACCCATGAAATACCTGGAACCTTGGATAGCTTTCTGAGGGACCTATAGTTGACAACAGTCCTCCCCTGTTGCCATAGTAATACAGAACCTGGCCCTCTTTCCAACCTGAAGGGGGAATATCTCAGAGCCATAACTGAGAGATATAGCACTATAAAAGCTTGCTTTAGGATTCAGAGCTCTGTTGAAAAGCTTTGAGTGGCTGGGCTTCCTTTTGCCTTGTGTTGTGAATTTGTGTTTCCTTCTGGGTCAGAAGGAAACATGATAGTCTGGTCTGATCCTTTGGATTCTTTCCCCAAGGCAGTTTCTGATTGTCTCTGTGTATCTGTGGGGGATCAGAGTAACTTAAGGAGCTGATCAAATGGATCCACAGCTGACTTTAAAAGTCCACAGACTCGCATCTTAAGTGTGTTTTTAGCACCCCCTAAACACATGCACTGTGTCATCACATAACCTCCCTGGGCCTCAGTGACCTCATCTCTAAAATAAAGCAGTTATAGTAGATGACCTCTGAGCTCCCTTCTATTGCTGAACCTATGACTCTATTTAATTAGTGATTTGAATTCTTGTTTTCTTTTTTGAAGTCACAGATTAAGAATAGAAACTCAGATCTTCTTTTTCTTCTGTAATATTAGGTTCTTTTCTCTAGAGAGATTTAATTTATTTCCAGCTGGAGTCTTCACTAATTAGAATAATTATTTACCAAACTGTAGGGTAGACCAGAGATAGGAGTAGATGGAGGGGGTTACAAAGGCCCAGCTCCTCCTTTCTACCAAAAAGAATTATGTATCTGTATATTTAAAAAAAAAACCAACAGCACAAAACTTGGCGGGTCAACCAAACATTTTCTATAAATTGAATTTGTTTTGCGGGTTACTCACTGGTGGAGGCTGCTCTTGTGGCAGAATGCCATTTGTTTAGGGCTGTTCTTAGGCACGGATGATCTGGGAGGCTGCCAGGGTGCCTCAAATTAGGAGAACATTGTTGAAAAGGCCATACAAATAGCTGAATGCATAACTATAAATGGCTTGTATTTGGGGCTAACCAGATTACAACATTATTTAAATAAAGGATAACTCTGTAAGAAAAATGGGAATTCAGCATAAATATATATTCACTAGTAAGTGTGTGCAATGTAGCATACATTTTGGATGATCTCTGAATAGATGTTAAATGCCCGATATACTTCCTATTAATTCTATGTTTTAAAAAATCTGCAGGCCTCCCTACTTTTCTCTTTTAAAAGTTTTTTTTATTAATATCTTTTGATTTTGTATTACTTCATTTCCCATTATGTCTCTTTTCCCCTCTTTCCCCCCAACTCAAAGAGCCATTTCTTATAACAGAGAATAAAAAATAAAGAGGAGAAAAAAAGCCAGTGCAACAATACTGAGGCAGCTAGGTGTTACAGTGAATAGAGTGCTGAACTTAGAGTCAGGAAAAGACTCATTTGCCTGAGTCCAAATTCAGCCGCAGACAATTATTAGCTGTGTGACTCTGGGCAAGTCACTCAACCCTGTCTGCCTCAGTTTCCTTATCTGTAAAATGATCTGGAAAAGGAAATAGAAAATCACTCCAATATCTTTGCCAAGAAAACCCCAAATGAGGTCATGAAGAGTCAGACACAACTGAAACAGCTGAACAACAACCACAAAATCAGCAATATTCAGCAACACATCAGCCAAGTCCAACGGTATTCCATATCTATAATCTCCCCCCTCCCAGGAGAGAGGCACATTCTCATAATCTCTTCCTTAGAGTTAAGCTTGAGCATTATAATTACACAGCATTCACATTCAATTGTTGTTGTCTTTGCTGTTGTTTCCATTTACATTTCTAGTCATTGTGCATACTTTCCCCCCAATTCTACAGACTTCATTTTGCATCAGTACATATATCTTCCTGTGCTTTACTGTATTCTTCACACAGCAGAGCAATAACTCATTACCTTTGTTTGATTGGCATCTGCTTTGTTTCCAGTTCTTCACTACAATAAAAAAAAAAGTGCTACTGAAAATATTTTGGAGCACATCATACCTTACCTTCTATGTTTAACCTTCATGGGGTATGTGAGATCTCTCAGAGAATCTTTTTATTTCTTTTTTTTTTTAGGTTACCACTGACATTGAGCAGATTCATATAGAGTCAAAAACAATTTGTTCTACTTTCCCAAACCAACCCAAGAGTCTGACTAATTCTGGACCCATCCCAGGGATGCAGATCTGGCCTGGGGAGGCTTTGAGAGATAATTATGCCAAGAGAGTTTCTCAAAAGGCCTTAAAGAATCAAAACTAGCAGAGGCAACCAGGTCGGCATCCTGTGTCACAACATCCAGGAAGGGGAAAAAAGAATTACTCCCTTCAGTTAGATGTAGTTCCTTTTTCTTTACAGTACCCATCACTAGAGCACTCCCACCAGGCCCAGACTGCCACTCTTCTCTCTTCCCCTCCCTCCCCTCAACAAAGGCCAATAGATCCCATTCTCAGTGTGGCTTTTCATTAGACTGGAGCCCTATGGCTTCTGTCACTGAATAACCCACCGGTGTAAGGATGTCTGCCAAACAGGATACCTGAGATTCATTCAGATCAGCTGGTGGATCAGTAGTGAAGGCTGCTCATAGCCGGCAACCACTGCCCCTCTACTCCCCCATAGTAAACTCTGTCCCAGACTTCTCCCAGTCCCAAACCTCCTTTCTTCTCTTTCTTCTGTGCCCTCTGAGTACTTCCTTCCCTCTGTCGTGGTGCAGCAGAAAGATGGCTGAATTTAGATCCTAAATTTCAATTCTGGCTCATCCACTTGCCAACTCACTTCACCTCTCTAGGACTCAGTTTCCTCACCTGTAAAATAAGGGATTTGGACCAGAACACTACTAAAGTTCTTTCCAGCTCTAAACTTACAATTCTGTTCTTCTTCCTATGATTCTAGGATTCTATGGTCCTCTTCACCTTCTCTCTTTACATCTGGTAATCATGGAAACCTAGGTTCTTCCTGAAGGCACCATATCTTTTGGCACCCTCTCTAAGGCTAACTGCTTCTTCTCTCTCACTTGCCCTAATACACAGAACCAGGAAGAGGTTCTGGCACCCTTTTAGCTCCTCACTGTCATGAAACCACTTCTTCCTTAAAGTTCTTCCAACCTAGATCCTATTTCTGTCATCTAGAAACCTCCACATAGTGGTAGCCTGGCAAATGTTTTAAGAACCAGCCCCAGAAGGGGAGGTGAGGGGTGTATGAATAGCAAACTTTTAAGTTAAATTTGCCTTACTAACATTTTCTTGAGTCTAGACAATCAACAAAGCAATAAAGCAAGCCTTGATTTGAAGTATTTGCTGATTTGGAGGGCACTTGGGGTTAAGTGACTTGCCCAAGGTCACACGGCTAGTTTTTGTGTTAAGTGTCTGAGGTCAGATTTGAACTCAGGTCCTCCTGACTCTAGGGCTGGTGCTCTACTCACTGTGCCACCTAGCTGCCCTAATGTCATATATTTTCTAACTATTTGTTGTTGTAGTTGTTGAATCATTTTTTAGTTGTGTCTGATTCTTCATGACTCCATCTGGAGTTTTCTTGGCAAAAATACTGGAGTGGTTTGCCATTTTCTTCTCCAACTCATTTTACAGATGAGGAATCTGAAGCAAACAGGGTCAAATGACTTGCCCAGGGTCACACACCTCATGAGTGTCTGGGGCTGGTTTTGAACTAGGGTCTTCCTGACTCTAGGCCCAGTTCCCTATCCACTGTGCCATCTAGCTGCCCTCCAACAGTTAGAACATTCCAAAAGTGAAATGGGCTGCCTTGAGAGCAAGTGGGTTCCCTCACCATGGGGTTCTTCAAGCCAAGACTAGATAACTGTCAGTCATGTTGTATAAGCATTCTTATTCTTTATGGTTTGAGCTAGATTACTATTGATGTCCCTTCCAACTTTAATTCTATAATTCTTCTTTACCCCAACCCCCTCACCTTTGAACTCCCTGGTGTCCCAAGGTCCTCATCCTCCTTTGATTATAATCCTTAAATTATAAATTATAAATACTTAAAGACAGATCCTGCCCCTCCCCTATCTGCACCTATGGTTTCCAAAGGATTCAGTCAAAGGGCTGCACTAGAGGACCTAGAGGGTCACATGTGGCCTTAAGGCTGCAGGTTCCCCACCCTTGCTTAGATTCAAGGCCCTTCACTATTCTGCTTGCCCTACGATAGACATTCTCCAGCCTATCAATGGGACCTCTATCATTAATATAATTCAGCCACCCAAAGGAGTGATACCTTAGACACCACTGCTTATCCTACCTATTCCTTCCCCTTTCCCCGATCCAATCCAAATGAATTTTCCAAGGTAATGGGATTCTAGTTACAAGTCAGTGACCCAACTCTGAATCACTTATGTTCATAAGGAATTCATGAATGAACCCCTCCCTCCCTCTTCTTCAACAAGGTCAGTAACCTTTGGTCGGCTTTATTGCAATAAAATAAACACTTATTCACATAAGGAAATATAGCATCATAGAAAGTTAGAGATGGCTGGAATCATAGAAATCATTTCTTTAATCTAACCTGCTCATGTTACAAATAAGGAAACTGATAATGGGAGGATGAAATAACTCACTGCATTGGTGGAGTTGTGAACTGGTACAATTATTCTGGAAAGCAATTTGGAATTATTTAAAGGGAGTGACCAAAATATTTACATCTTTTGACTCAAAGATTCCACCTCAGATTTTTTTTGATTTGCATTTCTCTTATCATTCGCAATTTGGATCACTTTCTTATTCTTGTGAATAATTTGTAATTCTTTTGACAACTTTTTGTTCTCAATATATATCACAGGAAAATCAATGACAAAAGGAAAGACCACATACACACCAAAAAATTCATAACAGCATTTTTTGTGGTAGCAAAGACCTGGAAACAAAGTAGATGTCAGTTGATTGAAGAATGACTAAATAAATTGTGGTGCATGAATGCATGGTATATTATTTTAAGACATAGTGAATATATTGAATACAAAGAAGCATGAAAAGATTTACATGAACTGATGCAAAGAGAAGTAAGAAGAACCAGGGAAACAATATATGTGATCAGTATAAGAATGTAAATGGAAAGAACAAAAACAAAGAATTATAAGTGAATGCTGAGAAATCAAGCTTGGCCAAAAATAATCGATATGAGAAGAAACTTCCCTCTGGTTCTTTTTAAAAGCTGGATGCCATGGGTGTGGAGCACTACACAGAGGGCTAAAATTTTGATATATTGGATAGTTTTGCTGATTTTTTTTTGTTTTTTTTTTTCTTTCTTAAAAGGGACAGTTCTCTGGGAGATGTGAAAAGGAGGGATATATGAGGAAAAGCAGGTAGTATAAAAGCAAAAGCTATAAATACAGATTTTTTTTTAAAGTGATCAGAGTTTCTGCTTCAGTGACTTAATCATGAAGAGCAAAGAAGAGACAATTTGTTGATTGAAAAAAGCACAGTTCTACCACATTCATTGTGGGGCTTTAGCCAAGGACTCCTTTCTAAGGGCATGCGAGCTACTTGGGACTGAGCAGTCTCAGGCAAAACTGAAGTGAATAGAAAAATCTGCATATCTTCATTTGGCATCTTTCTCCCTCTATCAATATGCTTTTCAGTCTTCTCCTTTTTCCTCCCTATCACATCCCCTCCAATCCCTCACACACACACACACACACACACACACACACACCCCAACCCCTACACCAGAAGCATCATGATATAATAGAAAGAACACTAAGCTAGATATCAGGAGGTGTGAGTTATATTTTTTACATTTTCTACTAACTATGGTGTGACCTTGGGCAAGTTACACCACACCAACACATACCGGTAATCAATAAGGGGATGGGGGAGGCTGGACTAAATGGTCTCTAAGGCTCTGTCCAAACCTAATGATTTATAATCTTTTTAAGTCACTGTTTTATATTATGAAGAAACAAATTATAGCTTCCCTGAGCCTATCCATTATCACCCCAAACTGGGAATATGCAACAGGATTTGGCCTAAAAGTAGGGAAAACACTCTGGGTTGTGATGAGGACCACGGAAGTTCACCCTGCATGTCATCCCTTTGCTTAGAGATCCTATTTAAAATACAAAATCTCTAGGGGTGGCTAGCTAGAGCAGGGAGTACAGCACTGGCCCTGCAGTCAGGACGACCTGAGTTCAAATCCGACCTCCGACACTTAATACTTACTAGCCATGTGACCCTGGGCAAGTCACTTCATCCCAATTGCCCCTCCAAAAAAGCAAAAAATTAAAAAGAAGTTTAAAAATTAAAAACAAAACACAAAATCCCTCTTCCCACTATTCTCCCACATTTTCATCAGCTCTAATAGAGTCCCCATTTCTATGGAGTAAACTATAATAGCCCTGAGTTTCAGGAGTTGCACAGGCTTGAATCCCACAAGAAACTGCTAACTTCTCTTTATCTATGTGTAGCCTTCAATAATTTCTATACTTGGAGACCCCACCTGCATATGTTCCTCCCACCATGAGGATATCCTTTGATTTCAGCACCAATACAATCTGTCATACATAAAGCACTATTAGGTACTAGGTACCTAATAAATGTAATGGGTGTGTGTGTGTGTGTGATAATTCAGCCTAGAGCACACAGATTACTTTATGATTGTTTCTAATTCATGGGCCTTTTTGATTAGTTGTTAAGCTGGAACTAGGTATACTTAGGAAAAACTCCCACAGGCAACTCACCCTTTTTTCGTGACTGGCTGAATTCAAGCAAGGCTGCAATATCTACTGAAACCCTGAGCTCAACCCCTGCTTTTGCTTTTATCCCTGTTGTATCTATCCTTTCCTGCCTTACATGAAGGAGTGTTAGAGACATAACAAATTGTGACACAACCTTGTGAACTTCAGAATGTTGGAGAGCTTTGGGATCCAGGAACCAAAGCTCATTGTGATCCCACTGTGGGATCCTGCCCAGCAAAGAATCAGACCCCAAAGTGAGACTCTGGTTTTAACAAGCAAGGGAGGGACTTTGTCCTAAAATATTCCTAAGTAAACTTTGTGGGGCAAATGTTTCGTAGCAACTGCTTTAAATTTGATCCCACTCTCCCCAGGAACTAAGGCAATAGAAGGAAAAATGTGAGTCCTGATTTTTTTTCATAATTCTGTTCTTTCTATGTGTTCTCATTAAGTATCCCTTTGTTAATTGGTGTTAGTTGGTTAAGTGATACTGGGGTGCTAGTTAATACTATTGATTATATTATGGAGATGGAGCAGTAGTGACTGATACTAGAGAAAATATGCTAGAATGGGAGCTTGAGCCAATAGCATTAAAAACCTGAGGGGGCATAGTGACTATTCTTTGGCCACATGATTCTTCAGTGTGAGTGTGGGTTAGAATAAGGACCCACAAAGTTCATAAAAGCTGAAAAAAATGCTACAAAAGTTGTATAAGTGATAAGGACATATCTAGATATTTCTATTTTGGTGTATTGTTAATCAGAATCAGTACCCCCTCTATTAAAGCAGATCATGCCTCCTCTGGATTTTCTTATCCTGTGAAATCCTTGTCTATGTTTTTGATGGAGAGATTCTCCCATACATATTCTTCCTAATACACAGGAGGCCTTCCATCTTTGGTCCAAGACATATTTATTGATGGACTGCATAGACACACACACACACACACACACACACACACACACACACATTTCCTACCTAGCTGCTTTTCTAAACTTCATTTCCAGAAATTCATTCTGAAAGATGTAATCAATTCTGAAACTCTTACTTCCTTAGATCATTTCCCACCACATCTGTAGGACTTTATCATACCCCTGAAGCCCCTAACCCTGAGAGAAATTATTATTAATAAGCAATGATTTGGGGAGATCCAGAGTTCCCCGTTTTTCTAAAGTCCTCATTTCAAAAGCTCAGTTTCTGAAGGTTGAACTAATTTTCTCCTCAATCTTGGTCAGACTCCACCCAATCTTATAAGGAATCTAATCTAAGGTGAATTCCTGACCAAAGTGTTCCACTCAAGCAAGTTTGGGTGGAGGTACATCTTTTGTCTAGATTGCCTAAGGCTGAGGGTAGTCTGGGTATATAGACAGTCTCTGTCCAAGTCTCTCTCCAAGAGTGACATGATATCACTCTCTCTCATTGGAATAAGCTCACTTCTCATCGTAATATTCATTCTCTCATTGTTAACCAACTAGGAACACTACTGCATTATTGGTAGAGTTGTGAACTGATCCAATTAGTCTAGAGAGTGATGAGGTATGGGCTCTGGGAGCCCTCTGGAGTCCTTGAGGTACAGGCTCTGGGAACCTCCCTTGGACTCTTGATTAAATCATCCCATTTGATGATGCAAGTCTGTTACTAGACTTCCCACCTTTGAACTGGCCTAGCCCACCATTGTTTGTGGTCTCCAGGTGGCTTCCCACCCTTAATCACTCATTGACCTCATTAACTCCTCCTGAAGACCCTCCCCAAACTCCTCCTCTAGACCACCCCTAGATTCCTCCCACAACCTTCTGTATATAAGACCACATGGTGTGAGAGCGCCATAGAATAGTGAGAGCACCATAAAATGACCTAGCACAGACTTACTCTGTGTCTAATGCAAGCGAACTTTTAATAAATTTTACTTTTCTTTGGCTGAGAAGACTAGAGTTGAATTCATTCGGCAGAACCCGGTGTGTTGATATTTTGGGATCTCCAGAGCAACCCTAACCCTCTTAGTGGGTACCCTCTCCAAGAGCAATTTGGAACTATGCCCAAATGGCTATAAAATTGTGCATGCCCTTTGACCCAGGAATACCACTACTAGATCTGTACCTCAAAGAGATCATAAAAAAGGGAAAAAGGACCCAAATGTACCAAAATATTTACAGCAGGTCTTTTTGTGGTGGCCAAGAACTGGAAATCAAGGGGATGCCCATGAATTGGGGAATGATTGAACAAGTTCTGGCATATGAATGTAATGGAATACTATTGTGCTATAAGAAATGATGATCAGTCAGACTTCAGAAAAACTTGGAAGGATTTACATAAATTGATGTTGAGTGAAGTGAACAGCAGCATTGTATGATGATCAATTCTGATAGACTTGGATCTTCTCAGCAATACAATGATCTAAGACGATTCCATATGACTCGTGATGGTAAGTGTTATCCATATCCAGAGAAAGAACTATGGAATCTGAAGTCAGATCAAAGCATACTATTTTCACTTTTTTTGTTTTTTTTTTCTTTCTCATGGTTTTTCCCTTTTGTTCTGATTCATCTTTCATAACATGACTAATGTGGAAATATGTTTAATATGATTGTACATGAATAGTCTATATCAGATTGCTTGCCATCTTGGGAAGGGGGCAGGGCAGGGAAGGAGGAAGGGAGAAAGAAAAAACAAAATAAGAAAAAAATGTTTTAAATTTTTAACCAATTAGGGTTGATTGTCATGCTCAGGAACATCCACTCTTCCAAGGGCACATAAACTGTGAGCCCATGGCCTTGAAGGGGTTTTTGGTCAAAAAGAGAAAGCCTTTTATTAATAAAAGGCTAACATCATTAATAAAATTACGAATTCCCCAGAAACCATGTTTCTTGACCTTTTGAAATGTCACGACCCCTACCCCTAGCGTTTTAAAGCCCTTTTGATGTGTTTTCTCCCCCATTTGACTGCGTGGGCAGGACTGTCTTATGCCTTTCTTTGTAACTCCCTGCATTTAGCTCGGTCCTGGTACAAAGCAGGCACTGAACAAATGTTTATTGACTCTGACACTGACAGTGTTTAGATATTCTACGTGAGACAAAATCTGATTTATAGCTTTTTTATAACTCCATTCTTTCAGGGTGTTTATGTGGTTTGGGGGGAGTAGGGGAAACTGCCCAATTTACTGCTCTGCACTCATACATAGTCTGAAACAATGAACAGCCCCCAATGTATTGCCAGGATTCCAACTCTCCACTTGTCAGTTCACAACTAGGTCTCCTAGTTCTATATTCACCTAAGTATGTATCACTCATTGGCTCCCTCATTCTCGTGATCATACTCCCTGAAATTCCCATTATCACAGACTAACTCGCTTTCATATCCTCTCTTCTTTTTCAAGAGCCACAGAATCAATCTTCTGATGTTTCCTCTCTCCACCTTCCATTGATCCCTGCAGCCAAACTATCATCAAATTCTCCAAGAACTCAGTGCATTGTACTACAAACTTTAGTCCTCAATCCAAATGCAGACTCTCTCCTTCCATTCAATTGAGCAAACACCAGCTCTCAGACTAGGTGATTATACTTTAAGCTATTCTCCTTTGACTCCTCTTAGCCTAAGAATAGGGACTGTTTCATTCTATGTATTTGTGTACTTCAGGGTAACTAGGTGGCACTATGGATAGGTTGCTGAGCCTGGAGTCAGGAAGACCTGAGTTCAAATCCTGCCTCAGACACATACTAGCTGTGTGACCCTAAGAAAGTTACTTAACCCTGATTGCCTCAGTTTACTTATCTGTAAAATGACCTGAAGGAAATGGTAAATCACTCCAGAATCTTTGCTAGGAAAACCCCAAATGGATTCATGAAGAGTTTAAAATGACTGAACAATAACATTTGTGTCCTTAGCTCTAAGGCAGTATTGTGGCACATAGTAGTCGCTTTAAAAAGACTCATTGACTGGTTGATTTGTACAATAGTGTGGGAACAGTGATCAAGGGGGTGCAGGGACAGTAGAATTCTGAGGCTTAATATAATTAGCACAGTGTCATCGGAGAATAGAAGCAATCAGACAGCCTCACCATTAACTGGGAATCCTCTTTGGTTTGTACTTGATGCTAGTCATCTTCCATGACAAAGGTGGAAACATATCTCCCTTGACACCTTGCTGTATGACAGTACTCAGTGAACCAGGGAACAATGTTATCTCTGTAGTTACATTTGTCTTGTGTAATTTCAATGTTTGCATAGGAAAGAAAATGTGATAAGGCAGAAAAATGCTGGATTTGGAGTAAGACTAGAGTCAGATCACAGTTATTCTACTTATTAATATTGCAACTTTGGGCAAGTCACTTAATTTCTCTGTGCCTCAGTTTTCTCATCTGTAAAAGAAGGACATTGGACTAGATGGTCTTTAAGCTCACTTCCAGCTCTAAATCCACAATACTAAGATCTCAACCCTTGTCCAAAAAGAGCCTTCAAGCCTGCATTTTGTTCTACCATGTAAAATGCTGCCTTAAAATCAGTAAACAGTAAATATAGTGGGATTCATTGAAACTTTTTGGTCAGCTATAACATAAAAAAATGTAGACTGTTGTAGAAAATTGTCTGCAAAAGCCTACCTATTCTGATCTCATGCTTTAATTCATTAAGTACACCTTTTATGTGTGCCTAGAACATTCTCAAAACTCATATGGAAATGATAAAGCAAGTATATGGATCATTAACTATGTATGTCTTCTCAGATAGCTTTTGTTTTTTTGTAAAAATTAACTCTTTTGGAATCTTCTTCAATGTGATGTAGATTTTATGACTTTTTGACAATTTATGAAATGCTCTGATGCCTTTCAAAGCTCAGAAACAGCCATGGGGTGCTAGGGCTGGAAGGGGTTTTAGAGATAATTTAGTCTAAATCCCTCAGATTACACAAGTGGTTATAAGGTCTCCAGGAGGTATAGTGACTTTACACAGCTCATAAAGGAAGATCTAGAATCCAAGTCTCCTGACTCCCAGCTTGGTGCCTACAGCAAGCCACTGGGTGCCTTTGAAATTGAGTTGCTTCTGGCAGATTCCTACTCACTTGAATTTTTTCAGGTCCAGTCACTCTTTTTTTTTTTTTTTAAAGCAATCGGGGTTAAGTAACTTGACCAAGGTTACACAGCCAGTTATTTCTAGGTGTGGTGCTAAGTATCAGAGCCCAGATTCAATCCCAGGTCATCCCAACTCTGGGGCCGGTGCTCTTACTCACTGTGCTACCCGGCCACCCCAGGTCCAGTCACTCTTCCCTATCTTCGTCTTCTCGAATGAAATGACTGCTTTCTCACTTGGTACATAAAGTACTGAGAAGAAAGTCCAAATGTAGTGACTCCAATGAGAACAGATTATAAAAATGTTGTTCTGTTTGTTGTTCTTCTGGTTTCATTGACAGATATTCTTTTTTTTTTTGTCTTTGAAACATTGTTATTATTTATAACATTCTTTTCTTTTTCAATTTTGAGTTCCAAATTCTCTCCCTCCCAACTGATATCAGTTATACATGGGAAATCTTGAAAAACATATTTCTGTATTAGTTGTCTTTCAAAAAAAAGCAAAAAAAATAAAGTAAGAAAAATTATATTTCAATTTGCATTCAGAGTTCATCAGTTCTCTCTCTGGAGGTGGATGGCATTTTTAAAAAAATCATGAATCCTTTGGAATTGCATTGAGAGATATGTTTAAGGGCAAATAGGCTTACCTGGATCTCTCACCCTCACTCTGAAGGCTCCTTTTATCCTCAACTGTTCTTTGGTGGTTTGGGATTTTGATTTGTTTTGTTTTCCAAAGAAGTTTAACTGATGCAAAATATGTATTTACTTTTGTTCATTTTCTACTTTTTCAGTGTTGGCAGCTTGCCTATGTTCCCAACAACTCTGCACTCACATGTACCAAGGATCCTATCTTGGGATATCTCATTAACGTCACCTCTCTAGCTCATTTTTTGCTGTAATTTCTGCTAACCCACCCTCTGTACCTTGTGTGAATGGATCACTAGCCTACAATCCAATTCTAGGATTATGGACAGCCTATGCTAACTTGTGCTGTTTCCCCCTGTAAGGAGCCCAGTTATATATGTGGCCTTTATTCCCTGAGCGCCAAAATAGTCAGAACATGAAGCCTGAAAGGGATACCTCTGTAATTCAGCTTTCTCCCCCATCTGAATAGAGAATACTCTCAGGTTAGGGTGGAATCGGTTGTTGTTCAGTCATTTCAGTCATGCCCGACTCTTCGTGATCCCATTTGGGCTTTTACTTGCCATCTCCTCCTCCAGCTCATTTGCTGATGAGGAGACTAAGGCAAACAGGGTTAAGTGACTTGTCCAGAGTGATACAACTAGTGTCTGGGGTTACATTTGGACTCTCAGTCTAGCCCTCTATCCACTGTACCACCTGCTGCCCATAGAATTGGCAGGCTTCCCCAATTTATATGCATCTTCTTTGTACATATTCTCCCCATGTAGTCCATTATCTAGGACTAATTACCCATTTATTATTGGTGGAAAGTCCTTCTTGGAGCCTGATTTCATAACACTCCTTCATTCCTGCCAGAGAGTTGGAGTAACTCCTTTATGGCAAATATATAGAGCAATAAGTGATTGCTATATATGGTCTCTATAGGGTCCTGTTTATTCTCTGGAGCTATTTTTTTGTTCATTTTAATTAAAATTCAATATTACACATTAATATTACCAGCCAAATTTGTGTTCAGCAATTTAACCCATTAGAGTTAAATTGATCAATTTTTTTCTTTTTTTTTTAAATTAATTTGTTTGTTTCCTTTTAGTTTACAGGATTCAATTCCACAATTCCTTGAGTTTCACATTTTGTTCCCCTCTCCCCCCTCCCCCGCATCTGTAAATACTTTCACATTATACATTAGTCAGGTTATAAGGACGGATTGTACCAGCTGGAATGAAAAATGGTAAAGAGGACATAAAACCAAATAAGAGAAGGAAAAAGCTCAGGTATTTTGCTTCCACCTGGATATAAACTTAGTTCTTTCTAGTTCTTTCTCTGGATGCACATATTTCCCATGAGTCTTTTGGGATTGACTTATATCACTGCATTGCTGAGAGGAGTCCAGTCTATCAAAGTTGGTCATCACACATATGTTGTGTCTGTATAAATTGATCAATTTCGATGAATAAAATAAAACTTTTTTTAACATCTTTTTTCCCCCAATTCTATCACTAAACATAAACCTGCCTATCCCTCCAGTCCCATGCCCCTGAATATTACTGTTCCTTTATAATAAATATGCATTGTCAGGCAAAACAAATCAATGCATCAGCCATGTCTGAGAATGCATGTCTGGTTCTATGCCTCTAGCCTATCATCTCTCTTCCTTCTTTTGAAGTCACATTTGGTAGCTGCTTGGTCAGAGTTCTGAGGTCTTTCAGAGTCATTTTCCTTATGTTATTGTGCTCAGAACATAAATTATCCTACCTACATGCACAAAAATGTTTGCAGTAGCTCTTTTTGTGGTGGCAAAGAATTGGAAATTGAGGGGATGCACTTCAGTTGGGGAATGGCTGTACAAGTTGTGATATATGAATGTAATGGAATACAATTGTGCTATAAGAAATGATGAGCAGGCAGATTTCAGAAAAACCTGGAAAGACTTATATGAACTGATGCTGAGTGAAGTGAGCAAAATCACACACACACAAAAAATTGTACATGGTAACAGTAACCTTGTGTGATGATCAACTAAAATAGACTTAGCTTTTATCAGCAATACAATGATCCAAAACAATTCCAAAATACTCATGATGGAAAATGCTAGCCACATCTAAAGAAAGAACTATGGAGTCTGAGCACAGATCAAAGCATACTATTTTCACTGTTTTTTGTTTGTTTGTTTTGTGTGGTTTTTCCTTTTTTTTTTCTGTTCTTCTTTTACAATATGACTAAAGTGGAAACATTTTTAATATGATTGTACATGTATAACCTATATCAGATTTCTTGCTGTCTTGGGGAAGGGAAGGGAGGGAGGAAAATTTGAAACTCAAAATCTTATTTAAAAATGAATGTTGAGGGGCGGCCAGGTAGCACAGCAAGTAAGAGCACCGGCTCCAGTGTTGAGATAGACCTGGGGATCGAATCCCGGGCTCAGACACTTAGCACCCACCCAGAAGTAACTGGCTGTGTAACCTTGAGCAAGTTACTTAACCCCAGTTGCTTAGGGGCGGCCAGGTGGCTCAGCGAGTAAGAGCACCGGCTCCAGTGTTGGGACCACCTGGAGATAGAATCCCGGGCTGAGACACTCAGAACCACACCCAGAAGTAACTGGCTGTGTAACCTTGAGCAAGTTACTTAACCCTGATTGCTTAAAAATTAAAAAAAAAAAATGAATGTTGAAAACTACCTTTACATGTAATTGAAAAAAAATAAAATACTATTTAAAAAATAATTCTTAATTGTGCTAATTTTTATCTGCATCAGTTCATGCAAGTTTCTCCATATTTCTCTAAATCAAGAATATTCTTTATTTTTTATGGCACAATAAAACTCCATTACATCCACATATCACAATTTGTTCAATTTTGTTTCCAATTCTTTGCTACAACAAAAAGTACTGGTCTAAACAAAGGCTCCATCCCTTTAGCTCGTCATACTGGGCACATCCTCTATCTTGGCATTTGTGATCCCAATTACTACATAAGTGATAGATTAAGAAATATTGCTCTAAAGTGTCCCCTCTTATCAGATTAAATTTAATTCAATGCCGGGCATTGTGCTAGGTGATGAGTATGAATACAAAAATGAAAACTATTTCTGTCCTCAAGGAGCTTACATTCTATTTAGAGGAAATAACATGTACAAAGATAAATAAATCATAATTACAGTGCTGAGGAGCGTACTAATCACTTGGGGGATCAGGATGTAAATAGAAATGTAAATAAAAATATTAATAGTTTCGTGGATAGGGTAGATGCTATAAGAGGGATAATAAAAGACAAATACATAATATTTTTGGGGGGGAAGGCAAGGCAATTGGGGTTAAGTGACTTGTTCAAGGTCACACAGCTAATAAGTATGTCAAGTGTCTGAGGCCAGATTTGAACTCAGGTCCTCCTGACTCCAGGGAGGGTGCTCTATTCACTATGCCACCTAGCTGCCCCAAATGTATAATTTTTGATACTGAAAATAAATAGGAAGCAGTCTGATTAGTCATGTCATCCTCAAACATAAAGAAAAACTATTCTCATGGGGGTGGCTAGGTGGTGCAGTGAATAGAGCACCAGCCCTGGAGTCAGGAGTACCTGAGTTCAAATCTGGCCCCAGACAATTAACACTTACTAGCTATGTGACCTTGGGCAAGTCACTTAACCCCAATTGCTCTGCTTTCCCCCTTCAAAAAGCAAAAAAAGAAAAAGAAAAACTATTCTCTTATGATACCTCTGAGACCTAAACATCCTACTCACCTGCCTTTTTTAGTAGAGCTCCTCCCATCCACTGATATTCTCCCTTTATTTATAGCCCAGTATTTAGCAAACTCCCACCATCTCCTTACTCTTCTAATACCCTGAAATATTGAATCCCTAACTACTAAGAGAAAATCCTCCTCCCCAACCCTTGCTGTCCTTCTCATCCCCATCCACCTCAAGACTACCCATACCACCATATCTGACTCCATTTTTCTGCCCCTTCCACTGTATCCTCTGGAGCACCCACTCTGTAATTAACACATTTCCCTTCTTTTTAGGCCTCCTCCTCTGTGACAATATGACAGTATGGTTATATTGACCTCCATCTTCTATCCCCAGTGCAAAGGGAGCAGGGAGAGTGCCTGGAACACTTTTCCTGCTCACCTTTGACTTTTGGAATCACTGATTTCCTTAAAAACTCAACTCAAAGTTAAAATTAATACATTTTGCATATATTCTATGCATAATTATATCTGTACATGTTCCTAGGTTAAGCCCTTTGAGGGCAGGGATTGTCTCACTTTTGCCTTTGTGTCTCTTATGCTTGGCCCAATGCCTGGCACATAGAAGATGTTTAATAAAGGCTTATTGACTGGTTGATCAACTGACTGATTGATACTAATTTTCAATTGTGGCATCCACAATGCACATTCCTCAGAGAGTTATGTAAAAAAATATGCCCAGAACAAGGGAAATTATAAGATGACCACTCTAAGGAGCAGTGTCTGCAATTGGGGTTAAGTAACTTACTCAAGGTTACACGGCCAGGTGTTTCTGGGTGGGTGCTAAGTGTCAGAGCCCAGATTCGATCCCCAGGTCGTCCTGACACTGGAGCCGGTGCTCTTACTCGCTGTGCTACCTGGCCACCCTAAGCAGTGTCTATTTAGTGAAGCCCTGACTCTCACTCTCTAAAGATGAAGAGTCATCTGAAGAGCCACCAGTTTAATCCTAATCTCTCTAGGATATCACAAACCCCCCTAGACACATATATCTAGTAGCAGCACACTTTCTGTCCACCCTGTTCTAATGACTGGAAATAACCTGGGGATTATAGGATTGTGGATTTGGAGCTGAAAAGTTAATTTGGTTTAAATTTTTAAAAAAGAAAAAAGGAAAAGGATAAGGTAGAAGAGAAAAGAAAACAAAGTTGGTCAGAGTTTAGGTTACAAAGTTACCAAGACATAAAGCATTATTTTCCCAGAGGGAGTTTACAACATTTCCATCTTGTTATTTCTCTCCCCAGGCTTCCTCTGCTCCTCACCAATTACCAAAGGGAGAAGACAGTTCCAACCCTATCAGTCACAGGAATACAATGGGTCATTATTTGTTGTGTCCTAATTTTCAGTTCCAAAGAATACATTTTAGGTAAAAATGATTGCCAAGTCCAACTCCCCAGGGAAGGCACAGAGCCTAGCTAGCATTCATTCAGATCAGAATCAGGTGTCTCATGAACAGTTGCCTTACCTTTGAATCGACATGCACTTTTCTTTCTCAATTTATTCCTCTCAAAAAAATAGATTACAAATAGAAGACTTTCTCCCATTTAGGAGAGAAAAATCAATAAGATTAGATACCTATAGAAGCCAGATCTCAGCATCCTTGAGTTTTTTTTTTAAATATGGAAAATGTTTTCTTGAATCTGCATTTCGAGATGGAAGTGGGTGTCAATAGTAGAGGTGCCAAAACTGTAAATTCAACTGTTTCTATCAAAAGGTAAGGGTCAAAAAGGGAACTGTGGGAGAAATTCAGCTTTTAATGAGTTTTCACACTTGCCTGACCTCCAAGCGTTTCCAAGTAGGATGACTTGCCCTTCTGATGACATTCTCACTGCCACTGCCCCCACATCATAGATGTGCTGAAAAAAAGGTTCTCTTCTCAAGATGAAAAAGAGGACCGTGAAAAGTAAATGTTATAAAAATAAAAAAAGCTTATAGTGTTTTCATTGGATTTGACCCAATTGTGAGGCAGAATGAATCATCCTCTTGTGTTGTTGTTAAATCTTTGTTAAGGTAAGGACGTGTCTTAAGACAGGGGAAGTGTGGGCTTTGTCTGTAAACATTAATGGAGAAATAAGATGAAGAAGAGGAACCTTAACTACAGTTCCAACCTATGAGGATTGTAGATCACAGACTTAGATCTGGGGGAGACCTCAGTGGACATATCTTCTCATTTTACAGATAAGGAGATAAATAAAGGATGGTGTGATGTAGTGGGTAGGATACTGGACCCAAAGCCGGAAACACCTGGGTTCAAATCCTACTTCACTTACTTGATGATGAGCTTGGGAAAGTTGCTTAATATCTTGTTGTCTCATTTTCCTTATCTCTAAAATGAGTGAGCTAGATTCCTTGGCCCTTAAATCAATTTTCTTATGGAACTGATTCCCAGAGAAGTTAAATGACTTATTCAGTGTTACACAGGCTTTTTTTTTTAAGTAAAAAAAAAATTTAACAGGAGCTATCCTATTACTAGTTAAGTGGTACAGTAAATAAAAAGCACTAAACATGGAATCAGGAAGACCTAAGTTCAAATCCTGCCTCAGCCATTCAAATGTAAAATGTAAATATCTTTGACTCAATTTCTTCATCTATAAAATGGGAATAATAGCACCTACTTCCCAGAGTAGTTGTGAAGATTAAATGAAATAATATTTGTAAAAGGCCTTACAAACCTTAAAGCACTATATAAATGCTAGCTATTATTGTTATGGTTTATTAATTGTTATTTAATAAAATACTCATTTCTTAAAAGCATTCCTGAATTCAAAGAGACAAAGTAGTCATCTTGTATTTTTTCAATGACAACCCCATCATTTGAAAAATAGTGTTCTTCTGTTTACCCTTACAGTTGTGTGAGATGAAAGAGTTTGGCGTCTGAGTCTGAGATCAGAAAAGATCTTTATTCTTTCTCATGAGAAAGGACTCTGCCCCTGTGGCTCAAATGGCGTGTGCCAGGGAAAGAGCAACATGTGGAAGCAAGCCCATAGTTACATACCTTTTAAGGCAGAAACCCAACCCCCAACTGGCCTTCACTCTCATTGGTGGGAAGGCCAGCTTACAACCTAAGCGCCAGAATCTGTCTTGGAGACAAAGAACACAGAAACATGTGGGTGTCCAATGCAAGGCCAGGAAAACAGTTTTAACCTTATTTGGCATATCTTGTGCTGAGGTGGCACTAGGGAGGGTCTCCATTGCTCTAAGTCCCAGATTCTTGTAGGTCAGGTGACTTCTAAATTTAGGCCTAGTAGATGCTAAAACCACTCTAGATTTGATTTTTCAGAACTTCAAGCTTCATTGCAAGTTATCTCTCACACAGTGTAGAGTAGTGTGAGATTGTATAGATCAGAGGGATGAGGGCTAGGTTTGGAGTCATGAATCCCACCTCTGACACTTGTTATCTGTGTGTTCATGGTCATGATGACCTGCTCTATGTTTCTGTTTCCTCATCTACAAAGTGCTTATGATAATACTTAACTATCTACCACACAGGGATGTTTTGAGGCTCAAATGAGATAATATGTCTTAAGTCCTTTGTAAGCCTTAAAGAGCTTTTTGTTAGTATTTTTTAATATTATCACTATTATACAGAGGAAACATTATTTATTCATTTTATAAGAGGTATGTTTCTTTCTTTACTACTGAATCATACAATATATACAATTATATATAAACAATTATATATATAATATATATAAATATATATACAACAATTATATATACAATCATATAATATATACAATTATATGATATATAATATATATAATATAATATAATACAATATAATATATAAATATACATATACAATTTTTGAATATATACAATTTTGATACTTCAATATAGCGATGAATCCATGACCTCATTAATGCCCGTATTCCCTTCAGCTATGCAGACCTCAACCTATTCATGACTTTTTATCTTGGATGATAAGAAGGTAGTTCTTATCTTGCAAATAGGATGACTTATTCCTGGTCCATAAATCCTCTTTAGGTAGTCTACTCAACATCCTGAGGGACTTCCTCTAGAGCTCTCAATACTGTGTAGATGTCAGTGGAGCATACAGGCTCTCCATTGTTCTTGCTACATGACTGGTTTACATCCTCTTCTGGTCTTCCACCATTTTATTGATACATTTGATGCCATTTTAGATGCATGTTTTCTCTTTGGTCATATGTAACAGTTTACTAATTTAAACCATTGGGTGGATATCAACTTTAATTCTATGGAGGCTGCACTATTTCATTATTCACCATCATGTAGCATCATAAAAAGAATATTTGTGTTAGGGGTGGCCAGGTGGCTCAGAGAGTAAGAGCACTGGCTCCAGTGTCGGGATGACCTGGATCAAATCCGGGCTCAGATACTTAGCACCACACCCAGAAATAACTGGCTGTGTAACCTTGAGCAAGTTACTTAACCCCAATTGCTTTAAAAAAAATATTTGTGTTAAAGAGAAGAACTTTTGTTTCAGGGAGAAACTTGAGGTCATTAAAAAACTAAACAATTTCCCAGAAACAATTTAGTTCACTCTCTTCTTCCAACCTAACTCTGGACCTATTTCAGTGTTTGTCCCAGATTCTTGTTTATAGTTAACAAGTTGTGGAACTAGGTGGTGCAGAAAATAGAGCACTGGACTTGGAATCAGGAAGACTGATCTTTATGAGTTCAGATTCAACATCAGATACTTACTAGCTGTGTGACCCTGGGCAAGTCACTTAACCCTTTTTGCCTCATTTCCTCATTTGTCAAATGAGCTGGAGAAGGAAAAGGCAAACCACTTCAGTACCTTTGCAAGAAAACTCCAAAAGGCAGGGTGTCTAGGTTGCACAGTTAATAAGGGCACTGGAGGACCTGAATTAAAATTCAGCCTCCGACACTTAACACTTACTAGCTGTGTGACCTTGGGCAAGTCACTTAACCCCAATTTCCCCCTCCAAAAAGGAAAGAAAACTCTGAAAGGAGTCACAAAGGGTCAGACGCAACTGAAAAATGACTGAACAACAACAAATAATGCAGCATTCCCTGCATTTTTCAGTCAGGTGTGAGAATGTAAAGATGGAGTATGCTATAAAGGTATCAGACACAGGTCTACCACACTCCTCTGTAGCCTACACCAAATTAAAATGTAATGGGGAAATATTTTAAAAAAATAAATAAAAAATACAATGGAACATAGATATTGTTAATACATGGTTCTCTAAGTCAGTATGCAAGTGGCAAGGACCCTTATGTACTACCTGTTTCTATTTGAATTTGATACCACTGCTATAGGGTATAATTGTGAAAGTCTACAGGTTTTCTTCTCATACATCAAAGATATCCTTCATCAATTATTATTGCCATGTAATATAAAGATTTTTTTAGAGGTGGGAAAATTAGCATGTGATTTGGTAGCTATTGATTTTTCTGCTGACCATCTTTTTGTGTAATTATATCCATGATATTTATAAATATTTGCTATCTTCTACTCTTTCAAATATATTAAAGGTCAATTTTTCAGTGTCCTTAATATGTCACTGCCAGTGGAGATCTTTTCTATATATAAGCGATGTATTCTAACTGCTTTTCCTACCTTTGTTTTCCCTATTGATATCCACTTCCTCATGTAGCATACTGAAGTACTGTGAATGCAAATGTAGGGTCTCCTTTGGCATTAATGAAGAAAAAAAGCTTGTTATAACAACGTTTACAGTTTTCCCCATTCTTCCTTCATGTGCTTGTTGCTCTTTACTTCCTGTTTCATTTTTAAATATTCTTAGGATAGTCTGATTTAATTGGATCTCTTGATGAAATTCAAAATATAATAATTGAGTACATTTTTAATGAAATACAGGTCTACTAATGAGAAGAACAAAATTCTTTGGGGGAGTTTAACATTTCACTTAATGGGGGTTCAAAGTTAGTGTGCCATATCATCAAAATCAATTGCAAATTTTCATCTTCTAATGCTGATCTGTAATGAGACTTTATGTGTTTCATTTTTGAAAATGTCTCTAACACAGAGAGGTATTGCCAAATACTGATATACTGATAGCAATACATAAGCATATAATTTTAATTGAACTAGAAGACTAATAATCTTATTTTCTCTGCACACATTTCTTCTGCTGCTACAATCAAATTTGATTTAATTAACTCCTCTCTCTCTCCCCTTATTTTCAGCCCACTTTGCTGCTGCTAGAATGACAGTTGCTCTGATCGACACTGTCTCTGGTGAGACTGGAGAAGTAAAAGGTAAGGGAAGCTGGAGCACTGAAGTAAAAACAGATGAATGAACCAGCAATCCTCTCCTTCCTCTAGATGTGTTCTTTTATTTAATTTCATTATTTGGTTAAAGACTGGATCTGACTCTTCTAACTTTATTTTTCATTAAACCTATGGTGGACCTTGCCTTTTGGGTTTCCTTATGTACCTTTTCTCACAGCACAGATATGGAAGGGTCTCCTAGTGCAAAACTGAGATACTAACTTCCCCCATTGTTACTTTTCTCTTTCTAATTGGAAGCATAATCACACAACATTCATGTGTTTCATGCTGTTGTTGTTTGTCCTTTGTTCTTGAAGAGAATCATGACATCAGGAAGGTGATGCCATGACATGCAAGTGATTTGGATTTAAGTGAGAGAGGGTTATACAAAGTCACCAGCGTCACTCTCTCCACTGGAGCCTGACAGCACTTTCAAAATCAAAATTACTACAAACTGGGGCTTATAAATCTTCCTCATGAGCCATATTTTCAACTTATAGTAAAGAGTTAGTTAACCAGGACAATGAGAGGCTAAGTGACTTGCCCACGGTCACATTGCCAGTTTGTGTCAGAGACTGAACTATGAACCCAGGTCTTTCCAGCTCAAGGCTAGCTTTCTAACCACTACTCCATACTGACTCTCCAGGCTGCTACTATGGCCTCCTAATTAGTCTGGGGCTGTCTCATAGTGGGGATGGAGTTCCAATCCAACTAATGCATGTTTTTCTACTCTTTATTTCCCAGGAATTGCCAACAGAAAGTGACTCTCAAGATTAACAGAAGAACATGGGACTCTAGGAACCTGAGCTTCCCAAAACATCTGTGGTGGGAGGAAGTCCCTATGTTTGGTTTTTTGTTTGTCTGTTTTTAAATCTGTATAGCTTATAGTCTTAGTGAGTTCTTTTGGGACACTGAGAGCTTAAATGGTTTGTACAGAATTGCACAACTGGTAAATAAAGAAGTCAGAACTTGAACTCAGGTTTTCCAAACTATGCCATGTTTACTTCTCAATTGTGCTATCTATGTGCTAGAAAGATTAGAAAGTCATATTTGCCATAGCAATTAAGGACTTAACTAGCCTAGTGAGTAGAGAAAGAAATTGATTAATGTTGAATTATATATTCAACAAGTATTTTTAAATGAAAAGCTAAAAAGAGAGGAGAAAATAATTTGTAAGATCTATAAGTCATACTATTATGACATCCACATGACAATCAATATGTAGAATTACTTTGGATATTTTCTGTGAAAACAACTACCTCTGGTGCCCACAGATGGAATTACCATTCACATAAGACAAAATAGGAGCCACTCTACTAAGCCTTCCAGAGTATAATTTTTGGTCTCTTTTCCCCTAATGAATGTAGGCACTTTCCATTAACCTTAACGGTAGTTACACATGAATGGAAAAGGATATATCCTTTGGGATAATAAGATGACTGTATATGCAAATGTGTCACAAATGGTTGTTTGAGGATAATTGTACAGCATTGATTGCAATTATAAATGGAAAATAACCTTTCTCCATGTATTTTTCACTATCTCTGAATTAATCAAATCTTGGGCACATTTTCTATATTTCTATAAACATGTACAAATGACTTGAAACATAAAATTTCTTCAGTCAACTAATATCAAATTGCTGTTTTGAGGTAGGATGGTATAGTAGAAAAAACACTAAACTCAGAGTTAGAAGACACAGTGTGAATTATTTTGCTAACCATTCCAGGCTGTAATTTTTGGTCTATTTTCTCCTAATAAATGTAGGCACTTTACATTAACCTTAACAAATAGATACAGCCCTGAACTTCTATGATTCTAGCCCTGAAATTATAGGAAAATTATAATCTTATTAAGGTCATTTTATGATAGGGTTGCTAGTTTTCTCTATTTTCCACATTAACGCATAATCATTAACCTTTTTTGAGTATCTTCTACACATAGAGTGCTGTGCCAGATGCCATAGACCTAGGGAGATATATAATAGAGTCCTTTCTATTACAGGATTTACAGATTTGTTTGGGATGGACATGGATATGTTAAGTGAGATGATCAGAATAGCCAGAAAATGATATAGAATCCCCTGGGTATTCTCTCCAGCTGTCCCCCACGCCTGACACATTCTACCTTCTCTGCTTCCAACTACTGACTTCCTTAAAGCTCCAACTAAAATCCCATCTCTACAGGAAGCCTTCCTCAACCCCTCTTAATTGCAGTGCCTTCCATCCACTAATTATCTCCTATTTATCCTGCATGTAGCTTGCTTTGTATATATTTGATTGCATATTGTCTCTCCCGCTAGATTGTAAGCTCCTTCATGGCAGGCACTGTGTTTTTTTACTTTCTTTGAATCTCCAGTGCTTAGCACAGTGACTGGTCCATAGTAAGTGCCTAATAAATGCTTGCTGATTGAATAACAAAAATAATAAAAGATAATAATGGGATGATAGTAATAATAATAATTATATAATGGCCATTGTGCTATTTGCAACTGGAATGATACCACGAATGTTATCAGTAAGGCTATAGAAAATCACCTAATATCCTAATACTTTTATTCAGTTTCCAAAAGTGGTTATTTTATCCACTTGTACAACAATCTGCAGAACTCTAAATGTAAAATAATAAAAATAGTGAATGTCCCAGTATGGTTCTGATCTGAACTCCATTAAACAAGAAAATAATAACAATTACTATTCCTCCTACCAGTATTATTCATTACATTTGGAATATAATGCTTTAGGAATGCTTTAAAGTTTATAACCCATTCAGCATAGGTATTATTATCATTCTCATTTTATAGAAGAAAAAACGAAATTTCTGAGCAGCAAAAGGCACATAGAAGATATGGACATAGTGGATAGAACGTAATCTTAGAGGGAAATCCCTAGTCATAGAGGAGTGGACCTGGAAAGACCCCCTCCCCTCAAAGAAAACCAAACAAACCAGAATTTGAGTTGAGTTTTGAAGGAAGTCAAGGAAATCAAGAGGAAGAGGTGAAAAGGAAAAAGTTCCAGGCATAATTGCCTGGCCAGAGTCTCCTGACAATGAAATGTCAGAAGATGGAATGTTATGGCTAGGAACAGGAGGAAGGCCAGTATTACAAGGCTGTATTGTAAATGGAAGGGAGTAAAAAAGAAAGAAGGCTGGAAAGGAGGGAAAGGGCCACATTGTAAAGGGCTTTAAAAGCTAAACAGAAGATTTTATATTTGATCCTGAAGATAACAGGGAACCACTGAAGTTTATCTCAGAACAGGGTGAGATGATCAGAACTATGCCTTGGGAAAAATCACTTTAGCAGCTAAGTAGAGAATGTACTGATGTGGGAAGAGACAAGGCTAAGGGATTAACAAGCAAGCTGCTGCAATAGTCTAGGCCTGAGGTGAAGAGGGGTCTGTACCAGTGAGTGCTTGTGTGAATCAGAGAGGAGGATATTTATGAGGACTTTTATAAAAGTAGAAATGACAGGTCTTGGCAACAGAATGTTAATGTAGAGGAAATGCTAGAGAGGAGTTGAGGATGATACCAAGGCTGTAGACTTGAGGATCTGGAAGCATGATAGTATTCTTCAAACTAGTAAGGGGAGTTGAAGCCAAGATGGTGGAGTAGAGGGAGCATTCTAATCAAAGTCCTCTGACATTCCCCTCCCCAAAACTTTAAAATAACATTTTATATATAATTTTATACACACACATACATACATACATACATATGTGTGTATATATATATATATATAAATTCTGGAGTGGCATAATGTAGAGAACTTTCAGGAGTCCCCCGGCTCTGCTAATGAAATGTTCTGCTCCACTATATTATTACCTGAAAAGTTACAGGGTGGATAAGCAGGAGGATGTATAGATGTAGAGAACTTGGGGTCCCTTGGCCCCGCTAAAGGAATATTCCCCTGCCCTATATAGTTACCTGCAGGGTTACAGGGCAGATAAGCAAGAGAGCATGTAATCTTTTTTTGTTTATGCCTCTGGATATGGTCCTAGGATATTACCCTAATAAATAACTAACCTTAAGTAAGGGTAAATCATAGACAAAATTAAGGGAGGATCCTTGTACATTGTCTGCATTCTTTTGGGGTATCTACATTCTTTTGGGGGAGCATATAAACTCTGTAAGCCCCTTGCATCTTTGGCTCTGTATGAAATGGTCCTGTAACAAACAGACTATTGTTTACACCCCTGTCTTGTTATTCTCACTGCTCACTAGCCCACCAACTGTGCTGGCCACAGTAGCCTAGCCAACAAAAGGTCAAAGAGAAACATGTTTCCAGTCCGGGATAAGTCAGAAGGTCAGAAGAAGAGGCCAGTGGCACTGGGGTGGGAACTCTCCAGGAACATTGTATGGCAGAGACACCAGCTATGGGTCTTGGAGGAAATAGAAATAGCAGCAATAGTTCTAGGACCTCTCAGCACCTAGAATAGGTAAGAGGATTGGATATTGGTCAGAAAGAGATTATAGGGGACCCCAAGCAGGCACTAGGTGTAGGACCAGCAACTGTTTGGCAACTCCATTTCCCATTACCCAGTTTTGGTTTGTAGGCCTAGGGCACAGAAGAGTGCTTGCAGTAGCAAAGGAATAGGGGTCCTGGTTGCAGTTCCATGTTGGAGAGGAGTGCTAGAGGTCGTAATCATAAGAAAGCAAGAGCCCTTCCTGGGTAAGGAACAGAATGCAGACCAGGAGAGCAGTGACCATATCTCTCCCTGGATTAAAACTCTTTGGAAGTATTGAAAATTGACAGACCCTTAGAACTAGCTGTGAAAACAGCAGGGAGAAAAAGGTTGAAGCTTGGGACAGTGGGGCTCTTCAGAGGTAAGCAGAGCCCAACTATAACATAAAATTCAATATCAAGAAATAGACTGAAAAAAATGAGCAACCAAAAAAAAAAAACTTGATCATTAAAAAAACTACTGTGGTGACAGGGAAACTCAAGACACAATCTCAGAAGACAATGACATGAAAACATCTACAAGAAAAGTCTCAAAAAAAAATTTGCAGATTTTATACAAGCACAACAAGAATTCCTAGAAGAGCTAAAGAAAAAAAGAGCAAAAGTTTTAAAAAATCAAATAAAAGCAGTGGAGGAAAAATTGGCAAAAGAAATGAGACCAATGCAAGAAAATTATTTAAAAAAAAATTATGGAGCAGCTAGGTGGTGCAATGCATAGAGCACTGGCCCTGGAGTCAGGAGGACTTGAGTTCAAATCTGGATTCAGACAATTACTAGCTGTATAGTGACCCTGGACAAGTCATTCAACTGCAACTGAAGGAGAGAAAGGGAGGAGGGAAGGGGAGAAAGAGACAGAGACAGAGAGACAGACAGACAGACAGAAAGAGAGACAGAAAGAATTGACAGGTAAAAGAGGCACAAAAAATTCTGAAGGTAATAACTCCTTAAAAAACAGGATTGGCCAAATGATAAAAAAAAGGTACAAAACCTCACTGAAGAAAATAATTCCTTAAAAACAGAATTTGGCAAGTGGAAGCTAGTGACTCCACGAATCATCTAGAAACAATAAAACAAAGTCAAATGACTAAAAACAAATAAAAGAAAATGTGAAATACTTCATTGGGAAAACAACTGACCTGGAAAATAGATCCAGGAGAGATAAATGAAGAATTATTATTATTATTATTTTAAAGCAATCGGGGTTAAGTAACTTGCTCAAGGTTACACAGCCAGGTGTTTCTGGGTAGGTGCTAAGTGTGTGAGCCCAGATTTGATCCCCAGGTCAGCCCGACACTGGAGCTGGTGGTGCTCTTACTTGCTGTTTCCTGGCCACCCCTAAATGAAGAATTATTGAGTTACCTGAAATCCACAATCCAAGAAAATGAGCATAGCCATCACATTTCAAGAAATTATTAAAAAACAAAAACAAAACTACCCCCAATATCTTAGAGCCAGAGGGTAAAATAGAAATTCAAAGAATCTACTGACCACCTCCTGAAAGAAATCCTAAAACAAAAGCTCCCAGGAATATTGTAACCAAATTCCAGAACTCTGAGGTCAAGGAGAAAATACTTTAGGCAGCTAGAAAGGAATCATTTAAATACCATCGAGCCAAGTCATGATCACACAAAATTTAGCAGCTACCAGTATAAAGAAATGGAGAGGGGTGGCCAGGTAGCACAGCAAGTAAGATCATCGGCTCCAGTGTCAGGATGACCTGGAGATCGAATCCCGGGCTCAGACACTTAGCACCTACCCAGAAACACCTGGCCATGTAACCTTGAGCAAGTTACTTAACCCCGATTGCTTAAAAAAAAAAATAAAGAAATGGAGGGCATGCAACTAAAAGAGCTTGAAAAATAAAAATATTTTAAAACTTCAATTAAACATCAAATTAGAAATCTTGAAAATCAAAGGAAAGAGTTTAATAAAAGGGAAAATTTAAAAACCATCAAATTAATAAATATAGGAGCTGGTTTTATCAAAAAAGCAATAAAATGAATAAACCATTGGTTAATTTGATTTTTTAAAAGAAAGAACAAAATTACCAGTCTCAAAAATTATAAAGGTGAACACACAATCAATGGAGATGAAATTAAAGCAATTATTAGGAGCTATTTTGTCCAATTATATACCACTTAAACTGACAATCTAAGTAAAATAGATGACTATTTACAAAATATAAATTGCCCAGATTAATGGAAGAGGAAACAGAATACTTGAAATAAACCTCATCTTAGAAAAAGAAAAAGAATAAGCAGTAAATGTGCTCCCTCAGAAAAAATCCCCAGGACCAGATACATCTACAAATGAATTCTACCAAACATTTAAGAAACAATTAATTCCATCTTGGGGTTAAAAAAGATTTCCATCTTTTGATTTTAAAAAATGTAATGCATTCAGTGAAGGAAGATGGACTCAGGCTTAAATCAGAGAGGAAGCTGGTAAAGTGCTATATAAACTATATATACCATTAGAAAAAATAGGTAAAGAAGGAGTTCTACCAGATTTCTTCTATGACACAAATACGATTTTGCAACCTAAACCAGGGAGAGCAAAAAGAAAGAAAGAAAACTATAGAGCAATTTCCTTAATGAATATTGATGCAAAATTTAAAAATGAAACACAAGTATGGGTACTACAGCAATATATCACAACACAAAGATCATACAGTATGACCAGGTGAAATTTATATCAGGATCACAGCCCATTCAATCTTAGGAAAATTGTAAGCATAATTGACCCTATCAATAACAAAAGCTGCAAAAATCATATGATTCTATCAATAGATACAGGAAAATCTTCTCACAAAATACAATACCCATTTCTACTAAAAACACTACAAGGCGGGGGTGGCTAGGTGGCCCAGTGAATGGAGCACCCGCCCTGGAGTCAGGAGGACTGGAGTTCAAATCCAGCCTTGGATTTTAACACTTACTAGCTGTGTGACCTTGAACAAGTCACTTAACCCCAATTGCCCTGCCTTCCCCTTCCAAAAAGCAAAAAACAAATAACACTAGATGGCATAGAAATAAATGGAACTTTTTGAAAAATGGTAAGTAGTATCTATCTAAAGCCAAAAACAAGTACTATCTATAATGGGTATAAACTTGTAGCTTTCCCAATAAGATTGGGGTGAAGCAAGAATGTCTGATTTTCCACATGGGCATTACAAACTGGCATTCTCATTTTTCCTGGATCTATTTTATATATTTACAGCATGTAACTAACGAACAAATACAGAACTAAGTCAAAGGTTTTGAGATAATCAGGGTGATGTAAATATAAAACTTTTTCTCTGGCGTTTTCAATAATCAACAAAATTTTTAAAAATTCCTCTTTTCAGGACTAGAACTTGTCAGTACACACTTTTTGCTCCTTAACCAACATATTTGGGTTTTTAATAAGTGTTTATAGATTTCCTGATCAACACAAACTGTAAATATTTTATTTGAGATAAAAAATATTTGGAAGGGTCACTAGTGTTCTCATCTTTTGGTAAAAAAAAAAAAAGTGTGATGCCTTCTATTAAGAAAGATGGGCTCAGGTTTTAATCAGAGAGGAAACTGGTAAAGTGCTTTGCTAATGATGCATACACTTCACTGAAATTCTCGGGTCAATAATTGTGGATCTTATCCAGAGTTTTCTTTCTACTTTTGCAAAGGAGCTATAGTTTCATTCATTTCCCTTGATGTAACTACTTTATTATTATATTAATGGTATAGAAGCTTTCTGTTTGGCACTTGATCCCACTTTCAGTGTTGGATTTCTTGGGACCATTTAGATGACCAGAAATTTTCCACACACTCCCTTTTCCTGGGTTTTCTTTCTATTCTAGTTCCTTTTACTTCTCAAGTCTCTCTAGTGTAATATTTTATTGTTGTTGAAGTATTCATTTTCTTCTTTGCACTATTTTTACTCTGTCACCTTAATATTTTTGCTTTTACTTTCCATGATCAATTAAGGGTGTCAAAAATTTCTGATAAATTTTTATTTTCAAAATTCCATTCTGCATTTTCCTTTCATTGCCTTTAATTAAACAGAATAACAGCATGCAACTTCTCTACAGTATGTTTTGACCTTCTATTGATACAATCTTTCAAAGCCTTTCTTCAAGTGAACATCATTAAGGTTTTCTTAAGTGAATTCAATTATGGTGGTATTTGATACCGCTCCATAGAAGTATTCCTAGATGGGTCCACCTTTTCTCTTATGGGTCTTGCTATGGCAACAGACATAACATATACTGTTGAATGCAGGTCTTGACTTTTTATTATACTTATCTATCAAATAGTATGGAAGAGTAAGTCTGTTCATGATAGTTATAGAAGGAAACAGCTTTTTAAAATTACTCTTGCTTAGAATTGGTCTATTATTTGAACTTACATGATGAAACTCAAGAAAGGTTTTTGGAATGCCATTGTAAATATGCCCATCTCTTCTTCAAAATCATTTGAGATATAAGCATTCGCTATCCATTTGATAATGGATTCTATTAAACTTCTGCTTAACACTTCTGGAATTTGTGTTACATGTAGCTTTTCAGTGCCTTCAGGTTCTTCTGCTTTTTCCTCTTCAGATTTAAGTAACTACCATTTTTATTTCATCTAGTCTTGGCTGAAGATTGAAGTTATTTCTAATGATTATATTGTTTTCATCTGAATATACTGTATAACTTGGAGCTAATAATATTGTTGATAAAAAGCAGTATTAAATCTTGCCCATAACTGCAAAGATATGTAGCCAGTTATGTTATAATACAGTACTGGCATACAATAAAAGCATTCATATCTTCAGTCCATTTCATGAACATTTATAGTTTGTCCACTTTACTGATCAGCACCATCTGACCCAAAGTGTTGCTGTGGCATATGGAGCACTGAGATTTTTTATTTGTTCTGTTGCTTCTTTCCTTCTTGTTGTACCAGAACATATGGTTTTTACCAGTTCTGCTGTCCTCATGTAAAACTAGTCATTATGATGGTTTCAAGTAAGGTCAGCCCAGCATCCTATGCCACCCTGTCTTTTGCTTAGATTGCTAGGGAACAACAATCTTTGATTGGTAGGAATAGTTTCATCACACTGGCTGGGATGCTAACCCAGTCAAAACCTGAATGGCCAGTTTTACTTCAATGGCTTTAACTGACTGCTTTCACTGTTCTTACCAGCAGCTTTGATTTCAATATACAGGTAAGTATCTCCACATATTCAGGTACAGCTTTCTCCTGGATATCTTTATACTCAATGTATATTGTCTGAAGGAGAAAAAGGTACAGAGTATTCTAAAAGGAAGGGTACGTTTTAAGGTTTAAACAACTTCATAAGCATAAATGCTACAAATTCACCAAAAAAAATTTGAACGGTTATTTACATTTAAAAAACACTGATGTTTCTTATTAAATTTAACACTGTACTATGCTATTTGTTGCTCTAGTCAATTTTTGAATGTTGTAAAAAAGCAAAAAACAAAAAAACCTCCCATCAGCCACTGCTCAGAAACTAAAAGGATTGCATTTGTAATTCCAGCTTTAAGATTATCCGAAGAATGAGATTTTGATGCACATGCTGCAGTTTTTTGTGGGGTCTCTTTTTCTTGTGACCTCATAAGGAAAAATCTAATGGAGATGACAGATCAAGTGACAGAGGTAAACAAAGAAGAGCACTTAATCTACCAATACATGAGTCCGAGAAAGTATTAACCAAAAACTGTTAGACATGCAGTATATAGTAATAGGGAGCCCTACCTTGTTAAAATTAAAATTTTATTTTTGAAAATTCACAAACTAAAAAGTGGTTAAGTAAATTTAAGTAATTAAGCTTTCAAATTATGGTTTTATAAGTTTCTAGCATTAACACTTCTAAAATTATTAAAACTTAAAAATACACTGTGCTTTGGGACTTGCTATGTTTGTAGGCATCACTTTTATCCATTAGTTCAATGTAATCTCTGCATTCAAACTCAAATCTTTCAGTCTCAGTTTTTGCTTGGTATATGCTAAGAATTTTGCACTTATTGAGTTGAAATGACATTTTAGTCATTAGACTAGTCACTAGACTTAGAAAGATTCCATGAGTTGAGGGAGCTATGTAACTTATTTTTCCAATGGAACCATATATTGTGGTCAGTCATATCAATCAAGTGGATAACAAGCATTATAGAATCATCATCATCACAAGAATATAAGTATATGTATCTGTGTTTATATGTAGCACTTGTTAAGCAGCTAAAGGATAGGTAATTGTTTTCTCGTACTTGCTATGTTTTTAAGTACAAGGGGGCATAGAAGTATGAGCCTAGAGATCATAAAAATGAGTTTTCTGAGATTTCAATTGAGTTCCAACATTATTTTTAAAAGACAAATACAGTGCTTCCTGTATCTTTAGCCTAGGGTACATTCTCTGCTCTCCTTCTAGGATTTGATCTTGCAATGTAACTGTGAGTATTCATTCTTCTTAGCTGAGACTCTTAGCTACAACCCCAAGAGACAATACAGAGAGCAAAGCCTACTGTATGGATTGTTAGTCAGAGATCATTCACTTGATATATCAGTCAGGAAGTGGGAATCATTGACAGATGGGTATGCATAGGAGGCAAGCAGAGCTGAAGCATAGTCAATTTCTCTTTCCTCCTGTGACTTTCCTATCAGAAACTCTAGTTGATGACTCAAATCTATTTTTGCTGAGGTGACCATTCCACAGGAAGGGAAACATATTATCAAATGCAGATATAAGTAAACCACTTAAAAACACTTCCCTACAAAGATCTCTGGGTTCATGTGTAAAAAAGAATGCAGAAAGCTGAGGGGAGAGAGGAGAATTCAAAATGCAGAACTTACTGGAAACAGTAAATCTCTGGTGTTTGGGGAATCTTTAAATTTTGTTTTTTGCTTGAAATTTAATTTAAATACTAAAAGAGTGACTCCATCTTTATAATAAGACTGAGGAAGAGTCACAACAAGCCAAGTGAGTTATGAGTTATTGTCAGAATAAACTTACCCCTAGACTTTAACCTGTGAATAAAGGCAATTATGGAGATATAAAGGTTGAGAGGTCTAGATAGGTTTAGAAGCATTTGCACATATGCAAGATGACTGAGATCGTAACCCAGGGAGACCGCAATGTTTGGTTCTTATTCATCCATCCTGGGGAGGATGCTAGAGAAGGTAGCTTAAGTGTAGAGTGCCACCCGGTGGCTCACTCAGACATAGCAGCCCAACTAGCTCTTCCAGCTAAAAGAAAGTGGCAGGCATGGCGGTGGGGGCAGTGCTGAATACTTCATATATTTATATCTGTATTTTTTTTAAGTTTGATATGGTTCCCCAAAATAAAAAAGTATCATTACTTCTACCTTAGTTACTTGTATCTGCAATTGGTAATGTTTTCAAGACTTTCTTTCTGTATCTAGTTTCCCCATCCATACATACAATGAAGAGTTTGGACTTAATGGTTTCTAAGGTCTTTTCTAGCTATAAACCTACAGTCCTATGAAACTTTCTGTAGAAGGACCACATCATCAAAAAAGATGGCTCATCACCCTAGGACTGTACTTCACTCAACTGGTCCCTGTCTATAGACAATGAATGATAATTGTCTTTCATTCAACCAGTTACCACTGTCCCCTTAACTCTTCAGCCCTTTTGGTTTAGGAAAATACCACTGGTTATTAAAAGGTACTGTGAATACAGATATGCAAATGTACTTTACATGTACATGTACTTGAATAATTAATCAACAAACATTTATTACGCTCCTATGTGCCAGGCATTGTGCTATGTGATGGAGAGACAAAGATTAAAACAAAATAGTTCTAGGCCTTAAGGAGCTTTTGAGAAGAGGAGTCGAATGGTCTGACCAGCTTGAGGTCAGCTCTGTGAAGGGTGCCTTGGTGAAGGGAGAGACTCGAGGCAAGGAGACCGACTAATACACTATTTCACTAGTCAAGGAAAGAAACGATAAGGATTTAAACCAAGATGGTAGCCAGGTGAGTGGAAACAATGGAGCACATGCAAGAGTTGTGGAGGTAGAACTGACAAGCAGTGGAATACAATTACAGTCATTTGATAAATTTCTATAGATCAGTATTTGACAATACTGATTCATTGATTCATTTACATGTAACTGCATTTGCAGTTACAAAATTCTAAGGAGCAAGCATCCTTATATACATCATTAGCAGGGATTTAGCACTCCAAAGGGTGCATTATAGAATACATTATAGCAACTAAAGATTTGTTTACCCTGCCATAAAGATTCATATGGATTAAGGGGAAAGTCTTTTGAAGTATTAAAGTACATATTAAAAAGAAAGCATAAATCAATTAAAATAAGTACCTTTTTTTAAAAAAAATAAAGAATTGTATCTTCATAGAAATAGTATAGGTAGAGGGGAGAAAAGCCCATCTTTGCAGTAGAAAAAAAGAGTTCAAATGCCTAGAATTTTCTCCCTCCTCATCTCTGCCTCTTGGCCTCTCTGGATTCCTTCGAGTCTCAGCTGAACTCTCACCTTCTACAACAAACCTTTTCTAGTCCCTCTTATGTTCTTTCCTCTGAGATAATCTTCAATTTATCTTGTACATATCTCATTTGTACATGATTGTTTGCTTGCATGTTGTCTCCTCCATTAAACTGTAAGTTCCTCGAGAACATGGACTACTCTTTGCTTTCTTTGTATTCCCACTCCTTAGCACAGCATCTGGCACAAAATAGGCAATTAATGTTTGTTAACTTGACTTGGTTTGACCACTGTCACTTACTACTGTATGAGTGCATCTGTAAATGAGTATACTAACTACCTTGACTTGCTTGAGCTCCCTAATTATCTTGGTAACCAAGAAGAGTTGTATGAAGACTGCCTGTATTGACTAAGACACATAATTGCTTGTCATACCAACAATCCTTTGCAGTGACCAAGAGTAAATCTAGCTAGATGTGTAGAAAATCAGCAACTGTGAAGCCAATTCAGTTCCTAACAGCTTTGAAGAAGACCCTGAGCCATTTGGTCGTATATGGACCTTCAAGAGACATTCCTGTCTTCAAAGACTTCCCTGACTACAGGTTATGAGACTATAGATATATCCTGTTTTATGAGGTTTTTGGAGACAACATTATCTCCGGAAACTCTCCTAACTTTGGTTATGGGGCTCTCAGAATTATCCTGTTTTTGGAGATATCACCTTATCAAGCCTTGAACTATGAAGTGCTCATCACCAAGGATGCCTTCTGATTTGTGTATCAAAGAGCCACAGCCTTGACATCTGGAATTCCTCACTCCCCTCTTCTTGGGAATGAGGCCCACTGACTCATTCTCTTCTAAGCCCTCAAAACCCCCTCCCCCCTCCAAAATTCTTTACCTTCTTTGTTTAAAAGGTATATAAACTCTTCCCCTCCATTATCTGGCATCCTCTTCAGCAGAGGCTGGATAGTGCCTATGTGCATGTTATTTTCCCTTCTTAATAGAAAAACTGTTATTTCACAGGCATTGTCTTCCTCTGGTTTTCTTCCCTTTTAGGGAAAGGAGGAATTTAAATCTTGATAATTGGCTTTTGTGTTCTCCAGGAGTCTTCCCCTTTGGGAAGAAGAGAGATCTCAATTCCCTCAAGAGAACATTTGCCTCAGTTTACACTACTTAGTTGACCCTGGGCAAGTCACAGAACCTCTGTTGGCCTCAGTTTCTTTATCTATAAAGTAAAGAGATTGAACTAGAGGTTTAAAGAAATACAAGAGAAAGAAATACAAAACAGAAGCAGCAGGGAGGGTCTTGAGATACAATTTCAGGATCACCTAGCCATGTACACACATACTATCTATGTGCATGTAACTACCATAGATGCTGTTGGGGAGGAGAGACAAATCCCTAAATGTAATAAGTCTAAGACATAGGTGTTAGTCTCAAGTTACAAGATCAAAAAAGAGAAAGAGAAAGCAGGAGTTGAAGCTGTTCCTCCTTTTAAAACTTTCTGGGTGGGCAGTTCTTTATGCTCAAATACCAATCTGTCTTCAACACAGCCCCTAAAGATAGAGACCATAGGGACCAACTAGAAGCCTCTGGTCACATGATATTGTGACATGGCCTTTAGCAAGGAGCCCAGTTACTCTGAGTGCAAAACACACACACATGCACATACGGTATGTATATATATATATATATATGCCTCATTTCTCTATTTAAATTTAAAATGTCCTCCATTCTTCAAGGCCTATTTCAAACAGTTCATCCTTACCAGATGTACTTTCTTCTTTTGAATATCAGTAGCAATTTTTATGTTACTTTTTATTATAAATGTAATAATAATTGACAAAGAAAAATTTTAAAACAGAATCAGGAATAAAATGTTCATCATTTAATTAGCTATTTGTAACACTATCCCCATGGAAATTATTACATACCACCTAAATTGTAGTTATATAGGTTTTGTATTGTAGTTATATGTATATATATATGTACATACACGTATACACACACATATGATACTTCCTCAACTAGATTTTAACCTATTTGAGGGTAAGAAATACTTTAGATATCTTTGTGTATTCCCAGTGCCCAGTACATGAAAGTTGCTAAGTAAATATCTGCTGTAATGAATGGATAAATAAATACCTATAGAGAAATTTTCAATTTCTTCTCTGTAGATAAATTATAATGCTTCAATCAATTAGTCAATCAACATTTATTAAGTATCTACTGTGTGTCAGACACTGTGTTAAGTACTTCAGATACTGTAAAGTTTAGAATATAATAGATAATTGAAAAGGCTTCCTTTTTTAATTTCATGAAAATTATTCATCTTAGAAATAATTATTTGAGAAAAATTGTTGGGAAAACTGGAAAGGAATTTGGCAGAAACTAGGTATAGACCAACATCTCACAATGTATACCAAGATGAGGTCAAAATAGGCACATGATTTAGACATAAAGGATAATATCATAAGAAAATTAGGGGAAGATGAAATATTTTTCCTGTCAGACTTATGAATAAGAGAAGAATTTTTGACCAACAAGAGAGCATTGCAGGATATAAAATGAATCATTTAGTCAAGATTAGAAGGAAAGTAGGAAATTGGAGAAAATATTTTTATAGCAAGTTTTTTTGATACAGGCCTCATTTCTTAAATATGTAGAGAACTGAGTCAAATTTATAAGAATACAAGTCATTCCCTGATTGATAATTGGTCAAAGGATATGAACAGACAGTTTTCAGAAGAATAAATCAAAGTTATCTATAGTCATATGAAAAAAATACTCTAAATCACTATTGATTATAGAAATGCAAATTAAAACAACTCTGAGATACCACCTCACACCTATCAGATTGGCTAATATGACAGAAAAGGAAAATAACAAATGTTGGAGGGGATATGGAAAATAAGAGACACTAATGCATTATTCGTGGAGTTGTGAACTGATTCAATCATTCTGGAGAATAATTTGGGACTATGCCTAAAGGGCTATAAAACTGTGCATACCCTTTGACCCAGTAATACCACTACTAGTCTATACCCCAAAGAAATCAGAGAAAAGGGAAAAGGACCTAAATGTACAAAAATATTTATAGAAACTGTTTTAGTGGTGGCAAAAAGATTGGAAACTGAGGGAATGTCCATCAATTAGGGAATGGCTGACCAAGTTGTGGTATATGATTGTGATGGAATACTATTGTGCTATAAGAAATGACAAGCAGGATGCTTAAAAAAAAACATGGCAAGGGTTATATGAATTGTTTAAAAGTGAAGAGAGCAGAACCAGTAGAACACTGTACACAGGAACAGCAATATTATATGAGGGAGAGAACTTAGAACTCAAAATTTTTTAAAATGAATGTTAAAAATATTTTTATTACAAGTAATTGAGAAAAATAAAAAATGATTTTAAAATATTTGTCTTTAGGAGTATGTTCAAGACAGCATTGAAATAGGAGGTTCAATTTAGTCTATAATAATTTTGGCCTGTGAATGTTACTACCTTCCTCCACTTCTACCCCTCCCCCCCAGTTTTGTTTTCTAGGGAAGGTAAAATATATTCAAATTTTATTAGCATGGAGATGATCAGTAAATGTGACAGTGGGTAAAGAGTAAAGCTGTCTAAGCAGTACTAAGTACTTCAGCTGCACTGCCCAATTTGATTAAGCATTACTTTATTATTCAGTTTCTTCTCCTAAAACTAAAGGTTTTTAAAATTCAGCATATTAGGGATGTAAGGAAGAGTAGCATAATAAAAATCATTTTACTTTTAGCTTTCTCTCCTTACATAAATTATGTCTTCATCTGTAAGATTAAAGAGCACACCTTGTACTCATGGATAATAAAATCCAATGGAAAATTTTAAATGACTGAAAATGTTCCCTTCACAATATCTAGTGATTTAATCTCTTTCCCTTCCTAGATCATTATTTCAAATAAACACTAGTCATTATCTAGCATAGAAATAATCACATCTCATTTTTCCTGAACACTTTCATAATTTTTCATTATATAATACAGTAATGAATTCAAAAAACTATCCATAATGGCACACTAGGCAGATGTACTTTTTGAGAAAATTAGACTATGAAAATCTCAAAATACAAAATAGGTACATCTTTGAGGCTATTATTTTCCATTATAGAAGAATTCTTCATTTTTGAGAAGTATTTACCACAGGGTTCCTTTAACTAGACAGAGGGTGCCGATTTAGAGTTAACACTTTTATTTGATAGAAAGGCTCAAGGGAAAAAAATGAAAGCAATTGTTAAAAACCATGGATAACTGATGATCAATTGGAAATTAATATAATACATCTCTAAAGCTTTAAGATAATGAGGAAATAAATTTTTACCTCCAGCTTCCAAAGTAAAAGGTTGTGTGGGAGAAGGTCTTGAGCTGATGAAGAAGGAATGATGAAGGTGTTTTTTTAGAAGGTTTTTGACTTGGGAAGCAGGACAGATGTGCATTTGGGGATAAATTTGGGAAGCCTTAAGGTAAATTTGAAGAAGGACAGAGGAAAAGGACTTTGGAGCTGAAGGAGAACAACTTTATCTTTAAGAGAAGAACCAAACAACAAAAGAATTTGAAAAGAAATTCTTTTCAAAAGAAAGATTTGAGTCAAGGGACCCAAGGAAAGGCAGAAGGAAGAGAAGGTAAAGGACCTAAAAAGAAATAGGAGAATTTGAGCTGAAGGAAAATAAGAGAAAAAGTAGGAAAGACTCATAGGAGAGGAGAAATAGTTGGTTTAAAAAAGAGGGGAAGATTGAGTAAATAAAACAAATGAGTAAAATAAGTAGATAGGTAGGAATGTGTATGAGAGACAGAGAGGTTGCCTCAGTAGTTCTATTAGCAAAAAGCAGAACTACTAAGAATTTAGCTTTCAATAAATATGGTAAATTGGGACAATCTGGCAGAGACCTGCATGTTTATATTTCTGCCAAGGCTATGTGAGAGGTAAGTGGTACAATGGATAGCACACTGGACCTAGCATCAGAAAGTCCTGAGTTCAAATTCAGACTCAGATATTTAATTAGCTGTGTGAATCTGGGCAAGTCAGTTCACCTCTGTCTTACTCAGTTTCCTCAAGTATAACACCAGTGTTGTTGTAAGGATCAAATGAGAAAATGTTTGTAAAGCATTTAGCATAGTCTCAGGCACATAGTAGGAGCTTAAATTCAAGCTTAAATGCTTGTTTCTTTGCTTCTTCTTATTCTGCAAGTACAGGCTCCTCCTAGAAGAGAATGTAAAAAGCTTAGTTATCAGGGTGTTTCTTAGAAGAAAAAAAAAGATAGCAGACCTTCAGTTTGAAAACAAAGAATAAGGAGGAGACAGGAATACTTATCTATGTTAAGCTTGAAAAATGGAAGACTGTAACAAAGAAGAGAAAAGATAGGAGAAAAACTGCTGAACACTTGGAGCTGAGAAGCAAGTTTGATGTTCTTTCTGAAGAGGAGATGTCTAGATTTTTTTTAGGAGAAAGCAGCTGCTTGGCCTCCAAGGGAAGATGATGTTAGGTAATGGTTCTACTAGTAAAGGTTAGAGGAAGAAGAGATGAGTAGTGGGAGTTGGTGATTTTTTTTTACTGAAGAGTTCTGAGGCAGCCATTTATTTATCTCATAACAACAGAAAGGTTGGCTGTCACCCTGCTACAAAATGCTTCAAGGAAACTTTTGACACTTTTCAAAACAGGTAACTACTATCTACTTTTGGGGATTCACTTCCAGAAGTTACCTAGAAAATATTACGAAAGATTACAAAGTCTAGGGCAGGTAGGTGGCTAAGTGGATAAAGAGCTGGGAAGACCTGAGCTCAAATCTGGCATCACATACTAGCTATGTGACCTTGAGTAAGTCACTTAGTCTCTATTTCCTTAATCACTGGAGGAGGAAATGGTAAACCACTCCAGTACTGTTGCCAAGAAAACCCCACAGAGCATCACAAAAAGTTGGATGTGACCAGACAACAACAAATAATTCTTAAGAAGCCAAAAACTAGGCAGAACCAAGATGGCAGAGAAAAAGTTGTGATTTGCCTGAGTTCTCCCCCAAATCCCTCAGAAAACCTTCAGAATAATGCCATAAAACACTTCCTGGAGCAGCAGAACCCACAAAAGGACAGGGTGAAATAATTTTCCAGCCAAAGACAACTAAGAAGGTCAGCAGGAAAGGTCTGTTGAACCTGGGTAAGAGTGGTGCACAGTTCAGTGCAAATCATGCCAGCATAGACCCAGCCCCAGCAAACTAAAAGCAAGTCTGGGGAGCTTCTGAATCATCATCAAAAGTTACTTCCAGAGCTCTTAGCCCACAGATCATAAGGGGGTTGAACAACTGATCAGAAGGAGATTACAGGAGTCGTTTTGCTAGCATAAACTCTAGGCAGGACTCTGTTGCTTTGCCCATACTTGGATTGGGATTGCAGTCCTGGGTGGCAGTCCCAGGGAGAGGAGGAACACTTGTACAGCAGAGCTTGTGGCTGCAGTGAAGCAGGGACCCTCATCATGATTCCAGGGAAGAAAAGTGCTTGTGGTCACTCACAGGCCAGAGCACAGGCCAGGAGAGTAGTAAACACCTCTCCTTAGATCACACCATCTTGGTAGAACTGAAAACTGACAGGTCCCTAGAAACATCTTTGAAAACAGCTGCACAAAGCCCTGGAAACTTGGGACACTGTGTCCTCCACCCTAGAAGCAGATTCTTACTTTAACAAAGAGTTAAAAGTCAAGAAACAGGCTTGGAAAATGAGCAAACAACAGAGAAAATTTTTGACCACAGAAAATTACTGTGATGAAAAGGAAGATCAAAACATATGCTCAGAAAAAGATAACTAAGTCAAAGCTCCTATATCTAAAGCCTCTAAGAAAAATATGAATTGGTCTTAGGCCATGGAAGAACTCAAAAAGAATTTTGAAAATCAAGTAAGAGAGATAGAGGAAAAACTGGGAAAAGAAATGAGAGTGATACAAGAAAATCCTAAAAAATGAGTCAACAGCTTGGTAAAGGAGACACAAAAAAATACTGAAGAAAATAACATCTTAAAAAACAGAGTAGGCCAAATAGAAAAAAGGTACAAAAAGCCACTGAGGAGAATACTTTAAAAAGTGCAACTGACCAAATGGAAAAAAAGGCACAAATATTTACTGAATAAAAAAATTCCCTAAAAAGTAGGATGGTCAAATAGAAAAGGAGGTCCAAAAGTTCACTAAAGAAAATAATTTCTTAAAAATTAGAATGGAGCAAATGAAATCTAATGACTTTATAAGAAATCAAGAAACAACAAAACAAATCCAAAAGAATGAAAAAATAGAAGACAATGTGAAATATTTCATTGGAAAAACAACTGACCCGGAAAATAGATCCAGGAGAGATAATTTTAAAATTATTAGACTACCTGTAAACCACAATCAAAAAAAAAGAGCTAGACATCATCTTTCAAGAAATTATCAAGGAAAACTGCCCCAATATTCTAGAATCAAAGGGTAGAATAGAAATTGAAAGAATCCATTGATCATCTCCTGAAAGAAATCCCAAAATGAAAACTCCTAGGAATATTATAGCCAAATTCCAGAGCTCCTAAGTCAAGGAGAAAATATTGCAAGCAGCCAGAAAGAAAATTAAAATATCCTGGAGCCATAGTCAGGATAACACAAGATTTAGCAGGGCTTGGAATATTATATTCTGGAGGTCAAAGAAGCTAAGATTATAATGGGAATCACTTGCCCAACAAAACAGGATAATCCTTTGGGGGGAAAAATGGACATTCAATGAAACAGAAGAATTTTAAGCATTCTTGATTAAAAAACCAGAGCTGAATAGAAAATTTGACTTTCAAATGTAATACTCAAGAAAAACATAAAAAGGGAAATCATAACACACTTAAGGTTAAACTGTTTACATCTTTACATGGGAAGATGATACTTGCAACTCATAAGAACTTTCTCATTATTAGGACAGTTACAAGGACTATAAATAGATAGAGGGCACAGGTGTGAGATGAATATGAAGGGATTATATCTAAAAAATAAAATTAAGGGGTGAGAGAGGGAATATACTGGGATATGGGGAAAGGGAGAAGTAGAATGTGGCAGATTATTTCACATAAAAGAAGCAAGGAAAAGCTTTTACAGTAGATGGGAAGAGAAGGGAATTGAGGGGGAGTGAGTAAACCTTATTCTCATCAGAACTGACTCAAAGAGGGATACCATACATACTCAATTGGGTATAAAAATCTATCTTACCCTACAGCAAAGTAGGAGGGGAAGGGGATAAAAGAAAGGGGTGGTGATATAAGGGAGGGCACATTGAGGAAGGGGGGTAGTCAGAAGCAAAACAACCTTGAGGGGGGAAAGAGTGAAAAGAGAAAGAGAATAGAATAAATGGGGGGGTGGTGAATAGAATGGAGGAAAATACTGTTAGCAACAGTAACTATGAAAAAAATTTGAAGCAAATTTCTCTGATAAAGGCCTCATTTCTCAAACATATGGAGAACTGAGTCAAATTTTTAAAAATAAGAGCCATTCTCTAATTGATAAGTGATCAAAAGATATGAACAGTTTTCAGATGAAGTAATCAAAGTTATCTACAGCCAATATGAAAAAATACTCTCACTATTGATTGGAGAAATGCAAATTAAAACAATTCTGAGATATTACCTCATACCTATTAGACTGGCTAATAGGACAGAAAAGGTAAATGACAAAGGTTGGGGGGGGTTGTGGAAAAAAATGAGACATTAATGCACTGTTGGTGAAGTTGTGAATTGATTTAACCATTCTGTAGAGCTATTCGTAACTATGCCCAAAGGGCTATAAAACCATGTCTACCCTTTGACTTAGCAATATCACTACCAGGTCTGTATCACAAAAGTGAAAAAATAACAAAAAGGAAAAGGACCTATATGTACAAAAAATATTTATAGCAGTTTTTTTTTCTGGTGGCAAAGAATTGGAAATTGAGGCAATGCTCATCAATTGGGAAATGGCTGAATAAATTGTGACATGTGTTTGTGGTAGAATAGTATTAAGGTAGAATAATATATAAAAAAATGATGAGCAGGATGCTCTCAGAAAAATGTAGACTTACATGAGCTGATGAAAAGTGAAATGTACTGTGTACAAAGTAACAACAATATTGTAAGATGATCAGCTGTGAATGACTTAGCTGTTCTCAATAATACAATGATCCAAAACAATTCTGAAGGACTTAGGATGAAAAATGCTATTCATCCCCAGAGAAAGAACTGATGGTATCTGAATACAGATTGAAGCATATTTTTTTACTTTCTTTATTTTTCTTGAGTTATTTTTTGTCTATGTTTTCTTTCATAACATGACTAGTATGGATGTATTTTTCATGACTATACATGTATAACCTATATGGAATTGCTTGCCTTTTCAATGAGAGTGGAGAAGGAGAATTTAGAACTCAAAGTTTTATAAACAAATGTTAAAAATTTTTTTTTACATGTAACTGGGGGAAAATGAAATACTATAAATAAAATTTTTTCTAAAAAAAGAAGCCAAATAACTTAGGTGCATAGCTGATATATTTTTTTTCCCACTGCTGAGCATCAAAGACCAAGGTATGCAGAAGAGAAAGGCTCATTGGGAATAAATAGTTCATTAAGAAGATGGTGTCTGAAAACAAGGTTTTGGTTTCTAGATCATGGCTTACAGTATTGGAATGACAATCTTCTGGAGATTACTTAACAAGGGCTAGTAAAAAAAAAAAACAACAACCATAACAAACAACAGCGATAATATACATGTACACATACATATGGGATTTCTTCATTGCAAGAAAATCACAGCGTGGAAACTCCCTCTTCCCATGTGTAGATCAGCAACTCACCTATGACTTTATGATCTTAGAGATGCCCAGTGCATTTAGAGATTAATTGATACACCCCTGACCACAGAGCTAGTTATGTATCAGAAGCTAGATTTGTTGACTCCAAATCCAGAGCTCTATTCATCACAGTACACACTACCTGTCTATATTTGCCTAGTATTTTGGAAATCTAAGTAAAAGGGTTTTACACTAAAATGTAAGGGAGAGAGAGAAAACTATGTATATTTATCAAGCTAGATAGTATAAACAGCAACTTCAATGTAGGTAAAATAATAGTTGAGATACTCATCATTTTATAGGTTATAATAAACAAGAAATGAGCCAGTAATAAAACCCATGGCCTCAGAGGTCTATGCAGAAATGCACAAAGTATATAGATAGTAAGCAAAAAGTAGTCTGTAAATACCAGAAGGCAAATCTGATCTAATCAGTATCATTAAGACTTGATGGAATGAGGTCCAGAACTGAAATATGGCTGTGGATGGATATGCCGCATTTAAAAGCAACAGTATAGATAAAAGTGCATGGGAGGCAATGGAAAAGAAGATAATAAGAAGATCTTTATGTGAAGAAATCTGGGAACAGAGAGAAGAAACATGAGGGAGAGCATTTGGATGAAGATCAGTAGAGGCAGAAACAGCAATATTGTGATAAAAGTATACTACAGAAAGAAAATAAATATGGAGTTGAGGAAATAGATCACAAGCCTGGCACAAAAATATGGTACAGTATTTATAGGGAAGGGAATAAGCATTTATGAAGCATCTACTGAGAGCCAAGCACTGTGCTAAGTGTTTTACAAATATCTCATTTGATCCTTACAATAATCCTACAAGGTAAGTGCTATTATGATCGTCATTTTACAGTTGAGGAAAATAAGGCAGACAGAGATTAAGTAACTTGTCCACTTATACAGCTAGTAGGTGCTTGAGGCTGTATTTGAACACAGCTCTTCCTGACTCTGTAGCTGGCACTCTATCCCCTGCACCACCTAGCTCCTTTTAGATTGATCCAAAAGGTTTTAATTATCCAAACATCTGTTGAATCTATCTGAACAAAGCAGCATAGCTTACAATTTCTTGTCTTAATAACAAGTTAATCTTCCAATAGGTTCAAAGGTTAGAGGAACTCAACAACAGGAAATTCTTTTTTGGATCTGATTCTTATCAACAAGGAGGAACTAATTCCCACTAAGGTGGAAATCACCTTGTTGGGGGAAAGGGAACAAGAAACCACTGCATCTTTCATTTTATGATAGAGGAGAGGAAAGTTGGGAATAGCTTGACATGCACCACAGGTTTTGGGAAGGCAGACTTCAAAGTGTTCATACACAGAAAAGATTGGATCCCAAACACTGAAATCTATAGGACAAATCAGGTCATAAAGTAAGGGGACTTGTCAGGGATGAAATTCTTTTTTTTTTTCTTTTTTGGAGGGGGTAAAGTAGGGTGATTGGGGTTAAGTGACTTGCCCAAGGCCACACGGCTAGAAAGTGTTAAGTGTCTGAGGCAGAATTTGAACTCAGGTCCTCCTGACTCCAGGGCTGGGGCTCTATTCACTGCACTACCTACCTGCTACTGGGATGAAATTCTTAAGACACAAAGAGAAACAATTTCATTAGTGAGAAAAGGGGGAAATTATCTAAAGAAGACAACGTTGATGCATAGTGAAGTTAAGTTTTCAAAAGACACAACAACAACAGCCACAACAGCAATAATTGCGTGGTGTGGTGGCTAGAAAGGCAGCCTTGAAGACAGGTTAAGGTTAGGTTTAAGCCCTAGGGTTAAGCCCTACCTTTGAAATGTCCTAGCTCTGTGACCCTGGGCAAGTCCCTTAACCTCTGAGTGTTCTCAGCAACTCTAAGACTACAAACTGCTGGGAAGGTGCCAATCCATATAAGTAGGCTGAGCTTTCTCACCAGGAAGTCCTAATATCAGTGAAATCCCAAGTCCAGTTCCTCTCCCTATCCTAATGTGAATTTACATTCCAATATTTACAAGAGAAAAAGAAAAAAGGTTATTTTTATCAGTTTCTGCAATAGCTTTCAAAATATTCAATCTAAAAATAACAGCAGGCTAATGGCTTGCTCCAGGCCTGTAGAAACAGACCTGAACTCCATCAAACAAGATGAAAAAATGATCTTTTTATAATAACAATAACATTTATATAGTAAAGTTTGCAAAATGCTTCACATGCATAATTTTATTTGAGCCTCACAGCAATTCTATTAGGTATATATGAGAGGTATTATTATACCCATTTTACAGATGAGGAAATGGAGATGGAGTCTCAGAGAAGTGCCCAGAGCCACAGAGTTAGTAAGTGGATTCAAACTCAGAATCTTCCCAAGTCCAATACTCTATCAGCTCTACCGTGAAAAAATAATGATAATGGTGACAATAACTATTATCATTATTATTATTTTTAGAAGCCTGTGAAAGCCCAACTTATCATTCTTGTCCATAGGAGGGGAGGCTCCAGCAAAGTAAGGGAACGGCAACCAGTACAGTGAGACTTTGTATATATTGTGTACATTGTCTAGCAGGTAAAGTGGTTAACAAATGATTGTTGACTGATCCATCAATGAACTATCTGGGAAACTCTGAGACTCTACAGGCTACCATGTTTCCCCGATAATAAGACCTATCCCGAAAATAAGCCTTCCCCTTAACTGTGTAAGATTCCTCTAAAATAAGCCCTCCCCCGAAAATAAGCCCTATTGAGATTGCTACTGTAGTGAAGGTGATCCCCTGCGCTACACTATGGTACCCGGTACCCTCTGTATGCACCGTCCCCCCCCCCCCTCCCCCCTGAAACCCTGGCCGTGCTCCGGGTTGCATCCTATCAGAGCTGCAGCAGTGAGCATGTCATCCTGTTCTTCCCCAGTGATTTGCTTATTGAATAAAGGTACATTTTTTTGTTCACATTTACCTGTTGATTAAAATTGCTGTCAATGTTCCTTAAAATAAGCCCTCCCCTGAAAATAAGCCCTCTGGTGTTTTTGTGTCCAAAAAAAATAATAAGACAGTGTCTTATTATCGGGGAAACACGGGTACCTAGTCCTTTATCTCTGGGAAATAAATATTCAGTGTGTGTGTGTGTGTGTAGTTTCATTTTTTTCAATTTTATTTTCTTTTTATTCTGAACTTATACACCAACTAAAATGAACATTTCTATACACAATGTGGAACAGGAGAGGAGATTGTACATGAAATTCTGATTGGTATTATGGAGAATTTGCTTTTCTTTTAAAGTATGATAAACTGAACACGTCACTTTTAAAGCTGCCGGGCTTGTATGTGATTCCTTGTGGCCTTTTGGGGGGGGGGGAAATCCTCCTCTCCCTCCCTTTTGAATAGTATTCTGGATGAGGAATGTCACCTTCTCTTTCCACAGGAAGGCACCAGCTTAAGTATTGGGGTGAGAGTCCTGATTAGTTTGACTGTACAGTTTCCACTGTAACAATATAACGATGCGTTAAATCAACCAGGATTCAGCAGACCCAAGCTTGAACACGCCATTCACTTCTGGCTCTCGTCACGTGAGAGAGGGAAGGACTGCCCCGCCCACCTCATGCCTTGGAGTAGTCTTCAAAGCTGGAGCAGCCGCTTCCCGGTTCTAAAGTGACCAATGCTGACCTAGTCTCAGAGCGCACGCTTGATTCACTCCTCAAAATTGCGGGACAGGTTCAGCACCTAGGATACAGTTATCTGTTTTAGCTGTCGCCGGGCGGGGAGAAAAGGGGCAAAAGGAGGGGTTGTACATTAATTTAACATTCATGAATTGGTAGGATGGAGGTTGAATACTGATTGCAAATTAGCTGCAGTGTATTTCCAGGAAGGAAAAGTATCCCTGTTTCTGGAGAAATTGTAAAAATGTATCCTTTGAAGAACCGTTATCGTGTGGGTGGGGATAGTTTAGTTGTGTGCTCATCTGTAGGGAGATCAGTTACCAACGTGCCCCTTACGCATTTTTTTTTCAGCTTGATACCCACGCAGGTTAGATTTGTGGTGGTAAGCCACACGCCTTTAGTATCGACAAGCCTTTGATAACAATTAGGCGTTATATAGACATATATGCATATACATGTACGTGCATACACATATGTATGTGTGCACAACGCAATGCATACATATGTATGTGTTATGCACATCTATATATAATTTTATATAGGAATTTAAGGTTTACAAAGTGATTCAGCAGACAGCGAAGGAGAACTTTGGGAAGCGGTTGACTCGTGTTAGAATGTCGCCAATGCACTAATGATTTATCGATTCTTAGAATTTCTTTGCGGGAGAGAGGGGTGGTTTTCAAGGACGGAGATTCACAAAGCAAGTGATATTTGGGGAAGCATTGTGGTGCGGTCTCGAGTGAGGAGTGGAAAGATCTTTGTGAACATACAAGAGTTTGGGGTTATTTATGAAAAAATGAGAGGGAAAAAGAAAAGGAAACTATCTTACAGATGTTAGAAAAGTAGAACAACATTGGTCGGAGAGGAAAAACACGCATAAAGTGACAACATAGCGACGATGGGTTTTATTTTCCAATTAACAAGCATTTACTTTCTCCCCCTCTCATCCCCAGTGAAAAGCAAAAAAGAAAGCAAAACTCTTGTAACCTATGTAGAGTCAGGCAAAAGAAATTTCGGGAATGGGTTCATCAAAGGCTGGTCAGGAGAATTTCGGGAAATTGCAATTTGCTTACACAGTGCAAGGCAAGCAAAGGAATCCTTAGCCTTTATTAGGTTAAAAGCCCTATTAGGTTAAAAAAAAATGTGTGCAAAGCAAATCTTCCCCACCCATAAAAGCTCTCTTCGAACTCGCGGGGGGCAGATTTCTGAAGGCAAGAAAAGCACTTTGTCCGACCTACCCCAGGCTTTGAGTTCCTGGGAGAACTCGGAGTCGGGAGATCAGATCACCGGAGCGCCAGGGGCAGCCGGCCAGAGGGCCGTCTGCACTGAGCATGCGCCAGAGCCCAGACTTCGGCCTCCTGCGGCCGCGGAGAGTCCCAGAGCGCCTGCGCAACGTCGTGGCCCCTGAACTAGTTTTGTTCCGGGAGCCTACTGCGGGCTAGGGAGCTTTCGAGGTCTGCGGGGCCCGACGCGAGAACTCGGGCGGAGAGAGCGCGAGGCGGACAGTCCGGGACCCGAGCGAGAGCTAGAGCGAGGAGGGGTGAAGAAGTGCACTCGCGCCGAGGCCAAGGCCATGTCCGGCAACAGCCTCTCCTACAATGAGCAGCTGGCGGGCGGCGAGCCGCCCGAGCTGGGCCAGGAGGCCACCCCCGCCATGTCCCACTCGGGAGCTTTCGGCCTCTTCAGCAGCGACTTGAAAAAGTGAGGAGCCCGGGGAGGGGGCGACGCGTGTGGTCATCTCCATTTTGCGCACGAGGAAACTGAGGCTCAGGGGAGGCGCATTCCTAGTCTGGTCCTTGGACCGACTTGGCGGCTGTTGGGACCAGGGGCAGGGAGGAGGGCACGGTCGCGGGGTGGTGGCGATGCTCGGAAGGGTCTGTCAGCCGCTGGGAAGGCTAATTGGGAAGTGTGGGGAGAGTTACTACTGGAGGGAGGTGGGGGACGTGCTGGGAGGAAGAAGGGGGTTAGAGCTGGAAGAGACCTGGGAGGCCAGCTCCTTCGTTCCGCAGATGAGTAAACTGAGGCCCTGAGATTTTAACGACTTACTTGCGGAGTGGCACACAGCTGGTGTGGGAGGGAGATCTGAACCCAGTCCTTCCTGACCTTCACATCAGTCAATCAGCAAGCATTCATTAAACTCTGACTAGGTGTCAGCCGAAATGTTAAGCTTCACAGAGATTATCATCTCAATTATTTAAGAATTCTAGTGTCCTGTTTACTAACCTTCTTCCCCTCCCTCCTTTTCCTTTAATAGAGAAGAAACTGAGGTCCAGAGAGGGTAACTGATTGACTCAAAGCCACCAAGGTGTTAGTAGCAGATCCAGGGTTCAAAACACTGGCTCTTGGTCAGGTCCCTTAGCTTGTCTCTAGGCCAGTTTCCACCAATGTGAAATGAAGGGGTTGGACTAGATGTCCTCTTGCCTTAGGCCATTTCAGGCTCCAGATATTTCTGTGGGATTCTGACTCAAAATCCAGAACTTTTGACTCTACCAAAGCTGTTTCAGTGTCAAGGATTTTAGGGGTGTATGTAGGAAAGTTGTTTTTCAAGGTGTGAGGTTCTTGGTTAATTCCATTTACAAACACATTAAAAAGGAACCAGTCTTTAGGAAAATATGAGTATGTCTTAAGTTTTTATCTGTTGCTGATTATAGGTGTTTTTTTTTTTTAGTTTTAAAAAATGTGACTGGACTTGGAAAATAGAAGTGGAAAGGAAATATCTTCAGATTCCATTCGGTTTATGATTGCTTAAGTCAGGAGACCTGGGTTTTAGCCTCTACCATTAACTAACTAACCGTGTGAAGTTAGCCAAACCTCCCCTTTGCTGGGCTTCAGTTTCCTCCTCTGTAAAGTGAAGAAGTCACATTTGGTCCCCAAGGGTCCTTTCACCCCTAAGCTCTTGACTTAGGGGAGGTGTGTGTTTGGCTTTTTTTTTTTTTTTTGTTAAAGGAGGGGCAGACTTAAAAGGATTTAAATCACATTTTAAGATAGCTTTAAATTTTTTTTTCTTTTTGGAGGGGGAAGGTAGGGCATTTGGGGTTAAGTGACTTGCCCAAGGTCACATGGCTAGTTTTGTGTTAAGTGTCTGAAGCTGAATTTGAACTCAGGTCTTCCTGACTCCATGGCGGTGCTCAATTCATTGCACCACCTAGCTTCCCTGTTAGCTTTACATTTTAGTAATTCACATTTGTAGTGCTTTAAAGTTTATGGAATAACTTGTCATTTAACAGTGAGGCAGCGAAAATATTATTCCCATTTTACCGAGGAGGAAACAGGCTCGGGAGGTTCATAGGATCATAGATTTAGAGTTGAAAGAGAGAGACCTTAGAAATCACTAAGTCCAACTCTCTCCTTTTATAGATGAGGAAATTTTGGTCTAAGAAGTGGTCAAGTGCCAGCAAACAGTGGTCACACAGCTAATGTCTGAGACAGGATTTGAATTTAGGTCTTCCTGGCCCCAGATCCTGTCATAAAACACTACAACATGCTGCCTTGTGATTTTCCCATGGTTGTTCAACTAGCAAGTATCAGAAGTGACACTTGAATCCAGGTCTCTTGAGTCTAGATCTGCTATTTTTTTCTCTTCTATTTGTGGAAACTATCTTCTTTTTTAAAAAAAATTATTTATAGTTTTTATCTTGCACTTTCATAAGATTTTGAGTTCTAAATTTTTCTCCCCTCCCTCCATTCTCCCTTCCCCAAGACAGTATGCAATCTTATATAAGCTATACATGTACGATCATATTAAACATATTTCATGGAAACTATCTTGCAGTTCTTTTGCATAACTTTTAATTTGGCTCTTTGTCAAGCATAGAAGACATCAAGGACATATTTGACTGATGTCAGTAAGCATTTTATTAAGCAATCAGTATGTGCCAGGCATTGCGCTAAGTAGTGAGGATATGGGGAAAGTCAGGGCATTTTGAAATTAATATAAGAACCCATAGGAAAGCCTTCTGAACTTTGGGTACATCCTTTGTATAGCAATAAAGACAAAAATCATATTGGATGAGAAGGGTAGGCATTGTGATCTATGTGTGCTATTAGAAAGAGTATCCCTATTACTGGGCTACTGGGATCTGGTGAGATTTCATATTCATGGAAGTGTTGAAACAGACACTATAACACCTAACACAGTATTAGGCATATATTAGGGCCTTAATAAATACTTGTTGAATAGAATTAAGGGGTTGTTATGGTGGTTGAGAGGTTGATCATTTGCAAATTTCAGAAACTTAGTTTTGGAGCTGAAGTTTACTTTAACAAAAAACTTGAATAAAAAAAAAATTAGTGAACAATTAAAAAAATTTTCCACACAGAGTAGAATATAAAAAGGATAACAGGAAAATTCTGATCTATTATGTACATCTTGCTTTTTAAAGAAAGCATATTATAAATTTAACTTGCTTCTTTCTTGTAAAGCTGTCCTGCTTGTCTGTTTCCTTCTGAACTTTATTCTGTTCTCTTCTGAGCATTTAAAAAAATGCTTCAGTGACTTTTTTCTTTTCTATTTTGTAACTCAGTCCCTAAACTCTCTTTCTTCCCCTCCAAAAAAAAGAAAAAATTATAATCCTTGTAACTAGCTTAATCAAGCAAGACAGATTCATACATTTTGAGATGTCCCAAAGGGTATGCATCATTCTGAATCTTGAGTCCATCACTCCACTGTTAGGTGAATAGCATGCCTCCTTTCCTTGTTAGTCTTCTGGAATCATGACTGGTCAGTAAATTGATCAAGTTCCTAAGTCTTTCAAGATCATTTTTTCTTTACACTATTTTCATTACTATATAAATTGTTCTGCTGATTTTGTCCACATAACTCTATATGATTTCATACAAGTCTTCCCAGGTTTCTCTGAATAAATAATTTTTTTCATTGCTTGTGTCAAAATAATTCAGTGAGGTTCCGATTTGTGCTTGTGATGAAGTGGCCATGTTATTCCAGTTCTCACTGGATGTTTACATTGGGCTGGAAGCAACTTCCAATACTTTATGTAATTAAAAAATTTGAATAGCATGAATTTGAATACATGAAACCACTTCATAGGATTCATTATTCTATGTAATGAAGACCTAACTATTTCATTTTATTTGTAGATTATAATTTGTTCATCCATTCCCAATTAATGGACAGGTAGTTTTCTTCTAGTGAAATAGAGGATAAGTATATTTTATAATTGTATTTAAGCATTAAGCAGATAATGCTTTTAGTACCCTGTTGAAGCACTTTTTAAAGTGATTTATAAAGAGATTTCTTTTTCTTTGCCCTCCTTATGTCTATGGTGAAAAAATACATTTGAATAATATTAGAATTATAAGAATTTAGTCCAGAGTGTCTTAATTTTGGGTACATTAACTTTATTTCTTTGCTTTTTTTGGGAGGGCAGTTGGGGTTAAGTGACTTGCCCAAGGTCACATGGCTATTTTTTGATTTTTTTTGTTAAGTGTCTGAGGCCAGATACGAACCCAGGTCCTCCTGACTTCAGGGCCTGTGCTTTATTTACTTCGCCACCTAGCTGCCCTGAGTACGTGAACTTTAAAAAACATTTTGATAGCTATTTCAGCATGATTGATTTCTTTTATAATCTTATATATTTTATTTTATTAATTTAAAAACATTCTGAGGAAACCAAAGACTCCACTCTGCCTGATCTTCCATTTCATTAGAAGGGAGTTTAGGGAGAGAATACTGACAGTTTTCAAGAAGTAGGTCTTAAATTTCACTATTTCATTTCTCAGCACTATAAGTTAGATGTTTTCGAGTTTTGGGTGTATTAATCTTACAATGCTTCTCAACTTTTTTTTTTTGGTGAATGCCCATAGTTTTCTGTTATTCTCCTTTGTAATGTTTTCCAAGTGAACCAACATTGCCTTTGGCAACCATATTCCTTATCACAATGAAGATTAGATGTTTACTTGTTCTGGCAGTTTGAGGTTCTTTTGATCTCTTTGTTTTGGTGACTGTTTTGCTTGGTCTCACTTCTCTAAGAAAAAGTGATTGTCAGGGTCTTTTGTTCTTTTCTCATTTTCAGAGGCAGCTTTTTTTTTTTTTAGATTGGGTTAGAGCTGCTGTAGTTGTATTGTACTTTGTTGTTTTCTCATTGTTATTCTTATATCACATTTTCTGTGACCTTTTCTTTAACCAGTGGGGGATTTGGCTACAGATAGCAGATTCTGAAATGACTATTATACCTATGATCAATTATCTATTAAGGCATAGTCAGTGCTTCAGCAGATTGTGAGCACATCTGTATGGATATTTCTGTTATCTGTCCTCACCTTCTTAACCTGAGCAAACTCTTTTCTATGTCTTCCCACAAATTTTCTTTTTTTTCCTCTTACTTTCTCAGATACTTGTAACATTTTAACATTTGTTTTAAAACAATTTTTGAGCTCCCAATTCTCTCCCTCCCTTTGACCCTTCATCCCTCCTTGAAAAGGTAAGCAATTTGCAGTCATGTGCAATCATGTAAAATATTTCCACTTTAGCTATGTTGTAAAATAAAACAGATCAAAAAACCTAGTAAGTAAAAAAGTATGCTTCAATATGCATTTAAACTCCCATTAATTCTTTCTCGGGAGGTGGATAGCATTTTTCATCATAAGTTTTTTGGAATTTTTTTTAGATAATTTTATTGCTGAGAATGGCTAAGTAATTCACAGTTGATCATTGTACAATATTGCTATTAGTGTGTACAGCGTTCCCTTGGTTCTGCTCATTTCACTTTGTGTCACTACATGTAAATCTTCCCAGGTTTTTTTTGAAAGCATCCTGCTAATCATTTCTTAGTATTACTATCATAGTATTCCATCACAGTCATATACCACAGTTGTTCAGTCATTCCCCAGCTGATGGGCATCCCCAGTGTTTCCATTTTTTTTTTCACTACTAAAAGGGCTGCCATAACTATTGTTGTATACATGTAGGTCCTTTTCTTTTTTCTTTGATTTCTTTGGGGTGTAGACCTAGTAGTGGTATTACTTGATCAAAGGATAGGCATGATTTTGTAGCCCTTTGGTAATAGTTCCAAGTTGCTCTCCAGAATGGTTGGATCAGTTCACAGTTCCACCAACATTACTTTAGTAACCTTATTTTTCCACACCCCCCTCCAACATTTGTCATTTTCCTTTCCTGTAATATTAGGAATCTAATGGCTGTGAGGTGGTACCCCAGAGTTGTTTTAATTTGCATTTCTGTAATCAATAGTGATCTAGAGAATTTTTTCATGTCTTTAGATAGCTTTGATTACTTTGTCTGAAAACTGCCTGTTCATATCTCTTGACCATTTATCAGTTGAGGAATGACTCATTCTTATAAATTTATAAAATCTATACATTTGAGAAATGAGGTCCTTATCAGAGAAATTTGATGTTAAAATGTTTTCCGCAGTTTCCTACTTTCCTTGCAGTCTTGCCTGCATTGGCTTTGTTCATACAAAAACCTTTTTATTTGATGTAGTCAGAATGATCCAGAATGATCTCTGTTGTTTGGTCATAAATTCTTCCCTTATCCATAGATCTAACAGGTAAAATATGCCATGCTCTCCTAATTTACTTATAACACCCATTATGTCTAAATCACGTACCCATTTTGACTTCATCTTGGTATACAGTATGAGATGTTGATCTATATCTAGTTTCTGCTAAATGCCTTTCTAATTTTCAAATAGTGATTTCTTGTTCCAGAATCTTGGATCTTTGGATTTGTCAGACACTGGATTACTACGGTCAGTTACTACTGTGTATCTTGTACCAAATCTATTTCACTGCTCCACTACTCTTTTTCTTAGCCAGTACCAGATTGCTTTGATGATTACTATTTTGTAATGTAGTTTGAGATCTGGTACTGCAGAGCTACCTTCCTTTACATTTCATTGATTCCCCTGATATTCTTGACCTTTTGTTATTTTTCGAGCTCTGTAAAATAATTTTTTTGGTAATTTGATTGATATGGCATTGAATAAGTAAATTAATTTACATAGAATTGTCATTTTTTATTATATTAGCTTGGCCTACCCACGGATAATGAATATTTCTCCAGTTATTTAGATCTAACTTTATTTGTACCTAAAGTATTTTGTCATTGTGTTCATACACTTCCTGGGTTTGTCTTGGCGGGTAGACACTCAGGTATTTTATGTTGTCTGCAGTTATTTTAACTGGAATTTCTCTCTTTCTTTCTTCCTCCTGGACTTTCTTGGTAATATATAGAAATAATGACTTATTGTATATCCTACAACTTTGCAGAAGTTGTTAATTATTTCAACTAATTTTTTAGTTGATTCTTGAGAAATATTTAAGTATACTATTATAACCTTTCATAAATTTTCCATGGAGGATTTTACTCATCCTCTCTCTCTCTCTCTCTCTCTCTCTCTCTGTCTCTCTCTCTCTGTCTCTCTGTCTCTCTCTCTGTCTCTCTGTGTCTCTCTCTGTCTCTGTCTCTCTGTCTCTCTCTCTGTCTCTCTCTGTCTCTCTGTCTCTCTGTCTCTGTCTCTGTCTCTCTCTCTCTCTCTCTCTCTCTCTCTCTGTCTCTCTCTCTCTCTCTCTCTCCCTCTCTCTCTCTCCCTCTCTCTCCTCTCTCTCCTCTCTCTCCAAATTTCATGTTCAGGTACCACCTTCTTAGCCAGTACTTTAGTTCCCAGATCAGTAAGTATTCCTTACCACCAGTGGGTAACAGTGAGGAAAACACAACATGTACCCCTTTAGTTTTTGTAATCTTTGACAAGATTTTTTAGGTTCCTGCGGGCAGTATTATTTCTACCCTATGTTAATGCCCCAGAAGTGTCAAGTAGTTATCCATTTTTGAAGTCTTTTGAAGTGCTCTGTTATGTCTTGTACTGGGAAGGCAATAGACCTTATTTGGTATACAGTTAAGAAATCAAGCTAAAGTGGAGGTGGAGAGGGGGACTTGTTTCCATCCCACCCTTATGTATATATTAATGATAGTAATACTTATGTTGTACTTTTTTAAACTACAAACTCCTCTGCTATTTCCTCATAGTGTGGTGAGCTGGCTTTGCCAGGGGTATACAAGCTCTGACTGGTTTGAAAAGGCTCTTCACAAGCCTGTGAGAGACTACAGGTCTGTCATATGAGGACTATATTCAAAGAGGCTTATCACTAAGCTTTAAACATTTTTTGACCACAGAAACTCTGGAAGATCAAGTGAAAGAGGAGTTTCATTCATTGTTGATGGAGAGAGCTCTTGTTGACAAAACCACATATTCTTGAGTTATTAAAATATATGTAAAGCACTTAAAAAAAGTGCTTTTCTTACAGCATTCCTTCAGGTAGGCAATGAAGTATAATTATTTTTATTTTACAGCTGAGGAAACTGAGGCCAAGATAGATTAAAGGACATATTTATGGTCAAACAGCTCGTAAATGTTAGAGCCAGAATTCACACTCAGGTCTCCTGACTCTAAATCTGTTTTAAATCAGTCTCTTTACTTTAAGATTTTAAGTTAATACTTTATTGATGCCTTTTGTTTTTATACGTTATTTTCAGGTTGCAAGAAAGGAAATTACCCATATCTGTGTGATACCCATATCAATTACCCATATCTGTGACCATATCTGTTAGATTATGCAGCATTTTGCACCCTGAGCTTCCCTAAGAAAAAGAAGTCTCATTTTCCTCTTCTCTTTTCCAGCGCTAAAATTGGTTATTATAATTGCATGTTGTTAGGTTTTGTTTCATTGTTCTTTTTTTTTGTCCACATGATTATAGTTCCTTCAAGACTAGTATTATTTCCAATATATAATGGTATGTGAGCAGTGAACTTAAAGAAAAAGGAGCTTCATATATTTTATGCAGATTGCATTCTCATTTTAAGCTGTGAAAAGTTCTATCTGTTCATGAAATAATTGGACATTTTCAGTGACCCTAATTTGTTCTTCATAAGTCAATAATAAAGAAAAAAGTCAGTGATCCTCTGAGATGAACAGAAACAAAGCAGTAGTTATTGGAACTTGAGCTGTCATTTTTCTGATCTGCTTTTTCCTGTGCATAAAATAAAGCTTACCTTTGTAAAAGTCCACTTGCCCAAGGAAAGTATAGCTGGTTTAATAGGAAAATGCCAATTTCAAGTACAATAGAGTTATATTATAGTAGCTCATGGATTTGGATGTACTTCATATCAGATCATGTCCTTGAAAACATTGATGTGCTTATTTTCCTTCTGTACCTTAATCTTTTAGATAAATATTAGTTCTTCCCTCACACACAAAGTAAAAGGTTACATTATTCAATTAACAGTCATTTATTAAGCATCTACTATGTGGCAGGTATTATGGTGATGGGGATAAAAAAGATTGTCAATATACATTTATTAAATGCTTACTATGTGACAGATACTGTGCTAAACTAGGAATTCTAAGAAAGGCAAAAGACAGTTGCTGTTCGTGAGAACCTGTAATCTAGTGGGGGACTACAACATATAGAGAGAAGGGAGAGGGAAGGTACTTGGCACTGAGACATGATGAAGTCCAGAGGAGAGCAGCCAGGTGGGAAATAAGCTGGCTGCCCTCCCTAAAAGAGGCTCTGAAGGAGTTCTCCACTCTCCACCCTCTCCAGTCAAAACAAAAGTAGTCCCTGCCTTGAAGAAACTTGCCTTCTCTTGTGGGAGACAATATGTATACATATATTAGCAGGTACAAAATAAATAACAAAGGTAATTTTGAGGGGAAGGTTTGGTGGTATTTTAATTAAGCTCTCAAGAAAGCAAGGAAGAATTCTAAAAGGTAGAGATGAGGGAGTGAATTGTAGGTATGGAAATTAGAGATGAAGTATCATTATGTGAAGTATGGTAGGCAGGCTAGTCTTACACTTTAGAGTTTAGGAGGGGGTCATTGGAAAGATTGGAAAGGTGGGTTGGAGCTAAGTTGTAACAGGGAGCCACTGGAGTTTATTGACCAGGGGAGTGACATTTTCAGACTTGTGGAAAATCATTTTTGCATATGTGTGGAAGATGGAATAGAGAGAAGAGAACTCCAGAGATTAGCACAGTGCTTGGCACATAGTAGGCACTTAATGTTTATTGGTTGATTAAGGTAGGCCAGTTAGGCCTATTACAGATGTGAGAAGATATGGGCCTGAAACAGGTTGGTGACCATGTACAAATGTAGAAATAAGGGCATGGATGCAAGAGATGTCATAGAAGTCAAATTAATGAAAATTGACAACTTAAATATGTGGGGTGAGGGAGAGGAAGAATCAGTGGTGGCTTGGAGATTACAAGCCTGTGCCTGTGACAGAAGTAGGAAATTTTGAAATAACTGTGGAATTGAGGGAGATAGAATAAATGACCTTTGTTTTGGATAAATTGAGTTTTAGATATCTGTATCCAGTTAAAATTCTCCATTAGTCACTTGCTGATAAAGAGCTCTATGAGAGAGATGAAACCTGAATATGTAGATCTAGGAATCATCTTTATAGAGATGATAATTGAAATTATGGGATCTAATGAACTCACTGCCTTGAGAGAATGTAGATGGAGAAAAGGATCCAGGACAAGTGAAAGAGGAGAGTGTCAAAGCTGGCTTGAAGCTTAACATTAAAAAAACTAAGATCTTGGCAACTGGTCCCTTCATTTCCTGGCAAATAGAGGAAGAAAAATGAAAGCAGTGTCATATTTGATATTCTAGGGTTCAAAGATCACTGTAGATAGCAGCTGTAGCCATGAAATTAAAAGACATTTGCTCCTTGCAAGGAAAGCTATAGCAAATTTGGACAGCATACTAAAATGCAGAGATACCACCTTGTTGACAAAGGTTCATGTAGTCAAAGCTATGGTTTTTCCAGTAGCAATGTATGACTGAGAGTTGGACTAAGGAAGGCTGAGTGCCACAGAATTGACATTTTAGAAATTACGTGCTTGGAAGACTTTTGAGAGTCCCTTGGACAGTAAAGAAATCAAAGTAAGTCAATGCTTAAAGAAATTAACTCAGATTATTCACTGGAAAGTCAAATACTGAAGCTTAAATACTTTGGCTGCAGAACAAGAAGACAAGACTCATTGGAAAAGACCCTTATGTTGGGAAAGATTGAAGGCAAAAGGAAAAGGGGATGGTAGAGGATGAGTTGGATAGATAGTATGTCGTGTAATCAATGAACATAAACTTGGAAAGACTTTGGCAGATAGTGGAAGATAAGAAGGGTCTGGCTTGCTATATACATGATCCATGGGGTCACAAAGAGTCAGGCATGACTTACCCTAGGACAAAGCCCACAGTTAAGGGAGTGAGATATGGATGGTGAATCTGACAAAGGAGACTGAAAAGAAGTGATCAGCATGTAGGTGGGAGGGGGCAATGAGAGAGAATGATATCATGAAAGTAATTATTTATTGTATATGTTTTGCACAGAGAAGATTTGGTAAAAAATATTTGTGGACTTAAAAATTTTGGTATTTAGAAGAACTACTAACTGATAATTTTTGTTAGTATAAATAAGTTATAAAATACTTTTTTCATTGTAATAAGCATATTCTTATAGATATCAGATTAATTAAAATTCTGTGAGAAAAAGACTGGGTAACAAACTTCTGGCCTTTTTGTTAGGCTTCAAAATATGAGATATTATATTGTTAAAAAATGTTTAGATCAACATTACCAAAACTGAATGTTAGAAACAAAAAAAGGAGACAGATGGTTGGATGAAATACTCTTTTTACTGCATGAGAAGTCATAAACCCTCACAGAATAACAAGTGTATTAAAATAATTTGACAGTATCACACTTGTGAATACAAATGAACTGTTAAGAAAAACAAATTGCCTGCAATTCAAAATCAAAATTTAAAGCTGAGAGCTCAGCGAAGAATAATCAAGAAAGAAATGATTTTCTTGCATTTTATGTAACATTTATTTAGTATATTATAATTATGAATAATACTTCAATAATTAAGGGCTAAGTAATTTTGTCAGTGTGAGGAACACTACCACTGTTGTTACACTGTTACTTATCAGATTTTCAAGAGTTTTTGTAGTAGAAAAAGTCATTATTTGACCCATAATTAAAGCCTTTCCAGATTGGTTGGATCTATCATACTGGCATAACTTTAAAGAACCTAAGGTCACTTCCAAAAGAGGCATGATGAAAAATACTGATTTGATAATGAGGATTAAATGAGTTAATATGTAAAACACTGTTCAAAACTTAAATCACTATATGATAATGCTGTTATTAGTGTTATTTTTATGTTCAGTGAAAAGCTATTCAGCATACTATTGATTTGTGTGATAGACTGAAAGAGTTAATGTGCTTATAAGAAGTCAACAATTTGTATTCCTGTGATTATCTTATTTTACAGATCATAGCTCAGGCTATGATCTCTCCCATATATCTCTTTCCCATATAACGTCTCCCTTTTTTATAGGATCTTTTCCTTAGGATCTCCATTCTTAGACATCCTATAGCTCACGAAGAAGGCATTGTACCATTGAATGAATTTGGTATCAAAAGTTGGGTACTGAGACTGAATCTAGACTATTTCATTTATCTTCTGCTCATTGTGGGACCACCAACCTATATGTATCTCTGTACCTTTATTTTTCCATACTTGCCCTTGATGTCAGGTGCATTTTGGGGACCTAGGCTCCTTTTTCTATGGAGTAAGATAGTGGCACCAATCAATGAATAGCCATTTAAAAAACTTAAAACATTTTTGTTGGTGTATTTTGTTTTTGCTTGACTTTTTGTTCCAAATATATCAATCTTTTCCCCTTACCCTGGGATCTTTCTCTTATATTAGAGAATATAAAAGAAGAGAAAAAAAAAGTTCAGCAAAACTAACCAAATAATTAACTAAATTTGACAGTGTATGTAATGTTCTGGACTTAGCTTCCTTATTGGAAATCAAGCCCTCTTCCCTTTCTTCGGGAGCAGTCCAAACATTGTTGAACTTTTCTTCCATTCATAATTTCCTATCCACATCATTGGGACTGGGCAAATTCACAAATTTCCATCTGCTGAAGTGAGAGGAAATTTGGATGAATTTCTGTTGAGGAAGACACGAGGGGGAACACTAACGGTTACCCTAGCTACAGCTGTATGGTTTATGGAACCCAGAACAGGAGTCTGAATGGTAGATTTCAGGGTACAGATAGAGACAATGAACCAGTAATACATCCTTCTAATTTTTTTTTTAAAGCAATAGGGGTTAAGTAATTTGCTCAAGGTTACACGGCCAGTTATTTCTGGGTGTGGTGCTGAGTATCTGAGCCCAGATTTGATCTAGGTCATCCCGACACTGGAGCCGGTACTCTCACTCGCTGAGCCACCTGGCTGCCCCTAAGCAATTGGGGTTAAGTAACTTGCTCAAGGTTACACAGCCAGGTGTTTCTGGGTGGGTGCTAAGTGTCTGAGCCCGGGATTCGATCTCCAGGTCTTCTCAACACTGGAGCTGGTACTCTTACTCGCTGTGCTACCTGGCCGCCCCCATCCTTCTAAATTTTAAAAAAAGATTTATTTTTATTTTAAAAATAAGACAAATGAAGAGTATGAGGAATTCAGAAAAAGATGGGAAGCTTGTCTGAACTGATGCAGAGTGAAGTAAGTAAAGCCAGGAAACCACTATTTGTAATGACTACAATAGTATAAATTAAAAGAACAATAAAATTAAACTAAATATGATGTAATTATAATAACTTGTCTTGTCCTAGGGAGAAGGAAATACATCACCCTCTTTTTAAATTTTTATTATTTGGAGAGGTAGAAGATTGGGTATGGAACAGATACATGTTTAGTTTTGTATAACTTTTTTTTTCCTCCCTTTTAAGGGAAGGCTTGTTTGTGAGCCTTCTGCAAGTAAGGGGGCATTTTTGGAGAGGACATGTGAAAACAAAGGCATCAATAAAACTGAAAGTAAATAAATGTTTTGTTGATGCTTTTTAAAAAAATCTTTTCCCAGTGACAAGTCCTCCAAAACTATTAAGACCCTCCCTTGTAACAAAGAATTGTAGATGAGCAAAATAAACCAATGCATATCTGCTTATGAATACTTTATTTCATGTTATGGGAGGAGGGGGAAAGTATATTTCACTGTCACTCTGGAGTCAAGATTGGTACCTGCATTGATTAGAGGCCTGAAATATTTGAATATTGTTTCTATTTACATTGTTGTTTTAATTGTTCTCTTGTTTCTGCTTGTCTTGCTCTGCATCAATTCAGTTAACCCTTCTCAAATTTATCTGAGTGTTCCATCATCACTCTTTCTTATAAAATAGTATTCCATTATATTAATATACAACAATTTGTTTAATCGGTGCCCAGGCATTGATCACCTACTTTGTTTCCAGAAAAAAATATTTCTTTAATTATGTACCTCTAGTTCTCTACTGTGTATATATGGAATCTTTCCCTCTGTCTTTGACTTCCTTGGGGATTATGATACGTTCAGAGTAGTTTACTGGATCAAAGAGATGTACTGTTAGTGACTTTTATATAGTTATCCCTTCCACATTGTGGAGGTTAGGGGTGTGGCACCCTTGCTGTCTGGAAAATCTGTGTAAAATTTTTTGGTTTCTTACCAGAGAAGAAGTGTGAATTTTTCCTTTTTCTTTTATGGGGGTATTTATAGTACTTTATTGTAAAATTTGGGTTGATATTATATAATACTGTACATAGATTTTATGCATTTCTGAGTTTATAAACTTTTTCTGTGTCATCTGCTGGGCTTTGTGTGTTGCCTGTGGCTTCTGCAAAACTCCCCCAGAATTCCCATTTAATTTCTTGTGCCAACCCACAGTGTATCAAAACCACGATGGAGAAAATCATGATGTGAAAGGGATAGTTCAAAATTATTGTTCAGAAGTTTGACAAATGACTCACTATCTTTCCACAGCCTTCCCAGCATTTATGATCTTTGTTTTTGCCAATCTGATGGTGATAAGGTTAAAGCCCAGAGTTGTGTTATGCATGGAAAAAGTAGAATTGAAATAAGATGACATAGGTTCTAATGGCCCTTGTCATTTACTAGCTTTGTGACCTTCAGAAGATTTCAGCTTCAGTTTCCTAATCATTAAAATGGAGGTGATGCACAGCTTACCTTATAGGATTGTTTTGAGAGAAGTGCTTTGAAAATAATAGAATTATTTAAATGCAGCTTATTTTTCTGTCCGCAGTTCAACAACTGCACTGTTAATTAAGTTCTTACCATGTTTATTGTGCTAGTTGTTAGGGATATAAAAATTAAAAAGATTTTAAAAAACAATCTATATCTTCAAGGAATTTATATTTGCTGTTGGGGCATATAATGTTTTCAAGTAAGCATAATACAAAGTAGAGAATAGGGAGTAAGAGAAAAAATGGTGAATGAGCAAAATGCTTTAACCTTTGAAGGAAATTTGAATTGGAACTTAGAAGAATATGGAAAATTTCAAACAACTGCTGTGGATGAATACTAAAAGAAATCAATACCAAATGAATGAAGATATTGCTAGATATCAAGGAGGTTCCTGTTTAAAGTTAACTGAATTTATAGATGGTAGAGACAGAGTTGGAGGAGAAGAACTATTGTCCTTGAAGCACTTGTAGCAGAGAGCTCTGTGAGAGGAGTCAAAATGAAAAATAAATCAACTTTGGAGCTTTCAATTCAATTAGATATTTATTAAATATCTATGAGGTTCAAGGCACTGTATGTATCAGGTAAGTGTTAGACCCTAGGTGTATTGGATGTATAAAGAAAAAATGGAAAGCCTTGGTCCCCTAAGGCACTGTCCTGGGCCTTCTCTTCTCTCTCTATACTGTCTCACTAGATGATCTCATCAACTCCCAAGGTTCCAGTTGTCATCATGTTGTCACTATTAGGTCTCCATGTCCAGTCCTGTCTCTTTCTGATCTTTAGTCTTCTGTCTCTAACTGCTTCTTAGACACCTGGAACTAGATGTCTTGAAAACATCTTAAACTCAATATGTCTAAAGTTGAACTTGGTATTCTTTGATCTAGTGACACTGGCCTCTTTGCTGTTCTTCATACAGGATTCTATATCTCCCAGTTATAAGCATTTTCACTGACTGCCTCCTATGGCTTGAATGTTTTCCTTCCTCATCTCTTCCTTCTACCTTCCCTGGCTTCTTTCAAGTCTCAGCTAGACAGCTTATATTCAACATGTCCCAAACTGACTTCATTATTTTTTCTCCCTAAATGCTCCCCCCTTCCAACATTCTCTTTTACTGTTGAGAGACCACCATCTTCCCAGTCACCCAGACTAGTAATCTTTTTGTCATGACTCTTTACTATCTTTCACAGCCCATATCCAGTCTGTTGATAAGGCCTGTTGATTTTTCCTTTGTAACGTCTTTTGCATATACTCTTTTCTCTCCTCTGTTGCTAACACCACTCTGGTGCAGTCCCATATCACTTCATACTTGGACTATTTAATAGCCTGCTGGTTGATTTCCCTGCCACAGCCTTCCCCCTCCTTTGGTCCATTCTCCATCTCAGCTGTCAGAGTGATTTTCTAAAATGTAGGCCTGACCATATCATTCTCCTGCTCAATAAATTCCAGTGGCTCCTGTTTCTTCTAGGATCAAATATGAAGTTCTCTGTTTGATATTCAGTGCCCTTCATAAGTTGGCCTTCTCTTCATATTTCTAGTCATCTTATGCCTTATATACTTACATGGACTTTGGGATCCAGCATCATTGCCCTTCTTGCTGTTAAACACACACACACACACACACACACAAACACGATGACACTTGACTGTGGTATTTTTACTGACTGTTCCCCTTGACTAGAATCTTTTCTCTTCTCATTTCTGCCTTTTGTGCTTCAAGTCCTAACTAAAATCTTACCCTTCTACAGGAAGCTTTTCCCATCCCTCTTAATTCTGATGCCTACTGTTGATTATTTCCAATTTATCCTGTATAATAGCTTGTTTACACATAGCTGTTTGCATGTTTATCTACTTCATTAGATCATGAACTCCTTGAGAGTGGGGACTTTGTTTTACTTTTCTTTGTATTTCTAGTGGTTAGTACTGTGCCTGGCAGATAGTAGGCTCTTAATAAATGTTTATGGGTTGATTAAAGACCTATCTTCTGAAAGAAACTTTTTCTGATTCTCTTTAACCTTAGTACCTTCCCTCCTATACAACCCCCAATTTGTCCTGTATGTTTTTGTTTGTATGTTCTCTTTCCCACTAGATTGTGGACTTCTTGAGAGCAGGATTTTTTTTTTGGAGGTTCTTTGTTTCTCTAGACATTAGCATGGTACTTGGCACATTGTAGGTGTTTCATAAATGCTAGTTGACTGACTCCTCTCATTAGAGGACAAAACATGAATGAAGCAGCATTTATTAAGTGTTTACAGTTAATATTAAGTGCCATTAATGTCATATTCCATTAGACTGTGAGGTCTTTAAAAGCAGGAATTGTTTTTTTCAATTCTTTATATGTCCAGTACGTAGCATAATGCCTGTGCTAAGGCAGGCATTTAAAGTAGGAAAATGAAGAAGGAAATCTAGATAATCTACAAAGAAAACATATCATTAAAAATCTATTAAGGGGTGGCTAGGTGGCATAGTGAATAGAGCACTGGCCCTGGAGTCAGGAGGACCTGAGTTCAAATCCGACCTCAGACACAACACAAATACTAGCTGTGTGACCTTGGGCAAGTCACTTAACCCCAATTGCCCTCCAAAAAAGCAAAAAAATAAAAAAAATCTATTAAAACAAATGAGGAGATTGGTGCACCTGAACTATGCCCTGAAGGAGGTTAAGCATTTTTAGAGGTCAGACTTTGAGAAGGAAGTACAGCCTAGACATGAGTAAGCACTTGAAACATGGCAGAAATATTGGAGAAATGGATTATTGCTTAAGGGAACAACTAATATACTGGTTTGACTGGAATGGAAAATGTATGAATGAGAGTGATATGAAATAAGACTGGGAAATAGATGCTAGATTTTAGGGGTCTGAGAAATGCTGTGATTGAGATAATAAAGAACTGTTAATGATTGAGGGGTGGGGTTGACATATTAATAGGAATATCAGTGTTGCGGCTGCATGAATGGGAAAGAAGAAAGACTGCATCAGAGACTAAGAGACTTGTGCAGTAGTTCAGATGAAAGTTGATGAAGGCTAGAATCAAAGGCTGTGGGAGTGAAGATAAGGGCAAGTGTGTGAGAGATTTGGAGGTAGAATTGACAAGACTTGGCAACTGATTGGATGGGGAAGGCAGGACAGTTAATGAGCTTGAGGGAGGAGCCAAAATGAGGGAGAGGGAGGAGCCAAGAACAATGCCTAGGTTGTGAACTTGGGAAGGATGATGGCTCCTCTTGCTGTCATCCACAAATATTCTACCACATAGTTCAATGATTTTGAAATTTCAATTTTCTGACCACAATCTTTTGGCTTTCGTCCTCTTCTACTGCCTTCCTTTACAAAAACTCTGCTCTTCTTCTGCCCTATGACATCCAGTACCTTAACCCCTCAGTTCCATCCCTGGCCATCTCCCCTGCAGTAACCCCTCTTTCCTCTTCTCCCCATCTTGACTGTTTGGTGAACCAATTAAACTCTACAATGTCTGCTTCTCTTAAATCCTAGCCCCCTTAACATATCACTAGTTATACCCATTCAAGCCTCAGTCTTTGATCACCCCCACCATTTGTGGTACAAATTTTGCTGAATGAAGGTGGAGAAAACACATAACTGTTCTGACCATGTCTTCATCAAATTTATGCTATACAACCTCACCTGGGCCCTCACTGCTGCTAGGCAATCCTATTATACCTTCCTTATTAGCTCACTATTCCATTTTCCATAGCAGCTTTTCCAATTCTTTGCATCTCTTCTCAAACCTCCCATGGTTTCTCTTGCCACCACTCTCCTAGAGAGATCCTTGTCTCAGCCCCTCCTCCCTTCCTCATCTCCCGTCATTCGGGTGCCTTTTGCTACTCTCTGTTCCTTTACCCATCTGATGTGAAGTGTCCTTATACCTTACCAAGGCTATAACCCTAATACTTATGCAAGTGATCCCATTCCATCCTGTCTCCTCCAACAGATTGGTACCTCTGCCATCCCCACTGTTTTACTTATTTTCAATCTTTCCCTATCTACTGGCCCACTTACTGTCTACAAATGTATCTGTTTCTCACTTATTGTCAAAAAAATCCTCACTTGATCTTCCATTCCTACTAACGATTGTCCTATGTCTTTTCTGCCCTTTGTAGATACACTCCTCAAAAAGGCCATCTACTCCAGGTATCTCCACTTTGTCTCTCCCACTCTCTTCATAAACTTTTACAGTCTGGTTTCCAACCTTATCATTCCACCAAAACTAATTTCCCTGAAGTTATTAATGGTCTCTTAGTTGTCAAATCCAGTGGCCTTTTCTGAATCCTTGTTCACCTTGCAGTCTTTGACACTGCTCATCACTTTCTCCTTGATATTCTCTTCTCTCTAGGTGGCAGGACACCACTTTCTCCTGGTTCTCTTCCTGCCTCACTGACCACACCTTCTCTGTCCTTTGCTGGATCCTCATCCATATCAAACCCTCTAACCTTCACTTGGCCATCTTATCCGCTCCCATCAATTTAATTTCCATCTCTGTGCTAATGATTCTCAGATCCACATATCTTTCCCCAAATTCTCTACTGGCCTCCAGTCTCACACGTCTAGCTGCCTTTCAGACATTTGAACCAGATGTCTTCCTTAAACTCAATATGTCGAAAACAGAACTCATTATCTTTTCCCCTAAACTCTGAACCCTTCCTACCTTCCCTGTTATTGTACTGAGCAACACCATCCTCCCAGTCCCTCAGGCTTATAATCTAGGAGTCATCCTCAACTCTTCACTATTTCTCACCTCCTTATATTCACATTGTTGCTAAGGTCTGTCGATTTCACCTTTGCAACACCTGTCAAATATGCCCCAGTCTCTCCTCTGACACTGCTCCCACTCTAGAGCAGATCCCTCATCACTCATTGTCTGGATTATTGCATTAACCTGTTGGTGGGTTTGCCTGCCTCCAGCCTTCTTCCCACTACAGCCTGTCCTCCATTCAACCTCTAAAGTAATTTCCCTAAGGGCAGGCCCAGTCATGTTACCTCCTCTTCTCATACCCGCATGCAGTAAACTCCAGAGGATCAAATTAAAAATGTTCCATTTGGCATTCAGAACCCTTCATAACCTCGTGCCTTCCTACCTTTCCAACCTGATTAGACTCAGTGACAGTGGCTTCTTGGCTGTTCCATGCACAACTGTTCCATTTTCTGTGACTGTCTTCCAAAACCCCACCTTCTATAGGCAGTCTTCCCTCACCCCTTTTAATTCTAGTGCCTTTCTTCTGTTAATCCTATTTATCCTGTATATAGCTTGCTTTTTATATATTTGCTTGCCTGTTGTCTCTCTCATTGGATTGTAAGCTCTTTGAGGACTAAGACTTTTACAAATTCTTTTGTATCCCTCAAACTTGTCTCAGTGCAGCACATAGTAGGTGCTTAATAAATGTTTATTAATTAATTCCCATTCTAGGAATGGGGAAGTTCAGAGGAGGAATTTTAGGCCTGTTGAGTCTGCAGTGCCCTCAGGACATTAAGGTGGCATTGTCCTCTATTTTCTCTTGGCATAGAAGACAAGAATTGACAATTTATCTCCTCTCTAATGTCTATTAAAGTGTTCAAATTGCATTAATGCTATTTTGGCCCAATCTCATAACCCTTCTAGAGTATAGGAAAACATTCATTTGCTTTTTGTAATCAAAAGAATTAGGGATTCATGTTTTTCTCTGAACCCTGAAATTTGACAAACTGTTGTTCTGTTGTTTTTGTTGTGTCTGACTCTGCATGACCCCACTTGGAGTTTTCTTGGCCCAGATACTGGAGTGATTTGTCATTTCCTTCTCTAGCTCCTTTTACAGATTAGAAATTGAGACAAATGGGGTGAAGTGACTTGGCCAGGATCCCACAAGCTAAAATCTGAGGCTGGATTTGAACTGAGGTCTTCCTGACTACCAGCCTATCCAGTGTTCTGTTCACTGCCCCTTGATAAAGCGAGGTGATAAGAATAGTTGTAAATTCTTGTGTTGAGAGTTCTCTGTGGGCAGCTGAACACTTCCATGTCTTTTTTTTTTTTTCCAGATCTAAACACATTATTTAAGCTTCTTGGTTTATTTGGCCCTTATGCAGTTGAGGGAGAGGAAACAGTGAAAAAATTTTTATTGATTCCTTTTTGTTACATTACATTATCTTCCAAATATATCCCTCTCTCCAAACCCTTCCTAGAGAAGCAGCCTTTGTAATACATAATAAAAAAAGAAGAGGAAGAAATAGCTTAACAAAATTATTATTATCAGCTGAGTCTGAAAGTATAGACAGTTTTTTCATGTGTATAGTTTTTACCTTTGCAAAGAAGGAAAGAAGGTTAATTTTTTTCTCTTTTCTTCGGGGTCCAACTTGGTTCTTGATGTAATCATTGTAATGCTATAATAAATTACATAGCATTCAATTTTGTTGTGTAAAGTGACCATGCCAAAATAATGTAGACTTGTTTTTATAATGTTACATTTTAAGGCATTTTAAGGCTCTTAGCAATAATTACTCCTGTGCTTTTATATAGGAAAAGTAAAAATTCAGATGAAAGGTAATTGTTTAAAATGAGCCAGAGTTGTTTCTTTCTTTTATTTGTCTACATTGATTGAAGTATGACCACAGAGTATAAAAATATAATCATCTTTTCAGTATGCATTGCTTGTAAAAAATATCTTTTGATTATTAGAACTAACTCAACCATGTTAGAAACACAGAGGTGGAAAGGGTCAAAGCTCTAGGTCAAAAGACACATGATTGGAAAGAAACCATTCTGGTGCTTTGGAACAGGTCACAAAGAAGTACTGTTCTCCCTTTTTCTTCTCTGAATTCAGTTATGAAAGCACCAGAAAATGTGTTGATAGGGAGAAAATCTGAGATTTTTTTCCACCTTTGAATCTAACTTGATTTTAGTTGCATCCTGGTAATTCAAAAAAGACTGAATTCTAAAAGCCATTTAATTGAATTTTGATCATCTCAGAAAGCATTGACTTGATGATATATATGATATACTATGTTAGAATGTCTGTAACATTGGAACTTTGTTTTAAATGAAAGAAGAAAAAGTCACATGAAATGTTTAAGCTCCATATCAAACTCTCTCTGGAAAAGCTAGGAAGAACAAAGTAGCAAATTAATAAATTATGCTTCTGCTGTTACTATTAATTGTTTGATATTTTCTACCTTTAGCACATATGAAAGTGTTTACTGAATCTGGCTTGGAAGGTAAGACCTGTGAAATACATATTATTTGAGATAAGAATATATTTTTATTTAAGTCAGGATACAAACTCCAAGTTAGACCTCTGAATCATAGATAACCAGTAGAGTGTTGTAACTAGAAGGAACATGAGATACCAGGTAATCTGATTTCCTTATTTTACAAAGATGAGGAATAGAGAAGTTAAGTGCATTAGCCAGGGTCACATAGCTTACTACTACTGAAAATGTAATCTTGGAAATAAGAGTATAAAACAAAAACATTATTCATAAATTAGCTACATTCTGTTTCCTTCTGTGAGCATTGGCTAATATTCTAATTGTACAGCTGTATGCAAGGGACGAGATATTGGTTTAAAACAAATGAATCTTAATTTTTTCCTTTGGAGACTAGGAGACTAGTTTCCAAGGCTGGAAGTATGGTGCCCTTTCACATACCTGAAGTAGTTTTCATGTGTGAATACTGTCAAAAGTTTTGTTTTATAGGGTGTTTTAAAAAAACGCAAATGTTATCATTTGTTAATAAATCTTTTGATAAACACAAGTTATTGATAAGTATCTGAGTATTTTTTCAACAGATGGCAAAATTTGAAATGAGCATTTATACTTAAGTAATTTGCATTTTTAGATTCTATTTTTGCCAAACAAAATGCATTTGTAATTTATTAGGGATTAAAAAAAATATGGCTCTGGCTTCTGCATCCTGCTGGTTTATTCATCAGGAAACTTGGCTAGGCTATGTGACTTTTTAAAAATGTGTTTTTGCTGAGATTGTGCAAACACCTTTGGGGGAAAAATTGTTCAGTGGTGGAGGTGATATTATGATATTGGTTTCCCCTAAATCCCTGTGCAGAAAACTAATCGAAATTCATCAGATTGAAAACTTGTTTTCTGTAGCCATGGAAAGTTAAAAAAAAAAAGATTCTACAAATTAACTCCAAGTTGGCATGTCCTCTTATCTACAATTGTGGAGAACTTGCATAGTTTATGAGTTTCTTGGAGAGAAATCTAATCCTAATATTCAAACTTGATGCATAAACTGATTCTTTGGCATATCTGCATTTATATCCATCTGTTACTGTGGCATTGTGCCTGTTAATATGGTGGCATTCCAGTTTTGACGAGCCATGTGAGCCAGCAAAGATGAATTGTTTGGATGGAGTGCACTCTTCTGCAATACTAATTAATGTTGAGCTGATGAATCTACATGAGATAATACTAACCACATACAATCAAAATGATGTCAATGAAAGGAAAATGTGTTTTGACTATGTAGAAATGTGTATCACAGATGTTTTAACTACTGAGAACAATAAAATTAGTAATAACTTATTTAGATCTCAACAGTTTTCTTTTATAAATCTGAACTTAAATATCTGCATATGATAAATTAGTTTCCCATATGATAAATTAAGGAGGGATAGGCTCTATTTTCTTTTTAGTATTTTGCTTTGCATTTCTCTGTAGAACTGTTAAGATATATTCTTGGAATAGTCAATTGATAATTTTTAGTATCAGGCCAGAGTCTCCTTTCTTCTTTCACTTCTGATCTGATCTTCCCAGTGTATAAAATGGTATCTACTCAGGGAATGAGAACGAATTTTAAAAAAGAGAACTTACAAAATTGGGAAGATATGATTCTTTTAAAAAAGATGTATGCCAAAGCCAAATTTGACAGGGTCTTGGATTTTTAAAATTATTTTCAATCTTTAGTACAGATTATCGTTTATTTATTATTATCTTGCCATATAACAGAGGTTGGTAGAAGTAGGTAGGCCACAGTGATTTTTCTATGAAACTCGGTACTTATAGTTTCATCTTTATTGAATTTATGTAATAGCAACTCATACAACTATATATGATGGCAAAATGAAAGAGCAAGACAATTCTTACACTTGTGCAGTTTATATTTAACTGATATCAGCAATAAATAATTGTCGACCTAAGAAGCAGGCATAAGTACTATTATAGAGTGTGTTGATGATAAATGGACATATGTGTATTAGACTATTAAATAGAATAAACATAAAATAGGGTGGTAGGAATGGCAGGGACCTTAGAGATCATTTTTCAATTTTCTAAATTTTATGAAGTAGGAAAAAACTAAGCCTTAGAGAAGACAAGTCACTTGTTCAAGGTCACATGACTCAGCAAGAGGAGAGCCTGAACTTGAATTCATGTCTTCTGAGTTCAGTAATCTTTCCAGTCTACCACAAGTGCTTTTTAACAACAGTAAATAACTTAGTTGCATATTGATTCTTTTGGCTTTAGATGAAGATCCAGCTTTACCTTTCAATATAAGATTTGTTGCTGTGTGTGTAGGCAGACTTACAGCATTTTCTTTCTCATTTTGCTTATGTAGATGCAGCCTACCTTAATATCTGAATGCTAGTGCCTTGTCTCCTCTAATGGAGAAGATGAAGGGATAGTGTAGAATAGATATCCGATACATAAAACATAAATTATCTGAGGACAGGGATTGGTTTGGGTTTTTCTTTGTGTCCTAAGTGCTTAGTCTAGTGTTTGGCACATAGTAAGAGCTCAGTAATTGGATGTTGAAGTGTAGAAATGAAATTCCTTTCCCCAAGACTGCGCCGTAAATGATGTAATAACTCCTGGAGAAGGGACAAAGTTTTATTGTTACCCAGTTCAGTTTTTAGTACATAAACAGATTATGCCATTTCCACTCCACTTTGTACCTTTAAGGACCATCTTCATAAATACACTTGAAATTATAAGAATTTCTGGTTTTAATACTAGTGGTAATTTATATCTGGAAAAAATTATTACTTGCCCTTATTTAGAAATTATTTTTATGTTAATAGTTTTAGAAGTGAAAAAAAGTGATGTGAGTCATAGCATATCTTTTTGAGCTTGAGAGAGCCCAAAGAATGAGAGAAGCTTTAGTAATGATATGCTTCATTTTTATTTATTTTAAAATCATATTTGTCAGTTCATGAGGTTAAATGACCTGCACAGGCTTACATCCCCAACAGATAGCAGGACTTGAACTAAGGTTCCTGATTCTGACTGAGGCCAGTTCTCTATCTACTACTCTCTACTTGTAAAAAAGCACTTAGCACAGTGCTTAGTACATAGGCCTCAATAAGTTGTTCATTTGATTGACTTTCTGACTCTTATTTGTCCTAATTCACAAATAGAGAAATTTCCTAACTTAAGAAGGTGTTTGTAATTCTTTTCTAAGTCAGAACTTAGAAAGCATTTTCTCATAGAAATAATATTAAAGATATTATATGCGAGTCAGAGAGCCTATTTAATCCAAATATGTAGCACTTCAAGTATAATTTTGTACTATTAGTACTACACAGTCTCATCGTGCATATATAACAATGCTTCTGATGGAAATTACTTTCAAAATTCGAATTGGGAATGTCAGAAATGACTTTCCCCATTTTAGTGCATAAAGTCTGTTGCTACTCTCTTTTGTGTCTTCAGGCTATATATTAATTCCTTCTTTCCTGCTTTGAAACATGCCCAAGTTTTTCTCGACCCCCATTCTTAAAAACTTCAATAGTACTTCTCATTCTTTAAAGCTATCATCCTGTATCTCTATCCTCTTTCTCACACAAACTCCTAGAAAAAGCTGTCTACAATCACTGCCTTTTCTTCCTTCATTGTCACTCCTTAGTCCTTTGCAGTTTGGCTTTTGACTTCATCATCTAACTGAAACTGATCTGACCAAAGTTTATTGACCATCTCTTAATTGTTAAATCTGATGTTTTTTTTCCTTTCAATACTTAACATTTTTGATCTCTCTGTCACTGTTGACTATGCTCTGCTTCTAGAAACTCTTCTCTCTTGGTTTTTTGTGACATTGATGTTCCTGGTTTTCCCACTTGTCTGATCAGTCTTTTTTTTTTTCTTCTTTGCTGGCTCATTATGAATATCATATCCTTTAACTATGGGTATTCTCCACAACTCTGTTCTAGGTCTTCTTTTGTTACTATACTCTGTTTCTTGGTGACCTCATCAACTTCTATAGGTTTAATTGTTATTAGAATGTTTAAAACTGAACTCATCTTCTGTCGCCCTCCCCATTGCCTTTTCCCAAACTTAACTGTTTTCTCCTAAATGTACCACCGTGCTTCTTGTCTCTCAGATCTCAGCATATTCTGGATTCTGTCCTTCCTCACCCTATGTGTCTAATCAGTTGCTAGTCTTGCCATTTGTATCTCCACAACAAAATGTTTTAGCTAGCCCCTTGTTTCTATTCATACTGCTACTACCTGAGGTTAGGCTCTTAACTACTTCTCATCTAGTGTATTGTAACAACCTTCTAATTGATTTTCTTGCCTTAAATTTAGTCCTAGTCTAGTCCATCTTACATATTGTTGGCAAATTGATTTCCCTTAAGCACAGAACTGACCATGCCACTCTTAAGTCAGCTCCAGTGCCTTTAGTGCCTCCAGGACCAAATATAAACTTCTCTGTTGAGCTTTAAAAGCCCTTTAACAACATGGCCCCAGCCTAATATTTTTAGTCTCACATATTCCTCCTTTTCCTGCTAACTTTGATCTAACTTAATTGGTCTTCTCTCTGATCTTTATTAACATTACTCCATTGCTCATCTCCCTTGCCATCCCTTATGCCTGAAATTTGCTTCCATCTCCTCTCTTTTTCAAGACATAGGTCAAGCATTGCCTCCTTTGGCAATTAAGAAATCACTGGTAACTTTGGACAGATCAATTTCAGTTGACTGATGAGGTTGGAAGTTTCCTTTGGTTAGCAAAGGGTTGACTTTCTGATTCTGTCTAACTGCTAGTGCCCTCCCAGACTACCATGTATTTAACTACTTTGCACGTATTTACATTTATTCTTTTGATATATATTCTATATATGCTTCTATATGCTTATTGCCTCCTACATTAGAATGTAAGCTCATCATCTGTAAAGATTATGTTAGTCTTTTTGTTCCTGTTAGCTAACTAGTGGGGCTTTTCCTATAAATGAGAAGATATTCTTGGGGCAGCTAGGTAGTGAAGTGAATAGAGCACCGGCCCTGGAGTTAGGAGGACCTGAGTTCAAATCCAGCCTCAGATACTTAACATAAAAAACTAGCCGTGTGACCTTGGGTGAGTCACTTAACCCCAATTGCCCTACCTTCCCCCTCCAAAAAAAAAAAAAGAGAAAAGATATTCTTGAATGTCATATTCCAGAAGGCTCCAACTAGGAATAATTTACCAGAAAAACTGAGCATAATCCTACAGGAAACAGTGGATCTTGAATGGAATAGAAGCCTTTCAGGCATTTCTGATGGAAAGACTAAAGCTGAGTAGGAATTTCTAAATGCAAACATAAGAGTAAAGAGAAACCTAGAAAGGTAGATTTATTTATGCAGTTAGAAGGGACTGGTGTATAATGACATTATGTTAAAATTCTTATGGGGGAGAATAAAGTTTCCCTTTGGAATTTTAATGTTTTCAAAGAGTATTGAGGGAGTTAAAAAAAAAGTGAGTTTCTGTAGGTGGATCGATTCAGTTCTTAGGGTTTTATGAGAGGACAGAGAAAAGAAGACAAAAGGAGGAATGCCCTAATTTAGAAAGGAGGAAGAAGGGGATGAAATTTTTCTTGAAATGTCTTGTGAGAGGAATATGCACACATGGAGAAAGGTATTCACTCTGATATGGTTTAACAAGGAGGATTGATCCCTTTTCCTCTCCCCTTCCCCCTCCACTTCTCTTTTACCCCACCTCCTGTCTACGTGCATATGCACATGCAGTTGCACATATACACATATGGAGTTTGTTGTAGAAATGCATAAATGCATCCAGTGGTGATAGATGCACAGGGTAAAGTGAGGGAATAATAAGACTATTATATATTATGTAAATATATAATAATAAGAAAAAAAGTCACAAGCCCAAAAGCATTCTGATCCTGAAAGTAGGTGAGCGAGGGAGAAAGCAAAAACCTAGAATCTTTGTTCTAAGGGGTGACAGGTTGGGTGGTGGTAGTATATGCCTTAGATTGTCTCTTAGACATTTGGGGAAGGTCTGAACAAATTGATGCATATGAATGTAATGGAATATTATTGTACTCTAAGCAATAATGAAAGAGATAATTGTAGAGAGATTTGGGTAATAGGAACTAATGCAGGGTGAAGTAAGCAGAAACAGGATATTTATACAGCATTATATAGTTGTATACAGTATACATTTATAAACAATAAAGTTTCTCAGATCACAACCTCTTGTCATTCTGTCTCTACCTCTTCTTAACTCCTAAGCTTGTTTTTGGTCTACCAAAACCTCCATTCACTCTCAGATCTTTAACAATTTATACAATATTACAAAGAATACCAATTTTGAAAGACTTACTATCCCTGACCAGTGAAATGACCAGCCATATATCTATAGGACATAAGATAAAGCATGTTATTTACCTCCAGATAGAGAGCTGATGGTCTCAAAGGTATAGATAAAGACCTACCTTTCTGGAAATGACCACTGTGATTTACTCATTTGTTTATTTATTTTGCTTAACTATTACTAGGACTTTTTTCTTTAATTGTTTTGATTTTTAATTGGGGGAGGGGATTGGGGATTGGGTAAGAATAAAAATGCCAAAAAAGAAGGCCATTTTAACATTTTGAAATGCACAGAAGAGATCAGAAAGAAGTTCAGAAGGAAATCATAGTCTGGATAATTTTGAAATTAACGTGGAATTTATTGTAGACTTTTAAAAAAACGTGATAAAATAGAGATTTGTGATTTCACATAGAATCCTTATTTGGTGTTTTGTGTGTATGAAAATACTTTTTTTTTTTTGAACTTGTGGAGCCAAGATGGTGGAGAAAAAGCAGGGACTTGTTGAGCTTTCCCCCAAATCCCTCCAAATTTCTGCAAAAAATGACTCTAAACAAATTCTAGAGTTACGGAACCCACAGAGTGAAGCCCATCTCTAGCCCAAGAAAGCCCAGAAGGTCAACAGGAAGGGTCTATCGCACCAGGCTGGGAGTGGAGTGCAGTACAGTGCCATCACAGACTTGGCCAGAACAGGCCTCAGGGGACTGAATCACTGGCAGCTGTGGTGGTTTCCAGATTGTTCAACTCACAAGTGCCAAATACAAAGTAGAAGGTCAGTGGGGAAACTCTTTCACACCTGGGCGAGAGAAGAGCACAGTCTGGCTCCAGCCCTGGGACAGTGGAGATGGCAGCAGCAGCAGGATCAACAGTAGCAGCAGTGGCTGCTTCCAGAGCTCCAGGCCCACAGATGGTGGGAGGGATCAAGTGACTGATCAGAGGGCTATTGTAGGTATTTCTTTGCTGGTGTTGAGGCAAGATTCTCTTGCCTTGCTCTGCTTGCATCTGGATCCCGGTCTTGGTTGGCGGTCCTGGGGTGAGGAGGAGGGCTGATGTGGCAGATCTTGTGGTGGCTGTGGAGTGGGAGTCCTCACAGTTCCAGAGCAGAAAAGAGTGCTTGTGGTCACTCACAGACCAGAGCACAGGCCAGGAGAGGAGTAAACACCTCTTCTTTGATCATACTACAGTAGAAGAACTGAAAATTTTACAGCTGCGAAAAACCCCTGAAAATTGGGACAGAGTACTCTCCACTCTTAAAGTAGAGTCCTACTTGGACAAAGAGCTCAAAAGTCAAGCAATTGCCTGGGACAGTGTAGAAAAAATCAAGACTATAGAATCTTACTTTTGTGACAAAGAAGATTAAAACATACAACCAGAAAACAACAGAGTCAAAACTCCTATATCCAAAGCCTCCAAGAAAAACATGAATTTGTTACCGGCCATGGAGAAGCTCAAAAAAGATTTTGAAAATTAGGTAAGAGAAGTGAAAGGAAAAATGAGAGTGATGCAAGAAAATCATGAAAAAGGAGGCAACAACTTGCTAAAAAGAGACCCCCCCCCCAAATACTGAAGAAAATAACACCTTAAAAAAATAGACTAACCCAAATGACAAAAAAGAGGGCCAAAAAGCCAGTGAGGAGAAGAATGCTTTAAAAAGCTGAATTGGCCAAATGGAAAAGGAGGTCCAAAAGCTCACTGAAGAAAATAATTCCTTAAAAATTAGAATGGAACAAATGGAAGTTAATGACTTTATGAGAAATTGAGAAATTATAAAACAGAACCAAAAGAATGAAAAAATAGAAGGCAGTGTGAAATATCTCGATAGAAAAAACATTGACATGGAAAGCAAATCCAGGAGTGATAATTTAAAAATTATTGAACTCCCTGAAAACCATGATCAAAAAAGAGTCTAGACATCATCTTTCAAGAAATTATCAAGGGAAAAATAAAAGAAGTTATCAAGGAAAACTTCCCTGTTATTCTAGAACCAGAGGGTAAATTAGAAATTGAATCCACTGATTGCCTCTTGAATAAGATCCCCAAAAGAAAACTAGGAATGTTGTAGCCAAATCCAGAGTTCTCAGGTCAAGGAGAAAATATCGCAAGCAGATAGAAAGAAACAATTTGAGTATTGTGGAAACACAATCAAGATAACATAAGATCTAGCAGCTTCTATATTAAAGGATCGAAGGGCTTGGAATATGATATTCTGGATATCAAAGGAGGTAGGATTTAAACAAAATCACCTACCCAGCAAAACTGAGTATAATACTTCAGGGGAAAAAAGGATATTCAATGAAATAGAGGACTTTCAAGCACTCTTGCTGAAAAGACCAGAGCTGAAAAGAAAATCTGACTTTCAAATACAGGACTGAAGAGAAGCATGAAAAAGTAAACAGGAAAGAGAAATCATAATGGTTTTATTAAAGTTGAACTGTTTACATTCCTACATGGAAAGATGGTATTTGTAACATATATATATATATATATATATATATATAGGAGGGAATAACGTACACACTCAATTGGGTATCTTACCCTACAGGAAAGTAGGAGGGAAGGGAATAAGAGGGAGGGGATAATAGAAGGGAAGGCAGATTGGGGGAGGCAGCAGTCAGAAGCAAACACTTTTGAAAATGGACAGGGTCAAAGGAGAAAATAGAATAAGTAGGGAGTGGGAGAGGATGGAGGGAAATATGGTTAGTCTTTCACAATATGACTCTTATGGAAATGTTTAGTGTAACTACACATGTATAACCTGTATTGACTTGCTTGTCTTCTTAATGGGGGTAATGGGGAGGGCTGAAGGGAAAGAATATGGAACTCGAAGTTTTTTAAAGCAAATGTAAAAAAAATGTCTTTACATGCAGCTGGGTAATAAGATATACAGGCAGTGGGGTATAGAAATTATCTTCCCCTACAATAAAATAAGGGATAGGGGATAAGAGGGAAGGGAGGACAGACTGGGGGAAGGGGTAATAAGAATGCACGCCATCTTGGGGTGGCAGATCAGGGAGAGTTGGGGAGAAAATTTGGAACTCAAAATATTATGGAAATGAATGTTGAAAACTAAAAATAAATAAATTCTGGCAAGAAAAAATAAATTAAAAAAATACCCATTTTGTTGTTTAAGTTCAGAATTAAATTGAAACAATGGTAAAATCTTGGCAGATAGGTGATAGACTTGGTGCAGAATGAGACATACATTTTCAGACTTGGGCAATACGTGCATCTTTTTTTCCTTTACTGTAATTATTTGTTACAAGGAATGGGTTATTTTGTTTTTTTGAGTGGGGAGAAATTAGGAGGTATTCTATTGATATGATGTTACAAAGAAAAGAAAGCAAAGAACATTAATGAAACATTTAAAAATACACAGAAAACAACAGAAAGGTATACATATAAGAAGGGCTGAAGTGGTACTGCATATTAACCATAAATATACTTATAGAAACTCCTAAGACAAACATAATAAAGAGTTGTAGTTTTGTATGCAGCCATCTTTTTCTGTCCTTTCTATATGGGAATGTCCATGTTTGTTGATATTTTCCAAGTTCATAATAATAAAAAGGCAAAATTTCAAAAGTAGAAATTTTTCCCTCCCCTTTTTAAAGAGATTGTAGGGAGTTTTGGCCCTCCTAAGCTGTAGGCCATGGTGTAGCAAGGTTCATTAGGGTCCTTCTCTGTTTTCTAAGGAGAGGAGTTACTTTTTAGTATATCTTATGGGAAAGTAAATTCTAATCAAAATTTCAAAAGTAGAGAATTTTTCTCTCTCTGCATTCCTCCAACACTTTGTGACAATTCCTCCCCCCTACCCTGCCTCCTGATGCCCTGTCTAATTTGTGAATAAAGACACTTTAATAAGGTTGTTACTACATTATGCACAATATAGCACTTCATATTTACTTGAGAAGTAGATGCTTGACTTGAGAAGTCAAGAAAGATTAAATTAAAAATTTCAGTATAATATATTTTGGGATAAAGGGAAGTATGAAATACATTTTAGAACAATTTCTATCAGACAATGTATTTATAGTTTTTTCACTAAGTTTTAGTTATCTGGGAAACTCCCTAATTTGGAATAACAAATTTTCTAAATAGGCTGGATAAAATTGGTGTCACTGCACTTATTCAGTATGTTACACATTTTAAATTTACAATATACTTTGAGTAGTGAGTAAAAAGACCTTTCTTCCTCCAACCACATTTGTGCCTGGGTGTCTTCTCCAGCCTAGCTCTGATGCTATGGGATGTTGTGCTTCACAGCTAAAAAGACAGGAACAGTATTAGATTGTAGAATATACACACAGCCAATCAATTTAGTCAGAAGGGGAACATGGCTACCCTTGCCAAGACATGAATCAAGCAACTTTTGGGTCTAGGAGGCCTTATCTGATGGGGATGGGGCAGGGTGTAGCACACAGGCCCATTAAAGCATTGATGTTTTAAAAATATGGAGACAGCCTATGCAGTTGGCAGACTCATAAGAATTATGCATTTACTATTTGTACTTTTTTGTAGATTCTTTATCTTTTCATCACTTGTGTCTACACAGTATTCACTTATACATGTCTACACATATGTACATATGGATGTTTGTATACACACACACTCAATAAAAACGAGGTAATTTTGGAGCTGGAGTAGCCCTAATGTCTGAGATCAGTAAAGGTCTTTTGTAGGAGGTAGTGATTGAGCTGAACTTTGAAAGAAGCTTTGAGGTTCAGGTATGGGGGGTACCTGTGCAAAAAGCATGTGAAAGGGAGTAATCTGCAATAGTGACAAAGGTAGACAGGAGACCAACTGGAGAAGACTTTAAATGTGCTTGATTCTAGAGCCAGTAGGGAGCCAGTAGAAGTTTTTGAGCTGGTGAGTGATGTGGTTAAACCTGTGCTTTAGGAATTACATATACATACATACATATAGAAACAGAGGGCACAGGTGTGAGTTGAATATGATATCTAAAAAAAAAAATAAAACTATGAGGTGAGAGAGGAATGTACTGGGAAATAGAGAAAGGGAGAGGTAGAATGGGGTAAATTATCCCACATAAAAGAGGCAAGAAAAAGTTTTTATGGTGGAGGGGGGAGATAAGAGGGAGGGAATATGTTAACTCCTCTTTGAACCAATTCTGAGAGCAAGGTTCATTCATTGAAGGAGAAACTGGAGGCCCTTGCAGTAGTCCAAGTGAGAGGTGATGTGGGTAAACTATAACTGCTATAAACATTCAGAGGAAAGGAAAATCTTAAAGTAAATGATAGAGAATGTAAGGGAGGCTTCAAAGAGAAGAAGAAACTGACCATTAAGGATGGTTAGGATTTGGATAGAGAAGTTCCCTGAGGCTTTTGAGAAGTTACTTGATTTACCCAGGGTCATAACCAGCTTTTTGGTAGAGACTTGACTTGAATCTGGGTTGAGGCCATCTCCCTATCCGTTATACCACACTGCTTCTCAAAAAAAGACTGAAAGTTTCAGAGAAGGTACCAGTCTATTTTGATAGCTATTCCTCACTGGTAATTCCCTATACCAAAGCAGTTACATCAGGGGGAAAGAGTGTTTGAATAGATGTGTGGAGTTGCTTGGTGTTTCTCAGTTTTTCATACTTCATATATGCTCTTGAGCTGCTGTGCTTTAGGGTGTTTTTTTTTTAAAGTGGGATTGAGGAGTGTTTCCTCTGCTGTTTTTGTTGTGGAAATTACCACTACGTGGTGCAGATCTACACCCAGGCAGACTATAATAGTCTTAGGCAGTTGCCTGGAATACCTAGAGTTTAAGTGACATGTTAGAGGCCATAGTTCCAAGCCATTGTAATTAGAAAATTTATTTTAAATTGTTTTTCTAGTAATGGTGATATATTAGGACATATTTTTGCATGTGATTTTCTTTTAGAAGTAATTTTGTTATAAAGAACACATGGTTTACTTAAAGCACAATTTGATTCCACAACATGTGCAAAAATAGCTCCATGCTAAGTACTGCAGAAGTATTAAGGAGGGGGAAAATAGGGTGAAAGCTGTGGAGCAGAGGTACTCCTGCCTTTATCTTGAGCCAGATTAAAACATAATTGGGAAATATTTAGCAAAACAAATGAAAATGCACTAGAACATAGATAATGCTAATATGTGGTTTTCTAAGACAATATGCAACCCATCGGGATCCTTATGTAATTTTTAGTGGCCTCAATTTCTCTTTGAGTTTGACACCACGGACTGATAGCATCATCCATATGGAAACCATTGGCTGTTTTCTGGAATTGGTTCACTCACTTGGTTAGGATGTAGTGCTAATCTCATCTGAATCTGGGTTAGTGTCACTGTTTTTTTAAAATCACTGAAATATCCTTAATTTTCTATTGGTTCATGAAAATGTGCAATTTTTTCTCCCGAAGGTTGAATGGGTAGGCAGGTTTAATAAGAGTCTGGTTGGATTAGCATGAATCCATCACCATTACTGAAAAAAACATTTGAAGTATATCCTCATCAGTGGTGACTTAACAGTGTCATTTTTTAATTTATTCCTCTTCTGTATGTTTATATTCTGTTAAGTATTGATTCATTGTACTAAAATATTACATTAAAGTGTGGAATATGTTCCTATATTACAGTATTGTAAAACTGTTGGTAATAAGCTGTCATTTATTAGCACTGTAGGTTGCAAAGCTCTTCCATTAATTATCTAATATCATTGAATATTACTAGGATTATGATTTGGAGAACTTTTAAAAAGGCATTTGTCACAGCTAGAGAATTTTTTTTTTATTTTTGGGTATTTTGATTTATTTTGCAAGTGTGAAGCAGATGTGAATTTACTAATTTACTGATCACAGAATTTGGGGAGGAGCCACAAGGTTTCTCACTGAGGACTGCTCTGTTCCCAAATAGGCAACAAGTCTGAAGAATTGGACTGATCAGTATTCCTTTCTCTCTTCATGCCTCTGAGGAAAGTTTTTTTAGAACCTTGTAAACACTTCACCTGTCTTGTTTCTCCCCTTTAAAGCCCAAGTAGTGGAAGGTGTTGTGTTTTTTTTTTTTAATAACTGAAAAGGAACTCAGATCTCAGCATTTGTTAATATGATCTCTTCTGTGTTTTCCTGGGATTACTTCAAGGTTTCCCTATTGCTTTAACATTCATACATCTAGCAGAATATAAGAGTGATCAGGCAGTGCTTTTGTTGAGCACTGGCTCTAATGGGTTGACAGGAAAAATCAATTGAAATTTTCTTTCTTTATAGAGGCGGGAATAGAATGAAATACAGATTAGAGGCAGCTGGTGGTTCAGTGGAACGACCTCTGGGCATGTAGTCAGGAAGACCTAAGTTCAAATTCAGCCTCAGACACTTAGGAGCTGTGTGACTCCGGGCAAGTCACAACTTCAATCTGCCTCAGTTTCCTTAACTGTAATATGAAGATAATAACAGCATAATACCTCTCAGGGTTGTTGTGAAGATCAAATGAGATAATATTTGTAAAAAGTGCTTAGTAGTGCCTCCCATACAAGTGCTATATAAATAAATGTTTATACAGGTTCTGAAACCATCTGGAGGGCATAACCCTGACTGCTAGTACCTCTTTGAAGGGCCATGGTTATAAATTTTGTGTTCCTTTCAGTTTGTAGTACACTAACCTGCATATGGTAGAGGCTTAATAAATGTATATGGAATTGGATTGAACTATGCAAAAGACAGCCCTGACTACTCTTGTCTTCTTTGAATAGGACAAAAGTTTACACGTATGCTTTGTCTTATCCTTCTTTTGAAATGTACTAAAATCTTTAGTACACTACACTTTGATTTAGACCAGTAGTGTCAAACTCAAATGGAAACAGATCCTTGGGGATTCCATTATTGTTTTAGAAAACCACAAATTAACATTATCTATTTTATATTGTATTTTTGGTTTATTTTAGTGAACCTTTCCCAATTGCATGTTAATCCTGTTTAACCCCACTTGGTAGATTGTGAGATTGATACTTCTTATTTTGTCAGTCTCTAATTTAGGAATAGATTTTCCCTCCCTCCCTTCCTTCCCCCCAAGTTTGAAACTGTATACATTTCCCTATTGAAAGTGTTGTATGTGGGAGGCAACTTCCCAGGACACTTTGTAAATATACTTATTCTAGTACTACAGAATGCCATGCACTACAGTGCTTCCATTGAAAACATGAATTTTTGGCATACTAGAAAAATGTGAAATAATTTGTGAAATTCTAAAATGTTTTCCTTAAGCTTTTCTAATACTAACAAGAGGTACACACATTTCAGTTGTTCTATAGATTGTAGATTTTATTTTAAAATGAAAGGTAATTTGCACTATGTAAGAAACTCCCCACAAACACTAGCTGTCTCCTTTTAATTTCTCAAAGTAACACTGCTTTTGCTTTTGACTCATTGTGCCATTATTTCATTTTTGTGCCTCTGTACAAATTGCTTTTAGGGCCATAGTAAGGAGAACTATTTTTCACTTAACTTTTCCCTTATTGATAATTTTTTTTCTTCAGCTTTAACTACTGCATTTGTAAGAGGGAAAATCAGGCAAATCTTTCCTAGAAAGGAAAAGTAATACTATATAGCACCACAAGATGTCGCTTGTGTAAAATAAAGTCAGTTTTTAACACAAAGCTAGTAACATCCAGGATTTTAAAAGAACTGGATGAAATATTTTCAGGTAATTTTTATTTTCCAGAATTCATTGTTGAGATTGGAACAACTCAAGGAAGGATTTTTGTTGAAAGTGTCAATAATATGCAAATGTATAAACGCAATAAAGTGATTGAAATGTTTTTAAACTTTAGTGGAGATTAAAGTTTTTTTTAATTAAATTTTGATGATTAAAATATTTTTTTCAGGTGGTCTCATACCATCATAGATTTAGAACTTGAAGGGACTTTAGAGATAATCTAGTCCTTCTCTCTTTCAGCTGGATAAACCAAAGCCCAGGGGATTATTTGCCCAGCCTCACCTTAAGTGGCAGAGTTGGAATTTGAACTCAGTTCTTCAGACATCATATTCAGAACTCTTTCCCCTGCCTTTCTTCATCTGTAAAATAAGCCAGAAAGCATATATTCAATGCTTGCTCTGTGCCATGCATTGTGCTAAGTGCAGGGGATACAGAGAAAGGTAAAATATGGTCTCTGTCCTCAGAGCTCACAGTCTAATGGGAGGAGATAGTATGCAGTAGCTATGTATACATAGCATATACACCTCATAGAAGGAGGGGTGGTTGGTGACCTGGAAAGGTCTCCTGCAAGAAAGTAGGATTTGAATCAGGTATTTTTATATATGTGTGTGTGTGTATGTATATATATTCCCTTCAACTATCCTTATACTGAGAAAAGTCTCATGAGTTACAATTATCAGTTCTCCATGTAGGAATGTAAATAGTTCAACTTCAGTAAGTTCCTTATGATTTCTTTTTCCTGTTTACCTTCTCATGCTTCTCTTGCTTCTCTTGCTTTTTGTATTTGAAAGTCAGATTTTCTGTTCAATTCTGTTTTTTTCATCAAGAATGCTTGAAAGTCCTCTGTTTCATTGAATGACCAACCATATTTTTCCCTGAAGCATTATACTCAGTTTTCCTGGATAGGTGATTCTTGGTTTTAATCCTAGCTCCTTTGACCTCTGGAATATTATATTCCAAGCTCTTCGATCCCTTAATGTAGAAGCTGCTAGATCAATACTCAAATTGTTTCTTCCTGACTGCTTGTAATATTTTCTCCTTGACTTGGGAACTCTGGAATTTGGCTATAGTATTTCTAGGAGTTTTCTTTTTGGGATCTTTTTTCAAGAGGTGATTGGTAGATTCTTTCAATTTCTATTTTGCCCTCTGGTTCTAGAATATTGGGCAATTTTCCTTGAGAGTTTATTGAAGGGTGATTTCTAGGCTCTTTTTAAAAATTTTATTTTATTTTTAAATTTCTTTTTTCTTTTTTGGAGGGCAATTGGGGTTAAATAACTTGCCCAAGGTCACATGGCTAGTGTGTGTGTGTGTGTGTGTGTGTGTGTGTGTGTGTGTGTGTGTGTGTGTAAGTGTCTAAGGCCAGATCTGAACTCAGGTCCTCCTGGCTCCAGGGCCAGTGCTCTACTCACTGCCACCTAGCCGCCCTCTAGGCTCTTTTTTTGATCATGGCTTTCAGGTAGTCCAATAATTTTTAAATGATCTCTCCTGGATCTATTTTCCAGGCCAGTGGTTTTTCCAATGAGATATTTCACATTGCCTTGTATTTTTTTCATTTGTTTGGATCTGTTTCATAGTGTCTTGATTTCTCATAAAGTCATTAGCTTTCATTTGCTCCAGTCTAATTTTGAAGGAATCATTCTTTTCAGTGACCTTTTGAAATTCCTTTTCCATCTGGAAAATTTGCTTTTTAAAGGCATTCTGCTCATTGGCTTTTTGGGCCTCTTTTGCCATTCGAGCTAATCTATTTTTTAAGGTGTTATTTTCTTCAGTATTTTTTTGGGTCTCCTTTAGCAGGCTGTTGACTCTCTTTTCATTATTTTTTTTTCATCATTCTCATTTCTCTTCCCAATTTTTCCTCCACTTCTCTTACTTGATTTTCAGAATCCTTCTTGAGCTCCTCCCTGACCTGTAAACAGTTCATATTTATCTTGGAAGCTTTTGATGCAGGAGTTTTGACTTTGTTTCCTTCTTCTGGTTCCATGTTTTGATCCTTTTATGTCCCCCAAAAAAGGATTCGCTGGTCTGATGGTGCTTCCTCTGCTTATTCATCTTGCCAGCCAATTACTTGACTTTTGAGCTCTTTGCCACAGTAGAACTCTGCTTCCAGAGTAGAGAGAGCTGTGTCCTAATTTCACTGGAGTTTTCACAGTTGCCAGAGCTATTACTTGGGTGCCCTCTCTATAGCCCCCACAAGCTTTGGCACACTGGTGTTCCTTACCTCAGGACCACCACCCAAGACCGTGATCCAGATCCAAGCAGGTCAAAACAAGAGCGATTATCCTCTGAATGGTTGCTTGCCCCCTACCATCTGCATCTCTGGAGGCAGCCATGGGACAGCAGCTGCAGCCAGCCGTACTTCCACCACCTCTCCCGACCTGGGGATGGGCCAGACCATGCTCTTCTCTCACCCTGGATCAACAGGGTTCTCCACTGACCTTTTACTTTCTCTTTGGAGTTTATGAGTTGAGAAGTCTGGAAAATGCCACAGCTGTAGGTGATTCACTCTCCTGATTCACTCTGCTTAGGCTGGTCTGGACTGCTGGTCAGGGCTTCCCTGAGTCTGGGCCTGCATGGCTTATGTGGGATTGTGCCTGGCTCCCAGTCTGGTGTGATAGACTCTTCTGTCCATCTGGTAGGCTGCGTTCAATGGGAGATTTGTTTCTCTCTGTCACTTTGTGGGTTCTGTAGCTCTAAAATTTGTTTAGAGTCATTTTTTTTTTATTGGTATTGGGGGTGGTTGAAGCAGGAACTGAAGCAAATTCCTGCTTTTACTTTGCCATTTTCGCTCCACCCCCTGAATCAGGTCTTGAGGGAAGCCAGGGAACCCATCAATAAGATCAGTCACAAAGAGGCAAAACACAGTACCTTCCCTCCAGGAACTCACAATTTAATGGGGGTTGGTGGGAGGGGGAGACACACAGCATGCGTATACATATACAAAGCATGCTATATATGGAATAAAGAGGAAGTACTTAAAAGAGGGGAAAGCACTGGAGTTAAGAAGGATTAGGGAAGGCTTCTGGTAGATGTTGAGATTTTAGTTGGGACTGGCTAGAAGACAGGAGTGAAGAGGGAGAGCATTCCAGTCATAGGGGATATGTAGTGCAAAGTAATAAAGATGGGACATGATGTGTGTGAGGAAAAAGAAGGAGGCTTGTATGCCATGGAGTGTGGGGAAGGGAGTAAAGTATAGAAAGACATGAAAGATAGGAAGGGACTGATTGAGAAAGACATTCAGTGCCATCGGAACATTTTATATCCTGGAGGTAACAGGGAACCGCTGGAGTTTATTGATCAGAGGAATGATGTGGTCAGACTGCACTTTAGGAAAATCACTTTGGCAGCTGAGTGGAGACTGGATTAGACTGGGAAGAGTCTTGAGTCAGGAACAATAGTAAGAAGGTTCTTATAATAGTGCAGCAAAAAGTGGTGACTGCCTTTATTAGGGTAGTAGCTGTGTGAGTGAAGAGAAGGAGAGATACATGAGAGATGATGGTAGAAACACTAATATTTGGCAATGGATTGGATATGTGGGTGACAAGTGGAAGATGACAAGGAGGTTGTGAGGCTGGTTGACTGAGGGGGTGGTAGTGTTCTCAGGGATAGAAAAGTCAGAAGAAGGGAGGTTTTTGGGGGAAAGAAAACAAGTTCTGTTCTGGACATGTTGAATTTGGAATGCCTACAGGACAGCCAATTCAGGATATCCAAAACACAGTTGATGATGTGAAATTGGAGCTCAGGAGACTGGGGTTAGATATATAGATCTGGGAATCATCTGCATAGAGATAACTGAACCCATGGGAGCTGATGACATCACTGAATTGGGAGAGAAGAAAGAGTCCAGGGCAGTGCCTCAGGGGACACATATGATTAATGCAAGGGACTTGGATAAAGATATAGAAAAAGAGACTGGGAAAAAGAGTACCCAGACTGGTGGGAGAGACTAATTAGAGATGAGACCTGGGTCTTAGTTTTTTGTTTTGCCGTCACTTTACTGTTGGGCCTTTGATAAGTCATCTAACATCTCTGTCTCTCATTTTCCTCATTTGTGAAACATAACGGTTGTACTTGATAAGTGTTTCTCAAACTTTTTGGTCTTAGGACCCCTTTGCAGTTTTAAAAATTATTGAGGACCCCCAAAGAGCTTTTGTTTATGTGGATCATATATATTGATATTTACTGTGCTAGCAATTAAAACTGATAGTTTTTTGTTTTGTTTTAAGGGTTTGGAGTAGCTTTATTTTATTTTTTGAAAATGAAAAAAGTATGTTTCAGTCTGTACTCAGAGTTTATCAGTTCTTTCTGGAGGTTGATAGCATTTTAAAACTGATATTTAAAAATATTTGTTAATTCTTTTAAAATAGCAACTCATTACATGTAACATAACCTTTTTAAATGAAAAAATAACTATCTTCCAAAATGAAAAAAAAAATTAACTAGAACACTGTTTTACCTATTTTTGCAGATCTCTTTTAATGTCTGATATAATAGAAGTCAGCTGCATTCTCATATCTGCTTCCACATTTGATTTATTGAGATATATTGTTTTGGTTTAAGTACTTGAAGGATATCTGAACTCATAATAGATATGTACTTGGAAAAGGGAAGAGCATTTTAATAGGCAAATAACATTTTAGTTTTATTATTAAAATATTTTTTACTGAAAGATATCCTCTGAAAATGTGCAGGGGTGGGGAATCTGCAGCCTGGAGGCCATATGTGGACCTCCAGGTCCTTTGATTGAATCCAAAAGGGCTACCACTTGAGGACCTAGAGGGCCATATGTGGCCTCCGGGCCACAGGTTCCTCACCCCTGGCTGGATGCCCAGACCACACTTTTAGAACTGCTGGATTAAATAATCTGGAAGGGCCTGTCCTAGTTCTAAAATTCTGTAATTATAAAAGACACTGAATCTTGGAGTTCGGAGAGGTCAAACCTTTTGCCCTATGTAGAAATTGTAATATCCTTGATTGATGATATGATATTACCTTTTGCATGGATACTTCAGTGAAAGTAAGCTCATTGCTTCACAAAGCTAGGTTCCTTGTTAAAAAGACTTCCTTATGTTGAGCTCTAATTTGCCATCTTGTAATATCTACCTGCTGGCCCTTGTTCCTCCCCTCTGTAGCACACACCAAAAGTCCAGTTTTCTTCCCCATGAATATCCTTCAAATGTCTCAAGTTTTGTTTTCATTTTGCCAGGCTTATCAGCTCGTCCTTTTGATGTGACATTGTTTTTGTCCTCTTCAACCATGTTGATTATTTTCTTTTGGGCCCTCTGTAATTTGTCATCATCTTAAATTATGGCTTAATCAACTAAGCCCAACCCTAGTCAGTCAGTCAACAAATTAGTTAGTCAGTGAGTTAAAAAACATTTATTAAACCCTTTTCTCTCTGGCGGGCCCTGCACTTAGTGTGCAGGATACAAATGCAAAAAAGAAAGATGGTCTTTGCCCTCAAGGAGTTTACTATTTAAGGGGGAAGACAGCACAGAAAAGGAAGCTGTCTTAACTGGAGGACTGTTATGTCTGTTACTGGGGAGTGCTGTTGTAGTCTGAATGCTTGTTGATCTGCTTTTCTGTTTTTTTCATATTTTCTTTGGCTCTTGCTACTGAGAGTTTCCAGCCCAAACTTAACTCTCCCTCAGCTGACTGTTTGACCATGTTTTTACTTTTTATTGCTTAGTGAGGAGTTAAAAATGCCAATATTAAGAAGAAAAACTATATCAAGATTAGTAAAAAAAAAAAAATAGACCGAAGACTCTTTTGGAGAAGTAGGTCTTGAAGGGGAGGAGGGCAAAGGAAGGGAGGGAGAGCAGGACTTTGGAAGCCTAAAAAGTGATGGTATATATGTGGTGGAATGAATTGGAAGCAGAAAATAAAAGAGGAGAATGGGGTGCATTCTGCATCAGTTAACATCTTTCTGTGCTTCTCCATATTCATCACACACATCATTTTTTATAGCACAGTAATATTCCTTTACATTTTTGTACCATAATTTATTTAGTTATTCTCTAATTAATGGATATCTCTTCTATTTCCAGTTCTTTGCTATTACAAAAAGTGCTGCTATAAATATTTTGCCATATATGAGGATTTGGTTCTTACTGATGGCTTCCTTGAGGTATAATGAATTTCCAGTAATAGAATCTTCAGTTCAAAGGGTATATAAACATTTTAGTCACTATATTTACATGATTCCAAACCTCTTTTCAAAATAGCTGTCCCATTTCACAGCTCCACCAAAAATGTATTAGTGTGCCTATCCTTTCACAATCCCTCCCACACTGAGCATTGTTAACTTTTGCCTTTTTTTTTTTTTTGCCAATTTGTAGGGTGTGAGGTAAAACCTCAGGATTGTTTTAATTTTCATTTCTCTTAATATTAGGAATTTAGAGCATTCTTTTACAAGGTTGTGAATACTCTGCTTTTGAGAAATGCTTGTTCATATCTTTTGTCCATTATCTGTTGGGGAATGGATATTAGTCATGTCTGTCTGTCTGTCTGTCTGTCTGTTGTTTATAAATCTTATATACCAAGTCCTCATCAGAAAAATTTGATACAAATTTTTTTCCCATTTACCTTATCCTAATTGGGTTGATGATATCTCTCAAAGCTTTTCAATTTCATATAACCAAAATTACCTATTTTTCTCTTTTATAATTGCTTCTATCTCATGTTTGGTTAAGAATACATTATTTTTTTTTCTTTTTTTTGGAGGGGGAAGGTAGGGCAATTGGGGTTAAGTGACTTGCCCAAGGTCACAAGGCTAGTTTTTTTGTTTTTTATCTGAGGCAAGATTTGAACTCAGGTCCTCCTGACTTCAGGGCCGGTTCTCTATTCACTGCGCCACCTAGCCATCCCAAGAATACATTCTATATACCCTTAGCTATGAGAGGTATGTGATCTGTTTCTCTTCTAATATTTAAAATAGAATAGTGTTATCATTTTATTTTCCATCTTGCTTCACCTTATTAGGTGAAACTGTTGTCTTTCTTTTCTTAATCTATTTTATAATTTATTTTTTTTAGTCTTAAATGCCAACAAAAACATTTCAATGCATAAAGAATTGTTTATGAAACTGAATCTTTTTGATTCAGCCTGCTTATTTTTTAAAAAGCTTTTGATAAATTTATCTCATTATTTTCTTTTTTTTGTTCTTTTTTGCCTTTTGGAGGGCAATTGGGGTTAAGTAACTTGCCCAGGGTTACACTGCTAGTTTTTTTTGTGTGGGTGTTAAATGTCTGAGGCTGGAACCAAACTTGGGTCCTCCTGACTCTGGGGCTGGCGCTTTACTCACTGCGCCACCTAGCTGCTCCACATTATTCTCTTTTAAAAATTTTAATTTTATTTATCTACTTTTAGTTTACAACATTCAGTTTCACAATCCTTTGAGTTCCTGATTTTCTCCCCCTCCATTCCTCCCCCTTTTCTCCCCATCGTGGCATGCCATCTGATATAGGCTCTACAAAAACCTTCACATTGAGCATTAGTCAAGTTTTGTAAAGAAGAATTATAACTAATAATTTATAATATTTATAAATTAATTATCTATCATATATATATGTAAGATATATATCTTAATTATATATAAATATAAAATAATATTTATAAATTAATAATATAATATTATATTATTATAATTAATATAAAAATAATATAATATAATATAAATTATAATAAAGAATTTTAAAGAATAATTATAACTAAAAAATGAGAAAGAAGGAACGAAATAAAACACAAAAGAGAGAGCAAGTAGTTTGCTTCAATCTGCATTCAAATTCCTTAGTTCATTTCTCTGGATGTGGATATCCTTTCCATCATCAGTCTTTTGGAGTTGTCTTATAACCTTGCATTGCTGAGAGGAGTCCAGTCTATCAAAGTTAGTTGTCACAGGTATGATGTGTCTGTAATTTGGTACAAAGTTTTCCTGGTTCTGCTCTCCTCACTCAGCATCAGATCATATAAGTCTTTCCAGGATATTATGAAGTTTTTCTGCTCCTCATTTCTTATGGTACAATAGTATTCCATTACATTCATATATCACAACTTGTTTAGCCATTCCCCATTTCATGGGCACCTCCTTGATTTCCAGTTCTTTGCCACCACAGAAAGAGCTGCTATAAATATTTTTGTGCAAATGGGTCCTCCTCCCACTTGTATGATCTCTTTAGGATATAGCCCTAGAAGTGCTATTGCTGGGTTAAAGGGTATGCACATTTTTATAGCCCTTTGGGCATAGTTCCAAATTGCTCTCCAGAATGTTTAGATCAGTTCACAACTCCACCAATAATGCATTATTGTTCCAATTTTTCCACATCCTCTCCAGCATTTATCATTTTCCTGTTTTGTCATCTTAGCCAATCTGACTGGTGTATCTCATTACTTTCAAAACTTTTTGCCTTGCCTGCCTTTGCTTCCTTTTTGTACTTTCTTCTATTCTCCTGTGTGCACTTAAAAAAAAAATATATATATATACCAATGGACTTCTTTTTTCAGTATCATCACTGCTATATTGTTCTCCTGTCAAATCCTGTCCCCCCCCCATAAGAACTAAAAAAAACAAAACATAATCAACCTACCTTGTAAAACATAAACATGATCAAGCAAAACAAATCCACACATGCCCAATGTAAGTTTCCCTTTGTACCTAGTGTTGATCTCCTTTTTGTCAGGAGGTAGGTGAGATGTTTCATTTTAGATTCTTGGGAGATGTGGTTGATAATTATTTTGATCAGAGTTTTTAAGTCTTTCAAAGATATTCTTATTTTTTACAGGTTCATGTCTTTGTATGAATTGTTCTGTTGTTTTTGCTCACTTTACTGAATGTTTGCTTTTAATTCTCAGGATTCTTTGAAATAATCTTTTGTTATTTCTTAGGGCACAATAATATTCCATTTCATCTATATATTATCATTTGTTCAGCCATTCCTTGGTGGATACCCCTTGCTTTTTCTTTTCTTCCCTTTTCTCCTTTTAATTACCACTTAATGATTGGGGAATTTCTTTTGCTTTTGTCTGTTTCCTCCCCCTTATCATCCTCTTTCAAGCACCTACCTTCCTATCCCTCTATTAAGTTTGGTATTTTTCTACACCATCCTCTGTATGTTTCCAGTCTTCCCTTGTCTATTTCAGTTAAGAATGAGATTACTCTGATTCCGCTTCCTCCTCCATGTCCTTCATGTTTGTTACTCTACTTGACGTACCCCACTTATGAGAAATAGTAAATTCTACCTCCTTCCTCTTGTCTATATCAATGTATCCCCTTTTTCTCCCTTCTAAAAAACCCCCAGAACAGAACCAATCCAAGTCCTTTGTTTCCTTTTATTTAACTCAGTCAATAACTTTCGAAGAAATAAATAATAACAATCATAATAATTGCTAGAAGTATTTTATGTACATCGTTAGATTCTCATAACAACCCTGAGAGTTAGGTGCTATATTATTATCTCTATTTACAGATTAGGAAACTGAGGTTGAGAGAGGTTAAGTGACTTGACACTCCTAGTAAGTGTCTGAAGCAGAATTTGAACTTCAGCTTTCCTGAGTAGAATCCTGTACTGTGCATTTTTGTCATCTAATGACAAAGACAGTAAGCTTCTGGAAGGATATATTTCTTTTCTCTCATTAGAACATTATCCCTTTAGCTTTGTTGAGTCCCTTCCAACTGTCAAAAAATGTTACCTTTCTAGGTTCCTATTGGGTCTTGTGTTCCTGCTAAATTGTGATTTTTGTTCCGTTAAAGGTCCATCCCTTCCTTTTCCTCCCTCCCCCACCATAGGATTTTCTCTGAGCTTTAAGATTGTTAGGGTATTCTTTTTTTTTTTTTTTTAAAGCAATCGGGGTTAAGTAACTTGCTCAAGGTTACATGGCCAGTTATTTCTGGGTGTGATGCTGAGTATCTGAGCCCAGATTTGATCCCCAGGTCATCCCGACACTGGAGCCGGTGCTCTTACTCGCTGAACCACCTGGCCACCCCTAAGCAATTGGGGTTAAGTAACTTGCTCAAGGTTACACGGCCAGGTGTTTCTGGGTGAGTGCTAAGTGTCTGAGCCCGGGATTCGATCTCCAGGTCATCCTGACACTGGAGCGGTGCTCTTACTCGCTGTGCTATCTGGCCGCCCCAAGTTGGGGTATTCTTAATCACGTACCATTTTCCTTTTGAAATATCTTATTCCAAGACCTCTTGTTTATAGTTGAAGGTGTTGAATCATGTGTGGCCTTTTCTGTGGTTGCTTAGTTCCTGAACTACTCTTTTCTGTATTTTTTTTTTTTAACATAGAAGCTCTAAATTTTGTTTTTAACATTCCTGGGACATTTCCTTTTGGGATTTCTTTCAGAAAGTAATTGAATGAATTCTTTCCAGTCTCACTTTGTCCTCTGGTTACAAGAGATCTAGGTAGTTTTAAATTATAAATTTTTGAAATACAGTGCCCAGGCTTTTTTCCTAAATCATGATTTTCAGAGAGTAGTCTAGTGAGTCTAAAATTCTCATTTTCTTTTTTTTTTTTCATTTTTCAAATGCTTTATTAGCTTCTGATTTACATCATTCATTTCCATCAGATTTTGTTACAAATTTTCTCCCCATTTTTCCCCTATGCACTGCCCCAAAATAGCAGTCCCACAGGATATCCCCTACTCCAATCTGCTCTCTCCCATATCTTCTCCCATACCCCCTTCAACTTTTCTAGTAGGGCATGGTGAATCTCTATGCCTCATTGGCTGTATATCTTATTTCCCAATTACATGTAAAATAGCATTAAGAATAGTATGTATATATATTTTTAAACATTTGATTTTAAAACTTTGAATTCCAGATTCATTCCCTTCCTCCTTTGTCACCCACCCTTACTGGGAAGATAAGCAGTTCAGTATAGGTTGTACATGTGTAGCTAATGCAAAACATTAACATAGAAGATATATTGTAAAAGACCGACTATATTTCCCTCCCTCCTATCCCACCTCCCACTTGTTCTATTCTTTACTATGATCCCATACCTTTTCAAGAGTGGGTGCTTCCAACTTGCCTATCCCCCAGCCTGCCCTCCCTTTCATAATGCCCCCTCTGATCGCCTTCCCCCTACTCTCCTGTAGGGTGAGATACCCTATTTAGTGTGTATTTCATTCCCTCCCTGAGCCAAATTCAGTGAGAATAAGGTTGACCCATTCCCTTTTGCCTTCCTATTCTTCCCCTCCATTGTAACTATTTTCCCTTGCCTCTTCTTTATGAGATAGTTTACCCCATTCTGTCTCTCCCCATCTTCTGTTTTTTTTTTAAAGCAGTTGGGGTTAAGTAACTTGCTCAAGGTTACACGGCCAGTTATTTCTGGGTGTGGTGCTGAGTATCTGAGCCCAGATTTGATCCCCAGGTCATCCCGACACTGGAGCCGGTGCTCTTACTCGCTGAGCCACCTGGCCGCCCCCAAGCAATTGGGGTTAAGTAACAAGGTCACACAGCCAGGCATTTCTGGGTGGGTGCTAAGTGTCTGAGCCTGGGATTTGATCTCCAGGTCATCCCAACACTGGAGCCGGTGCTCTTACTCGCTGTGCTACCTGGCTGCCCCTCCCCATCTCCTCTTATTATATTCCTCTCACCTCTTAATTTTACCTTTTAAGTGTCATCCCTTCCTAATAAATTGGTCCTGTGCCCTCTGTCTATGTATACCTGTAAACATATATACACACATTCACATATGTATTCATATGCCCGTATACCCTCCTATATATATGTGTGTATTTCTATTCCCTTCGACTATTTTCATACTGAGAAAAGTTTAATCAGTTACAATTATCGTTTTTCCATGTAGGAATGTTAATAGTTCAACTTTGATAAGTTCCTTATGATTTCTTTTCCCTGTTTACCTTCTCATGTTTCTCTTGCTTCTTGTATCTGAAATGTCATATTTTCTCTTCAACTCTGGATTTTTCATCAAGAATGCTTGAAATTCCTCTATTCCACTGAATGACCATATTTTCCCTGAAACATGATACTCAGTTTTGCTGCATAGGTGATTCTTGGTTTTAATCCCAGCTCCTTTGACCTCTGGAATATTATATTCCAAGCCCTTCGATCCCTCAGTGTAGAAGCTGCCAGATCCTGAGTTATCCTGATTGTGTTTCCACAATATTCAAATTGTTTCTTCCTGGCTGCTTGTAATATATTCTCTCTTTAATGTGAGAATTTTGGAACCTGGCTATAACATTCTTAGGAATTTTCTTTTTGGGATCTTTTTCAGGAGGTGATAGGTGGATTCTTTCAACCTCTATTTTGCCCTCTGGTTCTAAAACATCAGGGCAGTTTTCCTTGAGAATTTCTTGGAGGATGATTTCTAGGTTCTTTCTTTGATCATAGCTTTCAGGTAGTCCAATAATTTTTAAATTATCTCTTCTGGATCTGTTTTCCAGGTCAGTAGTTTTTCCAGTGAGACATTTCACATTGCCTTCTATTCTTTCATTTGTTTGGATCTGTTTAACAGCATCTTGATTTCTCATAAAGTCATTAGCTTCCATTTGCTCCAATCTAATTCTGAAGGCATGATTCTCCTCACTGAGCTTTTGAGATTCTTTTTCCATCTGGCAAATTAGTTTTTTTAAGGCATTTTTCTCATTCCCTTTTTTAGCCTCTTTTGCCATTTCAATTAGTCCATTTTTTGATGTGTTACTTTCCTCAGTTAGGCTGTTGACTCTCATTTCGTAATTTTCTTGCATCATTCTCATTTCTCTTCCCATTTTCCCCCCACTTCTCTTATCTGCTTCTTAAAGTCCTCTATGGCGTGTAACCAGTTCATATTTTTCTTGGAAGCTTTTGGTGCAGGAGTTCTGACTTCACCGTCTTCCTCCTGTTCCATGTATGCTTTGATCCTTGTCCCCAAAATAGGAGTCTAATGTTGGGTTGCTTTGCTTGATTTTCTTCCTTTGCCTGCTCATTTTGCCACTCAATTACTTGATTTTTGGGCTTTTTACCACAGTAGGACTCTTCCACCAGCCAGGGGAGCTTCGTTCCAAATGCTGGGGTTTTTTCAGCTGCCAGAGGTATTAGTTGGGTGTCTTCTCTGAAGCCTCCACACGCTCTGGCAAACTGGTCACACACCCCAGGACCTCCATCCTAGACTACAATCCAGATCCAAGCAGGTTAAAGGAAGAGCAGTCACCCCTCAGACTGGTTGCTTCATCCCCCTACACTCTGCAGGCCAGGAGCTGAAGCTGCCATGTTGGGGTATAGCAGCCCTCAGTGGCTTCTCGCCCTGGGGACAAAAGCCTACGCACTCCCTACTATTGAATCCCAAAGTCCACTCTTCACTGACCTCTCACTTTGTCTTTAGCATCTATGTGTAGATAATTCTGGAAATGGCCACAGCTTCTGGTGATCTGTAGTCTCTTAAGTCAGCCCTGGGGCTAAAACCTCAATGTGGGGCTGTGCTCTGCTCCCAGAGCTCTGTGCTGGTGGATTCTTGCTGGCCTGCTGGGCTGTTCTCAGCGGGAGGTTAGCTTCTCTGTGTCATTTTGTGGGTTCTGTAGCTCCAAAGTTTGTTCAGAGTCCCATTTTACATGGATTGGAGGTGGTGGGAGCTGGAGCTGCGCGGAGGTCCTGTTTCTACTCCACCATCTTGACTCTGCCCCAAAATTCTCATTTTCCAGGTCCGTTTTGACATTTTTTATTTTTCCTGTATCTTTTGATTTTGTTGTCTTATTTCTTCCTGATTCATGAAGTCATTGATTTTTGTTTTGTCTAATCTAGTTTCTAGTAGGTCTTTTACTTGAATAACATTTACCATTTTCTCTTTAGAGTTGCTTGATGCCTTTCTTGTTCTTTATTCCAGAATTTATATTGAATTTTTTTTAGTCTCTTCATTTTTTCTAGATATTTATGTGGTCTTTGAGGGAAATCCAGTTTTTTTCCTTTGATTCTCAGCTTTCAGATATAATGGTAATTCCCCAAAATTCAACCTAGAAGGGGAAGGTATCTCTGAATTTATTATAATGCTTCAATAATGATCTGTGTCTTGTTTGGTTTACTCATTTTTCTATCCTTAATTCTGGAATAGGAATTTTGTACAGTAGTTAGCTTCTGTCCCCTTATGTGCTTTTGGAACCCTCTAAGGTGCCCAGTAAGACAATGCGGGTCTCTTGAGTTTGTGATGTTCCTATCTGAGTGCTGCCATGGCCAGACTGGATAACAAAGTTGTTATCTTTTAGTGTATGGCTAAACAAACTGTGGTATAAAAGCATGATGGAATAATTCTGTGCCATAAGAAATGATGAACATGAAGGATTAACATGAGTTGATGCCAGGTGAAGTAAGTAGACCCCAAAAAACAACGTTCAAAATGCTTATAGCACTATAAATGGAAGAATTTTTTAAAAAAGTATCGTAGTATACTTATGAGCAAGCTTGTTTTGGGGGATAAAAATAAGAAAATGTACATCCCTCCCTTTGCAGAGGCTGAGGATTTAGGGTACAAAGCATGATGTGAATCCTGTCAGACTTGGTTTATGTATTGGTTAATTTTGTTGAACTGATTTTTCTCTTTTTTATTCTTTGTTCCAAGGAATGACTTTCTGGGGAAGAGAATGGGGAGGGATATATTTGGAGATGAGGATGATATAAAAACAAGAGATGTCAATAAAAGTAATAGGCATCTGAATGAATGTTATTTTTCTCCTTTCAATGTCATTGCCTTTGTTCATGCTGTTTCATGTGCCTATAATGCATTCCATTTACTCCTGCTACCTCCCCTATCCCCAACTGACTCATGGGATAAGCCATCTCATTTCTATCTCCTGGCAGGTAGTGATTGATCTCTTTCCCATCTAAACTCAAGATGTTGTAATTTTCTTGTGCATTTAATATATTCTAATATGTCCTATAGTTATTTGTATAAATATGTTATTATGGCTATTAGATTATAATCTCCTTGAGGACAGAGGATGGATTTTCCTTATCTTCATGCAGTACCTTTCAGAGTGGTAAGCAGAGAATAGATACTTAAATATTTGTTAACATTATGGTCACTTCCCTCAGCAGAATTGGACAGGGCAGAGATACTATGGGGAAAATACAGAGAAACACAGGACAGTAAGATTCAGATCTGGAAGGTATCTTCGAAATGATCTGCGTAAACCTCTTTCTACATGAGGAAACTTGGGATAAATATTGACCTCTTTAAGCTCACACAGTTAAGCAAATAGTGGACAGCCAGCCAAAGTGAAATTGAATTTCATAGTGTAGGTATGAGTATTAAAATTGTACATAAGCCATTCATTGAATGTAAGTCAGTGACTGATTTATCAGCAGTCCAGAAACCATGGCATCTAATATATTGGAGAACCTTTGTCAGTGATTTCCAGCATTCATTGCTTGTCATTGTTTAGTGAGGTAAAGGTTGTTGAAAAGACTTGGTGAGGGGTGGCTAGGTGGTGCAATAAATAGAGCACTGGCCCTGGAGTCAGAAGGACCTGAGTTCAAATGTGGCCTCAGCCACTTAACACTTACTAACCACGTGACCTTGGGCAAGTCACTTAACCCCAATTGCCCTGCCCTCCCCCCTCCAAAAAAGAAAAAAAAAGAAGCCTTTGTGCGTTGGTTTATTAAATTTGTTGGGAATAAGATTTTGGATTCTTTTAACAGAGAAAACTATCTGAATATATGGCATTTTGCAACTTGGTGTATTTGATACATGTATCTTAATTTTTTCATGCTTTGTTAGGGATACAAAACATTTCCTGTTCTACCACAGAGTGTGGGGGAATAAAAAAAAAAGTTTTTACAAACTGCATATCTTTGTTTACTTAGGGAAGTTGATAAGAAATTCTATTAAAGGAAAATGAACTTTGAAATTATTAAATATTTTTGGTGGCATTTGCTCAGTGAAAGGAGTGGATATCCTGTGGCAGTCTTAAAATTTAATAGCCTTTCATAATTAAATTTCTAACGAAACAATCAACCAGTTTCTCCTAACTTGAAATAATGGAAGAAGATTTTTCATTTCTGGGTCATGTTAGTTCAGTATCTTCTATAGTTAAATCTGTTTTGGGATTAGCCGAGAGCCTCCAAGTTACACTGAAATCTGAACCTACTGTTGAAGAGAAAGGGCTCATAGATGCTGTTATTGAACCAATTGAATATTCTTTTATTATTAGGTAAGTGTTTGGACTTTTCTAAATTATTAAGAGAACTAGTCTTTCCAAAATATGATAAAATTGTGACCAGATATTTTTGGGGCTCTTTTACATGAATAACTTTAAAAAGGGCAAATGATAATTAATGACCAAATAGTTGAGGACAGTAGGAGAACCTGATCATCTCCATTATTTTTCCTTGATGAGTTTATATCAGAAAGTGCTCAGTTCTTTATAAGATAATTTATCAAAGTGCTTTAAATGTAATACTTAGGAAATTGCAAAATTTCTAAGTAAATTATGATGAAGGTTAAAATAACAATAAAAGCATTTGTATGAGATAATGGAATAAACAATTCCTTTCAAATTATTTCTGAAGTTATTAGGGTTTTTTTTACCCTCTTACATTGCCAGCCTTCTCTTCTAAGGGAATGCTTTATTTAGTAATGAGTAATATTAAATATATGAAAAATCATAAAGGTGAAAAGCTATTTAAGTCTGAATCAGACCTGGCTTTCATTTTTGCCTGAAGAAGTAAGTAGTAGTTGCATGTAGTCTACCTCTGTGCCTTTCAGGATTGTATATATAATGCTTTTAAATATTATAATAGTAAGTTATATGTACATTTTTAAAAAGCTAAGCTATGTCTGGTACTTTTATACTATAAAAGATCAACATTTTTTCATTTTTAACATACTACACATGTGAAGATCCAGTATTATAAGTAGGTTGAAAAGCTGGAAATTTATAATTCATATATGAAATATAAATAGAAAAGAGTACTTGGTTACTCACTATAGATTTTCTTCTTATTATTTTTTTGCTTTATTTGTTTTTGGAGGGGGGAAGGCAAGTCAATTGAGATTAAGTGACTTGCCCCAAGTCACATGGCTAGTGTTAAGTATCTGAGGTCACATTTGAACTCAGGTCCTCCTGAGTCCAGGGCAGGTGCTCTATTCACTATGTCACTTAGCCTCTCTTAGATTTTCTGTAGTATAAAATGATCCTAACTAATGAATTAAGGAACCACTTTTTCTGTCTCTGTCATCTCTTCCTAACCTCTTAAGCTGAGGAATATTTCTTTCTCTGGATGAAAAATTGCTTCTCATCTCCAATCCTTGATGCCAAATTTTCAGTTTTCCTCTTGGAGTCAGATTCAACTTATCATTTGATTTCACCTTTGAAATTAAGATCATTATGTTTCCTGTATCTTATATATTAGTAGTTCTATATATATTTATTGTTTCAGCAACTTTGAGGCTATCTTGAGTATTGGTGACAGACAAAAGGAATTATAGAGATTTTTTTCATCCTTAACACTGGCAATCCATTTATTCTTACTAGAGTAAATTAAATTTTTTCCTTTAAATTAAAAAAAAAATCTTGACTCTAAATTGTGTTTATCACTTAGTCTATGTGTATATATCACACATGAGTGATGCTTATTTTTGACAAGGACATTTGGACTTCAGTTTCCTCATGTGCAAATTCACGGGGGCCTAGGTAAGATCTAAGATCCCTTCTAATCCTAAGTCCTTGTGAGTCTGTTATATAGATTTGTGTTTCCAAGATTTCATTGTATTTGATAGAATGAAGTTTTTTTTAATACTAAAAAGTAGATTAGAACTTGTTTGTTTTTTCTCTTTGAAGTATTTGTAGGAGAACAGAATTTTTGTAAACTTTGTTTATTTAGAAAAGGAAGGGTGGTGCTTGGAATCTGAATTTAGACCAGGATGTTGCCTTTTTTCCACCTAGGAATTGTTCTGACTTTGTGTAAATTTCTGTGGAAAAGTCTTCTTATAGCGACCTAATTTAGAAATATTCCATATAGGGATATATAAAATTGCTGTGGCTAAATGGCATCTCCTATTTATGCCTCTTTTTTTTTTTAAGCATATATTTCATTTCTCAGAGGAACTCTGCTGTTAACTTTGTGAATGCAATGATGTGAATTCAGCAACACAGCTTACCTCAGCCACTGGCATAATTTTCTTTTCTGATAAATCTTTTTGACTCAAAGACAAGTGAATTATAGCTTTGTAACCCTGGACAAGTTACTTATTTTCTTTTTTCATAGATTTTCCTTTTCTAAATAGAGATGGTAATACTGTAGAACCAAGTGAAGTAATTAATGGAAGTGCTTTTCAGTGTATAATAGCTGGGTATAAGGTGATATTTAGCAAACAGGGTCATTCATCTTTATTTTGCCCATTTTCTGGGAGAGCTGTCAATAAGCAATGAGATAGTTAAGAGCAAACTAAGAAGGAGAAAAAAGGGACCTGAGTAATGTACTTGTAATTTATTGAAAATAGTTATGAAGGAAGGGAATTACATCAGTAAAGGCCATTGGTATTCATTAATTCAGTTTCTAATTAAGATTTTTTTTTTGCATAGAATAGGCTTATGTTTTTTGTATCTGTTAACTATCAGTAAATTAATAGTGCAAGCAAGAGGGAATATTTGCATAGGAAATATTTAGTTTACTTTAAAAAACATTTCCCTCCCAAACTTTCATATAGTTGAGCCAACATTCATTTGCAGGGAGTTTTTGCAAGGAAAAGATTTTTTCAAAGCTACATGGAGGTCATCCTTATTAGCTGGTACAATAGATACATTTCCTTATCATTTTAAGTTTCTTAGTGTGCTTTTGACACTTCTGTGTTAAAACTAGTTTGATAAGCTTGTCAGGCAGCATTTTAAAAGTTTCTTTTACTCTATGTACTGGAAAATAAAACCTGCATTTTTGAAAAGTGTGTCCTAATTCTGACTAGTCTTCCCTCTGAGTATTCTGAATTAATGGTGTATTTTTGTAATAGCTCCATGTAGTGATTCTAGGAGCAATGAAAAATGACAAAGGAAATAGGCATTTTCCTTTTCTTGAGGAACTCATAAAAGAGAATACTTACAAATTAATATAATAGATACTTCTTCAAAATATCTATGGTTTCATCCATGTGGCTATTCTCTTCCCTGGTATTGTTTATGTCCTTTTGAGAATGAACCAATTGGAACTTTTTAGCTGAACAGCTGAGCTGTTACTTGATATAGTACCTACAGAGCTCCTTCAGTATAGTGGAATATTCAGAGTTAACTGCATACCTTTGTCAGGCATGGCAGTGTTGTGCTTTAAACCCAGGGATACCAAAAAGCTATTGAGGTGGGGGCTCTTCCCACCTAAAAACTGTTGTGATTTCGTGATATGTTGTGGTAGAACCATCTCAGAGAATTCAGAGTTGGATCACCTCTAATCCAAGTATAGGCATTTATTGAGATTGATGCCTCTCATGAAGTGGGCTAAGTTCCAAGAGGAACCAACAACTTTAGAGAAAGCAAGATGGATGTTTATAGGGTAAAGACGCAATTACATAACAGAAATTTACATAGAATAGAGGAATATTATTAATATTAAAAAGGCAGGAGTAATTTGTTAAGGGATTAGGTAATGGAAGAGGGGTCTCATCTATGGTGGTTAAACATTCTGGTCATTCTGCCCTCCAACTGGCTAGCTATTGTGGTCCTGTCTGGTTAAGACAGATAGTTAGGTATTGTGGTATGATGTGATTGTGATTGAATACAGGAACACACCTGTTTCTGTGGGAATTGGTCTGGGGGGCAGTGACCAGGTAGAGGCAGTAGCTAGGTTCCTCTCGCATGGATACACCTGCTGTTTCTGTGGGAACTAAGAGTTCAGGAACACACCTGTTGTTCCAGTGAGCAGTGAGGCATATATGAAGTTAGGATATTGGTGTGGGGGGGGGCAGTTAGGTAGGTACAGTGAACCTGCTGTTCAGGGGGTCTAGGCCTAGTAATGAAGTTAGAATATTGGGATTGAGTGCAGCTTTATTAAGATTTCATCAGCAGTATGGTTATTTAATGGAGGATTATATCTGCACACAACAACAATTTATTGTATAAAGTGGTTGGAATCAAGTTTTCTGGAAAAAGTCAGTAATATTTTTTTGAAAGAAAACAACAGTGGAATGAAGAACAGACGGCATTTAGGATCGAATAAAGCTGAGTTCAGACACTACACACACACACACACACACACACACACACACACACACACACACACA
>NW_027185903.1:17940409-18004538 GCF_028583685.1 Petaurus breviceps papuanus | reverse complement strand
CACACACACACACACACACACACACACACACACACACACACACACACCCCCTAGCCATGTAACCTTGGGCAAGTTACTTAACCCCAATTATCGTCCAAAAGGCAAAAAAAAAAAATTTAGAATAGTGAGGGCAGTAAGAAATGAGGTTCAGAATTTAGAATTGCTTCAGTGGGGGAAAAGAGGGAATGGATGCTATAGATATTGTAGTTAGAATGAATAGTACTTGGCAACTAGTTGAATGTGAGGAGTAAGTTAGATAAAATGTTCAATAATGATTATGATGTTAGGATTCTGAGGACAGTAATCAAAGAGAGGCATTTTTTTGGGGGGAAGATAAGTTTAATTTGCATGTGTTGAGTTTTTGAGATGTTTTTAGGACATGGTGGAAATATATAGCAGGTATTTGGAAATATGGTGCTAGAATTTAGGGTAACGACATATAGTTATAGATTTGAGAATCATTTATATAGACTTCAAAATTGAGACCAATGAATATGGAGAAGTACAAGGACAGAATCTTGATGGAGAATATTGAGGCAAAATTGGAGCTGAATATTTCTTTTTCTGATTGTTTTGTGTGTGTGTGTGTGTGTGTGTGTGTATAGTGTCTTTTTTTTAAACATCACAATTTCCTCCAGTATTCTTCCTTTTCTCCTTCCAGAGAGCCATCCCATATAAAAATATTTCTATGAAGTAATTTTTGTCTTCTGTTTCTTACATTATCACCCCTCCCCCTCCCAGAGAACCATCCATATAACACATAGTATTTTTTAGAGAGGAAAAAATCAGCACAACTGATATTGAAAAAGTTTAAGAACATGTGCAATATTTAACACCTATAATTCTTTCACCTTTACAAATGGGTAGTTTGGGGGGTCCCTCTCATATTTCTTTGTTCAAATCCTGCGTTAAGTTTTATATTTTGTGACATTTGCTTTCTTTTTTTGGTGTGTAGTTTTTTCCATTGAGTTACTGTGTATATTGTTTCCTTGGCTCTGCTTACTTCACTCTGCATCAGTTCATACAGATCTTTCTAGGCCTCTGTATACATAATACATATTTTCTTACAGCATGGTAGTATTCCTTTACATTCGCGTACTACTCTATTTAGCTATTCCCCGTCTGATGGACATCTATTCTATTTCTAATTCTTTGCTTTCACAAAAAGTGCTGCTATCAATATTTTGGTATATATGGGTACTTTTCTTTTTGTCAATGATTTTCTTGGTGTATAAACCCAGTAATGGACTCCTCAATTGAAAAGGTATGGACATTTTAGTCACTTTATTTGCATAATTCAAAATTGCTTTCCAAAATAGTTGTATCATTTCACAGCTCCACCAACAGTGAATTAGTGTGACTGTCTTTTTACGACAGTTCCGACACTGAGTACTGCCATTTTGCCAATTTGTAGGGTGTCAGTTGAAACCTCAGGATCGTTTGGATTTGCATTTCTCTAATACTAGTGTTTTGGAGTGTTCTTTCCTGTGGTTGTGAATACTTGGCAATTCATCTTTAGAAAACCGTTCCTATCTTTTGCCTACTTAATCTATTTTGGAATGGCTATTTGTCTTATATATACTTACTTGTTTATATTTCATCTTGGATACCAAACCCTTAACAAAGACATTTGATACAAAGATTTTTTCCCCATTCAGCCACTTTCCTTCTTATCCTAGGTATGTTAATTTTGTCTGTGTAGAAACTTTTCATTTCAGGTCATCAAAGTTAGCTGTTTTGTCTTTTTTAATGATCCTCTCTCTGCATCTGTCCTTATTGCCCTGGCCACTTAGAATCCTCCACTTCCTTTGAGGAGCAGTTCAAGTGTTATTTTCTGCTTGGAAGCTTTCTTTTTCTGTTCATAGCTACCCATGCTTGTGTCCTCTTTCCCTGTCTTACATCCTCTATATTTAGGTATGTACATGTTCTCTCTCTGATAGAATGTAAGGTCCTTGAGAACAAGAATAGTTTCATTTTTTTTCTTTGTATACCTAGAACCAGACACATAGTGACTATTTAATAAATGCTTGCTTGTTGCCTGATTGGCTAAATATGAACGTGTTTAAATTAGAAGACAAGAAGAAAAATTGAGGCAACCTATTGTGTTAAAAACAACATGGATCTTGGAGTCAGGAGAGAGTAAGATTTGGGTCATTCTTTCAAGACTTAACCTATAGGTTGATGGATAATCCACTTAACCATAACAACAACAATAAAAATAACTCACATTTGTGTCATACTTTAAGTTTTGCAAAATACAGAACAGCTCTATGAAGTAGGTCATAAAAGTATAATTATTTTTATACTATATACATCTAAGCAAACTGAAGCTAAGAAGAGTTGAGTTGTACACAGCCATGCTTCTTTATGCTTAAGTTTCCTATTCTGTAAAATAAAGATAACAATGCCTCCTTCAGAGTTGGGGTGAAGAAAATGGTCCAGGTGTTATTTGAGGTGTCAACTATTAATATTAGTATGTTACAATGGGTTGTATTGCTTCATGAAACAGTGCAAGTGGTAAAGGGCAAAACCAAAGTTTACAGAGAGCTTGAGAGAGCCTACTTAAGCCATATCATCCCATGAGCATTTAAAGATGGAAGGATACAAAACAGATACAAAGTGGAATACATTTGTCAAGACTTTTAAATGAACTATTTTCTCCATCATTGATAGTGGGAGCTATCACATTTGATTCTATTTTAGGACAATCTCTTGTGTGCTTCAGGAGGAAATATAGAGATGGTGGTAAGGAAACTAAAGATGGGAAAGCAGCAGGATCCAAACAAATACAGACAGAAGAGGCCTTTGATATAGACTATACAATTTTGAAGGCATTGAGGACTGATTCTTAAGATTCCTTAAAGAAGGGAAGGTATCAAATATTTGGGAAAAGGATTCCTTATTACCCTGAAGAGGAAAAAAGTCTTAATATCAATACTTATGCCTATCTTTGCATCTTTACAAACTAATATAAAGATAATCTTCACACATTAGGGCAGCCTTGATAAAGGTATGAGTGTTGAATGGGCAGGCTTGCTAATGAGATCAAGCAGAACATATCTTTATAGGTACACAGTTGATTGCAAGGTATACAGATGTGAGATCTTTTTACACCTGGATTCTTACATTCTGGATTTTATTTATTGTGTTTATTGTTTACAGAGTGTAATGTTTACTGAATGCAAAAAAGCATTTGATTTTTTTAGAGCAAAAATGCTTGAGGAGTTCTCTCTTTTAACAAGGCATTTACCAGACTTAGTATATTAAAAATGAAAAAATGTTGAATTTCTAATTCATATGAAAATAATGTAGGACAATTGTTTAATTAAAAAAATCTAATATTATATGATTTTCTTTCTATTTTTTTTAGAAATGAAGACCTAAAGCAAATGTTGGAAAGCAACAAAGACTCTGCGAAACTCGATGCTATGAAACGAATAGTTGGGGTAGGTACAATCATGGATTACAGTTTTAGTGAATATATGGATAGTAATTTCATTAAACATATTGTCTTTTGAATCTTCAAGTGTTTAAGTGTTGTTTTCCTTATCTAGGCTCTTTAAGGTGTAGCATTAATTTTTTTTATTTTTATTTTTTTAAAGCAATCGGGGTTAAGTAACTTGCCCAGGGTTAGTTACATGGCCAGTTATCTCTGGGTGTGGTGCTAAGCATCTGAGCCCAGATTTGATCCAGGTCATCCCGACACTGGAGCCGGTGCTCCTACTCGCTGAGCCACCTGGCCGCCCCTAAGCAATTGAGGTTAAGTAACTTGCTCAAGGTTACACAGCCAGGTGTTTCTGGGTGGGTGCTAAGTGTTGGAGCCCAGATTTGATCCCCAGGTCATCCGGACACTGGAGCCAGTGCTCTTACTCACTGTGCTACCTGGCCACCCCAACAGGGACTTGAACCCTGGACCCTCAGATTAAAAGTCTGATGCTCTACTGACTGAGCTATCTGGGCTCTCAAGGTGTAGCATTATAGTTATAATAGACAAAGGATCAGTCTTAGAGTTGGGAAGGTCTCTATTCAAGTCCTGCCTCTGACACGTACTAACTCTGTGACCTTAATTAGGCAAGTAAACTCAGCCTCTTAATAGTCCAGGCAGGTAGCTCTTTATTATTCTGTATCTTTGGAGGGTTGCTGATCTGCACAGGAAGTTTCCTGTGCAAATAAAAAATCATGTCTGATCCTTCCCCAAAAAGAAAGATTTCAAACTCTTTCTTATTTTCTTACTGTTTGTTGTTAAATTTTTTAAAATGTGTCCTTTTGCTATTTGGAGGTGTTCTTTTAGGATATTTTATTCTGGTGGTTTCAAACTCAAATAGAAACTGATCTCTGCTACCACACATTGCCTTAGAAAACCACAAATTAACGTTATGTATGTGGTATTGTATCTTTATTTTATTAAACATGTCCTAATTACATTTTAATCTGGTTCTGCCTACAATGTCTCATATTTAATACCTCTATTTTAACGTTTCTTTTTCCATTCACGTGCCTTCTGGTACTTTAACTGGGTCAGTCACTCTAGAATTTAAAAAAAATTTATCATTATCCTTTACTTTTATTATTTTGTATTTTGCTTGATTTTGATTTTCTTCTGCTTCTATCTCCTCCTCTTTCCTCCTTTCTTTCTCATTCTTTCCCTCCCCTGTTCCTCCACTAAGTTTGATGTGGAAACAAAATAAGACAATTGTAAGACATTGAGCAGTCTCCAAGACATTTATTTTGCCACAGTCTAGAAAGACTATTCAACTTGTATCCTGCAGTACTTTACTTGTGATAAGCATGGCCTCTTTCTCCTCCAGATGGAAGCAGATCTGGTCATCGGGGCACAGTGTGGTGGCCTTGGGATACCACCAAATCTGAGTGGTCTCAGTTCCATGTGAATAGACCTTTTGATGCCTTTAACTGATCAGGAAATCATATCAGTTTGACCAGAGTCCATCAGAAAAGCTGCTTCATCTTGAGTCTTAGTATTTGGGCCAATAAAATACCAGGACATCTTTATTACGTCTCAGAAACAAACAAAACTGGCCTTACTCAGAGATGGGGGAGTGGGGTAGAAAAGGAACCCTGGTAGATATCATCGATGTGTGAAGAACATTTCTCTTTCTTACTGTGCTGTTGAGACTGAAAAACCTTTACATATGATCTGATGTTATACATGATAATTTTTTTTACTGAAGTCTTACTTCAGAATAACTTTTGCTTAAATTGAAAGAGTTTTCTGAGTTAAGCTCAATATGTTGAATTTTATTGCACAAAAGCTCAAAGGAAAAATGTACTGTGTAGAATCAGGAGCTAAGAAACTTTCCTAAGCACTGTCATGCTCATTGACATCTCAGGTCTCTTCCAGCTCTAAATCTGTGAAGTAGGCCTAAAGTTTCACTTCTACAAAAATGGAAATAATATTTCTTTGAAGTAGGGATATGCAGGTATAAGACAGACAATTAGGAAAAAAACATTTTGAATCTATAGGAAGAATTATGTCATTTCACTTTATGGTGGGTTTTTTTTGGTCATGATTTTGACAAAAGTGTCTTATTTCACTCTATTACAAAGGAAAACATTTTAGCTTACTTTTACAGACAGAAATTCCGACTAAAAATATTAAACTTAATGTTGTTATGCAAGTTGTGGGCTAGATAAGGAATCTGTACAAGACAGTGTCCTTACCTTAATTCATATCAATTTGAAAAGTAGATGGAATTAGAGTGTGCTTTTTTTTAGAGTTTGTATATTGATTAGTAATATCCCTGGTTGATACGTTATACTGAATAGAATTAGGTTATTGCAAGTTGTCTAAGTCCCTCTAAGAATTTTAAATTAAATCTTAGGAGAATATTAGGTTTTAAAATATGATTTGGAAAAATATTATGTTAATTCAACTCTAAAAATGCTGGTAATCATGTTTTTTTTCTTTTTAACTCCAATTTAACTCCAAACTGGTTCCCCTGCCTCCCATCACTAGTTATTTTTTTGTACAGCTTTTTAAATTTTCCTAATTTCCATGCCTGGGTATATTACATCCCTACTTAAACTCATTTGGTGGCTCCATGTTGTTTATAAGATAAAATAGGTATTCCTTGTCTCAGCATTTAAGACCCAGTTTACTTTTTCATCTTTATTTCCCACTTTATTCTGTGTACTCTAAAGTTCCAGTCATATTACTTTACTAGCCATTTATTAATCTCACTCATTCCTCCTTTTCCCATCTCTATAGATGTACAGTTAAATAAAATCAATGTTATTTTTTACTGGTCATTATAAATGCTAATGACTCTAGGAATGTGTATCTAATAAGTATCTCAACTATTATATGTACCTAATATATTGTATCTTTAGAGAGTTTCTACAGAGATTAATTTTAAAGCTGATACTTCAACACTGAGTAGGACAATATATATATATATATATTCAGATATTAAAAAATAATAGATATTTCTTTTAGATGTTCAATTTTTTGTCTGTCATATTGTGAGTTTTTATAATCATCCATTTCTCTGCCCTCTCTCTACTTCTCACCCTCTAAATCTGCATTAATGCATTCTAACCAGATAATTGTGTGTGTGTGTGTGTGTGTGTTGTGTTGTGTGTGTGTGTGTGTAATATAAGTTCACTCAGAGTAAAGAGTATTCCTTCTTGATAGGTAATGTAAGGAGTCAGAATGACTACTTTTTATTAATGTTAAATTGGAGCTCTCTTTCTAATCTGGTAAACCTTTGTAGAAATGACCCAAATCTATCTCCTTCTTCTTGAAATCTCAATAAGAATCCTGAATAGACTCATTGCACTTTTTTCCCATTACTTCCAGTGGCCAGTTTTCAGTCTGAAACCCGAAGAGCACCAGGGGGTTAATGGTGGGGCTTGTTGCTCAAGTGCTTCAGTCAGTAAAATAAACTATTTACATCATATTTCTCATGGTAACCATTGTATTCCAGTCAGGGCAGAAAAGTACCTATTCTCATCATGATTATATAACAGACGTCATTGCTCAGATGGCTTGTGAAATCTCTGATGTATGCCAGAAGTAGGCCTCTTTGTTCTCACTGGATCACTAATATTAACAGAAGCAAGTAGAAATTGTGCTTCCATATAAGTCATAATAAGCAGTTTTAAAAAAAATCTTGTTTTTTTGCTTTATCTAAAGCTTGATGACAACTTGATTCAACATTCTTTTGTGTTAGCCTTTTGATGTATATAAGGACCTTGTTATTTCTGAATTTCATTTTTAAAAATCTGTTTTATCAACACATTATTTGATTTAGGATATCTTCCTGGGGGAACCTGAGGCATATCTTTAATATTCATTTTCTATTTCCTTTATTCCTTTGAATTTGGTGCACATTCTGATCCTACTTTAATTTGGGGATAAAGAGATCCTGTGATTGGTGGTTATTCAGTAGGGTTAAGGCCTCTGCTTATTATTTGCTAAGGTATGTGCTATTATTCAAGCTTGGTGATAATGTCACATGATTTTGCGATGCTATTTGTCCATCATCTTGTTTTATCACATGACAGTTCAAAGATATATTTGGATTCTAGAAGTATACACTGACACCTTGATGTTTCCTTCATACCACCGATTCGTTGTTTTCAAAACAATTTACCATTCACAACAGCAGTGAAAACAGTCAAACAAATCCTCAGCCAACTAATAAACCAGCAACCAATAAAACACCCCAAAGAAACCCATGGTCACCAGCCAACCAACCAATCAACAACAACCCTCAAGCAAATCAGCAATCAACAAACAACCTACCTGTTCTCATAAGTTGCCTATTTCTGTTGCTAGTACTACCATCTTCCCAGTTGTCTTTAAAACATTTAGTCATTTCCATAGTCCTGTTAACTCTTTTTCCACAAAATCTCTCCTTGGTGTCTCTTTTTCTTCACTAATGTTGCATTCTATTTTATGCCTGAATTAACTCTCATCTGAACTTTTGTAATAGCTTCCAAACTAGTACCCCCCGCTTCCTATCTCTTTACCTCTCTAATTATTTTTTCACATAGCTACTTAAATTTTTCTAATTTTAATGTCTGGGTACGTCACTTCCCTACTTAAAGTTATTTCATATGTTATCTGTAAGATAAAATAGAAATTGGGGGATGCCAAGGTGATGGAGAAAAGGCAGGTGCTTGCCTAAGCTCTTCTAAATTCTCCTACAACAACTTTAAATAACTCCTCAAAATGAAATCTGGAGCAACAGAATCCACATAAGAACAGGGTGAAACAATTTTCCAGCCCAAGACAAGTTAGAAGGTCAGCATGAAAGGTCTGTCACATGGGGGGTGAGAGTGGGGCATAGGCAGGGCAGGCCTCGCCCCATTATCAATCAGCAGACCTCAGGGGCAGTGAAAGCAGCAGCAGTGGCTTCCAGAGCTCTCAACCCACAGATGGCGAAGGGACTGGACAGCTGGTCAGAAGGGGATTACAGGAATCCCCTCTGCTGGCAGTGGGTGCAGTGTTCTGTTGCAATGCCCACACATGGAATGTTGCAGTGCCATGGTGAGGAGGAGCACTAGCATGCCAGAGCTTGCAGCTGCAAAGGGGTTGCAACACTGGTCACAGTTCCAGGTGGAAAAAGAGTGCTTGTGGTCACTCACAGACCCGAGCAAGGGCTGAGAGAGTAGTGAACCCAACTCACCTTGGATAATTCCGTTTTAACAGTGGCAAGTCTCTTAACAAGCCCCAAGTCCTGGGCTTAGTTGCCTTGAGAGGCTACCTTGGCCCCAGCCGCTGGAACTTTTACCCCCAGACAGTGAGTGGAGTTGGGCGTCTGAGCCCAGGAAGATTGAGGAAACCTCTCCTGACAAGGAATGCCAGACCCAGCTGTGCTGCAAAGAGCTGCAGGGGCAAGAAAGAACCAGTGGATGCTGGTAATTGCAGAAGCAGTGGGGCAGAAAGCCCCTGTCTGTGGGCACTTACAGGAGATTGGAGGTTTGACTTGTTTCAGGCTAGAGGAGAGAACTGAAGATCTGGAACAAGAGGCACCATTTCCCATACTTCAGGGCTAGAGGTGATTACAAATAATTAAGCTATTACCACAAAAAATGCACAGACAAAGGGGAAAGAATCCAACTATAGAAAACTATTAAGGGAATAGGTATGAATGGGGTTCATCTTCAGAGGAGGATATTGAAGTAAAGAAACCCCCAAAGAGTAATGTCAAATGTGTCACCTGTGCAAAAAGAATTTATAGAAGATCTTAAAAAAGACTTTAAAAATGAAATGACAGAAATGGAGGAAAAACGAAAAAAAAAAAATCCAAGAACAAGATGGGTATGAAAGGAAAGTTAGCCAATTAGAAAAAGATATCCAGAATCTTTTTTTTTTTCATTTTTCAAATGCTTTATTAACTTCTGATTTACATCATTTATTTCTGCCAGATTTTGTTACAAATTTTCTCCCCGTTTTTCCCCTACACACCACCCCAAAATAGCAGTCCCACAGGATATCCCCTCCTCCAATCTGCTCTCTACCATATTTTCTCCTGTACCCCTTTTGACTTTTCTACTAGGGCACGGTCATGGATCTCTATGCCCCAGTGCCTGTATATTTTATTTTCCAATTACATGCAAAATAGTATTGATAATAATAATAATTATATATAAATATTTTATTTTATAACTCTGAATTCCAGATTCATTCCCTTCCTCCCTTGTCACCCACCCTTACTGGGAAAGATGAGCAGTTCAGTATAGGTTGTACATATGTAGCTACTGCAAAACAATAACATAGTAGATACATTGTAAAAGACTGACTATATTTCCCTCCCTCCTATCCCACCTCCAACTTGTTCTGTTCTCTACTTTGATCCCGTCCCTTTTCAAAAGTGGGTGCTTCCAACTTCCCTCCCCCCCAGCCTGCGCTCCCTTCCATCATCCCCCCTCTGATGCCCTTCCCCCCTACTCTCCTGTAGGGTGAGATACCCTATTTAGTGTGTATTTCATTCCCTCCCCGAGCCAAATTCAATGAGAATAAGGTTGACCCATTCCCTTTTGCCTTATTATTCTTCCCCTCCATTGTAACCATTTTCCCTATCTTTATGAGATTCATTCAGTTTCTCCCCATCTCCTCTCATTATATTCCTCTCTCACCTCTTAATTTCACCTTTTAAGTATCATCCCTTCTTGTTAAATTGGTCCTGTGCCCTCTCTCTACCTATACCTGTAAACATATATACACACATTCACATATGTATTCATATGCCCATATACCCTCATATCTATATAGACATATATATATATATATATATATATTTCTATTCCCTTCAACAATTTTCATACTGACAAAAGTTTTATCAGTTACAATTATTGTTTTTCTATGTAGGAATATTAATAGTTCAACTTTGATAAGTTCCTTATCATTTCTTTTCCCTGTTTACCTTCTCATGCCTTCTCTTGCTTCTTGTATCTGAAATGTCATATTTTCTATTCCACTCTGGTTTTTTCATCAAGAATGCTTGAAAGTCCTCTATTCCACTGAATGACTATATTTTCCCCTGAAACATGATACTCAATTTTGCTGGGTAAGTGATTCTTGGTTTTAATCCCAGGTCCTTTGACCTCCGGAATATCATATTCCAAGCCCTTTGATCCCTCAATGTAGAAGCTGCCAGATCCTGGGTTATCCTGATTGTGTTTCCACAATATTCAAATTGTTTCTTCCTGGCTGCTTGTAATATTCTCTCCTTAATCTGGGAATTCCGGAACCTGGCTGTAACATTCCTAGGAGTTTTCTTTTTGGGATCTTTTTCAGGAGGTGATTGGTGGATTCTTTCAACCTCTATTTTGCCCTCTGGTTCTAAAACATCAGGGCAGTTTTCTTTGAGAACTTCCTGGAGGATGATTTCTAGATTCTTACTTTGATCATGGCTTTCAGGTAGTACAATGATTTTTAAATTATCTCTCCTGGATCTATTTTCCAGGTCAGTGGTTTTTCCAGTGAGATATTTCACATTGCCTTCTATTCTTTCATTTGTTTGGATCTGTTTAACAGCATCTTGATTTCTCATAAAGTCATTAGCTTCCATTTGCTCCAATCTAATTCTGAAGGCATGATTCTCCTCACTGAGCTTTTGAGATTCTTTTCCCATCTGGCAAATTTGGCTTTTTAAGGCATTCTTCTCCTCATTCATTGCCTTTTTGAGCCTCTTTTGCCATTTGAGTCAGTCTGTTTTTTAAAGTGTTATTTTCCTCAGTTGGGCTGTTGACTCCATTTCATAATTTTCTTGCATTGTTCTCATTTCTCTTCCCAATTTTTCCTTCATTTTTCTTATCTGCTTCTTAAGGTCCTCTATGGCCTGTAACCAGCTCGTATTTTCCTTTGAAGCTTTTTGTGCAGGAGTTCTGACTTCACTGTTTTCCTCCTGTTCCATGCTTTGCTCCTTTTTGTCCCCAAAATAGGAGTGTAATGTTGGAATCTTCTGTCTGCTTTGTTTCCTTTGCCTGGTCATGTTGCCCCTCAGTTACTTGACCCCTGGGCTTTTTGCCACAGTAGGACTCTTCCACCAGATGGGAGCTTTCATCCCAAATGCTGGGGTTTTCTCAACTGCCGGACTTATTAGATGGGTGCCCTCTCTGAGGCCTCCACATGTTCTGGCAAGCTGGACACACACCCAGGACCTCCACCCTAGACTGCAATCCAGATCCAAGCAGGTTAAAGCAAGAGCGATTACCCCTCAGACTGGTCTCTTGGTCCCCCTACACTCTGCAGTCCAGGAGCTGAAGCTGCCACGTGGCGTTGGCTGGCTGTGCCAGCGTCTCAGCGGCCAACGCACTCCCACTTACTGGGTCCCAAAGTCCAGACTGCACTGACCTCTCACTTTTTCCTTAGCATCTATGTGTTGATAATTCTGGAAACAACCACAGCTGCTGGTGGTCTGGGGTCCCTTCAGCCAGCAGCTGGTCAGGCCCACCCTGGGCCTAAAACCTCTGGCTCACTAGGGCCTGGGTCCAGCTCCCAGAGTGCTGCGTTGGCAGATTACTGCCGGCCTTCTAGGCTGTCCTGAGCGGGAGGTTAGCTTCTCTGTGTTATTTTGTGGGTTCTGCAGCTCCAAAGTTTGTTCAGAGTCCCCTTTTTACATTGATTGGGAAAGGTGGAAGCTGGAACTGCTGGGAGGTATTGCTTCTACTCCACCATCTTGACTCCGCCTCTTGAGATCCAGAATCTTAAGGAAAGAAATAACATCTTGAAAATTAGAATTGGGCAAGTGAATGGATGCCAGTGAAATTATAAGAGATCAAAAAATGATTAAACGAAATATGAATTGTTAAAAAATAGAAGAGAAATGAAACATAAGAAAAACAACAAATTTGGAGAACAGATCAATAAGAGAATCCATAAAAATAATCAGACTAACTGAAAGTTATGAAAAAAAAGAATCTTGATGCAATAATGTAAGAAATAATCAAAGAAAATTGTCCTGAAGCATTAGCGCAAGGGGAGGAAATAGAAATAGAAAAATTCCATCAGCACCACTTAAAAGAGATCATATGAGGAAAACTCATAGCAATTTTATAGTTGAATTTTGAAACCCCCAACTCAAGGAAAAAATACTAAAAGCGTCAAGAATAAAACAATTTAAGTGTGAAGGTGCCACAATTAGAATTACACAGGATCGAGCAGCAGGGACATTAAACCACAGGTCTTGGAACACAACATATCGAAGAGTAAAAGAACTGGGGATCTGGCCAAAAATCATGCCCAACAAAGTTAAGTGTTATCCTGAAGGAAAAAAAATGTATATATTATAAACTCTCAGATGTTCAAGACTTTGTTAAAAAGAATCCTGAACTTAATAGAAGATTCGACATACAAGAACCAAGAGAAATATAATGTACTGATTATAAGGGATCCGTAAGGACAGACTGTTTACTTTGTAAATATGTAAAATGCATGTTTAAGATTGTTATCAATAATTGGGTAGTTCATAAGGAAGATTGAGGTAAACCTGAGTATGATATGAATTTACAAAGTAAAACCATTTAGGACCAGTTTAAAAGAATAATTATTTTATACAAAGGAAGTGCAAGACGAAGAATTGATACAGAGGAATTAGATGAGGGAGGAGGACTGGTAGTTCTGGTAAACTGCTTTCATCTGGAATAGGTTTAAGAGGGAATAATACATATATGTTTAGAGGAATATAAAAGTTTTCTAAATTCAAAAGAAATAAAATGGTAGAAGCATAGGGAGGGGGGAGAGGACAAGGGAGGGATCTTTAGAGGGGAGGGTGAGGGAATAGTTAAAATAGGGGTGTTTAGATTTATGGGAATGGAAGGATAGATCCTTGGCAGGGGGGAAGGCAAGTCATAGGAGGGCAAGGTTGTGGGTACAAGTAAAGTAGAGGAGGCAGGAGGGATAGAAAAGGAGATATGCACATACATAAAAACAAAGATCAGGAGTAGAATAGGTTTGGGAAAGTATATGTCTGTATATATGTATATGTGTATGTTTACAGCTATAGAGAAACATGTCTAAACTTTATTTTAGCCTTTGGGGTGGGGTGGGGAGGGTATGTATATATTTATAGCCATAGAGAAACATCTAAACGTTATTGTGGCCTGGGGAAGGGGCGGTTTTGGGGAGGGGAAAAAAAGAACAAAGTAAAAAAGTACATGGAAGAGGAAAAAAGAAAATTCATAAGGAAACAAAGAAAAGATTCACAATTCTCAACACAACAAGTATTATTTATCATATAGGCTTTCGTGAAATGAAAATTTATTTTTGCATATTTTGAATCCTCTCTTATGTTCTGCTGTGCACACAACATACTTTTTTTTCCCTTTCTAACTTTGTATTTAAGTTCCGATATTTAAGTTTATGATGTGTTTGTGTTTCTTTTCGCTATTCTGTATTTGTGTTCTGATGTTTGAGTCTAAAATAAAGTTTTGGAAAAAAAATTGGTATTCTAGAAAAAGGAGGTGAAATAAAACTGGAAACAATGCCTTGATCACCTCCTGAAAGCAATCCCAAAATGAAAACTCTTAGGAAACATTATAGCCAAATTCCGCGGTAAAAGAGAAAGTATTGCAAGGAATCAGAAAGAAACCATTAAAAAACCATTGAACCACATTCAGGATTACACAAGATTTAGCAATGTCTGTGTTAAAGATTGGAGACCTTAGAATATGATATTCCAGAAGGCAAAGGAGCTAGGAAAACAACCAAGAATCACCTACCCAGCAAAACAGAATAATCTTTCAGGGGGAAAAAATAGATATTCAATGAAATAGAGGACTTTTAAGCATTCCTGATGAAAAGACCAGAACTGGATAGAAAATTTGTCTTTTAAACATGAAACTCAAGAGAAGCATAGAAAGATAAACAGAAAGAGAAACCATAAGGGATTCAATAAGGTTAAACTTTTTACCTTATTGCATGGAAAAATGGTACTTGTAACTCCTAAGAATTTTATCATTACGGAAGCAGTTAGAAAGAGTATACATAGAAGGCATTGCTATGAGTTTAACATGATGGGATAGCTAAATAATAAAATTAAGGAGTGAGAAAGAGGAATGGAATGGGAGAAGAGGAATGGGGGAGGTAGGATGGGGTAGTTTGTCTCACATAAAAGAGGTGCAAAAGAACTTATAGGGAGGGAAGATGGAGGAGGTAGGAAGAAATACTTGAACCTTATTCTCATTGGAATTGTCTCAGCGAGGGAATAGGATACATACTCATTTGGGTACAGAAATCTGCCTTATTCTACAGGAAAGTAGGAGGGGAAAGGAATAAAGGGAGGGGTTGATAGGAGGGAGGGTAGATTGTGGGAGGTAGTAGTCAAAAGCAAAACACTTTTGAGGATGGACAAGGTGAAAGGAGAGAGTAAGATAAACAGAGGTAAAATAGGATGGATGGAAATACATAGTAATCATTACTGTGAAAAATTTTTATAGCAAGTTTCTCTAATAGAGACCTCACTTCTCAAATATATAGAGAACTGAGCCAAATTTACAGAAGAGCTATTTTCCAATTGATACATGGTCAAAGGATATGAACAGGCAATTTTCAGATGAAGTAATTAAAGTGGTCTATATTCATGTGAAAAAATGCTCTAAATCACTATTTATTAGAGAAATATAAATTAAAATAACGCTTTGGTACCTATCAAATTGGGTAAAGGACAGAAAAAGAAAATGACAAATGTTGGGGGGAATGTAGAAAAATTGAGACACTAATGCTTTGTTGGTGGCATTATCATTTGATTCAGCCATTCTTTTGAGCACTTTGGAACTATGACCAAAAAGCTATATAAACCCAGCAGTACTACTATTAGGTGTGTATCCCAAAGAGTTAAAAAACAAAAAGGAAGAGGATCTATATGAACACAAATATTTATAGCAGCTCTTTTGGAAATTGAAGGGATGCCCATCCATTGGAGAATGACTAAACAAGTGGCATATGATTGTGTTGCTATTGCCTGTTGTGCTAAAAGAAATGATGAGCAGAATGCTCTCAGAAAAACCTGGAAAGACTTGACATGAACTGATGCAAAGTGAAGTGAGCAGAACCAGGAGAACATTATAGACAGTAACAGAAATATTGTATGATTAACTGTGAATCACTTAGCTATTCGCAGCAATATAGTGATCTAGGACAATTCCAAAGTACTCATAATGAAAAATGCTGTCCCTCTCCAGAGAGAGAATTGATGGAATCTGAATGCAGATCGAAGTATACTTATTTATACTTTAATTTTCAGTTTAATTTTATTTTTTGTCTCTGTTTTCTTTCACAACATGACTAATATGTAAATATATTTTGCATGACTGCATGTGTATAATCTATATCAAATGTTTATTTTCTCAATGAGGGGGAAAAGAAGTGAGGGAGAGAATTTGAAATTCAAAATTTTAAAGAAAGGAAAGTTAAAAATTGTTTTACATATAAGTGGGGAAATAAACTATTAAGTAAATATATATTTAAAAATTTTTAAAAATATTGAAAAACAAAACAAAAAAAGATAAAATAGAAGTTTCTTTTCTCAGCATTTAAAGCCCATATAAGCTTTTCTTTATTTCCCAATTTATTCTGTGCTCTTTGAAGTTTCCGTCATACTAGCTTACTGGACATTGCTTGATCTCATACATTCAACCCTTACCCATCACTACACATTTATAGCAGTTTGTTCTCTTGTATCTGGAATTCACTTCCTTCCATATGTCTGACCATTGAAATCCTTCCTTTCTTCAAGGTTTAGTTTTGATGGTCTGCTTTTTTCATGGTACCCACCTGAAGGTGCTGACTTACTGACTTTCTGCTTATCTCTCTTAGTCCAGATCTTTCCTTTGCACCCACCATGGTTGTTTTCATATTATGTTTATCTCTTACTATGTTTTTCATATTTTTATATTAATCACTTAGTACAGTGCTTTTTGCATTGTAGTTTTTTGATATAATTTGGTGAATAAAATCCTAAAATACCTTGTTATGCATTCTGAATATCACCTCTAATTGTGTGATAGTGTTGATGAAGCTTTTGAATTTATGGATATAACACATTGTGTGCTTTATTTGTGAAGATCTATAGATATATTCACCAATGTAATTTCAGAGTCTGAGTATGACCACTTTATTTTCATTTAAGAAACACACAAGACTTGGACTTTGTTAGTTCATTTTCTTCCAAATTTTCAAAATTTCACAGTAAATGAATATACTTGAAAATTTCATAGCTAATTTCCATGTCTGAATGTTTTTTATTTTATAGATAACACATTTTTTAAATAGTTAAGATACTGTACTTGTGCTCCAGAAACTGTTAGGTCAGGGATGCAACTAAAGTGTACTTAAGTGTTATTTATTAAAAAAACTAATTAAATGAATGTTTAAAAAGAATGTGAGACAAAGTAAAAAAGAAGGTAAATTAATAATGTCTTTAAGTCTACTGAGTAATTCTTTTAGTTGCTTTTCAGTGTCAGTGTAGTAACTGATTTTCATCCTTTATCAGAGTACTGTACAAATCTTTGTTTTTCCTTACTCCTTGATTACTATTTCTTTATTAAGATCTTTATAATGCTGTTCCAAGTTTACATTGAAAACACAAATGTTCCTTTTCTCTTACTTATGTTTTATTCACTTCAAAAGTTGTGGGGTAAGCAGAGACATTCTTTTCCTGCTACAGTGACTTTTTTCATATGTTTAGCACATTTCAGAATGATTGTGGTATAGCAAGCCAAGAATCTTTTAGTCCAAGCATTAGTCAAGACAGTCTTTCTGGAAGAGGTGATTTCAGAAATGGATATTGAGTGATGAATAGAGAGGAGAGAATAGGTGATTTCAGGGGACAAGGAATGGTGCAAAGATATGGGAGCAGGTAATTTCTTCATGTAATATGGGGGAGTTTAATCATCTCTATACAAATGACTCTCATTTATTTTTTCAGCTTCAGTCTTCACTCAGAATTTTGGTTCCACATTTCAATTGCCTCCCTAGACATCTCCTCAGATGACCTGCCAGTTCCTTCAGCAGCATGTCTAAAATATTTCCGTTGCCTTTTCTTCCTTTTTTTTTTCCTGAACTGTATGGTTCCTTGGCTCCTTAGAAATTACATATTTTTGTTTCTGGTACTATCATTTTACTTGAGTCATTTTTAATTTTTTTATTGCCCTCACCTGTCATGTCCTAGCATTTGTTAAGATCTGCCAATTTTTGCTACAGCCAAAACTCCCCCATTCATCTCTGCCACTCTCATTCAAGCCCTTTTCACTTCTCACTTGGACTTTGTAACATAACTTCTCAATTTCTTTCTGCCTTTAGTTTGTCTCATCTAAAATCCATTGTTCTACAGGTGCTAAAGTGATTTTCCTAATTCCCCTTTTTAGCTATATCACTTGCCTGCTCAGAAACATTCAGTGATTTGGGATAAAATATAAATTACTTGGTATAATAGGAACAGCATTTATTTTACATAATCAAGCATAGTTTCTGTTTAAGGAGGCAAGGAGACAAATCTTGGGATTTGTTTGGGCTAGAGGATTAGACACAGAAAAAGACTTTTTTAGAGAGCCTTGATGATCCTGAGGCTTTGTGGAATTCCCACTGCCTGTCAGGACATCTTTTTGCTGCTCTGGTGAATGTGGAGGTGGATAGAAACAGTATCTGTTTTTATTAATTATGCCCTTGTAAGTCCTTTATAAATATTTTATTGCTTGTATGGTGCTTTTTACTTTGTGAGTGCTATTGGTTTTTACCAATATTAGTTGAATTTTATTTGTCCAAAGCAACAGACAATGAACCTTTCTGGGGTGTGATTTTTTTTTTTCAATTTTAGAGTAGATTCAGTAGTAGATGTTAGGATAGAAATCAGATTGTGGGTACTTATAGAAGAAGTTGAACGATGAGGTAGTCAAAGCTATGAGGAGAAGGGAATTAATTGGAAGGTCCTTGCTAGTTGAGGGGTAGAAGTTGATGATTTGCTTATGATAAATTATTGTAGAGGCCTGATTAAAGCAATGATAGGGATCAGTGGGGTTGGAGAGGATATATGTGGGACTTTGACCCTCTTATTTTCTCCTTTTCTTTTGACTCAGCCATTTAGCTTTTACAGTACTCTCAGAGAGAACAGTTCAGGGTCCAGTGTAAGTGAATAGGATACATTTTCATTTATTTATTTATTTATTGCTTTCTTGGAGGGGAGAGGGCAGGGCAATTGGGGTTAAGTGACTTACCCAAGGTCACATGGCTAGTAAGTGTTAAGTGTCTGAGGCTGGATTTGAACTCAGGTCCTCCTTCTATTCCCTGCGCCACCCAGCCACCCCTGTGATACATTTTTTATGAGGTGGGATTTCTTGAAGTGACTTTTAAAAAATTAAGAAAAGTATGGGCAGCTAGGTGGTGCAGTGAGTAAAACGCTGGCCCGGAGTCAGGAGGACCTGAGTTTGGTTCCGGCCTCAGACACTTAACACCCAACCAAAAAAACTAGGCGTGTAACCTTGGGCAAGTTATTTAACCCAGTTGCCCTCCAAAATGGCAAAAAAAAAAAAAACCCGAAAGAAAAGTATCTATGAGGTGTTGGCTATGTACAGAGCTTTGTGCAAAGGTCCTAGGGATACAAATAGAAAAGTAAAAGATATTCTCAAAGAGGGTATACCATTCTAAAAGGAGAGACAACACAGAAAGGATAAACATGGTAACATACAATGTTATATCATCAAACCATGGAATGAAGAAAGAGGTACGGATGGATGTGTCTCAAGGGCTCTGTTGCTGCTGCTTTCCCAGAAAGCTCATGGTGACAGTACAGAATATGTATCTAATCTACTCTCGAGATTTCCTAATTCTGTGAAAAGGAAGGGCATTTTCCTCTAAGCCCTGTGAAAGCAGTAAATCTTTTTCTATATTTAGAGTTAGATCTTTTTTCCCTTAAATTTACAGAGCATTTGACTGGGAGGCACTACAGTCCGAAGAACTGTTGAATTATAAATAATATCAAACAGCTTACATATGTATCATATAATTATTCTAGGGCAGAAGTTCCTAACTTGAGGTCTCTGAATTAAAAAGAAAATTTTAGAACTATATTTCAAAATGATTGGCACTCTTTGTTATGCTTTGAAATTTCACTATATACTTTCCTTACAATTCAAAATAGGACACACTGTACCTAACAGAAGTTATTCTGTTATTCTTTGTATATTGAAATGTTTAAAAAAAACACAAACTTTTGCTTTCTTAAGAAAGTTCCATTTCTTTGAAGGGTAATATCATAAATGTAACAGGTGCTAAATAAAACTGAAGAGAATAGGCTTTAGAAGATATATTTAATCTTGGCAACTAGAAGCATTTTATCATTAGACCCATTTAGTAATTTAGTAATTCACAGAATTATTCAAGTCTTATATAATAGTAATATATAAAGTAAATTTTCCTTGAAATTCATTTTGTTTTGAAATTATTTCTGGGATGTATGTGTGTATGTTATACATTAAAACTCCAATATTATACTTTGTGTTTCAGATGATTGCAAAGGGGAAAAATGCATCTGAACTCTTTCCTGCTGTTGTGAAGAATGTGGCCAGTAAAAATATTGAGGTATATTATGATATATTATTTCTGTGGTTTCTTTTGTTATTAAAGAGTTTTTAGTTATTTTGAAATGTTTAAAAAATTCTTAGGTCAAATATCATAGACTTAATGGTGGTTTAATTTCTCTGAGAAAATTCACATATAAATTATAACAAAATGAAGATGTTCTAGTTTATTTGGTTTAAGGTTATTGCAGAAGGTGAAATCTGATACTTAGCAGCATTTACCTGGAAGAATGATTAAAATCATGCTGTCTTATTTTCCTGTTTCCAGATTCCTTTTCACGTCTGGCTTAGGGTGGAGGGGATAGTGTTGACCCAATGAGACAGGCCTGGTAGAAATATTTCTTGGAAAGCTAGGACAATTTTAGATTTAACCATCAGGTGGATTAGAGTCTTTGGAGGAATTTGGTATAAGGACAGAACCCTAATTCTGCCTCTGTATATGGATCATTGACGTTACTGATCATCATTCAAAAAACGAAATTTATGAGAATCCTGTATTGGGGTGAAAGGAAGTTTATGATCTAAAACCAGGCGTTCCTCCTGATTCTGGTCAGATTCTCATATTTTTAAAAAAAATTACTAACTGCTTTGATTGTTCTAATTAAGATATTTTAGTAGGTGACTTTCCAGTAACAATGAATTAAACAGTGTTTCAGTAATAAATACTTGGAATATCCAAAATAATTTATTATTGTTAAGATTTGACTTTTAATAAGTAACATTTAGTCTGTTGTTTTAGATACAGAGGTATGATTCCAAAAGAAAGATAAACCCTATTTCTGACCCATCTCCCCAGTTTAATGATGACTTCTTTCCCCCTCTCCAAATTTAAGTACAAAATCAGAAAGATCCACTCTGATTTAAAAACGAAAAAAGGAATCTGCATTTCATAGAGGGTGGAATTTCTTGTCTCTTGGAAAAATGACCAGAAGAAAACAATTCATATGACTTCATGATTATGAAATTGAGTTGCTTCCCTAAAGTACATCAGGAAGTAACTGATTTAAAATGCAATCCATGAAAAAAAATCTGTATTATACATTTTTACAGTTTATATATAAAATTTTGTTGAAGTGAGGATGATGTAATGACATGAAAATAGAAGGTTCTATAGTAAGTATAGATGTCATATTACTTGGATGCCAGAATGTAGCTAAAGAGCATAAACTCCAGCAGGTCCTACCAGTCTAGAATGACTCCTTGTATGACAGACTATGGTAACTTTCTGAGGACTGACCAGCCAGCAGACCTGATGGCTTAGCAATAAATTATTTTCCCATGGCAATGCATGACCCCTTCTTCCCCCCAAATACAAATTGACTCTCAGTTCTCTATGTTCCTTTCTACTTCACAAGTAATGGTGTCCGAGTGACAGAAAAGTGGGCAGAAGCTGCTAAGAATGACACAGCTTTTAGAATATTCACGTGCACAAAGTTATTTTTTATTACTCTAAATGTAAGATCTTTTAGTGACTGAGTGGGCATATTACTGGAGGAACTTAGTCATATCAATCTTGACATATAAAAAATTAAACCATGTGACTGCAAGAAGTTTCAGCTAACATGAGTAATGTGAAAATGTGTTTAACAGGAATGTATTTGTATAGCCTATATCATATTGCATGGTGCTTGGGAAGGGAGTGGGAAGGAGGGGGAGAAAATTTAAAACTTATGGAAATGAATATTGAAAACTAAAAATAAATAAATTAACCAATAAAATAATAATAAAAAAAAGAAATTGCAGCTAAATTGAAAGATACTCAAGGATTCTCCTTGGCAAGGCAAATAAAAGAATTGATGGAATTGGTATAATGTATCCTAAGGCAACAAGAACTATTGTTTCATGGAACAAATCAAGTTGTCTTCTTCATTTAGTCAACAAACATTTATTAAGTGTTTACCATGTGCATGGTAGACTTGATCCTGAGGGTTCAGGAGACAGAGATCGAAGTGAAATATATATCAGTGCAGGCAGTTAGGTGTTCAGTGGGTAGAATGCTAGCCCTGAGGTGAGGAAGAACTTGAGTTGAAAGCCAGCCTCAGCTGCTTTCTATATGTGTGGGCCTGGGCTTAACCTCTCAGCCTCGGTTTCCTTAATTGTAAAATGGGAACAATAACACATACTTTGCAGGATTGTGAGGATCAAATAAAATATTTGTAAAAGCACTTAGCATAGTGCCTGGCACATATCAATCAGTTCAGTTGTAACCAATTCTTCATGACTCCATCGTGTGCCAATACTGTCCTTGGGGTTTTCTTGACAAAGATACTTGGTTTACCATTTCCTTCTGCAGTGGATAAAAATAAATAGATTAAATGATTTGTCTAGGATCATACAGCTAGTAAGTGACTGAGGTCAGATTTGAACTTAGGTCTTCTGGACTTCAGGTAGTCAGCACTCTAGGCACTGAGCCATGTAGCTGCCTCACCTGGCACATAGTAAATGCTTGTTATTCCTTTCCCTTCCAATTTAGAGACATAATGAATAGAAGGTAGGGAGTGTACTGGAAGCTAGGGCTGTCAGGAAAGACTTCACGGAGAAGGTGATACCTGAGCTGAGTTCTGAAGGAAACCAGAAATGTCAGGAGGCAGAGATAAAGAGGTATTCCAGGCATTGGGCATAGCCAGTGTAGAGATACAGAGAAGGGAGTTAAAGAATGTTGTGGGAAGAACTATGCTTACAGTTTATAGAAGGTGGACACAGACGCGCTACTCGGGAGCACGACAGTGAAGCTGTTGTTTGTTTGGGGCAAACCTTTAGTCTTTAAATGGAGAAGGGAGCCGGTTTTCCATTGGGAGGGAGGTTGAGAACCATGTAAGTTAACTAGGTGCTCTGATTGGCGTAAAGAGTACCAGTGGGCTGAAATAATTGCCGTCTTTAGTTGGAGGAATAATATGGTTTGTGCCCACTGCAATATGGTATCATGATTTCCATGTCTAGATTAGTAGTAGACTCACTCCCCAAAACTCTGCTGTTCTCATAAGGGCCTCACCTTGGCTCTCCATTTTAGCAGATGGCATTTGATGGCTCTTACGGGTTCTAACAAGCTCCACAACCATTCATATTTGGGGGAAATGTTCCTTATTTGGTCCTGACCCCAAAGGAGAGAACTCTTAATTTAGTGGGGGATTCCTCTTTGTGCCACTGATTGACTTCTTCTGAGATGGTCACAAGGTTGCAAGGCTTCTACATCTGACCATCTAATCACCTGATAAGTCTTCTTCTGATTTCTAGGAAGAATTTGATAAGACCCTCCTTTAAATTGCCACATATCTTAATACTTGGAAACAATAAATGAGATGATGACATCTGCCTCTCCAGTCAAACATTTGTCTAAAACGTGTCCTTCATACCATTTCTCTTGCATAATTCTCTGATAATATATTACAGCCTACCATAATTCTTCAGATCCTGTGGTATTCTATGACTTTGAAAAATACATTTTGATGGAAAGAGGATTCCTTATAGATGATAAAGTCCTTCAGATGTTCCTCTTTGTGGATGGTATTGTGCTGATTGTAAGAAACTCTTGAATCTTTGATCACTCAAAAAAAGCTTGGCTTTTTATGAAGAAAAAGTTTGAATATGGGTAGTCCATCTATTTACTTATATTGCTCTCCTGTCTGTCATATACATACACGTATATATACATGCACATATGACAGTCACTTAAGCCCTAGATTTAAATATGATAAGGTAAGTGAGTTATATTGCTCCTGGGAAACTGTGTAGTATTTTTAATGATTACTTTTTGAAACAAAAGCATATCTTTTTAGCGTTAGATTTCTTTTGTTTATGCTATATTGCTGTAAGCCTTGGGATACCACAGTCCTTGAAAAAATTAAAAGTTTAGTGTTACCCAAAGAGCAGTGGACAGCTGCAAAATTGGGTATGGGTAGACTGCAACATATTTCTAATATACCTTACCTTGTCCTTGATTAGGAATGGGTAGAAATGATTGTCATGGAAAGACAAACGGTTTCAATAAAATGTATTAAAATTAAAAAGGAAAATTTAATTACCCCCTCTTTACAAGGGACACAAAGTGAAGGACATTTTAATTGTTTTTTTTTTTTCCCCTATTTGGATGGAGGAACTCAGGACAATTGGGGTTAAGTGACTTGCCCAATGTCACACTGCTAGTAAGTGTCTGAGGCTGAATTTGAACTCAGTTCCTCCTGACTCCAAGGACAGTGCTCTATTCACTGCACCACCTAGCCACCACAGGACATTTTAATTATGAGAACTTAGACTGAAACTGAACTTGGGCTGATCTTGCTGCAAGAGAAAGAGATAATCACTGAATAGGCATTATGCTCCATTGTTATCCACAAAATCACTCAGTAGAGGAAGATCCCCCCAGCATTTTGGGTGTATACCTCCTGGAGGGTTAATGGGAGGACATGGATAGAGTTGGATAGGATGATAAGGGAGGTCATGTATCGTGGATTTTGGAGTCAGGGGACCCAGGTTCAAATTCCAGGACTGCCATGTAGTATACGGTTTTTGAGAAGTAATTTAAAATCCCTCTTGGGCTCAGTTTTTTCATCTTTAAAATGAGGGAGTTGAAATAGATGTCCCCTCTTTTAGTTCTCCATCTGTAATGAATGTGTAGATGGATTATGGTCTTATCAATCCATGTTGATGAGATCTCAGATACATTTAAGTATTTATGTATATTACATGTGTGTATCTATGTATCTATGTTACATGATATACATATTATATATTTTATATTTATGTACATACTCTATATGAAGATATACAGAAATATATCTATATATACACACAGGTGTTCTTTCCTTCTTCTCTATCCTAACTGTTGTTACCATTCCCTTTACTTCCTTGTTCAAAAATCACCAAAAGGGACATGGGAAATGTAGGATATCAGAATTTGATGTATACCAAAATGCAGAACTCAGTTACTTTGGAAGCAGTGCTCCAGAGTGCATTGTCTTTATAGAAAAAGATGCTGTTTTCGAATCAAATAACTTTTTTTCTCAATCCTTTTTAAAAAAAACAGTTCTGTTAGATTTAAAAAATGTTAATCATTAATTCACTTGAAACTGTCTCCTAATTCTCATATAGAATTTTTCTCCTGTTTTTCTGTTATATATTTGGAGATTCATTAATTTCTTTCTTTCTCTCTCTTTTTCACTCTACCCACAGCCCCTGGAGTTAAAAGAAAATTTCAGTAGCTAAATATATGGAGATGAACAAAATATTGCTAGAAAATTTTATAGTCAGTGTTTAAATAATTTCCATTTTTTAAAAGAAGATGAATTGTAGTGAAGAGACTATATAAGTACATGGTAAATTGAGTCAATAAAATAACCATGAACTAGGTATGACAGTTGAATTTTTGATACAAATAGGTGAATCAGAGCACTTACATATTAGTTGTATATAATATATTGCTATGATTACAATGACAAGACTAAACTAAACACTAGCCATTGTTTTAGCACTTAGAACTATCGAATCAGGAATCATTACCACATTAATAGTTTTTTCACATATGTAGAAGAAATACATTTTTAAAGGAAGCTTGAATAGAGACATTCAGAATCTAGTACTTAGAAAATAAATTTTTAAAGAATTTTTAGAAAATGAAAAATTTCCATGCATAAACTATTTTTCCTTATATGCCAACTTGATTAGAATAATTTGCAATGGAGGATATTTTTTTATATTTGATTTTTGGTACTGCTTTTGAACATAAACTAAGTAAAACCTAATTTACTCTCCTCTAAGACAGTTAATAAATTGTATAGCTTAGCTAGGTGAATATTGCCATCACAATGAATAGTAAGTGTTATTGTAAATCATTTTTAGAGTTGACTAACATCTGATGATAAAACCAAAAATCTATTTTGAACCATTGATGCCAATTTAGGAAGTAGATTAAATTAACTGGTTTTTATATTTGACTTGTCAAAATACATTCTTGCTGGGACACAAGGGGTGGGAAAGCAGATTAATGTTTGTTCAGAGAACTGATTAAGACCATTTTCTCACTAAAGCAGGTATATTGGGGCAGCATGTCACATGAATTTGTTGATTTCTCTTTCTTTTTACACAGCATTCTTATAGCAGTTATGTATTTTGTACCTGTAAGTTTAGAGGCTTGAGATCCTTGTGCGCATAGGACAAAGCACTGTTCTTCACTCAGATGAGATATTTGTAAAGTACTTAGCACAGTGCCTTGCACATAGTAGGAGCTACATAAATGCTTATTTCCTTTCCCTATCCTTCACAGTGTATGGGTATCTACTTTGTTTCCATTTCTTCCACAAAAAGGACTGCTGTAATATTTGAAACTAACCCATAAGAGAGTTTTGATCCTCCTAATGTTGGTCAATAAATTCAACAAACATTTGAGTGATCAATTTATATACATATACACATATACATACAATTTATATATATTATACATACTTACATATACATACATACATATATATCACAATTCTGAGAACTATGGGACATATAAAGAACATATAGCCGCTGACCTTAAGGCATACATACATGAAAAGGTTAACTGAAATTATGTAATAGCATATATTAAGTTCCAGTATATGAAGGATAAATGATGCAATAATGTGGAGGAAGGAGAAATTAACTGTCCTGGTCATTCGGTTAAAAGTGACTATTGGACTTGAGCTAGAGCTTGAAAAGGGATAAAGTTTAGGCAGGTGAACTCTGATGCTTTCTCTCTCTCTGTCTCTCTATCTCTCCATTTCTCTCTCCTCCATCCCTACCCCCCAGAGGAGGTTCACAAAAAAAAGGTTAAGAACTCCTGGAGGAGTCAAAGGTGAACTTGAAGTTTTGTGCTTGGGTTATTTATAACACAAGGAGGCCATTTTAGCTATAATTGAACTACTTGTATAGGTAAAGCTCTCTGTATATTGTCGTGTTTTCAGGATATTATGTCACAAAACAAACTTGATTCTTCCTCTATGATAATTTAACTTTGTCTCTGATTTTATATGAATTAAAAGGAAAAAGGAAGGGAAAGCATTTTAAATAGTTAAAAAATTATTACTGATGCCTTTTTTTGGTATCATATTAATTTCTAAATCTGTTGTTTACCTTTTCCATCTCTTAAAAATTATCTTTTGAATGAATGAATGGATGGAAACTTAAAAAAGAAAGATAAAAAAGACAATTTAGCAAAACCAACAAACACATCAGCCAAGTTTATAGCACATACAATATTTCATACCCATAGTCCTTTACCTCTGTAGTTAAGGTGCATTGTGTCATATAGTCTTTGGGGCCAAGCCTGCATACATAATTTCACAGCATTTGTATTCTTTCTTTCTTCTGCCTTTCCTTTCTTTTCCTTTTGCTATTTGTTCTATTTACATTGCTGTCATTGTGTATTTTGTTTTCCTACTTCTACTTGCTCCATTTGTATCAGTTCATGTAAGTCTTCACATTCTTCTCTGTATTTATCATATTCATCATTTCTTATAGTTTATTACATGATATTCATGTACTACATTTAGTTTAGCTGTTCTTCACTCAGATGAGATATTTGTAAAGTACTTAGCACAGTGCCTTGCACATAGTAGGAGCTACATAAATGCTTATTTCCTTTCCCTTTCCTTCACAGTGTATGGGTATCTACTTTGTTTCCATTTCTTCCACAAAAAGGACTGCTGTAAATATTGTGGTATATATTGGACCTTTCTATCTTTAACCTTCTTTGTGTATATTCCTAGTGTTATTCTCTAGGCAATACTACCTGTTTTCTGCCAGCTTAGCATTAGTTTGGTCTTCTGATGGCGATCTTCTCTACCTAATATTTGGTGTGTTCTGTAGTGATTCCTGCTATTTGTGACTGTGAAAGTATTCTTCCTTTTGTCCCTTGTTTTTCCCTGTATTTCTTGAGATAAACGCTTGTAGAAATGATGCTAAGTAATCCCAAAGACAAAGCTGAAGTTAGTGTTTATTGCAGATTTATTGAAGGAATCATAGGATCACCGATTTAGGTCTAGAAAGGCCCTTTAAAATCAACTAGTTCTACGCTCTCATTTTGTAAATGCTGAAACTGAGGGGTCCCAGAGTGTTAAATGGTAGAACCAGAATTTGAGCCTACTTCATCTGATTCCAAATGCAGGACTTTCCCCACTGCAATATACTGCCTTCCAATGTATGTGAATAATGTATAATGACATTTAGGGAACACTTTGCAAATCTTAAAGAGCTTTCTTTTTCCCACTTGGACCTAGTCCATTCTGTTTCATATGAGAGCTTGGTAAACTATGGCCTCCTGTTCTTCTATGGCCCACAAGCTAAGAATGACTTTTACATTTTAAAATAAAGTTTTATTGTATTGAAAAATGTAAAAACCATTTGTGGCTAGGGTCTGCTCAGAAACAGGCAGTAGATAGATTTGACCCAGGATTTACTGACCCCTGTTCTAGATATTTAACTTCTTAGCCACTATAATAAGAACATGTCCTTTGTTCAACAGCAGAACTGTATTGTTCTCCACATACATTACTTCCTTTTTCTTCATACTTGGAATATACACTGTACTGGCATTTTTCAGAATCCCTATCAGAGTTCAACTCCTTAAGGCATTTCTTGCTATCCTAATTGCTTGTACCACACTCCTGAAGTGATTTTGTATTTATTTATGTATGTATTATTATATATGTTACATATATTCATTTCCCATGGAAACTTACAAAATTTGAGAGCTGAAAGGGGTCACAGCAGTCATCTAATTGTAACAGTAAGCACCCTAGCATGCCCAGGATGGCTGCTAGCACAGGTTCTTAGATCTGCTTTTCTAAAGGAAAGCAACTCAAAAATTGGGTTAACAATCTTTAATTAAACATATATCATTTACCTAGTTCGGCGGGAAAAATCAGCACCCTGAACTTCAGAGAATACAAACAGACAAAAAACTACAGAGAAACAGACCAGCAGACACGGCTTCCAGCTGTCTGACCATTATATCCATACCTAGTTAGTTAGCAGAGAGGGAAGCACCAACATCTGGGTTTCCAAAGACCTGGGTACTCAATGGCTTCCCAGAGTCTCATCTGGCCAAATCAGATAACTCTTCCCAAAGTGAGTCCCAAAGCAGAACCTCACATCAGGGTATATATAGCCTTTTCCTGGGTCAGAGAATGTCACAACCCTCTTGACCCACTGCCCAATCACAAAGTAACAAGGTGTGGGCATTCTGAAAAACAAGCCTCCTGCCAGAGGCTCTAGGTGACCACATTCAGCCTATTAGGGGGCAGAGTACATTTTCAAATCAGGGAAGGTTCTCAGATTCACTTAAGTCTGTCAAGGGCCAAGGGGCAGGGACGATCTTCAGATTCCCATTCCCATTACACTAATCCATCCCATATGTGAAAGGAATCCTCCTATAACAGACCTGATGAATGATTTTCTTCCTGCTGTGTGCTAGTCACTGTGCGGATGAATGCAAAGGCAGAAATAGTCCCTACCCTCTAGAAGCTGGTAATCAAACGGAGGAGACAGTACACAGCATTTAAACAAGATATATACTTGATAAATTGGAGGTGATCTCAGAGAGGATGCCATGAGAATTAAAGGGAAAAAGGACTCATGTCCAGAACAAATTTTCCACATGGCAGTTCTCCACATAGACTTGAAGACACAATTATCATTCTCTAGGCCAAACATTCTTAGTTCCTTCCGCCAATTTGCTATGATGTTGTATCCATTGCCCTTCATCATCCTGGCTGTCCTCTTCTGGATACTCTCTAGCTTACAGTTTCTTTAAATTGTGGTGCCCAGAATTAAGCACTGCACTCCAGATAGAGTCTCACCAGCGTGGAGCACAGTGAGGCTGTTGCATCCCTAGTCCTTCTTGCCACAGCCTTTCCTTCTCAGCCTGTGCCAGATGACTTAACCCATGACATATCCCCAGTGTGTAGAGTCTATGAGAATGAAAACAACAATTAAACTTTCAGCCATTGGGGGTGGGGGGAGAGACTTTTAGTGATACTTGCAGAGCATGTGGTCTGTGCTGTTTTGGATGTGGTACCCTCTTCTTACTTACCCAGAGAAAATTTATGAGATACATAAACTCTGAGTTGCCAGAATTGTCCAAAATCGCAAGGGATGTAGATGTAGAAACTGTAGAGGATAAAGATTTTAGTTTTACTCATAACAAAGATGAAAGCATTTTATGCTGATATTAATTTAATCTTGGGGGGAACAAAAGCTAAAATAGAATTAGAATTTTTATTTTTTTAAGAAGGTAATTGAGATTGATTTGAGGAATCCTTTGCTGAGCTGATTAGTTCAGCAAAGTTTGGAAGTGTGGCGACTCTTCTTGAATGAGATAATCTAGCAGCCTTAAATTAGTAAAATCTAGCAGCCTTAAATTAGTAAAATAGCCTTTCTTGATAGGTAATGTGTTCTCTCTCACTGGAGAGGCTGAGGCTAGATGACTTGTCAGTCTTAGGTATAGGGGGGAGTCATTCAGAGAGATATTAAAATAAATTACCTCTGTAGTTTCTTCTATGCTGAGATCCATAATTAGGTTAGAAACAAATGTAAAGGTGACATTGCCTTTTTATCTGTCTGTCTATCTATCCTTTACTCAGGATTCATGAGACCATTTCCCCCATAGGGAAGCATCTTCTACTCAATATATGAAGAATTGAGCAATTAATCTTTCATGTATTATAGTAAGTCATTAATAGTTGGTGTTCCAGTTCACCATAAGGGATAGCCTTTAGATGTGTATTTGGAGAACTTTTATTTCTATTACTTATATGTTTCTATATTTACTAAAAATGGTTGACAGCTATAGTGAGTCCAGTTTGTCCTTTAGAGGGAATAGAAGTAAGAAACACCATTATCTAATCAGCCTAATAATCTATTCTCTTGTATGATAAGTCTAAGAATGTTTTGTGTGTGAGAATTGCTTGTGATTATGTCAACTTTAAAAGGTCAGTTGATACCCCCAAAGAATACATATTTTTCTTAATACCAGGTTTTTAATATATATTTATTCATTTGTTTAAAACATTATTTATATTTTCTCATCTGTGCCACCTCTTATTGAAAAGTAATACTGCTTTTTATTTGTATCTTATATCTTAAACTTATCTTTCAAGTTCCAGTGGCTTTTTCCTTAGTAGTATGACAGATTTTAATGAAAAATCCTGTGTTCACCTTGACCATCCATATCTTTAGCAATTTGGTAGACTTTGATCATGATCAGCAACCCTCCCTGTGTGCCCTTTCAGCCCCCCCTTAGTTTTCATCTTTTCAGATGAGTGTTAATTTTTTTAAGTTCGGCACGTCTTCAGGGAACATTCTCCAGTGATTTTTACATCTCCTTGATTATAATTGATAACTCAGATTCTCTCTAGTGTGTATAATTTGGCTTATTTTTTTCTTAATGTATTTCCTTATAGTTGATAGTTTTGAATCTTATCCTTTTCTGCTCTTTTAAGAATTCATTATGAAATTTATCCTTATCAATCTGGAATTTCATTGAAGTTTTTAAACTTGTGTTTTGAATGTAACTTCTTCTTAAAAAGAACAGATTGGTTTATATAAACCAAATAATATTCCTAAATTTTCATCACTGGGGAAAAGGGGGCTAAGGATGGCAATGAATTGATTAGTCCCTTGTAATAAACTTTTGTTCTCTTTGTTCCACATAAGAAATTATATGCTGATGCTGCTATTGAATGACTGAAACCTGGGTGCTGCTGATTATGTAAGACCTCTTAACTTTAGAAGGAGTATAAATATCATTGATTAGTAATATAATTTTAAGAACAGAAGTGGTAACTTTAAAGACTGTCAGTTGGAAGTAATCAGTAATATCTTTTTCTTTGTGGTGCAAAGTTTGATATATAATTTAGTGTTCTATAATGTTATCACAGTAAGCATAATTGCTAATGTTCTTTTCCTGTAGTATTTTATTTCATATTTCAGCTTTCTTGTCCCAAAAATAACTTATAATTTTTATTCCTTGAGCCATGTTTAATCATCTGACATTAAAGGAAAACTGTTAGAGACTTTTTATTTATTTTCAGAGAATTGAAAGATGTTTCATTGTTACCAAAGTGTGTTCTATAAATTTCATTTTTCTAAATGCATGCTGCCCTAGGCTCAGTTGGCTGTTCGGCATATGTCATTAGATGTCAAAATATACCAAAAGTGACCTAGTAAGAAATCAGTCATTATAGCACAAAAATAATCAAAGGTTTTAGTCAATAACTCATGAAGTTTGATGTACTAGTATTGATAAACTAATTAAACAGATCTGCCTGTGTTCCTCCAGCCTAATGTGGCCCTGCTATGATTAGTTTTACAGCAAGGAGTGTAGTAACATTGAATGAAGGTAACTGATCAGAGAATGATGTAGTCACGAAGCTGTAAGTACTCCCATTTCTGGTCACAGAGTGGTTTCAGGGAAAGAAAGCTTTCTCTGGACACCTGCAGCCATTCAGTGCATCGGCCTCTTGTGGTCAATATTGATTGGTTCTTATGGCAAAACAAGAACAAATTTAGTGTTTTGCAACCTTCTGTGATTTAATACTGTTATGCTTTTTGCCATAACTGTAGCAAAAATCTTTCTCCAATAGTGAGTAATTATAGTAGTGGCTTCTTGCACAGTTGTAGTTCTGAATCTTCTAGTGTAGTCATTATAAACCCTGAGATATTCTGGAGTTTATAATTTAGCCATAAAAGTTGTCTATGCAACTGCCTTGTAAAGAGAGGGTTTGCTTATGAATGAATTCTATGAAGGTCTTAAAAAAAAGAAAACCACTACAACTCTTTTCCTACATTGGTCTCCAACCTTACCTTCCTTCTCCTTTCCCCAGAGGGGACAAAGGGAAAAACTCCAAAAAAACTTTTTTTCTTAAACATTTGATTTTAAAACTTTGAATTCCAGATTCTTTCCCTTCTTCCCTCGTTACCCACGCTTACTGGGAAGATAAGCAATTCAATATAGGTTGTACATGTGTAGTTAAGCAAAATATTTCCATAGTGGATATATTGTGAAAGACTGATTATATATCCCTCCATCCTATCCCGCACCCCACTTGTTCCATTTTCTACTTTGACCCTATTCCTTTTCAAAAGTGTGTGCTTCTAACTACCCCCACCCCTCAATCTACCCTTCCTTCTATCATCCCCCTCTTATCCCCTTTCCTCTTACTTTCCTGTAGGGTAAGATACCCAATTTAGTGTGTATGTTATTCCCTCTTTAAGCCGAATTCAATGAGAGTAAGGTTGACCCATTCCCTTTTGCCTTCCTGTTCCTCCCCTCCATTGTAAGTTTTCCCTTGCCTCTTTTATATGAAATAATTTAGCCTATTCTGTCTCTCCCTGTCTCCTCTCATTATATTCCTCTCTCACCTCTTAATTTTATTTTTTTAAGTATCATCCCTTCCTATTCTAATTGATCCTGTGCATACCTGTACACATATATACATACACTCACATATGTATTCATACGCCCATATATGCTCCTATACAGACATATATGCACGTATACATATATTTATGTTATATGTATATATGTATACATATATTTATATCATATGTATATGTATACATATATTTATACATTTATATTCCTTTAAACTATCCTCATACTGAGAAAAGTTTCGTTAAGTTACAATTATTGTTTTTCCATGTAGGAATGTAAATAGTTCAACTTTGATAAGTTCCTTATGATTTCTTTTCCCTGTTTACCTTCTCATGCTTCTTGTATCTGAGTGTCAGATTTTCTATTCAACTCTGGTTTTTTCATCATGAATGCTTGAAAGTCCTCTGTTTCATTGAATGACCATATTTTCTCCTGAAACATTATACTTATTTTTGCTGGGTAGGTGATTCTTGGTTTTAATCCTAGCTTCTTTGACCTCTGGAATATCCTATTCCAAGCCCTTTGATCCCTTAATGTGGAAGCTGCTAGATCTTATGTTATCCTGATTGTGTTTCCACAATATTCAAATTGTTTCTTCTTGGCTGCTTGTAATATTTGCTCCTTGATCTGGGAACTCCAGAACCTCTCTATAACATTCCTAGGAGTTTTCTTTTTGGGATCTTTTTCAAGAGGTGGTCCGTGAATTCTTTTAATTTCCATTTTGCCCTCTGGTTCTAAAACATCAGGGCAGTTTTCCTTGAGAATTTCTTGGAGTATGATTTCTAGGTTCTTTCTTTGATCATGGCTTTCAGGTAGTCCAATAATTTTTAAATTATTTGTCCTGGATCTATTTTCCAGGTTAGTGGTTTTTCTAATGAGATATTTCACATTGCCTTCTATTTTTTCATTTGTTTGGATCTGTTTTATAGTATCTTGATTTCTCATAAAGTTATTAGCTTCCATCTGCTCCAGTCTAATTCTGAAGGAGTTATTCTCTTCAGTGAGCTTTTGAAATTCTTTTTCCATCTGGCAAATTTGGCGTTTTAAGGCATTCTTCTCCTCATTGGCTTTTTGAGTCTCTTTTGCCATTTGAGTTAGTCTATTTTTTAAGCTGTTATTTTCTTTAGTCAGGTTGTTGACTCTCTTTTCGTGATTTTGTTTCATCATTCTCATTTCTCTTCCCAGTTTTTCCTCCACTTCTCTTACTTGGTTTTCAAAATCCTTCTTGAGCTCCTCCATGGCCTGTAACCAATCCATATTTTTCTTGGAAGCTTGTGGTGCAGGAGTTCTGACTTTGTTGTCTCCCTCCCGTTCCATGCTTTGATCCTTTTTGTCCCCAAAAAAGAAATCTAAGGTTTGACTTCTGTGCTTGCTTTGCTTCCTTTGCTTGCTCATGTTACCACTCAATTTCTTGACTTTTAAGCTTTTTGCCACAGTAGAACTCTGTTTCCAGAGAGGAGAGCTTTGTCCCAAATTTCTGGGGTTTTCACAGCTGCAGGAAGTATTAATTGGGTGCCTTCTCAGAAGCCTCCACAGGCTCTGGCACCTGGTCATACACCCCAGGACCTACACCCAAGACAGTGATCCTGATCCAAGCAAGTTAAAGGAAGAGATTACCCCTCAGAATGGTCGATTAGTCCCCCTATGATCTGCAAGCCAGGAGCTCTGAAGCAACCAAGCTGCTGGGGCTGCATAGTTGCAGGCCCTTTGCCACTTCTCGCACTGGGGGTAGAGGCTGAACTTCGCTCTCAGTCCCCCTGTTCCCACAGAGTACATACTGACTTTTTACTTTGTCTTTGGCATTTATGGTTGATATTTCTGGAAATTTCCACAGCTTCTGGTGATCCACTCTCCAAAAGTACAGCCGCTGCTGGTTGGGGCTGCCCTGGGGCTAAAACTGTGGGCTTCACAGGGGGCTGGGCTTGGCTTCCAGGGTGCTGGGATCGACTCTTCCTGTCACCCTGTGGGCCTGCCTTCAATGGGAGATTTGTTTCCCTCTGTCACTTTGTGGGTTCTGTAGCTCTAAAGTTTGTTTAGAGTCATTTTTTTATAGGTATTTGAGGTGGTTATGGGGGGAGACCATGGAGTTTTCCTGTTTCCATGCCGCCATCTTTGCTCCACCCCCTCAAAAAAACTTTTAAGGAAATGTAGAATGAGATTTGAATTAACTAGTAAGGAGAAAAATATTTCAAATTATCATTATTTTTAAAATAGCATTAAGAGTTTTGGGACCTGTGACCCAGAACTAAATAATTTGCTGATGTAATGGGTGTGCTTTTGGGTTACTAAGATGTCATTATTCCAGTTAAATTTAATTGAGATTTAAGTTGAATAGTTGTTTGGGGAGATATCATAACATTGTACATTGGTTGGATATAATGACCTAGCTAATGGTGAAAATTTATCACTTAAATATTTCACTATTTCTAGAATATATGTTTTTGTTAGATTGGTACTTCCTATGAAGTACTACATAGTTTAGTGGGTGGTCTTTATGAGTTGCAATACCTACAAAATTCATCACCCTTTGGCCAACATGTTGGTGAGCCCCTCTGCATTTGGGGTGGCTGACCTAGTACAAAGTCCATTACTCTGGAACTTGCCAGATCTCATCTTCTTTTGGGAAAGTTCCTGAGAAGTTGAAGTCACCTCTCTAATATAGTGATGTACTTAGAACAGGAGTTCAGCTGAATATCACCTACACATTCCCAAGCAGTCTGGAGGAGAGAGACAAAACAAGGTGTAGAAGAGGCCCTTCTCCTGTGGAACTCATGCTTTCATTAGGGGAAAATACATGATAACAAAAACTTAGATTTATAATGCTTTGTAGTTTTTAAAGTACTATACTACACATTCAGAAACATAGCGTAGTATATTAAAATGTGAATTGTATGATACAGAAAATAGAAATTATAAAGGGAAAAGATCAGTGTGGCTTAAATTTAAGAAATATAAAGGAGGCAGGGTTTTAATTGGGTATTAAATAATGAAGGTTTAATAATTCAATATTAACTCTTTGAGGAATAGCTGCAGGTATTTTGGAAGGGGTAGAGGATAGCCTTCTGGGCCATAGGAGTCAGGATTAGAGAAATAGAAACTAATGTAGCTTTTGAGATGATGAAACTAGATATGGGGAGACTGGCCTACTAGAAAAGCTAATGTTTTTAGTAGTGGAAAGAAAGTAGACAGAAAAAAGTGAAGGCAGAATGTGGGTCTTTTTAATTTCCGAGTTGAAGAGTTGAAGCCTGACATAAAAGAGAGTGGGGAACTATGGCAAATTTTTTAATAGAGAAGTGGCATAATAAAAATGTATTTTTTTTAAGGAAGAATAATTTGGCAGCAATATGCAGTCAGTTTTATAAATGGATTTCTAGCACCCATGACCTTATGGAACTGGGGCCATAAAGGTAGAAACAATGTAACCCTATCCCTCAACAGACATAGATCCTACTGGGGTATGTGTATGTATGTGCATATGCATAGTTTTGTATACAACTAAGTACAAGATCATTTGAGAACTGAGAAAGTAATAAGAGATGGGAGCAGGGAATCAGGCAGAGATAGTATTCTATCTTAACAGGATCTTAATGTTCAAAAATTGGAAATGAGGGAGGACAAAGATAGGTTGGAGCCAGACAGTGGAGGATCTTAGATAGTGGACCAAAGAGATCGTATTATTTTAGAGACAGTAGAATACCGCTGATGGGATTGGGAGTAGGGAGTGACATATGGGGCAGCTGGATGACAGAGGAGATGGAGCATCAGTCCTGGAGTCAAGAAAATTTGAGTTCAAGTGCAGCCTCAGACATAGTATAGCTGTGTGTCCCTAGGCAAGTCACTTAACTTCAGTTTGTCTCAGTTTCTTCATTTGTAAAATGGGGATAATAATAGCACCTGCCTCTTGGGGTTATTTTAAGGATCATATGAAATAATAGTTGTAAAGTGCTTAGCCCAATGCCAGCCCTATAATAAGTGCTATATTAAATGTTAATTATTATTATTATTATACTGATAAATCAGGGGAAAAGGGGCCTGGAAATAATAAGACCAAAATAAAAGTAAATAAATTTCAGTCTGAATTCTTTCATTTCCTTTTTTAAACTTTTGAACATGATGTTTTTCCATTTGTAATTTTGCAGAATAAACCCTATGTGGTTAATAGATAGAGAGCCAACTTTAACTCTGGGGAGACCTAGAGTCAGGTCCAGTCTCTGCCCTTAGTGGCTATGTGACCTTGGGGAAATCCCTTAACCTTGCCACCATTTATTTTGGTCAGGGCAATTGGGGTTAAGTGACTTGCCCAAGGTCACACATCTAGTAAGTGTTAAGCTTCTGAGGCTGGATTTGAATTCAGGTCCTCCTGACTTCAGGGCTGGTGCTCTACTCACCATGCCACCTAGTTGCCTCCCTTGCCAAGAATCCTTTTTTTTTTTTTTAAGCAATTGGTGTTAAGTAACTTGCTCAAGGTTACATGGACAGTTATTTTTTGTGTGGGTGCCAAGTATCTGAGGCCAGAACCGATCCTGGTCTCCCGATGCTGGGGCTGGCGCTCTTACTCACTGCGCCACCTGGCTGCCCCTCGCCAAGATTCTTAATGTGGCCTTGGGGAAACCACTTAACCTTGCTAAGACTCTTAAGTTGTAGAAGTGTTGACCTGCACTGGCAGAAAAAATTCCACCTGAGTTTCCTTTGCCAGTGAAATCACAGGATGAGTGCCTTTCCCTAATTTTGTGTATTATAATTTTTTAAGATACTTAAAATAATTTTGGCTCCAGGAGATATATAATAGGAGACATTTTCAACACAAAGTGGATTTTTTTTACCACATTTGCTTATTTTCCACATTTTATATAAGGATGAAAAATATCTTTAGAGCAGAATATTCATGCATTGTGCACAATTAAAAAAAAACCCTTTTGTTGGTATTTTAATTATGTAATACCTTTCTTGGAATGCCTTTTTTAGCCCTTCTGGATAATTAACAAATTAAGAAATATGTACTTTAAAGGTATTTAGAATTATTGCTTTTACTCAGCAAAGTAATATTTACATGTTATAGATGAAGAAACTCAGATGGAGCAAGATTATGTGATTTACCCAAGGGAAATTGAGAGTAAATTTGAAACTAAAAGACATTCATTTTCACAAACTTCTTTAACAAAGCTATTTTGTCTGATTATATACCAACGGAATTGATCATTTAAATGAAATTGTGGAATATTTATAAAAGAATAAAACAAAGCAATCAAATTAACAGAATAGAGAATTTAAATAACCTAATCTCAGAAAGTGAAATTGAATAAATTATAAATGAACTAAAAAAATGAACAACAACAACACTCCAGCATCAGCTGGGTATACAAATGAATTTTAGCAAACATTCAGAAAACAGTTAATTCCAGCATACATAAACAGTTTGCAAAAATTCCTTCAGTGATTCAAAAGGGATCACAGTAACTAAACCAGAAACAGATAAATTAAACAAAGAAAAATACAGACTGTTGAATACTGCCGACAAGATTGGGAGTAGGGAGTAACATATGGGGCAGCTGGATGGCAGAGGAGATAGAGCATCAGGCCTGGAGTCAGGAAAATTTGAGTTCAAATGCAGCCTCAGGCATATTGTAGCTGTGTGACCTTAGGCAAGTCACAACTTCAGTTTGTCTCAGTTTCTTCATTTGAAAAATGGCAAAAATAATAGCACCTACCTCTGTGAAACTTAAGGCAGAAATTTTCAATGAAATATTGTTAAAGAACTACAAGAAAATATCAGAAAGATTGTACACTATGACCAACTCAGATTTATATTTGAATGCAAGGTTGTTTCAGTATTGAGAAGACTATAAACCTAATAGATCATATTAATAACAAGAAACAATCAAAAAAGATTATAACTATAAACACTGAAAGGTCTTGACAAAGTCCTACAACTGTCATGTTAGAAAAACACTAGAAAACAGTAAAAATTGTGTTTTCCCTAACATGGTAAATAACATCTATCTAAAATGAAGAGCAAACCCTATATGTAACATAGAAATATTGGAGGCCTTTCCAGAAAGATAAGAGGTAAAGCAAGGATGTTCATTATCATCATTTTTATTTAACAGAATCATAGAATTTCTAGCTACAGTAGCTATATTATAGTATTGTTTATGCAATAGTATATATAGCATATGCAAATATAGTAGCTATTCTACAGTAAACAAGTCGAGTAAACAAGGAAATAAATCATAGAGGAAAAACATTATCACTTTTTGCTGCTTATTTTATGGTTTACATAAAGAAACCCAGAGTAGGGAGTCTATGAGGTCAAAGCTATTTTTCATAATAATGCTAAACTATTTTAATTTCTAATAAATAGAAATTTGCATAAACAAAAGCTGGATGGGGGGGAGTGGGCAAGTTCTCAATAATTTTTCAGATTAGAATGTGGTTGAGCTACCCAGATACACATATATTACTACAACTACAGTACATTTCTACAGACCTACATAAATGGAGAGGTATTTGTTGCTTATGGAGAGTCCAAACTAGTGTAAGAAAAATGAGGCTTCTATTAGGTTATTTCATACTAATATCAATCATACTAGTAAGGGATTACTTGAGTGAGTTAGATAAAATAATGAAAAGTAGGAAGGAAAAAGGCCCACAGTATTATATCTCAAATTATACTGTAAAATAATCACAAAACTATTTGGTATTGAATAGAAAAAGGAAACAATTATGGATGTAACAGTTTAGGTACATAAAATAATGAAGCAAATGAACATAGTAACTTACAGTGTCCAATAAATTCTAAGTCTGCAGCTATTAGAATGGCACTTGCTATTCAGCACAAACCACTGGGAAAATTAGTAAGTAGCTTGGTAGAAATTAGGTTTATATCATCATCTCACAGCAAATAGTACAATAATCTAATGGATTAATGACTTAGATATTAAAGGTCACCTAAGCAAATCAGGGGAATAAGGAGGAAAATGCTATTCACAACTATGGATAGGAGAAAATGGTTATAAAAGATAAAATGGACAGTTTGATTATGTAAAATTGAAAAGTTTTTGCATAAAACAAGATCAAAGTAGTTAAAAGTAGAAGGGAAACAACTGGGAAAAAAAAGTCTGCAACAAGTTTCTCTGATTAAATGCTGATAAGCAAAATAGGCAAAAATGTTAGCCCTTCCTCAGGAGATAAATAAATAATCAAAGTATATAAACAGACACTTCCCAAAAGAAGAAATCTAAGTTCTCAATAGGTATATGGAAAAATACTGCAAATTACTAATAATTAGAGAGATACTAATTAAAGCAAATTCAGTTTTACCTCTTAGCTGTCAGATTGGCCAAAGATGATTTTTAAAAAGGGCAGTTGTTAGAGGAGATGTGGTAAGATAGGGATGCTCTTGGTGCTGTTGAGGGAACTGTGAACCAATTCAGCCCATTTTTGTGAGCAGTTTGGAATGATGCCTCCAGAGTCACTCAACTGTACAGGCTACCTTGACCTAGCAATAGCACTGCTAGGCCTTTACTCCCAGAAGAACAAAGGAAGAAGAAAAAGACCCATAACTACAAAAAATATTTATAGCAACTCTTGTAGTGGTGAAGAACTGGAAATTAAGGGAATACTTGTCAATTAGAGAATGACTGAACAAATACCAGTATAGGAATGTAATGAAATATTTTGCTCTAAGAAATTACAGAGAAATGGGTTTCACAGAAACTTGGGAACAATCGAATGAATTGACAGAGTGAGGCAAGGAGAATCAGGGAGATAATTTATATGGTAATTTATAAAGAAAAACAATATAGAAAGACAATAGACCTTTGTACATTGTAATAACCAGCCATGACTTCAGAGGACTGATGATGAAACATGCTACTAAAATCTCCTGGCAAAGAAATGATAGAGTCAAGATATAGAATGATACATAGAAATACATACATTTTTGGATCTGGCAGATGTATGGGTTTATTTTCCTTTACTCTTCTTATCTTTTTTTAAACAAAGATCATGTTTTTTTGTTTTCCTTTGGGGCAAGGGAGGAACAGGAGCTACCAATAATGTTAAAAAAAAGAAAAGAGGACCATTGATGTACTTTTAAAAATGCTACCCATGAGCAAAGAGTACTTAAAAAAGCCATCATCAACCCCACAGACCATAAAATATATAAAAATACATTATGCCTAAAAGTGCTGAAGTCAGTTCCCAGTAGCTGTCATGGAGAAATTAATTAAAGGCCCACACATTTTTTATATAAGAGAAGTGCTTCAGTGTATGTTGTAGCCACTGAGAGCTTCTCAGTAAAGGGCACCATGTACTGTAGACCATCAAAAAAAATGCACAGGTTCTGGAAGGGAAACAGCACAGAGAAGTAGGACAGCTTTGAAAGGAACTTTTGGGTTTATTTTATATGTAAGAAAAGCAAAGTATGTATAACACACTCAGTTTCACCCTGACTTCTCTTACTCTGGTCTCCTTTGCATTTGAAAATGCTCTTTTTTGATATTGGTGAAGTTAAGAATTTAAAAATATATAATTTCTGGATCAGAATATGAATGCTAGATTTGTTAATGCATATTTTAGTGTTGCTGTATTTTCATTTAGTAGTGATTTCATGCCTTTTCTTGAAATGTTTCTTTTAGATGTTATGGACAGTTAACAATCCTGTACTTTTTAAAAAGTGCTTTGAAATGTTGTTTCCTTAACCCAGAGTAACATTGTCATTATATACATGAGGAAAGTCAGATGGAGGCAGATTATGTGATTTGCCTGAGGAAAGTTAAGAAGGACTGTGAGACTAAAAGGTCTTCAATTCTGGAAACTTTTGTTGAGCCGTTCATGTGTACAGGAAATTTTTTAGGCGGTGAGCTCCTTGTCTTCCTATCTGGTATGATCAAACTTGGTTTTTATCTTTTTCTTCCCCCACTTTCCCCTCTCCACCAGATCAAGAAGCTGGTCTATGTTTACCTGGTCCGATACGCCGAGGAGCAGCAGGATCTGGCTCTCTTGTCCATCAGCACTTTCCAGCGCGCTCTGAAAGTAAGTGATAGCGCATGTTATTCTAGAGTAACAAGTGTTTGCACAGTGGAAGGAGATTATTATGTAGAACAGAAGTTCTGTGATTTATGGAATGTCAAAGTAGTGTGTTAAAAAAGTTAGAACTTTCTTGTCATGGTAGCTGAAATATATCCCCAAGTAGTTTATGGTCTCAGAATCTTTTCTGTTTGGGAGCTTATGTATTTGTTCCTACAGTTTTTGTCTTCATGTCAGTTTAAAAAGGTTTAATAATGGCCTTGTGAGTGCTTAGTACTGTGTTAGTTGGTGGAGGAGGAAGAAAACAAGACAGAATTCTTACTTTCCTGGATCTTACTCTTTTGTAGGATGTAACTGCTAATAGGCACCCAAGAAAGAAACATTGTACGAAATACTTAAATTCTAGGAAACAAAGCAAAAAACAAACTTGTAAGGTAAAAACTTAGAAATGATAGAAATCTAAAAACATAGAAATATCAAAACTTTATTACTAGGACGAGTAATTTCACAATCTTGCAAAAATCATTTAGTAGACTATTTAGAATTTTTTATTTTTTGCCCAGTCCTGTGCTTTCATTAGTGTGGGGCACTCCCAGTGAACCAGTCTCCTTCAGCAAATGCTGATTAACAACTGTTCTGCAGTTTGTGGTCTTAGTCACCTGTAAGAACTGAAAGTTAAGTTAGGTTCCTTGTCCTAGGTCACATAGGATGCATACATACATGAAGGTGTTTGGCCTCAGAAAATAGTAGGCACTATTTTTAATCTTTGGTCTAAAATTAACACTTTTTATTTATAGCTTGAGTAAAATTTTTCATAAGAAGGTGATGCATGTACCAAAAGAAACCTAAATGTTAGGGTTTTTTGTTTTTAAAGTTTCATTTTGATCTTGAAAGTAGATAACATATTGATAACACAAATTCCTCAGTTATACCAGTAACTAATACATTTTGTCAAAGAATGTCACTTAGCTGTACAGTTACTTTGATGAAAATCTTCTAGTGTTTTAAATGCTTTATTATCAATATTTGTATCATCTGTGATTATAATGCTCTAGATTGTTCATTTAAAAATGCATTTTTATGTTTTGCGATAGTTAAGCTTTAAATGATTGTAAATAATGAAATTAAGTTAATTTTGTACCTTAAAAAATAAGTACTGTATCACAGGTACTACTTTAATCCAGGTCTTTTAAATGTTGAGAGAGCACCGGCCCTGGAGTTAGGAGGACCTGAGTTCAAATTCGACCTCAGACGCTTGACACACTAGCTGTGTGACTTTGGGCAAGTCACTTGACTCCAGGTGCCCTCCAAAAGGCAAAAAATAAAAATAAATGTTGAGACTGTCTCTCTATCTCTGCCTCTTGATACTGAATGATAGTTATGTATATTTAAATAATTATTTTATTTTTAGTTAGCTACCACCTTTCTGCCATTAGTTTTCAAATTTTAACCAAAATTTCTTTTGTGCTAACATCATTTTACTGTATCTTTTGGGCTAATGAACATATTAGCTTGTCAAACTACTCTGCAACTTCATGAATCAAATTTTGGTGAGCACCTTCCACATTTGAAACGGAAAGAAAATACTTTTGTAAGCTCTATCAAGCATTAATATTACATGCAATTTTGAAATGTAAGTGATTTTTGAAGGTATTATTTGATACTTTCTGTATTCTTTTTAGGATCCTAATCAGTTAATTCGTGCAAGTGCTTTGAGAGTCCTTTCAAGTATCAGGGTTCCAATTATTGTTCCAATCATGATGCTTGCTATTAAAGAAGCTTCTGCTGACTTATCACCATATGTTAGAAAGAATGCTGCCCATGCAATACAGAAATTGTACAGGTAAGAGAGTCCATAATATACGCTAACACTGAAGAGAAGGTAATGTGGCATAGGTACTTGGAGGCTGGATTTGAGATTAGGAAGACATGATTTCATATCATGCCATCAGTTATGTGACCATGTCCCAGTTTCTTCATCTGTTAGATGGGTATAGTGAAATCTTATATTACTTACCTCAAAGGAGTATTATAAGTATCAGTTGACAAAAGGTATGTAAGGCACTTTCAAACTTTAAAGTGTTATATAAATGTCAATTATTAATTTCCTGCAGAATGGTAAACATTGAAAGCATGCTTAATTAGCATGTAAAAAAATGTCATCTGTTTTAGTTAGGTCACAGTTTTTCTCTATACTATTCCTATTTATTCTATTTATATTAGCCATTTGATCATATGAACTTTGAGTTTCCTTAGGCATGGTAGGAATTATACCTTTTTGTAACTTTAATCAGAGTTTGCATGTTCTTTTTCTTGCTCTCTGTCATAATTGTTTTAGTTTGAATTTTTTTCTTCCTGATGCAAGCTAGGTTTCCAGTCTTCCTTCAATTTTTGTCTTGGTATTGGAAACTGACCCTTTTTTATTCTGTGTTGATGAATCAACAACAAATTTTTAAACTGTCATATCACTGTATTAGCTCATTGTTAGTAATTGCAGCTGTTGTTTATATAGTGCTTTATCTTATTTGAGTCTCACAGCAGCCATATGAAGGAGGCAGGATAGATAGTACCCTCATCTTAATAGATGAGTAAAATGAGACACAGAAGTTGTAGCTTGCCCTGCATTACTGGCCAATAGTGAACAAAGCTAGGACTAGCTTGTGCTTTCAGAATCCTGATCTTGGGCTCTTTCTGCTATCTTATAATTAGCTCTAAAGTAAGTAACTGTAAAAAAGAAATTAAAATCTTATTTAATTCCATTAAGTAGGCAGATATAAATGAATTACATGTCTGTGTGCTTCATATTGAATTTGTTATTAAAATTATTTATGAAAATAATTTTGCTGTCAGGCAGTAGATAGAAGGTTGAAGTCTAAATTCAAAATGAAAAGGACTCCCCAGGACAAGGATCCCTGCGACTCATCCCCCAGAAGAAATTGGTAAACACATGAGATAATATAAAATGGGGCATCTTAGGACTGAAGCAAGCATGAAAGTATTTAGCCATTATGCACAGAAATGTCTCCACCTGGCTTGAGCTAGATGAACACAAGAGATGATTAAATCTAAAAAAATCTAAAGGAAGCAAGGATGTTGATTGCCATAGGGTTAGAGTTAAACAGGGTAAATAAGGGAAAGCAGCACACACACCCCCTACACCCCCACCAAACACACATCCACACCTCTTTTAGTAAAACTGAATGGTACATTGTATATAATTAAGTGTAGTGAAATAGGATTCTTTGAGGATTCCATCATACATAAAATAGACATTTCAATGCTCTTCAATTTCTTTATGACAACCCTCATTACACGAGGGTTTAGATGCCTTTGTGGGAGCTTACCTGAGTAATTATGAACTCTGTAGCTCTGAGGACTAGTAGAATGTGACTTATGCATGTATAGGTTGGCATTTATGAAGTTTCTGAGATAATAAACTTTTAATTAGTACCATTTGGAAATCTGAATTCTTGGTCCAGTGCTTTGTGCTGATTGTTTCCCTCTTCAGTCTTATAGTATTGCCCAGATTTGGGCATTGCAGATTTTTTAGTGAAATATAGACTCTAAAGAAGTAAGATTTATAATAGACCTTAAACCAATGACAACATAATTAAAAATAATTATTATAGGTGCTATTTTCAAGTTATTTTTCCAGTATGTTTATTCTGGAACTAGGATTTTTAAAAACTGTATCTACAGAGATTATCTTTGGCATATGTGAAATAAGAAGACCCATGATACCCATGTGCTACTTCTCTCCATTTCACTTAATGTTAACTTTGTGTGTTTTATTAGGGATAAGTTAACTGTGCTCCATTTAATGATGTTAGTTCTACATCTTGGGCTAACCCTATCCATAAAGCCAAAAAGTTAAGATGAGAAAGAATGGCCAGAGGGATAGAGGGAAGGTAACATACTTCTTGGTCCTTGGAAATAGGAATTGAGGCCATAAGTGGAATGATGGCAAGCTCTCTTTGACTTTGAGTTGGCTCCATGTAGATTGAGCTAGCTATGGCAACAAGTATTCATTAAATATGAGTGACTTAATGACTTAGTGACAGGACACTGAACACAAAAGTAATGATTTTTGTGTAGGAGCTTCAGTGTGCACCAAGGGTTCCCCAAGTTTCTGCTCTCCTTTGCAAGGAGGAGTTGAGATGTAGATCTAGAGTTCAAATCTTTCATCTAATGACTGACCATGCTGGATGCTCCAAGTTGTACCTCATATGGAAACTCTTTTGTGTTTTTTCTTATACTGATTTGCTTGTTTGAAGGATGCACTACATGGGAACAATTAAACTGTGTTACTCTTGGAATTCTTGGATTGAGTACGTCTGTATACTATGTGGGGAAGGGCTTGAGCCATTGTTTTATTGCATTTGTTATTTCTATGCAAATTGTGTCACTCTATAATATCTGAACATATCTCTAGCAGGGGAGGGAGTTCAGAATGGGGATGAAATTCTTTTCTTTCAAAGTTAGCTATAATGATAGTATTAGTATTATTTGTAGTAGTAGTAGTAGTAGTAATAACAACAGTAATAACAGCTAGCATTTATATGACACATTAAGGTCTACAAAATACTTTACAAATATTTTATACTCACAGCTCTCCTGAGAGGTAGGTGCTATTATTATTCCCATTTTACAGCTGAGGAAATGAGGCAGACAGATATTAAGTGACTTGCAGAGGGTCACACTGCTAGGAAGTGTCCAAGGCAGGATTTGAACTCATATCTTACTGATTCCAAGTCTAGAACTCTACCAATTGTACTACCTAGTAAAATACAAATATTACAGATTAAGAGCTCGTCTTATTTGGGAAAATCTACATCAACCATATTTCTTTTTAAAATTTTTATTTTAGACTGAAATACTATAACAAGTACAGAAACAAGAAAAGAAACAAAAGCATCATAAATGCAAATATTGGAACTTAAATACATAGTAAGAAAGAAAAAAATCATGTTTTGTGCATAGTAGTGCATAAGAGGGAATTCAAAATATATAATAATAAATTTTCATTTCAAGAAAGCCTGTGTGATAAATAATACACTTTGTGTTGAGAACCATCCATCTTTTCTTTGCTTCCTTGTAAGTTTTTTTTTGTTTGTTTTCTGCTATACACTTTTTATGTTCTTTTTTTCCTCCTTCCTCATCTCCCCCAAGGGTATAATTAAGTTTGGATATGTTTCTCTATAGCTATACATACATATATATAGCCATATATACACACATACATATATATATACACACACGCATATACACACACATATATGTATACATACACACATATAGACATATACTTTCCCAAACAAATTCTACTCCTGATTTTTGTTTTCATGTTTGTGCATATCTCTTGTTTCCTATCCCTCCTGCCTCCTCTACTTTACTTCTACCCACTACCTTGCCCTCCTGTTATTTGCCTACCCCCCTACAAGGATCCCTCTCTTTTTTTCCTATTCCCATAAATCTAAGCACCCTTCTATACCCCCTTTTATGTATTCCTTCACCCTCCCCTCTGAAGATCCCTCCCTTGTCCCCTCCCCCATCCCTGTGCCCCTACCATTTTATTTCTTCTGAATTTAGAAGACTTTTATATGCTTCTAAATATATATCTATTGTTTGCTCTTAAAACCATTCCCAAAGAATGTAGGTTACCAGAACTACCAGCCCTCCTCCCCTATCTAATTCCTCTGTATTGATTCTTCTTGCACCTCAATACTCTTTTTAGCTGTTCCTAAATGGTTTTACTTTTTAAATTCATATCATGCTTAGGTTTTCCCCAGTCTTTCTTATGAGCTACCCAATTATTAATAAGAATCTTTCATATACATTTTATATTTTACATATATAGAAAGTAAATGGTCTCTCCCTGTTGGATCCCTTATAATCAGTCTTTGGTATATGAACCTTATATTTCTCTTGACTCTTATATGTCAAATCATTTATTAAGTTCAGGGTTTTTTTTTTAACAGTCTTGAATGTCTGAAAGTTGATCACATGTCCATTTTTTATTTCATTCAGCATTATGTTTAAATTTTCTGGGTATGATATTTTTGGCCACAGCCCCAGTTTTTTTTTTTTTTAAGCAATTGGGGTTATTAAGTAACTTGCTCAAGGTTACACGGCCAGTTATTTCTGGGTGTGGTGCTGAGTATCTGAACCCAGATTTGATCCAGGTCATCCCGACACTGGAGCCGATGCTCTTACTTGCTGAGCCACCTGGCCGCCCCTAAGCAATTGGGGTTAAGTAACTTGCTCAAGGTTACACAGCCAGGTGTTTCTGGGTGGGTGCTAAGTGTCTGAGCCCCGGATTCGATCTCCAGGTCTTCTCAACACTGGAGCCGGTGCTCTTACTCGCTGTGCTACCTGGCCGCCCCAGCCCCAGTTTTTTTGCTCTTCAATATCTAGTGTTCGAAGACCTGCGGTCCTTTAATATCTCTGCTGCTAGGTCTTGTGTGATTCTAATTGTGGCACCATCATATTTAAATTGTTTTATTCTTGTTGCTTTTAATATGCTATATTTGACCTGGGGGTTTCTAAATTTGACTATGATATTCCTATGAGTTTTCCTCATAGGATCCCTTTTAAGTGGTGATGATAGAATTTTTCTAATTCTACTTTCCCCCCTTCTCATGCTTCAGGACAATTTGCTTTAATTATTTCTTTTAGTATTGTATCAAGATATTTTTCCCCATCATAAATTTCAGTTAGTCTGATTATTTTTGTTTTCTCTTCTTTATTTGTTTGTTTTTAGATGGCATTTGGGATTAAGTGACTTGCCCAAGGTCACATGGCTAGTTTTTTTTGTGTGTGTGTTAAGTGTCTGAGGCCGGATTTGAACTCAGGTCCTCCTGATTCCAGGGCCAGTGCTCTATTCACTGCGCCACCTAGCCGCCCTATGTTTTCTCTTCTTGATCTATTCTCCAAATCAATTGTTTTTCTATGTTTCACTTTCTCTTCATTTTTTTTCATTATTCATATTTTGTTTCATTATTTCTTGATCTCTTATAATTTCACTGGCTTCACCTTGCCCAATTCTAATTTTCAAGGTGTTATTTCTTCCTTAAAATACTTTATCTTCTTTTCTAATTGGTTGACTTTCCTTTCATAATCTACTTTTTTTCTTTCATTATTCTCTCCCCCCCCTTTTTTTTCAATTTTTTTTTTCCATCTGTCATTTGATTTTTAAAGTCTTTTTTTAAGATCTTTGATGAATTTTTTTTGGGCAGGTGATCATTTGATGTTACTCTTTGGGGGTTTTCTTTACTTCAATATCCCCCTCTGAAGATGAACCTCAGTCTTCTCTGTTCCCATAAAAGTTTTCTGATTGTATTCTTTCTCCTTTGCCCGTGCATTTTTAGTGGTAATAGCTTAACTTTTGTAATCACCTCTAGCCCTGGGGAATGGAGAATGGTGCCTCTTGCACCAGATCTTCAGTTCTCCTCTTCCCTGGAACCAAAGCCAAACCTCCAACCTCCTGTAAGTGCTCACAACCTGAGGCTTTTTGCTCCCACTGCTTCTTCATTCACTATGCATCTGCTGGTTCCTTCTTGCCTCTGCTGCTCTTCACAGCACAGGTGGGTCTGGCATTTCTTGTCAGCAGAGGTTCCCTCCATCTTGATCTTCCCTATTTTCCTGGGCTCAAACACCCAACACCCCTCACTATCCAAGGGGTAAAAGTTCCTGTGGCTGGGTCTTAGGTAGCCTCTCAGACCACCTAACCCCAGTGCTTGCAGCTTGTTGTTTAAGTGGCTTGCCATTTGTTAAAGTGGACCCTAGCGTGGAGGTGTTTACTCCTCACTGGGACCAAACTTCTCCTGGGATCTTTCTCCTGATCGTCTAAAATTGTCCCAGAAAGACTCCTGTTGTGCCCCTATTCTTATTTATTTTTACCTGTACTTTTTTTCTGCCTTAAGGTGCTATTTTTTCCCTTTGGTGGGAGAAAATCTTGAGAGTTTGGAATTTTCTGACCTACTCTGCCATCTTTCCAGAATCCTCTCTCAACCATATTTCTTAAATTAAATAGATGGGCCTAGTCACCCAAAACAGGTGAAGTTGGGTAATAGTAGTTCATTTACTCTCTGAGAACCATAGAAACCTTAACATTTCTCATCATTCCCTTTGAATTGGGGTGGAGTTTAAACTGAAAAGGTGAAGTTGGTACTTTCCAGGGCCTGATGCTATTGTGTGAGTATGATCAGTTTAGCCACTCGCAATGCCACTTAGAGGTTAAGTGTGGTTTTTGTTAGGTAGCTTCCTGAAATAGAACTAGATTGTTATGTTGAAGTTCTACCAGACTATAAACTTTTTGTGGACAAGGATTATATCTTACTTATGTTTATAATTCTTCTAATATATAGCGTAGTATGTATATTTTACTCAGCAAATATCTGAATTAATGAGACCGTTATTTGGACAATGTGACAACCAATATGAAAAGTGACTAATTTTGGGAGTTGAAAATATAATCAGTATATTACTTGCATATATTTAAGTGCTGTTTTAATTTTTCTTAGATACAATTCAATAAACTTTTATTACACTAGCTACTCATAATAGGGTCTGTGGATAATAATTAAGATAAAACAAAACCCAATTCCTGTCCTCATGGAACTTATAATTGGTAATTTTGTGAAAAAAAATATGAAAGTCTTAGTGAATTTCCTTAACATTATTGCTATTTTTAATAACTTTGAGGAGTAATATTAATATTGTTGACCTGAAAGTTTGGTTAAAAGAGGCAAACAGGCTAGATGATATGTAAATTCATATTGTTTATTCCCTTAAAGCTAGCGAAACTAGTGAGCATGTACGTACATGGAGCCAGAGCTTAAATTCTGACTGACTGATAAAAGAATGACCAGCCTTAAATATGTTTTAGAACAATCCTAATCTCAGGATGACTGTGTCCCTCAGATTTATGGTCTCCATATGTGTTTAACCATACCATGGAAAAGGAAGTTTCTTAGTTGAATGAATCGTAAATACAATAAGACAAGACAGTTGACAAAGTATTGATTGGAAATTACGATTCCAGGATATCTGTGTTTCCCCTGTATAATATATGTCCATAGGAACCAAGATAAGCCTAGATATCCTGTCCTTTAGTGGTTACAAACAGGAAGAATGCTCCTAATAAGCCTTGTCTGGTCTTAAAGTTGCTGACACAGAAAAGGGCATTTTTAGAGCAAAGCATGTCTAGTTGATTAGTTCAGGCTTTGGCCTTTATTGGGGTTTAAATGATCTGAAGTGATTGTCAGTATGCTCTTGATTGAGGAAAATTTCATTGTCTTCTCTTGAATCTATTTCCTTTGCTGCTCATTTCTGACTTTTCTGATATTTTCTGTATTGATTTTGCTACTGAAATTTAATAGCAGGGAATCATGTCAGCAACTTAGACCAGAATGAGAAAACAACTATTTAATAAGAGTAATATTTTATTTCTTTTTGTGTTTAGCCTTGATCCAGAGCAAAAAGAAATGTTAATTGAAGTAATTGAAAAACTTCTGAAAGACAAAAGCACAGTAAGTAAGCTTTACTTAACAATAATACCTTTGTAGTATTAATAACAATTATTTTCTGAGGTTTTAGAAAGAATTTTAATGTTAATCTTGTTCTGTTTTTAAACTAAAAAAATTTTCATTAAAAGATGTTTTGTTTGTATTTTATTTATGTTTATTTTTATGCTTTATGTTTAGACACAGAAAATATGCTAACAAACACCTTAAACCTCTCCCAAAATAGGTTCCCCAAAACAGTTAAGTGAAAAAGCACCAAATTTTGTCATTTTATCTGAAAGGACAGGTTACTTTCCACTTTAATAGCTAACAGCTTTTTTTTGAAAAAAGTTAAAATGATAGCTTTTGCTTTTTTACTAATAAATACAGTTACTTCCCAATATACCTATGATGCCATTTAAGTGTTCCCTTGTAATAGAAAAAGTTAGGCACAGTTACTTGATAAACCATCATATTTAAGAGCTTGTGCAACATTCTGTGCTTGTAGCCACTCACATCTCCACTTAGAGAAGGGCAATGTGTTTTATTATATATTCTCTAGGACCAAGAATGACTAGTCAGTACAAACAATCAAAGTTGAAATGCCATTTGATGTGATTTTCATTTGTATTTTAGTTGCTACACTTGTTCTCCTTGTTAGACTTAATTCCCTCAACATCATTTTATACAGGTCTTACTGTGCTTTTCTGAATTCCTCATATTTATCCTTTCTTGGGTGAAATTGTATTTATATACCAGTTTCCTTAACTAGTCCTTAGGTGTTGGATAGCCACTTTGTTTCCATTTCTTTGGCGATACAAAAAAGGATGCTTATTAATATGTGCATCTGTGGGGCTTTTCTTTCTCTTTGAGATAATTAGGGATATACCAGTTAGTGGGATTGCTCAGTCAAAGGGTAGAAACAATTTAGCAACTCTTTTCATGATTCTAAATTGTTTTTTAGGCTGGTTGGAACAATTTAAAACTCTTACCTCAATTTAGTAAAAGCTTTTTCTATTGCCCCTCCAACTATGGATTGTCATTCATCATTTTTGCCAGTTTGCTGAATCTGAAGTGCAACCACAGAATTGTTTTATTTAGCATTTTTTTTTATTAGTCAGCAAGAATTCATTAAATGAATACCATGTTTTAAGCACTGTACTTATTAGGAGGATACCAAGAAAGACAAAAACAAACATTCCCTGCCCCAAAGGAACATACAGTCTAATGGGAGACACAACGTGTAAATAACTAGGCACAAAGGTACTATATCCAAGGGTGAAAGTAACCTGAAAGGGGAAGGCATTACCAAATAGAGGAACTGAGAAAGAGCTTCTGTAGAATGTGAGATTTGAGCAGTCTTGATGGAATTCATAGAAATTAAGAGACCCAAGAGAAGGGGCAGAACATTCCAGGCATGGAGGATCATGCAAAGATGGGAGATAATCAGTATTAGATAAATTGCAAATAGGCCAGGATGAATGGCTTGTATAGTGCATGGAGACAGTGAGTTGTAACACTAAAAATAGGAAGTGATCACATTATAATAACTTGAAATGCAAAGCTGCAAAGTTTATATTTGATTCTAGAGATGATTGGGAGCGCCTGAAGTTAATTGAGCAGGATGGTGACATAGTTAGACCAACAGTTTAGAAAAATGATCTTGGCGACTGAGTGGAAGATGGATTGGAGTGGAAAAAGATTTGATCAGGGATACAAGTTACTGCAGTATTTCAGGAGAGAGTTGATGAGGGCTTGATCTAGGATGGGGGTGACTATTAGTAGAGAAAAGGAGGCATGAGGCATATATAAGAAATGTACCGAAGGTAGAAATGACAAGATTAGACAATTAATTGGATATATGGATTGAATGAAAGTGAGGAGTTGAGGATGACACTAAAATTGTGGCAAGGATAATATTGTCATTGACAGTAATGAATTCATTCAAAATTGAAGAAAGCTTTGAGGGAAAGATGAGTCATAGTGAGTTTGAGATGCTCATAGGACATCCCGAAATGAATGTCCCAGAGGCAATAGGAGATATATGACTCTAACTCAGTAGAGAGATTAGAGGTGGATATTTTGGTTTTGGAATCATCAATGTACAGATGATTAATTGAAGCCATGAAAAAAGAGAGGGCCCCAGGAGAGAACCTCTAACTCTAGATAGAGAGTGTGACATGGATGAAAATCCATCAGTAGAGAAAAAGAAGGAGCAGTTGGATGCAAATGAGGAGAATTCAGAAAGAGTAGTGTTGTGAAAACTTAGAGAGGTAGGAGCATTGAAAAGAACAAGATGCTGTCAAGTGCTGCACAGAGGTTAGGAAAGATCAGGATTGAGAAAAAGCCATGCAGTTTGGCAATTTAGAGAACATTAGTAACTGGAGAGAATAGTTTGTCACATGATGAGGTGAGAAGTCTGTTTGCAGAGACTATAAAAGACAGTGAGAGGAGAAGTAGTAGTACTAATCTTAGATGACTTTTCCAAGGAGTTTAGTCTTGAAGGAAAGGAGAGACTATCACTATCAAGGATGGTAAGATCCGCTGGGGGTATTTTCTTTTTTAAAGAATTGAAGAGACATAGACATGTTTGTAGACAGCAGGGAAGGAGTCAGTAGAGAGGGAGAGATTGAAGATAAGACAGTGAGGATGGGGGTAGAGACAATTTAAGAAGAAGTACAAAGGGGTGGGATCAAGGGTGAATTGTAGAGGTTGCCATAACTAGAGGAAGACCACTTCTTCATCTAATCCTGGAGTGAAGAAGGAGATAGTGGAAGAAGAGCTCTGAGGGAGGGGGAACTCTTATTTAACAGGTTTTTTTCAGGGAAGTATGAGACATGCTCCTTGTTTAAGAAAGTAAGGTTCCCTGAGAGAGTTGAGGGGAGATGAAAAGGTTTGGAACAACCACTAAGAACAGTGGGATTACAGATCAATTAGAGAAGAATAGAATGTTTATCTTGCTGCATTGAGGGCCCAGTTGAGATTAAATAACATAAATTTGTGGTGTACCCAGTCAGCATGATTTCATGATTTCCTCCTGTTCTGTTTAGCAGCATTTGAATAGGAGCAAAGGAAGTAAATCCTGGCACTAATTTTAGTGTTGGGTCTTGACAGGGTCTGATTGGCTAAGGGTTCAAGAGACTGAAGTATGGAGAAGAATGGACAATTAAGATGACTTACTAAAAATTGGGAAGGTATAGACAGGAGTGATGGCCTGAGAAAGAACTGAGAGGTACAGGAAATGGGGATCATGATGAGGATGAAGACTACGGTTGTAAGTCATATGAAAAGTTGAATCATTAATAATTTTGATCAAATAAGGAAGTTTCAGAGTTCATACCCATGGAAGTGGAATACATAGACAAAGGCAAGATCAGGGCTATAACCATCTATGTATAACTAATCTATGGATGAGTAGGTTGTGGGAATTTGAGGAACTCAGAAATTAAGGTATTAGAGGGAACATCAGTATATATGTTGAAGTTTCCTAGTTTGAAGATAGCAAGAGGGAAAGACTGTGTGCCAGTCTAACAACTACTGAAGAAGGAAGGAGTATGTTCTGGGGGGTCAGTAAATAAGTCAATTATATCTGGATTGGCTAATAAATTTGCTTATTGTAAAGCTTAAAAGAGGAGAGATTTCTAATTGATGGTGATCAAGGGAGAGTCTGGAAATAATACTTTGGGGAGAATATTCTGACTCTCCTGTCATGACCAGTGGGTCAAGGGTATGAACAAAAGTGTGACCAATAAAGACCGACAAGAACAGCTCTGTAGTCAGGAGGGTACCATATCTCAAGGCTAAAAAGATAGAAGAAATGAGAAGGAAAGAAGCTCAAGATAAAAGGAGGTTTGTAATTTTGGAAATAGGCATTCTAGATAACACAGGAAGAAATGGGCAAACCTGGAGTGAGACATTAGAAAGGAGTATGCTTTGAAGTGGTTAGGCCTGAGGGAATGGAAAGACAAAATTGGGGAATGTGACTTATGCATCAGTCACTTCAGATTAAGGATGACATGAACATAATGGTGTGAGAGTATGCTAACCATTCAACAGTGTGTCTAAATAAATCGTAAGTGGTTGGACAAAAATGTTTAATGGTATGAGATCCTGGTGAGTAGTCTAGGGTGTCTTGCTTATCTTACAGAAGGTACTGGGAGGCAGAAGAAGTAGGAAATCTTGTCCCAAGGACAGTCCCCTGGGGTTGGGACCTATTGGGAAGGGGGAACAGTGATCTTTCTCTCCCCTCACCCCACTTTAGGTACAAGAGAATTAATAGAGATTTGGAATAGGCTTTTTTAGGTCATTTGCATTTCTTTTGAAAACTATTTTTTCTTAACCTTTGGTCACTTATCTATTGGGGTATCTTATGTATTTGTCTCAGTTCCCTATTATTTTATCAGAGATATTTGCTATAAAGAATTTCCCCTTATTAGATTATATCTCAGCTTGTTCTGTTTACATTATTGTTTATTCAAAAAGTTTAAATATTTTTATTTTTCTAGACCTGAACTTTCATTGGTATAGGGAATTCCATGTTGAAGAAACTCCATCTATAAATTCAGATTAGCGGGTATTCTATAACTTGAAGTTTTAGTGAGATGCTTGGGAGAGTAAGAGATGTAAGTGGTTTTGTCAGGGTCATAATGTGTAAGAGTTGAGATTTGACACAGGTCATCCTGACTTTGAGGCTAGCTCTTCATCCACTGTATCTCTTTAATTTTATGTTATTAATAAATGTATCTTTTGACTTTTATGATCTCTTCTGTCCTGCATTTGGTAATGAATTATTCCCCTAACCATAGATCTGAAGGCTCTTTCTGTTGTAATTTTTTTTGTGATGTTTCTTTTTATGTTTAGATTATGTATCCATTTAGTTCTTAATCTGTTACATGTGTATAATAAGACTGTTATGATGTATAGTAAGATCTAAACGTAGTTTCTGCCAAACTACTTACTTTCTAGGTAGTCCTTATCTAATAAGATAGGAAACGTATTTACAAAAGTGAGTTTTATGAAACATCCAAAGAATGATTAATTTCAGTATTACATGGTTTATAAAAATGTTTATAAAAATATTTATAAAAATATCAAACTCCTTCAAAGAGACAAATATCATTCTAGTATCTAAACCTGGGAGAGGTAAAGTAGAAAAAGAAAGCTATAGGGCAGTAGCTGTAATATGTATGGTTACAAAGATTTTTAGTAAACTCTACCAAAGAGGCTACAACAGCATAGTAAAATAATTATAACCTGTCACCTGATTGAATTTAAGCAAGAAATTGAAGAATTGATTCAATATTAAGAAAATTGCTATTACATTATGCAATATATTAACAATTCTATATGAAACGGAAAGGTAGTATAGCATGTTTAGTAAAAAAAACTTGCTTTAAAACCAGGGAAACCTGGGTTCAAGTCTTCCCTCTGCTTTTATGACCCTGGGAAAATCATCTAATCTCTTAGGGTTCTAGTCTAGGAAATACCCTACAACTCTAAATGCAGAGAAAATACTAACCTGCATTGGTAGAGTGAGTTTCTTCACCTGACAGTTCTTGTGCCAGTGAAATCTCAGGTTTGTTCCCTATCTCTAAGTACAATGGTCAAGAAGAACAAAATGCTTTTTAATCAGTGGCATCACCTGTACTCTACTGGGGGTGGATGGGGAGGAGGGCAGAGGAACAAAAATATTATGCTCATGCTAAAGCGAATAATAAAGCTTTTTGTTTCTTCACATTGGAGGGAGGGACCATAATGAGTGATCTGCTTAGAGGCAGGACAGGTAAGGGGTCATGCCAGTCCTCCCCATCTCTCCTTTCCTCTTCGCTATAGGAAAAGTCAGGGAAAAGAGAGGGGAGATAAGTCCCAAGAACAGCTGTTAGTTTTATGAGTAAATATCCCTCATTATCAAGCAAGGTTAGGCGAGAGAAAGGTGGGAAGGAACTTGCACCTGATAACTCCAGATGTTGTCATCTCACTTGCTACCCCAGTTTTGTTTTTAAAACATTAAAATCAATTTTTAAATGATCCCCAGCCTTGCTACTCAGCAGAAGCAAAGGAAGTGCTCAGAGAGCATCTTTAACCTTGTATCTGTGGGTGGAGCCAGCATATCATGGAGAGGACAAGAAATGGAAATACATCAGAATAAATAAACTTTTTTACAATAATGGTATATGATTTCCATCTAAAAATAAGAGTTGTCATTATCTGTAATGGAGACATAGTAGAGGTCTTTCCATTAAGATCAAAGGTAAGCTGGGGTATCATTTGGTATGGCTCTAGAAATTCTAGCTATACAACAACTAATGTGCAGGTCTGACCATGGCTCCCTTGCTACTAAGTAAACTTGAGTGGCTCTTTATTGCTTCCAGAATCAAATAGAGAATTTTCTTTTAGGCTTCTAAAGCCCTTTGCTGCTCGTCCCTCCTTGCCTTTCCAGTCTTCTATTTAACTCCCTTTCACATACTCTACCATCCATTGATACTGGTTCCTCACACATGATACTTCACCTTGTTCACTTTCTGTTCCTCAGACTGGTAATGCTTTCACATTTGTCTCCTGGCTTCCCCTGGCTTCCTTTAAGACTTGGTTCAAATCCTACCTTCTGTAGGAGGCTTCCTCGATCATAGTGTGAGCTCCATGACTCCAGAGACTGTGATCTTTTTGTCATTCTTTATATCCCCAGTGCTTAGCAAAAGTGCCTAGCACATGGTAAGTTTTAATAAATGCTTGCTGACAGATTGACTTTACTAGTATGGTAGTAATAAGTAGTAGTAAGTTTGTCAAGGCTTCACCTGTAAATGAATCTGGTTCAGTAGTTTTTTTCTTTTGCAAATAATTTATGGTTTGCTTAGTTTCTCTTTCTGAGTTTAGACTATTAGAATTTTCTCTTTAATGTTTATTAAAAAATAGAGTATAGTCATGCTTTGACATTTGTGGATTTTGCATTTGTAGTTTTGTTTATTTGGGGATTGGCAATCAATAATTAAATGAGATTTTTTCGAGATTTGAGGTATGCTGCAGAAAATTGTAGATGATGTATATATGTAATGAAAACTAAAAAAATTTTAGTAAGTCATACATGCTATATGTTATTAATCTGTCTTATAATTTACTACTATAAGTACACATACATAAATTTACTATAAACATAAACACATAAACATATTTATAAACTATAAATTTTGTTAAAAGTTTCTGTGTGCTTAAGAATTATGGCCTACACACTCTCTTTGGGGAAGCCTCTTTGTCTCTCTACCATCCAGATTTAGTCATGTGATTTTCTTCTGCAGTGATGGTTTTATTTTGCCCTTTTCTTAGGAGAAGTAAATTAGTGAAAGCTGTTGCTGCTGCTACACTGGCAGCTACAAAGATTACATAGTGTGCAAGGTACTAGTTTCTCTTCCATGGAAACCACAACTTTTTTAATGTGTGTAGTGGGTTGTTTTGCTTGTTTTGTGTGATAAATAAATATGATCAGAATTATTAAAAATAAAGTTTTGGAGTTGGGACCTAGGGTTATTTATGGTTTTTCACATTTGAGAATGTGGAACCAACCGCATTTTTTTTTTTTTTTGGAGGGCAATTGAGGTTAAGTAACTTGCCCAAGGTCACACGGCTAGGTTTTGTGTTAAGTGTCTGAGGCTGGATTTGAACTCGGGTCCTCCTGACTCCAGAGCCAGTGCTCTATTCACAGTGCCACCTAGCTGCCCTGTCCAACCACATTTTACTTTTACCTAAGTTTTCATTTTTTTTTTGTTGACATAATTCATGTCTGATATCAACATTCCATTCACATACACTATCTATTTACCTATTCCCTAGTATATTGTCACCCAGTTCATTTCCAGATAACTAGGTGGTTCATTGAATAGGGGCCTGAAGTCAAGAAGACTCATCTTTCTGAGTTAAGATCTGACCTCAGACACTTATTAGCTGTGTGACTCTGGGCAAGGCACTAAATCCTGTTTGCCTCAGTTCATCATCTGAAAAATGAGCTGGAGAAGGAAATGGCAAACCACTCCAGTATCTTTGCCAAGAAAGCCCTAATTGAGGCTCACAAAGAGTTGGACATGATTGAACAACAACTTCATTTCTGGTTCTTTGGTAATGCAAAAAATAATTTGAGCAAATTTGAACAAAGGAATTTGAGAAGCAGACCCAAGAAGCAGAAATGTTATATAAGCCAAAATAAAGGGAATATCCTAGAAAAAAGGCATTGGTTGATGGTGTCAGTAGCTATAGAGAGGCATGGTACAATGTGGACCCATAAAAGCTGTGGGATTTAGTATTTACAAGATTGTTAGTTTTCCTTGGAAAGAACAAATTAAGTTGAGTAGTAGGATCACAAGCCAAATTGCAAGGGGTTAAGAAATGAGTGGGAGGCAAGGAAAAGTATTCAGCAAGTATAGATCAACATTTCTAGAAGTTCATCCATGAAAGGGTGATGGGAAAAAGAGGATCATAGCTGGAGAAAGTGTCAGGGCAAAGTGAAAGCATTCACTCATTCATTGACTTTTTTGAGACAGTGGGTAGGATCTGGGTATATTTGAAGGCACCAAGGAAGAAGACAATGTCTAAAGAGAGATCAAAGATGAGAGAAAGAAAAAAAAAGGGAATGGTCAAGGGGACAAACTTCTAAAAGAATTGAATAGGATCAAGGTCACCTCTTTTATGTAAGATAATTTACCCCCATTCTACCTCTCCCTTTCTCCTTCTCCCAGTGCATTCCTTTTTCTCTCCCCTTAATTTTATTTTTTTTACATATTCCATCATATTAAACTCATGCTCATGCCCTCTGGCTATATATACTTCTTCTAACTGCCCTAATAAAGATACAGTTACAAATTATGGATATTATCTTCCTGTGTAGGGATACAAACAGTTTAACCTTATTGAGTAACTTAAGTTTTTCTTTCCTGTTTGCCTTTTTATGCTTCTTTTCAGTCTTGTATTTGAAAATCAGAATTTCTATTTATTGCTGGTCTTTTCATCAGGAATATTTGAAAGTTTCTTATTTCGTTCTTTTTCTATGTCCATTTTTCCCCCTGCAAGATTATGCACAGTTTTGTTTTTTTTTTTGCTTTTTGGAGGGCAGTTGGGGTTAAGTGACTTGCCAAAGGTCACACGGCTAGTTTTTGTGTTAAGTGTCTGAGGTCATATTTGAACTCAGGTCCTCCTGACTCCAGGGCCAGTGCTATACTCACTGCGCCACCTATCCTCCCCGAGATTATGCACAGTTTTGCTGGTTAGTTTATTCTGTAAACTGTGCTCCTTTGCCTTCCAGAATATCATATCCCAAGCCCTTCAGTCTTTTAATGTAGAAGTAGATTCTTTCAATTACTATTTTATACTCTGGTTCTAGGATATCAAGGCAGTTTTCCTCGACAATTTCTTGAAAGATGCTATCCAGGCTCTTTTTTTGTTCATGGCTTTGATTTACTCCAATAATTTTCAAATTATCTCTCCTGGACCTATTTTTCCAGGTCACTTGTTCTCAAAATGAGGTATTTTACCTTTCTATTTTTTCATACTTTTGATTTTGTTTGATCGATTCTTGATGTCTCATAGTCATTAGCTTCCATTTACCCAATTTTGATTTTTAAGGAATTATTTTTCTTCAGTTAGCTTTAGTACCTCCTTTTCCATTTGGATGATTCTTTTCCATTTGGATGATTCTCCTTTTTAAGTTGTTTTCTTTTTCCATTTTTCTGCTTCCTTTTCCAAATTGTTAGCTCTTTTTTCATGATTCTCTTGCATAACTCTTATTTCTTTTCCCAATTTTTCTTCTGCTTCTCTTGTTTGATTTTTAAAATGTTTTCTTGAGCTCTTCCAGGAGGAATTTTTGGATTACCAGTTCATATTTCTCTTTGAGGCTTTACAGGTAGGAGTTTTGACGTTTTTATCCTGATTTTTTTTGTTTTGATCTTCCTTGTTGCCATAGTAGCTTTCTACGGTCAGGGCTCCCCCCCCCCCCATTTTTCTAGCCTATTTTGTAACTTTTAAAGTTGAACTCTGTTGCAGATGTACAGGGAGCGCTGTCCCAAGCCTCTTGCATGGATGAGTGGGAGTATAGGGGTCTGATCACTGACTTTCTGTGTAGGGACCTCTGGGGTCGGTGACTCATAGCTGCACTAGGGTCACATGGCCTATCTCATCCAAGGCTTCTAGGCCTAGCAGTCCACTAGTCTGTCACATTGGGACTGGAGCCCTCACAGCTGGTCCCCTCTGTTACTGGCCTGCTGTGCTGAGACCTCAGTTGCTGATCCATGCTGGGGCTAAGAGCCTCCTGCTGGCTTGCCTAGATACCACCTGCACTGGCTGCTTCCCACTTTACCCACATGAGACAGACCTTTCCTGTAATCCTTCTAAGTTATCTTGGACTGGAAAACCATTTCATCCTTTTGTGGGTTCTTTTGCTCCAGAGTTCATTTTTGAAGTGTGATTTAAAGTTGCTTTGAGGGAATTTGGGGAGAGCTCAGACAGCTTCCTACTTTTTCTCTTACTATCTTGGCTTTGCTCAAAAAAAAAAAAGGTTTATTTTGCAGATTTCAACATGCAAGTAGAGGGAAACTCTATAGAGATTGTTCAACACTATGCATATCTGGAGTAGATAGTAAGAATAATAAGTAGGGTCCAGAGTTGAACATGAGGAGAAATTTTGGATTGTTTTGGGGATATTGCAGAGCTCTTTTACAAATCCCCCATTACCAAAAAAGTAAAGGTCTATCTTTTTAAATTTTATTTATTTTTCAAATAATATTTTATTTTTCCCCAATTACATGTAAAATAAAATTTTAACATTTTAAAAAAAGTTTTGCATTCTGCATCTTTAACCCCTCCCTTAGACAGTAAGCAGTCTGATATAGGTTATACATGTGCAATCATGTAAAACATCTCCATATTAGTAATTTTATAGAAAAAAACTTGAACAAAAAAAAGAAAGAGAAAAATAATATGTTTCTGCCTGTATTCAGACGTCATCAGTTCGTTGTCTGGAGGTGGATAGCATTTTTCATCATGAATCCTTTGGGATTGTCTTGGATCATTGTATTGCTGGGAATACATAAGTCATTTACAGGTTTCCATAATACAGTATTGCTGTTACTGTGTACAGTGTTCTCCTGGTTCTGCTCATTTCCCTTTGTATTGGTTCCTGTATGTCTTGCCAGATTTTAATGAAATCATCTTGCTCATCATTTCTTATAGCACAATAGTTTTTCATTATAATCATATACCACAACTTGTTCAACTCCTTTTCCTCAACTCAATTCCTCAAATAATGAATATCCCCTCAATTTCCAACTCTTAGCCACCATAAAAAGAGCTGCTATAAATATTTTTGTCCAAATAGGTTCTTTTCCTTTAATTTTTTTTTCTTTTTTCATCACAAAATTTTGAGTTCCAAATTTTCTCCCCATCTCTCTCCCACCCCAAGATGGCAAGCATATAGATTACCCCTTGCCTCAGTCTGTCCTCCCATTCCCTCCCTTTCCCCCTTCCTCCTTACTTTCTGGTAGGACAAGATGGATTTCTGTACCCCTTTGCCTATATATCTTATTTCTGAGTTGGATATAAAAACAATTTTCTAACATTTGTTTTTAAAAATTTTGAGTTCCAGATTCTCTCCCTTATTCCGTCCTCACCCACCCTTATTGAGAAGACAAGCAATTCAATATAGGTTATGCATGTGTAGTTATGCAAAACATTTCCATAATAGTCATATAGTGAAAGACTAACTATATTTCCCTCCATCCTATCCCACCAACCATTTATTGTATTTTCTCCTTTGACCCTGTCCCTTTTCAAAAGTGTTTGCTTCTGACTATCCCCTCCCCCAATCTGCCCTCTCTTATCCCCTTGTCCCCTACTTTCCTTTTTTTTTTTTTAAGCAATTGGGGTTAAGTAACTTGCTCAAGGTTACACGGCCAGTTATTATTTCTGGGTGTGGTGCTGAGTGTCTGAGCCCGGGATTTGATCTCCAGGTCGTCCCAACACTGGAGCCGGTGCTCTTACTCGCTGAGCCACCTGGCCGCCCCTAAAATGGTTTTTTTGTTTGTTTTGTTTGTTTTTAAGCAATCGGGGTTAAGTAACTTGCTGAAGATTACACGGCCAGTTATTTCTGGGTGTGGTGCTGAGTGTCTGAGCCCGGGATTCGATC
>NW_027185903.1:17917666-17940309 GCF_028583685.1 Petaurus breviceps papuanus | reverse complement strand
AGCAATCAGGGTTAAGTAACTTGCTCAAGGTTACACGGCCAGTTATTTCTGGGTGTGGTGCTGAGTGTCTGAGCCCGGGATTCGATCTCCAGGTCGTCCCAACACTGGAGCCGGTGCTCTTACTCGCTGAGCCACCTGGCCGCCCCTCCTACTTTCCTATAGAGTAAGATACCCAACTGAGTATATATGTTATTCCCTGCTTAAGCCAAATACATTGAGAGTAAGGTTGACTCACTCCCTTTCACCTCCCTGCTCTTCCCCTCCATTGTAATAGCTTTCTCTTGCCTCTTTTATGTGGGATAAAATTTTTTTTCTTTATCTCTTTGCTATGCGGACCTCATAGTAGGATTGCTTGGTCAAAGGGTATGCATAGTTTTATAGACTCTCTGGGCATGGTTCTAAAATTGCTCTCCAGATTAGTTAACAACACCACTAACACTGTATTAGTGTCTCAGTTTTCTCAAACCTTTCCAGTGTTTATCATTTTCCTTTTCTGTCATATTAACCGACCTAATAGATGTGAGGTAGTACTCTCAGAGTTGTTTTAATTTGCATTTCTCTAATCAATACTGATTTAGAGTACTTTTTCATATGAGTATAGATAGCTTTAATTTCTTTCTCTGAAAAGTAAGGCCTATCTCTTTAATACTAATATTTTCCTGGCATTTCTATATGGCTGTGATCCATGGAGTATGACAGCCACCTAAGAACCTAAAATATGTATCATGCAGAAGGTAATAGTGTAAGCTGGTGGGTTCAATCAGGTGACAAGGAACTCTGAAAAGTAGGAGTTGTGGTATCAAGGACTTTGTGATAGGAAGGAGATACAGGTCGGTCACAGCAAGAATAAGAGAGGTTAGCCAGAATGTTCCCTTGTTATCTGAGTAGTATTAAGAAAGGACTAGGAGGGCCTTTAGTATGTTGGGTGTACTTTGGAAAGGCATGAATGGGTTTTAATTTGTGTAATTTAGAGGGTTTTCCTGAATTGATGAGATGACATCCTTTTGAGTTGGGTGTGACCGACCAGCTGTAGGACAAGGAAGTAACAGGTTGAAGTTGAGACTGTAACGTGTAGGTGAATTAGTCAACCACAGGATCAGGACTGTTGTTGCATGCCAGCGTACACAAGACCAGTCCTGTTGTACTTTAGGTTCAATATTGGAACAAAATAAGAATTTTGAAATCAATTTATGTTTAAAAAAAAAGTTGATTTTCTCAGCTTTATCAGGGGAAGAATACTCAGCAAGGATATTCAGCAAGGACTCCTTGTGGATTCAACTTCAGTGGATTCAGAGGCTCCTTACCTGCCAATTACCTGAGTTTCTCTAGTAAGCATCAGGGAGGAGCTGGAGCTTCTTGTGACTTTTTGTACTTATGTGACCAGAAGCAATTTCAGCAGTCTAAGCCTTTGATCCCCTAAGCCAATTAAGTCTGGAGGATCATTTCTGTACTTTCTGAGGAAAAGAATTAGCCTCAGGAGTCTGGATTTTTCCCCTCTCACAGCTGTGAAGGGAGGAAAATCATGCTCACATAGGTGTGATGAGTTGGGAGAAGTAGAAAGAGTTGAAGGGACTGAAGGATGGAAAAAATGAATGGAGGAGGACTCTAGCAAAAGGAGAGATAGAGGAATATGAAGTTTGAATTGGAGAGAGAAATTTGAAAGTTTAGGATCATAGAGGTAGAGCAATTATTGTGATATTGAGATCAATACTGAGACTTTACCTGTGTAGGCTGAAGGCAGTAATTGTGGTAGTTGAAGAGGTTGATGAACAGGGAGATGGGATGGTTTGTGGCAACATATACATATATGTATGTATGTGTGTATATTTTTTTACATCCTTGTGTGTAAGTAGAAGGATTGGGGTAAAAGGTCAGATAGGTATAAGTAAGTACATGTTGGACGAAAGTTATTTTGCTTTTGTCTAAATTGTTTTCAGTTTTTAGTGCAAACAAAATATTTAATTTTGATTATTAATCTATTTGAAAGAAGTCTTTTTTGACTATGTTAAATGAGCTTCAATATTCTGTTGCTAAAATGGATATTTGAATGAGCTAATTTTAGTATCTATTAAGCAAGAAATAATTGTTTTTTTTGGTGATCATTAAAATTCTACAAAAAGACTTGAAAATGTTTTCAAATATTTTTAAAAAAAGCTTCTGTGTCTCTCAGTGAATGCCTGGGATTTTGTACAGTGGTTAAGAGGAGTGTTGGTGGAAGACTGTGAGTATTGGGGGGAAAAAAAGCCATGAATGGTTTTTATTGTTTCCACTGGTTTTTTATTGTTTCTACTCCTTTTGGGGAGTAGAAAATTGTTCAGAGACTTACTTGATAAGATCCTCATAAATGGGAACCAGAGTAGATGGGGATCGCTACATTTTGAATGGTAGAGGTACCTATTTCTGTTCCTATTCCAAAAGCTCTAAATGGTAAGTGATAATGGCCAGTCCTAGTTTATCAGTAAAGAACTGACATGAGTTACTTTTGTCCTCGGTTGTTTGACATGTTTTTTAAAAAAAGGATGGTGAGGAATGATCAAAAGAAAGGATGGATTTATCTAATTAAAGGTTTAGATAGTCATCCAGTCTATAAAGGAGAAGTTCTTAACCTGGAGTCCATGGACATTTTTTTTTTTAATTAAAGGCTATTTTATTATGACTAGTTTTCTTTGTGGTCCTATATATTTTATGTGTCTAAAGACATTCTCAGGAGGGAGAAAGGGGAAGGCTTCACCAGCCTAGCTGGAGGTGAGGGGTGGTAGTGGTAATGATAGAAAAAAAGATTAGAAATACTCTTTCTTGAGCACATAGGTGGCCAAGTATATTTTGTGGGAGAAGCTCTCAACAGGTTACAAGTTTTTCAGCAATGAATACTTCATTGCTAAGAGTTTGTGCAAATTTCTTAAGAGAGGTATTTGAAAGTACAATATAGCTGTGAGTTAAGGAGAGGTGATGTTCTAAAGAATATGGTAAATGTTATGTTATATTCATTTTTTCAAAGTTTTGTTAATTTAAAAAAAATTCACTTCCCAATAATCTTCTTTTCCACCATCCTTTGGAATAAGTAAGTACAGTTGAGCAACTCAAATCAACATATTGTCTGTTTCTGACAATGTATTTTAATTTTTTTTACCTCTGTAATGAGAGGCAGGGTATATATTATCATTATTCTGAAGTCAATGACCTTCCTTCATTGTTGTTTTCCTTTACATTAATTTCATAATCATGTTAATTCTTTTCTTGCTGTATCAGTTCATGCAATTCTTCTCACATTTTTCTATTTTTTTTTGTATTTGTCATCTAGTCTCACTTATTTCTGATGAATTTAGAGTAGAAGGTTTTGATCATCTGTCATTTTCTGTAGAAAATGTTGATTCTTAGAAATTCAGTGACTTTAAAAAACATTTATATCTACTAAAAGGAAGAAAAAGAATTTGTTTCAAAGGCCCTACTCCTTAATTTTAGCAATCTTAGAGATATTTAATGAGTATGTCAAGTTTTTAGCTAAAATCTGTGGGTAAGACATGGTTTTTGTAAATTATTGATTTAATGTTAGTAAAAAGCCCTACTGTTGTGGTGAGGGAAAAACAATCTTAGTTTCTGCAGATGTTTTATTGTGATAGATCTATTATCCAGCTATTAGAAGATAAATGACTGATCTTTCCTATTTTCCATGCCTCCAGAAAATTGAAATAAGAAGGGGAATATCATTTGTGCTGTATGATTAGGGCAGGTGGGATGGCCATTAATTTAAGAGAAGGAAATCTTGGCAGCATTGGCCAACTTACACCATATTATCAATCAAACCTTGATGCACTTCTTGTGATGACCCAGCACTCTCAGGTTTTTGCAGCGTTAATTAGAATTCATGACAAAATAGATGCAAGGAAACGTTTTGTACCCTTCATAATTTTATAGAAAATTTATTGTTATTAGAGGAACCATTTGCTTAGTGTGATTTTTTTCATTACCAGCTTGTCAACTAGCATAGATAATCTAGAGAAAATATGAACTCCATAGATTGGGTGTCACTTTTGTTGATGGTTCATGTAGTTTACCTTGGAGCGCAGCTAATGGCTGAAGTTCATAGCAACAGCACAGAAAAACGTGGCAACCAGTGGAAGACAAATGAACCATGTTTATTGCTTTAATATAAAAAATACATAAATGGAAAGCTGCATTTGAATTTGATGAGCTCATTGCTAGTTTTGTTGCAGTGATTTATTTTCGCCCTTATACAAAAAGCTACTATTGACACAGTGAGATGGAAATTAACTGACTGTATTTTGGAAACCAATATTTTTAGGTTTTAAAATCTAAGTGGATCATTTTATTTTAATTCTGAGTGTTTTATGGAATATTGAACATTTAATAAACTTCAATTATCAACTATTTTGCTAGCATTTAGATATAGGCTCAAACTGTTAAGACAATAGTAGAGTGAATACTGCTGAATGGTCAGTTGTAGCTTTTAAAATTATCTGTTTTTCACTTTTCCTTTTCAGATTAAATTTTTAACGGTGACAGAATAAGAGCTTTTTTCTTCTTCTTAGCTTTTGCTAAGTGTTTTCTTACTTCTGTTCTTGAAACTTTAAACTTCTTTTAAGCTTAAACTATTTTCTTAACCAGATTAAAATTGAATGTCATATGGTAGCCAGGTATGCATATTGTTTTACTTTTTATTGTTGCATAATATAAAAATGATAGATTGATTTTACTTGGAGGTCAAGTAAAGATTACTCATGACTGCAATTCATTCATTTATTAATCCATTCATTTGTGTTTATTTATTATTATTTTATATTTGATCTGAAATTTAAGGATTCCTTTTAAGCTGATTGTTACTTATCTGTAAATTTACCTTCTCCAAATAATTTTTTAAATATATTCTTAAAATATATATATATATACACACATATATTCATATGAATCATTTTACACGCAGTATTTTACAGTTTCAGAAGAGCTCAGATTTTCCTGTTAGTATATGCTGTAAACTGTGTTTAGTGTTTTTAAAAGAAGTTTAAAAGATACTAATTTTAGTCTATGGAAACATGATAGTTACCTAACTTTAATTTCTGTTTAGAAGGAAGATTTAACGTAGTATATATCAAAAAGTAATGGTTAGGATATAAACAACTTTCCACATAAACAGAAAATGGAAAATTATCATAAGCATAATACATTTTGATTTAGTTCTCACAAATAATCAATTCTTTGCTTTCTGGAATGACTTGCATACATGCTGGGACCAGCAGGTACCAGTACATGGGCAGGGCTGGAGTCAATAAATGCGACTTCACGTTTATACTGATTGGTAATTCATAAAATCCCCACAGGACTTGAAACTTGTTTAGCATAATAGCAAGTCCATATTCTGAGCTGTTTTCTTTCAATTGTATTGTTGGGTGCATATTAATAAACCAAATGTCAGCCAGATACAGGGAAAAACACTAAAAATATGAATATCATTGTATTTAATATTTTTCAAAAAGTGCCATTTCAGTAAATTGTATTTCTATTTAATTGCTTACTTTAAGTCATTGGGGAAATTTTAGAGGTTGAAATGAAGAATCCCCAGTGTTCAGAAAGAATATGGCATTAATTTGTTACTAGAAAACTGTATCACATTGCTTGGCTAACTGCATACATATCAGTGGTTCATATAGATGTCCTATCATGTTAGGTATTATATGATATATAACTTGACAGAAATATTAATTAAGCCAATTAGAAAAAGGATAGTAATTTTAAAAACACATTGAGTATTTCTGGTATGATGTTAATTCACTTTCAAAAAGTCACACCTTTTGGGCAGTGTGCTATTTTGACTACTTACTGCATTAATTTTGATGAAACTTTCCTAACCTTTCATACAATTTTTTATTTTTGTGAAGAAATTATCTACATGAAAAGTTATTTAAATGTACGATCAAGAGTTTCTGTACCAAAATGTACCAGTATTTTTCTCCAGTTAACTGAATAATTGATATTTACCTTTCATTAAAAAATGTTGAACCTTGTTTAATGTTTTGATTTATTTCATTTGTATGGTATATTATTTGTTAATTATATATTTGAGGCTATATTAGCTTTTAAAAATAGGAAAATTGATTTATGTTGGATCCTAATTTGATCCAGGTATTAGCAGTTTAACTGAAGATAGAAATTTTAAAGCTTTCTGTCTTAGGAAAGTGTTATGTGGCCATATATAGTAAATAAATATTAAAAAATATTGCTTGTGGCACTGAGTTTTCTGGTTAATGAGTTGTTAAAACATTAACACTTTTTTCACTTCTGTGACATCCAGTATTGTAAAGATTGCCAAAACATTATTTTGCAAAATCATTGAGAAAAGTATATCTTATTGTGTTAATACTTTTTCTTTTCTAGCTGGTAGCTGGGAGTGTTGTGATGGCTTTTGAAGAAGTGTGCCCAGATAGAATAGATCTGATTCACAGAAACTACCGCAAGCTGTGTAATTTGCTAGTTGATGTTGAAGAGTGGGGGCAGGTTGTCATAATCCACATGCTAACCCGATATGCACGTACACAGTTTGTGAGTCCTTGGAAAGAGGTAAGTGTTAAACATATCTGTCAGCTTGTAAAATATCTCAGGAGGATGGTGATGGTTTAGCTTGAAAAGATATATATGAAAAAATTAAGTTTACTGAAATATGTCTAAATGAGAAGACCCCAAAATTCTGTTGGCAGCTTAAAAGACTCATCTTTCATCTGCTCATTATATTAATAGTGTCACAGCATTTGCAGTTCTAGTTGGTGACTCATGGAATGTCACTGTTAAGAGAAACACTGCATTGTCTACAAAAACATCCCAAACAGTAAATTTTACATTAATCGTGATCTTGTCATTTCCATCTCTCAGCAGATCCAAACACTTGCTTCTAGTAGCACATATTATTATATTACTATTCTACTAAAAGTAACTTAAAGCTATGAAATCCAATTTTTCTTTTATATAATTTTAAATAATATTATTGAATAGTAATAATTTTTATATAGTGGTTAAAATTTACAAAATACTTTCCATTAGTTAGCTTTTTTGAAGCCTATTAGTTCTTCTGTCAGTTTTTTAAAAATCTATTCCGTTTTTAAAAATTTATAATGAGTACTTTAGTTGGCATTACATACTAAAAATGAATGACAATATGTGCTAATGAAGACTAAATTATTTTATCTTTTTTATATAAAGATTAGTTAAAAAGCAATTTTTGTTTTATTGCTGCATTGACAAGGTACTTCAGCCACTTTAGTTTTAAGACAGTTTGCAGTAGAAGTAGACAACTTTTATATATAACTAAGTTTCAATTACTTTAAGGAGAACTAAGTTAAAAATAATTTAAATGCCATTAAACTAGCACATTATCTCTCATGCTTTATTTAAGAGAGCTCTGGTATAGTCTTGAAGTCAAGTCTATCAGACAGTTTCCTTTAGCACAAATCTGTGAATACAGTGGATGCTCAGTTGCTTAATGCTAATAGGTATGCTATTAAAAGAGATAGAACGGCAGATCTAAATATCTGAGAAGAAACGTTGGTAGCATTTCTGAAACTATTGTTTCCCTCTAAGTTCACTTCAGTTGCCAGATTACATTAAAAGTTACACAAAATCTGAGGGTTTTTTTTTATATCTTCTAATTGAAAAATGTTTGTGATGCTGGTTTTGTAGTTTTTATATGAAAAGAAAACAGTAAAGTTTTGAGTTGGCCACCAATTGATGTGTCTTGGCTACTGCCACTCAAGAACTTTCCCTTTGAAGTGGTGCAGAAAGATCAGCATTGGTGAAAGGAATCTCTTACGTTAATGAAATCACGAATCTTTTGATATCTTGAAGTATGATTTAAACCTGAGGTGACATTTAGAAGGTTATTTGTTTAAAGTTAATTGTCAAGGTAATTTGCAGTGATCAAGACATTAATGCTCTCGATTTAGTGATGCTTCATAAATAATAATAACTAATATTCATGCCAGTGAAATTGAAATGCTCATGAGTTTCTATTGGAGAGTGTGATAAAAGTTCATGTGCTCCGATGCTGAAAATGTTTTATCAAACCATTGATACATATGGCAGCTTAAGGAAAAAAAAAAAAACCATTTTATAGGTGGTAGGAAATGTATTTAGTGCTTAAGTATTAAGTGTTTTAAGTTGAATGTTCAGTGATTCACTATCATTTATAATTAGTGGGGAGTGTATGTATAATTTTGAATCTCTCACTAGTTCCATATGTAAAACTATAGTTACTTTCCTGAATTAATTTTGCAATCATTCTCTCCATTGAATGATATTTATTAACTGTCTTTAAGTGCATGGTGTTATCCAGTGCATTTTAACTATATCCAAAAGTAATTTACAATAGCATATGAAATAATTGCAGTATATTTCACTTATTTGTTTGTTTATTCATTCATGCATTTATTTAGTAAAGGTTAAAAAAGAAGGGGAAAAATTAAGAAAAGCAAGGGAAGTTCAGTCTCTTCATAATTGTCTTCTAAAAAGTATAAAAAAGGGCAAACATTAAGCAGTCTTGTGGTATAATAGTAGGAAACCTGGACTTACATTTTAAATTTTGGAATTTCAGGTTCTGACTTCAATTCTGACAAGGTGTTTGACTCTGGTAGAGTCACTTGATGTCTCATTTATCTGCTCAGTTTTTTAACTGTAAAGTAGGAATAATAATACTGCCTCAAAGTATTGTGAGAAGAGTATTCTGTAAATGTGTATAAGAAACATGAGATGGGGTTATTAATCCAGTGTTCAAGTGTTGGAGAATTATAATAATAGCTAATAGCTAACATTTACATAGTATTTGCTGCTTTCTAGACACTGTTAAGCACTTTATGATTGTTCTTATTTGATCTTCTCAACAACCCGTTCATGTGGGTGCTTTCATTTTATCCCATTTTACAGATGAAGAAACAGAGGAAAACAAGTTAAATGACTTGCCCAGGGTCACAAAGCTAGTGTCTGAGACTGGATTTGAACTCGAGTCTTTCTGACTCTAGGCATGGTACTCTATTCAAGTACTGAACTTCCTTGTTGCAGTCTTATGCAACCTTTGCACAATTTATAGGATTCTGAGGGTTCTTACACTACCAAACATCCATCCTCAAATGCTAAGGATATCATTGTCGAATGTGTAGGTGTATATATACAAGCTCCATTAATATAATCTGTTTTTTTTTTTTTTAAGCAATCGGGGTTAAGTAACTTGCTCAAGGTTACACGGCCAGTTATTTCTGGGTGTGGTGCTGAGTGAGCCCAGGATTCGATCTCCAGGTCATCCTGACACTGGAGCCGGTGCTCTTACTCGCCCCTTATAATCTGTTTTAAAAGCCTATAGTAGAAGAGTGCTACATAGGCACAGATCATAAAATAGCCTTTACTGTGGATTGCCAGCTAAGGATGTGGTTATTTTCATTTTCATATCTGTTCATTTCTCTTCCATGTGTTCTGCCCCAAGTCCTAACAGCTCATTGTATTTTTGATTCTTTGATTGCCTAAATATGAAGGAAGATGTTGACTTGACAAAGACATCAATAATCTAGTGAGCTTCCCAGGACAGATTGACCTTGTTTTCCTGGGGTTTGTATAGTTAATTTAGGTGATTGAAATATTTTTACCCATCATTATCTTATAGCTAGAGCTAGACTAAACTGGAAGAAATTAGACAACATCTAGGACTCATCTTCAGCTTTCAGGTTCTGCTTTTAATATTATAAAGGTGTTGTAAATGGTAAGACTAACTTTATGCATGAGAGTACATTATGGTAAGTCATTGTCATGGGGAGGAGCCCTGCAGAACTTTGTTTTTTACAAGTGCAGAGTGATTTCCATTTATGACAACTCTGAAACAGGGATTTTCATAGAATCTGAAAAGGAAATGTCTCTTAAGTTTTTTTTTTAAATATATATCGTGTGTTTGTGCGCGTGTGTGTACATGTGCACGTGTGTATGCGTGTGTGTGAGAGAAATAAATGAGGAATGGAGTTATAAAAAAAATTTATCACCCTTTAAATCTGTATATTAATCAGTTCTAAAAGGTCTTCTTTTTACATTGTTTCATGATCCTTATAGCCAGCTGCCATCAATGAAGTAGGAAGGGCTGATGGTGGTATCTGATATGAGAAGGGGAAAATAAGACTCAAGGAATTTGTGGCTTGCCCAAGGTCGAGAAATCAGTAAGTAGTAGGATGAGGACAAGTGCCCAGGATCTTCTTACTTTTAGTCTGATGATCTTTCCATTGCACCATTTGATGTATTTTCTCATAGTATGTCTATTACTTATGCAATGTGATTTTCTTTTCTTTTTAAGATCCTAGTCAGTTTTTGTGACTAAATATTTTTTGAAATATATCAGCTATTTGCTTTTTATTCTGCCTAAAATTAGATTGACTAGTCATTGAAATCACCAAACTAATACGCTTTACAAAAAAAAAAGTCATTTTATGTACTGAATTAGTTTAACATTGGTTTGTGTTTATATGCTTGAAGGCAAAACTGATTACTTTGGGAATTGAAAATTAGTAGAAATACTTTCTGAGATGAGCTGGTTTGTGTGCCTTTGTCAATAACTTCTTAAATGAACACATCATATATAACTAGGCATCTTAAACAGCAGAAGAGATTTTTAATTTAGTTTATTTGCATCATTATAGATCAGTATTTAGGCTGTTTATATGTAAATGTATGATTTGAGGAACAATTAAGTGTTGACAAAGTAGATTGCAGTCATATCAATTGCAGTGCATTTTCCATAATTTTTCTAACTGACATCTTTGATGATAAATGGTGGATGCCAAGTCAAAGCCGATTATACAGTGCACTAGGAATTCCTGGCGCTGTCAGGGAGAAGACCGATTGACTTTAAATTTACATATTAATGAGAAGATTTGTTAAGAGGATGCTTGACTATAGAAAATAACAGCATATTTATAGGGCACGACATTTTATAAATAAAGCTGATGCAGGAAAATGGAAATTAAACCTTTTAGGTTAATAAATTCAAGAGACTGCTAAAATGCACATTTGCATTTTTATTTTCTTAAATTTCCCTTACTCTTTGGACAGTATATGCAGGGTTTTTTTTTTTTATTCTGGGTCAAGTTTGAATAATTTCTAAGGACTTAAAAATTCTTCAGTTAAACACCATTGCCTTTGTATAAATATAAGAGGGATAAAGTAGTTTGAAACTTAAATACCTAAGATAAAACTTTTAATTTTGTTTCTGGAATAAAGTAATCATATAAATGAGTGTCATAAAACAGTTGAATTTTAGAACCCCTTTTCTTTTCTTTTTGGTGCTCTTCTAGTGGTGTTTATAATACTTAAGCTTTAATTTTGAGACTTCACAATTTTTTTCTTGTGAATTTTGAAATTTTTAGTACCAGATAAAATATTTTATATTATTATTAAAGTTCTCAACATTTGTCAAGGATCATTTCTGTCTATTGTATTTTAAAAAATGGAACTAAGGCAAAAAGTTTTCATAAAGTTTCATTAAACTTAAGCTCTTGATCTCTCAATATTTAATGCTTGATTCTACATTACTGAGCTATATTTCTGGTAATACCAACTATATAACTTTGGTGTACAATGTGGTTAGAGCAGCTATATATATTCAACCTTCTGGTACAGTCCTCATTTCAAGAAATGTGTGCTTTTTAATAGGTCATTGACCTTTTTGTCAGATCAGGTGTTTTTGATTTGGGAAATTTAATCATTATGACTGATCTAATTTTATATCTACTTTTTCTTAAAGTCTGAGTCACATTGAGAAAAATTTACTTACATAAAAGATAGAATGTATCTTGGTATTATGTTTGAAATACTTTGAAAATAATTTTGTTCTATTTAAAAACAATTGTTTTTCAATATAAAATATATTATACAATAAAATCCTTTTTTAAAATTAGAAAACTTAAATGTCTTCCTAGTTCTTTGAGGTTTTCTAGTGGCTAAGTAAAACATAAACCCATTACCCAACACTTCATAATTCAAAGTTTATATGCATAGTTGTGGTCAAATGAATACTTAAATTTGTTTAAAACATCTTTTAATTGAAGGCAATTTAATAAGATTTACATAAAACTCTAAAGTTATCCTCACCATCTGAAAATTAGAGAAGACCGAGTAGACTGGATGAAGAGTTTAGTAGAGTGGGTATTATCATCAATAGAATGATAATTAGTATGTCATACTATCACGTGGTGCTTTAGATTTACCATTTGTAGTGTCATAGATGTCTAAAGTTACAGTATAACTAAAAAGTAAACATAGATTCAAAGTAATAGTAGGAAAAATGAATAAGAAAAAGATCCTTCTGGATGAAAACATTCATAGTAGCTTTTTTTTGGTCATAGAACAGAACTGTACATTTAAAGGGGTGCCCAACAATTACGGAAAGGTAGAACAAATTGTAGCATGTTGATGTAATAGAACATTGCTGAACTGTAAGAAGTGGCAAAAGGGAACGTTTTGGAGAAACCTGGAAAGATTTGTATGATTTGATGCAGAATGAAATGAGCTGAGGCAGTAAGACAATGTAACAAAGGTAAAGAAAAGCAACATTTTGAGTTTTATCAGTACAGGGACCAAACATGATTCCAAAGAACCAGTAATAAGCCCTCTATCCACTTTTTGATAGAGGAGTGATAGATGCAAAGTGCCAAAGAACATAGATGCTTTCAGATGTGGACAATGTGGGAATTTGTTTTACTTGACTATGTATATTTGTTACACGGATAATTTTTTCTCTCAGTCTTTGGGGTTGGAGAAAGGTAGGAGCCAGGGTACAATAGTAGTACTAGTAGTGGGAGAAGGGAAAGAAAGAGGGGGGAAGATGGAGAAAGAGATTCATCAAAGCATTTTTTTAAAAAATGCATAGAAGAGAAAAGATGGAAGACCAGAAAGAGTTATAGACAAGTAGAACAGCTTGGAGAGTTGCATGCTGAATTTATTATATGCAAAAAGACAAGAAAGCCATTTTTAAAGATCTCTAGCTGTATTTTTTGGTTCTGCTATATACATAGAAAGGCCCATTTTATTTGATGTTAAGTTTAGAATAAAAAGTATCCCATCTCTTTTGCCTTCTAGCATATTATAGTCAAAGCTTTCCACTCCTTTATAGTGATGGCAGCTACATCATCTGTGTCTAAATTTTCTCCTTGACCTAGAAACTCTGCATTTTGAGCATGATGTTCCTGGGAGGGTTCCCCCCCCCCCCCAGTTTGTTTCAGATGAACAATGATTTCTTTCAGTTCCTGCTTTGCCCTATGTAAGATGTTTGGGTAATTTTCTTTTAAGAATCTATTTGGCTAGCACATAGTTGGTGCTTGATAAATTAATTTATGTGTAGGACTTTATATTCATTTAAAAATGTGACTACAGGTACACAAAGTGGGAAGGTAAAATAGTTTATAATTATGTAAGGACTTTAATAAGTTGCAAGTTCAAGACTGGCATGGTGGTTACTGGGGCAGCCTGAGATTAGTAAATTACTTGAATTTGGGGGTTCTGAGCTACAATACGGTTAAAGTCAATCAGGAGTCTGCACATACATAGCCTAGCAGTAATATGGTGAGCTCACAGGGAACTGAGGGATACCAGGCTGACTAAGGAAGTGCAAACAGGCCCAGATGAGAAAAATGGAGCAGGCTAAAGTTTCCCCACTGATTAGCATTAATATTCATGAGTGGTTGTTCTAATTCGAGCCCAGGTGAGAAATGAAGACGATAGATAGGTAGATAGATAGATAAATAGATAGATAGATAGATAGATAGATAGATAGATAGATAGATAGATAGATAGACAGACAGACACACAGATAATAGATAAGACAGATAGATAGAAAAACAGATATAGAAACAGAGAGACAGACAAACACTGTACCCTCAAAATGAGTTTTTAAAAATTCCTGACAATTATAGCTACCAAAAAGTATAGTGGGTTGCCTAAGAAAGTAATGGGTTCTGCCTACTTCTTCCCCCTTTCTGTACCAGTGTATTCCTTCTTTTATTTTCCCTTCTCTTTCCTATCTCTTTAAATCCTCAGAACAGTACTAATCAACTTCCAGGTTTTCCTTATTTTATTCCCTCAATACCCTTGGCAGTGGGTAGGGCACTGGGCCTGGAGTCAAGAAAAACTTTAGTTCAGATCTGGACTCAGATACTTGCGAAATGTGTGTGACCCTGGGCAAGTCACTTAACCTCTGTTTTCCTCATTTGTATAATGGGTCTCATAGTAGCAACTACCTTCTAAGGTTGTTGCGTGAGGATCAAATGAAATAACAATTGTAGAGTGCCTAACCTAGGGCTTGGCACATAGGGACTGTTTAAATGTTTGCTATCATCATCATCTGAAGACTAATGTTTGAAGGAATATTTGGGTCCCCTTAAATATAAAGAAAATCTGAATGCCATGCTTTGGGAAAGTATGTAAAAACATTTTCTGTAAGTGTTGAAAAACAAAGAACAAAAAAAATGTACAAAGGTACATTTTTATCATAATCCACAGAACTCCCAAACAAGGACTATCATAGTGATTCCTCCCCCTACATATATTCACATTTCATCTCCATGGCTTTACATACTGGTTATTTCCCATGTGTTTCTAATATAGTTTAAAAAATTTGAAATTAAGTCATTGAAACCCAAGTAAGTAAAAAGGGGAAATTATAAAACTTACAATGGAAATTTTAATAATTAAATTATTAAAGAAAACCAGTGAATATTTTTAGGAAAAGGATGTATAAATAATAAACTATTTACTAATATAATATGGAAAAGAAAAAAAGAAACCAAATAGCATGAAATGGGGAGGGAAAAATAACAATAAAGAGGAAACAAAATATGATCACTTGATTTTTTTAAGTTGAAACGGGAAAAGAGGAAATTACATGCCAGCAAAACTGAAAATTACAATAAAGGATGCATAGCTGCAAAGATGCAAGATACTAAGAAAAACAATTGGAAATTTTTTTTATTTGGTGTTTGTTATGTCCAGTACCTTCTGATTATGTTGTATAGAGGCCTCTTTCCTTCCTTTTATCTGACCCATAATTTCAAGATTTTTCATCATTCTAGCTTATTCTTAGCTTTGCTTTGAAGTTACTATCCATAGCATATGTTGACTTATAATTCCTTTACCTCACTGCAATAATTGTCACAGTGATAATCTTGAAAATAGTTATCATGAGCATTGCAATATGAAATGACCAAATTAACATTTCATGAAAAGATGGTTTCTTTGTTACCTTTGGACACATGATAGACTAGGCTGTGAATTCTTTTATTTGCCTTGCCAAGGAGAACTTTAACATATTTGTTAAGTTGCACTTATTTGCTGCAAATTGTTTTTGTGTCTGTTTATCTCTGTCTGTAATTGCTCTATCATGCATTTCAATAGTGAACAGTTTTTGCAATTATCTCAAATCAGTCTTGTCAGCTGTATTCTCATGGGGAAATATACTTGATTTGGAAAGGATATGAAAAGATTGGATGACATGTTTGCCCTATGGAAACAATAAGTATGGTTCAGAGGGCACAATTCAAGATCCACAGTGATTTTACATTTTTTGACACCTGTAGGTAGATCTGGAATCATATAATTGTTGTTCTTCTATATTCTGCCCTGGCTACTTTTACTATACCTCCAGGACGTCACACCTTCACCCTCAGCTCATTGATGAGGTTCTGGGTGGTTACCTTGAAAGCAGAAGAGAGAGGGGTAGAACAGGTTTGAGTTGCATGTTCTGTCAGCTACTAGGAAGAATTCACATACCCAAGAGCGCTATTTCAGGACCTTTGAGAATGAAAGTGGATAACGAATCTAGCCTGATTGTTTTAATCAAAATTGCCCCTGGTTCAGATATTTCCAGTTACCAGCTTATTAATTTTATCTGATCCAAGGGTGAATCAGATTTTATTTGATTCAAGCTCAGTTACGATTTAGGTAGGTTAGAAGCTCTCCCATCAGTAATGGTATGCTTTAATCTTGAGAAATGGTGTAAGCAATGGATACTGTAAACCACTACTCCATTTTCAAAATGGCATTGAGTTTATATTGTTCAAAATTTTTGATAGATATATTTTTGACATAATTGAAACTGAGGTATTTCTTTCTCTTTCCTTTCATATTTTCTCCCATTTATTTTAATGTACAACTTGCCCTTTTTATGCCTTTTCAACTGAAAAAAATATTTTTCATAATCTTTATGTTTATCTGCACATCAGTTTGTGTGTATGCTTGTTTTTATTGTTATTTCTAGATGATCAACTCAAGGGATAAGTCCTTTGTTTAATTTTCTTTGCCAGATGTATAATAAGTCATCTTGTCTATATTGATATTTAATAAGTAGTTTTTGATTAAAATAATAAAAATTTTGTAACTGAAGGGACCTTAGAAGTTATTTAGTCTATCCCTTTTTATTAATTAAATTAATATCCCGAAGGTCACATGGCTAGTTATTATAGGGGAAATTTTTCAGCCTGCTATAAGGCCTTAGGGTGACTGGGCCCTATTTATGTAACCTTAAAGGACCCAGTGTGAGCCCTGTTTCATGGGATGGCTAGCATTGGAGGAAGACTTAAATGAAGGAATTAGTCATTGTCTCTTTATTGGAACACAGTTCAGTAGCTTTTTAAACATAATTTCATGTTCAAATCCTGAGATTTAAACTGTGTTCTTATATATTTATCTAAAGTCTAACAACCTTACGCTCTGTGCAATTTGTTTTAGCAAGTTGAATTCGGAGTTTTATTATGTAAGAGAATAGTCATGTTTCAGTTATTGGGATGACTGTAATTTGATTTAATTTATTTTTAATGGATTGTAATAAAATTATGAAGTTGCCAGTGAAAGAAAGGATATAATTTGTCATTTTTTTTTCATCTCTCACTGGTTTACCAAAAACAAACAAAACAAAGCAAAACACCCAACTCATGCTCTGATTATGTTTACAATGTATTTTGGAGCTCGAAATGAATATTTACAGATATTTTCATTTTCCCTTACTCTATTCTTGTGAGGTAAAGAGAAATAAATGACATTTAACTTATTTTTATAGATGCCTAAACTGAAGGATGGGAAGTTATTTGCTTAAATTCACATAATGAATCATTGCTGAAGCCACAACTAAATCTAAATTCACCTGTGTCTTAACAGAAATTACTTTCTGTTCTATCAGTTTTCAGACCCGTGTGTGTGTATGTGCGTTTTCTTATAAACATTTTTTAGGCGGTTTCTTATGGCTTCTAATTCCCGACACTATGATTGTCTTGAGTAAGACATTGAACATTTTAGTGTAGTCAAAAACCAGCATCTTCTCATGGCCACACTTTATTTTAAGGAACCCTTAGAGATGCCCTGTGGCATCCCAGGCTTCTGTGGCATATCATTTGATAACCAGTGTACTTGATGAGCTTGCAACTGAATGTAGAGCCAGAAGAAATGAGAAGTGTTGTGGGCTATTGAACATTGTGAATTTTCACAGTGGCTCAACACAATGTTACTTAGCATAGGTGTTTCTAGAATTGTGATATATTGGGAGAGATTCAGTGTTCAATGGGCCTCAAACCCACACTTCCACCTGTATGGTGTAGTGGTTACTGGGCTGTGGTATAAAACATGGAGAATGTTAGGAATGCTGAGTGCTTTACAGATAGAGAAAAATCTCAAAACATTATCTTAATTGCATGAAGCTTCATTTAGACTTGTTTTCTTTTGAGCAAGGGATTTTTATATTTGATAAAATGCTTGGAAAAAAATTCACAACATTTTCCTTGAGAGAGAACATTCTATGCCTGAGGGATTGTCAGTGAAAATGCCTGGAGTCCAGAGACAAAGTGTCTTGTTGGACAACGACAAGGAGAACCAATGTCACTGGGTTGAGTTTTGTGTAAGGAGGTGTTAAGTTATTAAAATACTGGACAGATAAAGGGGACAGCTGGTTATGAAGGGCTTTCATTGTCAAAAAGGATTTTGTGTTTGATCGTGGAGGTCATTGGGAGCTTCTGGAGTTTAGTGAATAAGGAGATAGTAGTTATTTGTCCTTCATTCTCAAATAGGACCATGACAGCAGGAAGGTGATACCATGGCTTGCAGGTGAAATTGGATTTAAGTGAGGGAGGGCTATGCAGTCACCAGTCTTACTTTCTCCCCTGGAGCCATCTGGGTCCAGTGGCCAGATATAGATCAAGATGACTGGAGATGGCCCCCAAGGAGGTGGTGGAGGATATGGTCAGATCATTTTAGGAAGATTACCTTGACAGCTGAATAGTATTGGTCTATAGTATAGAGAAACTTATGGCAGAGAGACCTCAATCCCCCCCCCCCCAACTCTCCCCGGGAGGCTGTTGTAATAGTCCAAGCATGATGTGTTGATCACCTGCCGCCGTAGTGGTAGAAATGTAAAAGGCTTAATTGAGAGATGTTACAAAGGTAAAATCAACAGACTTGACAAGAGGTTCATTATGGAGGAGGTAAGAGATAGTGAAGAATCCAGAATGGCACTTAAGGTGCAAGCCTTGGGGAATGAGAATATGGTGGTTTCCTTGACAATAGGGAAGTTTGAGGAGGAATGGAGGTCTTGGGGTAAAGATGAGTTTAGTTTTGGACATATTGAATTTAAGTTGTCATTGGGACATCTAGTTTTAGATGTCTGAAATGCAGTCAAAGATGGGCAGTATAGGTAGACCTGAGAATTATCAGCATAGAAATGGTAATTAAATCATTGGGAGCTAATGAAAACATCAAGTGAAGTAGTACAGAGGGAGAAGAGGGGAGGACTCAGGATAGAAGGCACACCTGATCTAGCCAAGGATCCCTGGGGAGACAGAGGAGAAAATCAGGAAAGAGTGGAATTCCCACAGCTTAGAGAGAGAAGAAAGTATTAAGGAGAGGAGGGTGATCAGCAGTGTCAAAAGACTGCAGAGAGGTTGAGTATGAGGATTGAGAAAAGGCAATTGGATTTGGTGATTAAATGATCGTTGGCAGCTTTGGGGAGAACATTTTTGTTTTAAAAGTAATTTATTACCTACTATGTAAGATGTACTGGTAATGGTAGGTGCTAAGGTAGTTAAATAGTAGACGAAAAGTCTTAGATTCTTGATAGTCGTGAAATAAAATAGAAATGACTATCTCAAAGGATTGTCCTAAGGAGTCAGTCTTTGATATTTGGTTAATCTTTTTTTTTTTTTTTTAAAGCAGTTGGGGTTAAGTAACTTGCCCGGGGTTACACGGTCAGGTTTTTTTTTTTTTGTGTGTGGGTGTTAAGTATCTGAGGCTGGAATCCATCCCGGATCCTCCTGACTTGGGGTTGGTGCTCTTAGTCACTGTGTCACCTAGCCGCCCCTGATGTTTGGTTAATCTTAAAAGATAATTTCTTCTTATTAATTACTTATTTAATTTTTTCCCCATTTTAAATTACAAGCAGAAGTCAATTGTCTGTAGTTTCTATATCGATTCCTATTTGACTTTAAATGTACACTATTTGAATATATTCCTTATTTCATTAAGGTTTAAAATTATTTTATGTATCACATTTTTAGGTTAATAGTGATGTAAGTATAAAACCGTTTTTTGCTCACTTAAATGTAGCCATTACATAAAATTTAGTGGTAGCATTATTTCCTAATTACATATTTTAAAGGTTCAAATAATAGGTAGCGGTTATATAGTTATTTATGGTTTAGGAAGGTTATCTCATTTGATTTGCAAAACAACTTTTTTAGGTAAGTGCTATTTTTGTCCCTATTTATCTTCACAGGCAGCTAGGTGGCTCACTGGATAGAGTGCTGGGCCTAGAATCAGGAGGACCTGAGTTCAAATACAGCTTTAGACATTTGTTGGCTCTGACTGTGGACAAGTTTTTTTTTCTTCTTTTTTTTGTAAATCTTTTTTTAAATTTAACATTTTATTTTTCTCCAGTTACATGTAAAAATAATTTTTAACATTTATTTTTAAAACTTTGAGTTCCAAATTCTCTCCCTTTCTCCTTGCCTCCCACGCCTATTCCCCATCCCCTTGAGAAGGAAAGCAGTTTGATATAAGTTATAGATGTATAGTCAAGCAAATCATTACCATAATAGTCCTGTGAAAGAAAACAGGCCAAAAAAAAAAAAAACCCTAAACAAAACACAACCTAAAGAAAGTGAAAAAGCATGCTTGAGTCTGTATTCAAACACTATCAATTCTTTCTCTAGGGATGCATAGCATTTTTCATCATAAGTCCTTCAGAGGAGTCTTGAATCATTCACACCTGATCATCTTAAAATATTATTGTTACTTTGTACACAGTGCATATTACTTTGCATCAGCCTGTACAAGTCTTTACAGGTTTTTCTGAGACCATAATCACATATATCAATTTGTTCAACCATTCTCCAGTTGATGGGCATCCCCTCAATTTCCAATTTGTTGCTACAAGAAAAGAACTATAAATATACATATAGGTCTTTTTCATTTTTGTCTTTTATGTCTTTTGGGATATAGGCCTAGATAGTAGTGAGTGGTATTGCTAGGACAAAGGATAAGCATGGATTTTTTTAGCCCTTTGAGCATAGTTTCAGATTGCTCTACAGAATGGTTAAATCAGTGTACAGGTCCATCAACAGTGCATTAATGTCTCTCTTTCTTTTTTTTTTAAATACAAGTTCATTTACTTCCATAAGTTAAAAATTTTCTCCCCTTCCTTCCCTTCCCCCCTCCCAAGACGGCATGCAATGTGGCATAGGCTCTACATATACATGCTTATTAAACACATTTTCATATTAATCATGTCGTATAGAACAATTAGAATGAATGGGAGGGACCATGAGAAAGGAAAAAATAAAACAAGAACAAAGCAAAAAAAGAAAACAGTCTGCTTCACCCTGCATTCAGACTCCATAGTTCTTTCTCTGAATGTGGATGACATTTTCCATCATGAGTGTTATGGAATTGTTTTAGGTCCTTACATTGCTGAGAAGGACTGTCTATCAAAGTCAGTCATCACACACTGTGGCTGTTACTGTTGTCCAGTGTTCTCCTGATTCTGCTCACTTCACTCAGCATCAGTTCATATAAGTCTTTACAGGTTTTTCTGAAGTCTGCCTGTTTATCATTTCCTGTAGAACAATAGTATTCCATTACATTCATATATCACAACTTGTTCAGCCGTTCCCCAGTTGATAAGCATATCCTCATTTTCCAGTTCTTGACCACCAAAAAAAGAGCTGCTATAAATATTTTTGTCTGTTGTGATCCTTTTCCCATTTTTATGATCTCTTTGGGATACAACCTTAGAAGTGGCATTGCTGGGTTAGTAGGTATCCATACTTTTATAATTCTTTTGGCTTACTTCCAAATTGCTCTTCAAAACATTTGAATCAGCTTACAACTCCATCAATGATGAATTAGTGTCCCAATTTTACCACATCTTCTCCAACATTTATCATTTTCTTGTTTTGTCATATTAGCCACTCTGATAGGTTTGATGTGGTACCTCAAAATTGTTTTCATTTGCATTTCTCTAATCAATAGTAATTTAGAGAATTTTTCATATGATTATAGATAATTTTAATTTCTTTCTGTGAAAACTGCCTGTTCATATCTTTGACCATCTATCAATAGGGGAATGACTTGTATTCTTATACATTTGATTCAGTTGTCCATATCTGTCTGAAATGAGACCTTTATCAGAGACACTGGTTGTAAAATTCTTTCCCATTTTTCTGCTTCCCTCCTAATCTTGGTTGCATTGTCATTGTGCAAAAATTTTTCAAAGTAATGTAATCTTAATTATCCATTTTGCATTACATAATGTTCTCTATCTCTTGTTTGGTCATAAATTCCTCCATTCTCCATAAATCTGACAGATAAACTATTCTTTGCTCCCCTAATTTGCTTATAGTACTTTATTTTAGTATATTGTGTCAGACGTTGGTCTATGCCCGGTTTCTGCCATATTATTTTCCAGTTTTCCCATTATTTTTTGTGAAACAGTGAGATTGTGAAATCAGTGAGTCACCTTCCCCCCCCCCCCATCTTATTGAAATGCATCTAGCTTATCCTCATTACATGTAATGCTTGTGATGGTTTTAGGTGGACGCTACTTATCATTTTAATGAAGGCTCCATTTATTCCTATGCTCTCCAGTGTTTTCAATAGAAATGAGTGTTGTATTTTGTCAAAAGCTTTTTCTGCGTCTATTGAGATTATCATATGATTTCTGTTGGTTTTGTTATTGACATGATTGATTATGCTGATAGTTTTCTTAATATTGAATCAATCCTGTATTCCTGATATAAATCCTACCTGATTGAAGCGTATTTATTCTCATGATGACTTGCTGTAATCTTTTTGCTAATATTTTATTTAAAATTTTTGCATCCATATTCATTAGGGAAATTGGTCTATAGTTTTCTTTCTTCTGTTTTGATTCTTTGTGGTTTAAGTATCAGAACCATGTTTGTATCATAAAAATAATTTATTAGGACTCCTTCCCCAGTTACCGTGTTTCCCTGATAATAAGACCTATCCCGAAAATAAGCCCTCCCCTTACTGTGTAAGGTTCCCCTAAAATAAGCCCTCCCCCGAAAATAAGCCCTATTGAGATTGCTACTGTAGTGAAGGTGATCCCCTGCACTACA
>NW_027185903.1:17875464-17917566 GCF_028583685.1 Petaurus breviceps papuanus | reverse complement strand
CCCCCCCCCCGGGTGAAATGCACGCCGCGCTCTGAGCTGCATCCAATCAGAGCTGCAGCAGTGAGCGCGTCATCCTGTTCTTTATTGAATTAATTATTGAATAAAGGTACATTTTTTTTGTTCACATTTACCTGTTTATTAAAATTGCTGTCAATGTTTATTAAAATAAGCCCTCTGGTGTTTTTCTGTCCAAAAAATTAATAAGACAGTGTCTTATTATCGGGGAAACACAGTATCCCAAATACTCTATATAGTATTGGAATTAATTGTTCTTTAAATATTTGATAGAGTTTGCTTGTAAATCCATCTGGCCCTGGAGATTTTTTCCCAAGGAGTTCATCAATGGTTTGTTCAATTTCTTTTTCTGAGATGAAGTTATTTAAGTATTTTACTTCCTCTTCTGTTAATCTGGGCAATTTATAATTTTTTGTAAACATTCCTCCATTTCACTAAGATTGTCAAATTTATTAGCATACAGTTGGACAAAATAGTTTCTAATTATTGTTTTAATTTCTTCTTCATTGGTTGTGAATTCACCCTTTTCATTTTTGATACTGGTAATTTGACTTTCTTTTTTTTAAATCAAATTAACCAAAAGTTTATCTATTTTATTGTTTTTTGTTTCATAAAGCCAGCTCTTAGTTTTACTTATTAGTTCAATAGTTTTCTTAATTTCAATTTTATGAATCTCTTCTTTGGTTTTCAGTATTTCTAATTTGGTATCTAATTGAGAATTTTTAATTTGTTCTTTTTCTAGCTTTTTAAGTTGCATGCCCAAGTCATTGATCTCCTCTTTCTCTATTTTATTCATGTAAATATTCAGAGATATACAACTTCCCCTAAGAACCACTTTTGCTGCATTCCATAAGTTTTGGTATGTTGTCTCATTATTGTCATTCTCTTGAATGAAGTTATTGATTGTTTCTGTAATTTGTTGTTTGACCCACTCATTCTTTAGGATTAGATTATTTAGTTTCCAATTAATTTTAAACTCTCTTTCCATGACCCTTTATTACATATAATTTTTATGCATAATGTTCTGAAAACAATGCATTTAATTTTTCTGCCTTTTTGCATCAGATTGTGAGGTTTTTATGTCCTAGTATATAGTCAGTTTTTGTGTATGTGCTATGTGCCATTGAGAAAAAGTTGTATTCCTTTCGATCCCCATTCAGTTTTCTTTAGAGGTCTACCTTTTGTAAAATTCTGTTCACTTCTTCTTTGTTTATTTTGAGATTAGATTTATCAAATTCTGGGGCGGGGAGGGTTGAGGCCCCCACTAGTATAGTTTTGATCTCTGTTTCTTCCTGTCACTCCTTTAACTTCTAAGAATTGGATGCTATACCTCTTGGTGCATTTAGTAATGATATTACTTCATTGCTTGTGGTGCCTTTTAGCAGGATATAGTTTCCTTCTTTGTCTCTTTTAATTAGATCCATTTTTGCTTTTGCTTTGTCTGAGATTAGTATTGCTACCCCTGCTTTTTTTACTTCTGAAACGTAATATATTCTACTCCAGCCATTTACCTTTACCCTGTGTGTATCCCCCTGTTTTAGATGTGTTTCTTGTAAACAACATATTGTAGAATTATGATTTTTAATCCCTTCTGCTATACGCTTCCGTTTTATGGGAGAATTCATCTCAATGACACTCACAGTTATGATTACTGTCTGTGTCTTTCTCTCCATCCTATTCCCTGCCTACCCCCCATTTCTGCTTTTATTTCTCCCTTCTCCCTTTCCCTCCTCAAGAGTTTTGCTTCTGATCACCACCTCCCTCAGTGTTCCCTCCCTTCTGTCAGTCTACCTCCCTGTTCTTTCCCCTTTCCCTTCCTCTACTGCCTGTAGGGCAAGTTAGATTTCTCTACTTAACTCAATATGTTATTCCCTCCTTGAACAAAATCCTATGAGAGTAAAGTTCAAGCAGTGTTCCTCTTTCTCCCTTCTTTCCCTCTATGTTTTTGTGCCTCTTCATGTGATGTAATTTACCCTTTTTTGCCTCCTCCTTTCCTCTTTTCTAATTACAATCCCTTTTCATCCCTTAATTTGGTTTTTTATCATTATATCAGTTAATTTACACCTACACCTTATGTTTAGTATATCCCTTTAAATGTCATAAATAAAGATAAAATTCCCAAGATTTATCAGCATCATCTTCACACGTAGGGGTGTAGCAGTTTTCCCTGATTGAATAACATGTTGTTGGTTTTTTCCCCCATTTACCTTTTTATGCCTCACTTCAGTCTTGTATTTGAAGACCAAATTTTCTGTTGAGCTCTGGTCTTTTCATCAGGAAGTCCCCTATTTCATTGAATGTCCATCTCCTTGCCTGAAAGATTGTATGCAGTTTTGCTGGGTAGTTTGATTCTTGGTTGTAATTCAAGCTCCTTTGCCTTATAGAATATCTCATTTGCAGCCCTCCAGTCTTTTAATATGGAAGCTGCAAGGTCCTGTGTGATACTCACTGTAGTTCTGTGATATTTGAATTACTTCTTTCTGACTGCAGTATATTCTCCTTCACCTGGTAATTGTGAAATTTGACTTACAATATTTGTTGGCATTTTCATTTTGGGATCTCTTTCAGGAGGTGATCAGTAGATTCTTTCAATGACTATTTTACGCTCTGGTTCAAGGACCTTGGGAAAGTTTTCCTTGACGATTTCTTGGAAGATACTTTCCAGGCTCTTTTTTTTTTCTCTTTTATCATGGCTTTCTGGTAGACCAATAATTCTTAGATTGCTATCTGTTTTCCAGGTCAGTTGTTTTTCTAATGAGGTATTTTATGTTTTCTTCTATTTTTTCATTCTTTTGATTTTTTTTGACTGTTCTTGATGAATCATAGAGTCATTACCTTTTACTTGCCCAGTTCTGATTTTTAATGAATTGCTTTTTTCAGTTAGCTTTTGTACCTCCTTTTTAATTTGGCCAATTTTACTTTTTAAGGCGTTTTCTTCAGTGAATTCTTTTTCCATTTTGTCAATTGTATTTTTAAAGGAATTGTTCGATTTTTCTTTTACTTCTCTAATTTGACTTTTAAAATCTTTCCTGAACTCTTCCAAGAAGGCTTTTTAGGCTTGAAACCAATTCAGATTCCCCTTTGAGGTTTCAGGTGTGGATATAGTACCAGTGTTGTCGTCTTCTGAATTCCTATTTTGATCTTACCTGTCCCCACAGTAAGAATCTGCGATCTTTCCTTTTCTAAGTTGGTTTTTGCTCATTGTATTTTCCTCTTTCCTGGCTTTTGAAGTGAATCTCTGCTTCTGGGGCACAGGGTCTGTGTCCCATCCTTCTTGTGCTGGAGCCTAGGGGCTTGGTTACTGGCTTTCTGTGCTGGGGCCTCTGATTCTGGCAGCTGGAAGCTGTATAATGCTGGAGCTGCCTGGTACTGAGCTGGAGCTTGCTGGTGTGTGCTGAGGCCAGAGGAGATCTTTCTGTGTTTCCCCAGCTTTACACTGAAGCTCACAGCATGAAGTGTGGAGAAGGAGTGATCTGGTGGCTAGTGGTCTCCTCCTCTCTGAGGGCTGTGCTACAGCACTAGTTGGCTCAGCCCCCTGTCTGCGGTACAGGTGGTGGTTCTTTGTGCCAATTACCCTTGCCGTGTGAAGGCATACGGGAGGTCCTGCTTCTTGGGTTGTCAGTTCTTCCGCCCTGGGTCTCAGGATCTCCTCCTGGTTTGCTGAGGTGGCTCTTCCTTTTGGCTTGCCTGGACGGCTCCTGTCTTGTATTGATTCTTTTCAGCCACAGTAAGAGAGACCTTTCCCCCTAGCCTCCCAAGCTAAAAACTTGCTGCACCCTGTATCTCTTCTGATTCCAATGTTCCAGGATTTTTCCTGGGGTGGTATTTTCTGGGTCAGCACAGAACAGTCAGAACAGCTTCCTGCTTACTTTGCCATCTTGGCTCCCAGCTAATGTCTTATTTTTCTCCACCATCTCTACCACATTTCTCATTTTCCTTTTCTGTTTTATTAGCCAATTTAAGAAGTATGAGTTAGTACCTCAGAATTGTTTTAATTTGCATTTCTCCAGTCAGTGGCAAGTTAGAGAATTTTTTTTTCATATGGCTATAGATAGTTTTGTTTATTTCATCTGAAAACTGTTCATGTCTTTTGATCATTTATCAATTGGGGAATGACTCTTATTTTTATATATTTGACTCAGTTCTCTATATTTTTGAAAAATGAAGTCTTTATCAGAGAAACTTATTTCAAGTACTTTTCCCATTTACCATTGCTAACTATTTTCCTCAATCCTATTTCTTCCTCTTCCTTTATTTTGTTCTCTCTCTCCTTTCACCCTCTTTCTTCTCAAAAGTGTTTTGCTTCTGGTTACTCCCTTCCCCAATCTGCCCTCCCTCATATCACCCAATATTCTTTCTCTTTTCCCTTTCCCCTCCTATCTGTAGAGTAAGAGATTTCTATACCCCGTTGTATTTTTCTCTTTCTTTGAGACACTTATGATAACAGTAAGATTCACTCCCCTTCAGCCTCCTCCTCTTCCCATCAATTGTAAAAGTACCATATTCTACATCTCTCTTTCCTTTTCTCCTAGTACCTTCCTTTCTCACCCCTTAATTTTACTTTTTTAGATGTCCCTTCATATTCAGCTCATACCTGTACCCTCTGTCTCAATGTAGTCCTTCTAACTACCCTAATAATGAGAATTACTTATGAATTACAAGGATCATTTTCCTGTGTAAAAATGTAAATAATTTAACCTTATTAAGTGCCTTATGATTCCTCTTTCCTGTTTACCTTTTTATGCTTCTCTTCAGTCTTGTATTTTATAGTCAGATTTTCTGTTCAGCTCTGGTCTTTTCATCAAGAATGCTTGAAAGTCCTCTATTTCATTGAATTTCCATTTTCCCCCCTGAAGGATTACACTCAGTTTTGCTGGCTAGGTGATTATTGGTTGTTGTTTTATCTCCTTTGCCCTCTGTAATACCATATTCCATGCCCTCCAATCCTTTAATGTAGAAGTTGCTAAATCTTGTGTTATCCTACTGTGACTCAGTGATAATTTGTATTGTTTCTTTCTGGCTGCTTGCAGTGTTTTCTCCTTGACCTGGAAACTCAGGAATTTGACTATCATATTCCTGGGAGTTTTCATTTTGGGATCTCATTCAGAAGGTGTTTCGTGGATTCTTTCCATTTCTGTTTTACCCTCTGTTTCTAGAATATCAGGGAAGTTTTCCTTGATAATTTCTTGGAAGACGATATCTAGGTTCTTTTTTTTTTTTTAATCATGGCTTTCAGGTAGACCAGTAATTTTAAAATTATCTCTCTTGGATCTATTTTTCAGGTCAGTTGTTTTTCTAATGAGGTATTTCACGTTGTCTTGTATTTTTCATTGTTTTGTTTCTGTTTTATTGCTTCTTGATTTCTCATAAAGTCATTAGCTTCCATTTGCTCTGTTCTAATTTTTAAGGAATTGTATTCTTCAATGAGCTGTTATACCTCCTTTTCCATTTGGCCAATTCTGCTTTTCAAGACATTCTTGTTCTCTTTTTTTCTACCTCTTTTACCATTTGATGTAGTCTGTTTTCTGAGATATTTTCTTCAGTGTTTTTTTTTTTGTGTCTCCTTTACCAAGCTATTGACTCATTTTTCTGATTTTCTTGCATCATTCTCATTTCTTTTCCCAATTTTTCCTCTGCCTTTCTTACTTGAATTTCCAAAATCAGTTTTGAGCTCTTCTATGACCTGAGACTAATTCATATGTGTCTTGGAAGCTTTGGATGTAAGAGCTCTGACTTTGTCATCTTCTTCTGAGTGTTTGTTTTGATCTTCCTTGTCACTACAGTAACTTTCTATGGTAAGAATTTTTTTCTGTTGTTTGCTCATTTTCTCAGCCTATTACTTGACTTTTAACTCTTTGTTCAAATACATCTCTGCATCCAGGGTGGAGGGTGCACTGTCCCAAGGTTCAGGAGTTTTGTGCTGGTATTTTCAGCTAATTCTAGGGATCTAAGTTTTCTTCCATGGTGGAATGATCTAAGGAAATGTGTGTTTCCTATTCTACTGGCCTGTGCTCTGGTCTTTGAGTCACCAAAAGCACTATTTTCTGCCCTGCAACTTTGAAGTGGGTTGCTGTTCCACTGTGGCCTACAAGCTTTGCTGTACATAATGTTCCTCCTCACCCTGGAACTGCCACCCAGCACTGGGACCTGGATCTAAGTGTGGACAAAGCAACAGAGTACTACATAGAGTTTGTGTTTGCAAAAAGACTCTTATGATCTCTTTCTGACCAATTTTTTATCCTTCTTACTGTCCGTGGGCTACATTTAGAAGCAGCTACTGCCACTTAAGTGGCTCCCAATGCTTGTCCCTGGTTTGCAAGGGCTGCTGTGGCCTTTGCTAGACTGTGTTCCATCCTCACCCTGGTGCAACAGACCTTTCCTGCTGACCTTATTTGTTGTCTTTGGTTAGAAAATTTTCACTTTGTCTTTGTATGTGTTCTGCTCTGGACATGTTTCTTAATTTCTGTTTGTCTTATTTTTCCTAATCTCTAAATATGAGAATAATAATAAATCTACCTTCCAGAGTTATTTGGATCAAATGAGGTAATTATTACAAGACAGAATTGTAAATTGCAAAGCACGGTTCTTGGCACACACTAGGTGTTATAGAAATGCCAGCAGCTTCTGTTGTTTTACAGATGAACAAACTGAGACTCAGAAATGTTGAGTGATTCTTTAAGGGATAAAATTATCTGTTTTTCATATTTCTTATAAAATTTACTACCTGTGATTCTTTAAGGGATAAAATTATGTTTTTCATATTTCTTATAAAATTTACTACCTGTGACTTTTATCAGACTAATAGACTATTATCCTGTTCAAATACTAAAGAAGTATATTAATTGATACTGAGGGAGAAATGTGAAAGAATAATGAAAGCTAATTTAAAAGTGCCATTTCCCTGTATTTGAGGGCTTTGCCTAGTTACTGTGCTGAGTAGGTTAGTACAGCAGTGTCATCATGCAGCAGTTGGATGGTAGCTGAGGTGTATTGGATTGATTATAGTAAACTACAGACCGCACATTTAAGCTTTTAGAGCTTTTGATTGCTTTGCTATCATTTTATTGGTTAACTAATGCACTAAACTGAGCTAGTGTGGTCTAAAGTTATATGGAAGAGGAATCACTCAATTGGTTTTCATGCAGAGGTATAATTCAATTGTAGTCTTCTTTTGAGTACTCCTGAGAGACATTTTCCTTATGACAGTTTGTGTATTACAAGAAAGGTGACATTATACTTTGTAATTTATTATTGAAGTTAATTAGTATATATTTAAAATATAATAATTTCCTTAAAATAACTAAATCAAGTATAAGAGCCTTCTTATAATTATAATCTTCTTATAATTTCTCATCTCATGACTTGTTTTTAGCATTATTGAAATAAAAAGAACCAAGCAAGAGGAAATGATTGATTTTATACTCAGATAATTTCTTCTAGTTCTAATTATCTTATTGAAATTGGGAAATAAATACATTTTTCCTTTTTTTAGCTGCTCACCAGCTAAAATGGAGTCTGTTTTTGGTAGTTCTTTGCAGAGAGAAAATAGGCTCATGTTTGCAGAGTACATTATCTTGGGTTGCATCTTGAGTTCCTTTGCTCTTTGGAACACATTCTGTTCCTTTTTGTAGTGTCCTTTAGAGTCCTCAGTGTCTTAGTCTGTGGAGATGGCTACAATTGTTTTATCTCTTGTGTAAAATTTTTATTTTGATAATGTTTGTGAAGTTGGGAATATAAGATAAAATAGTTGTCTGTCTTGTGGTCATATGACTCAAAGTCTTTTCTTACCTAGAATGGACTATCTTCTTCCCTCTGCTGTGATCCCTGAATTCCTTCAAGACTCAGCACTACTATTACCTTCTATAGGGAGCATTTCCTTGTCATTAAAATGTCAGTTATTCCCCTCTGAAATTATTTTATACTTATTGGATATTTCAAATTGCTCATTTTCTCTGTTCCTGAAGTATTTGTTTGTATATACTTGAATTATTTACTTATAGCACAGGTTGACTTCCTTGAAAAAATGAAATTCTCTTGAAAACAGACTGTTTGATTTTTGTCTTTGTATCCTCAGTACCTAGCACAGTACCTGACACTGATAATAACCTCGACCTGCACAACTTGTTAAATTCTTCAGGCTGCTGCAAGGTTAGACTGACAGTGGTTGATTGCCACAGGTCACAGGACAGATAGGAGAGTGCATAGTGGAAACCTGACATTTTTCATGGGCTGCATGTTGTTCGGGTCTATAATAAGCACATAATAACTGTTTGTTCAATAACATAACAGGAATTTTAAAAATATTTAATGGGGTTAAATCCTGGGAATACAAATACTGACTGAAGGAATTTCCCTGTACTTTGAGAGTTTACATTCTAATGAGAGAAGACAACACAATTTGATATTTAGAATTTTCTTTTCCATATCTTCCATAGCTGTGGCTCCTGAGGAGGCTAGGGATCACAGTCCTGAAAGAATTAGTTGCCAGCTTGCACCTCCCAAAGGCACTGTTGTCCTTGGTGATTTTATTAGAGACTTTGCCAGAATCAGGACTAGTGGTCTACTATTCCTAGGGCTCTTGGGATGGGTGCCCTGAGCTATGTCTCCATCAAAATCTGAACAGAGTAAGAACATGAATCAGATTCTTAAGCTGTTGAGAAAGTGGGTAGAATTATCCAGATTTTTGTGGATGACAGCAACAAGGATTGTGAGATGATAGTAAGAACTAATTTCATCAACCTCAAAAAAGGAAAGATTATGAGGGACTATGGTGAAGAAATGGTCTGGAAGTAACTGTGGGGACCAGCAAGTTTGGTCACTGCTTGTTTGTGTCCTTTGACTGAATGATAGTTTCCATGCTTAATATTTAGGTCTTTAGGAACTAAACTTATTAATGGAGCTGGATTTCTTTTTTTACTTGCAGAATGACAACATAGAAGAGAAAAGTGAAAAGAACTTCTATGAATCAGATGAAGAACAAAAAGAAAAAAGTGACAAAATTAAGATATCTTATGCTATGGATCCAGACCATCGAATGCTCATTAGAAATACAAAGCCTTTGCTACAGAGTAGGAATGCTGCGGTATGTTAAACATTTTACTCTTTTTTTAACCTTTAAAGTACCCAAAGAGTCTTTTTCAAAAAGTGCCAAATGCTTCATGAAGTATAAGGCTAATATAATATGTTCAGACAGCTGGAGCCCTGTCTGTTGGTCTTTGTGACTAATTTTTCTGTTTGTATTTTCTCCAACTTCAGGATGCTAACCTTTCCCCTGAACTAGTGAAAGTAACTAAAATTAGGATTGTTAACCCCTTTTTGAGCAGTCTTTCCTTTAAAAGCAGATAAAGAACCTGTGCTAGCAGGCCATCTTGGATGGCCTAGGGTGCTTCTGATTAAGTCCAGCAATGTTTTATGGAAACTGAACCACATGTAAGCCAACAGACCCATACTGGGCCAGGAATTTTCAGAATGCAAAAGGATAGGGTAACAGACTTCTTCCTGGATCATGTGTTGGAAGCACTGAAAATTCACAGGCACCCAGCCTGCTCTGTGAAAGCAGTAGAAGAACATAAAAGATAGAAGCTCAGGTCAGACATCCACCACCCAGATATGAACAGAGACCATCATGAAAATAAAGTACAGAGTCAAGAAGTAGGCTGGAAAAATGAGCAAACAACAGAAAAAGAATTTGACAATAAAAAAGTACTATGGTGGTAGATAAGACAATATATACATATAGAGAGAACAAGACAATGACTTAAAAACGTTTACAAATAAAAACCTCAAAGAAAAATGCATATTGGACAAAAGTCCAATAAGAATTTCTCAAAGACTTTAAGTGATTATACATATATATATATATATATATATTTTTTTTTTTTTTTGCCTTTTTGGAGGGCAATTGGGGTTAAGTAACTTGCTCAAGGTTACATGGCTAGTATTTTTGTGTGGGTGTTAAGTGTCTCAGGCCGGAACCGAACTTGGGTCCTCCCGACTCCAGGGCCGGTGCTTTACTCACTGCACCACCTAGCCTCCCCTTGTGATATATTTTTTTAAAGTTTAAGAAGTTTTTTTTTTCTTAAATGAGTGGGAGAGGAAAAATTGGGAAAAGAAATGAGAGCTGTTCAAGAAAATTATATAAGGAGAATTAATACCTTGATAAGAGAGGCACAAAAATACCACAGAAAATAATTCATTAAAAATCAGAAAACAATAGTGAGAAAAATAACTCCTTAAAAATTAGAACTGACCAAGTGAAAGCTGATGACTCCATGACATATCAAGATACAACAAAACAAAGTCAAAAGGCTGAAAAAATAGAAGAAAGTATGAAATGTTTCATAGGAAGAAAACCAATTGCCTGGGAAAATAGATTAAGATGAGATCATTTAAGAATTGTTGGACTACCTGAACCCTGTGAACAACAAAAGAGCCTAGACATATTTCAAGAAATTATTAAGAAAACAAAAACTGCCCAGGACCTTAGAACCAAGGGGCAAAGTATCAGTTGAAAGAATACACCAGTCACCTTCTAAAAGAACTTCCAAATTGAAAATACATGGGTATAGTATAGCCAAATTCCAGAGCTCTTGAGTCAAGGAGAAAGTAACCAAAAAGAAACCATTTGTGTACTACAGAGTCACAATTGAGATCATATAAGTTTTAGCTGTGACCATTTTAAAGCAGTGGATTACTTGGAATATATTCCAGAAGGCAAAAGAGCTAGGATTACAACCAACAATAACTGATCCAGCAAAAATGAGTATGATCCTACAGGGGAAAAAATTAAGCAGAGGCCTTTAAAGCATTCCTGATGGAAAGATCAAAATGAACAGAAAATTTGACATTCAGACATAAGACTGAAGAGAAGCATAAAAAAGTAAACATTATTGACAATTCTTAATGGACTAAAACAAGGTTAAACTCTTTATGTCCCTTTATGGAAAGATAATACATGTGACCCTTCAGTTTTATCATTCCTAGGACTGTTAAAGAAAGTCTACTTAGACAAAGGGCACAGATGTGATTCTGTTAAGTTAGGATTATCTCAAAAGAAGAATGAAAGGATAAGAGACAGGGATGCACTGGGAAATAGAGGGAAGGAGGGGAATAATGGGGGAAATTATTTCATGTAAATAAGGTGGTCAAGGAGGAGTTCATAAAATAGAGGAAAGAATGGAGGTGGGAGAGTGGGATAGGACTGCACAACATTTGAACTTCAGTTTCATCTGAACTGTTTCAAGGAGGGAAGAAGAAACATACAACATTAGTTGGATATTTAATGAAATAGAAGACTTTTTATGCATCTTACCCAATGGGGAAGTAGGAGGGAAAGAGCTCATAAGAAATGGGAAAGGATAAGAGGGAGAGTAAATTAAGGAAAGCAAAGATCAGATTCTTGATGGACAGGATTAAAAAGAGAAAGATAAGTATAAAAGAATAGAATGGCGGGAAATATACAGTTAGCAGCCCTAACTGTGAAAGAGAATGGGATGAACTCACCCACAAAATAGAAGATTGCAGAATGGTTTAAAAATTATAATGTGTTGTTTACAAGAACTTACACTTGAAACAGAATGATACAAACAGAGTTAAAATAAGGTCCTGAAGGGACTTCAGAGAAAACTGGAAAGACTTATATGAACTGATGCTGAGCTAGGGGAGCAGAACCAGGAGAACATTGTACATAATAACAACCAAAGTGTATGAGGACTGATTTTGATAGACTTAGTACTTCTCAGCAACGCAAGGACCTAAAACAATTCCAAAAGACACACAATAGAAAAAATTTCTCATCCAGAGAAAGAACTATGGAGTTGGAATGCAAAAGGAAGCAGACTATTTTCTTTTTTGTTTTATTTTTTTTCCTTTCTCATGGTTTTTCCCATTTTTAAATAATTCTTCTATACAACATGACTAATGTAAAAGTGTGTTTAATAGAAATGTATATGTAGAGCGTATATCGGATTGTAAGCCATCTTGGGGAGGGACAGGGAGAAAAAAAATTTTTTTGTTGCTTTTTTGGAGGGGGAAAGGTAGGGCAATTAGAGTTAAGTGATTTGTCCAAGTTCATGAAGCTAGTTTTTGTGTTAAGTGTCTGAGGCCAGATTTGAACTCAAGTCCTCCTGACTCCAAGGTCGGTGCTCTGTTCATTGTACCACCTAACCGCCCCAAAGGAGAAAATTTTAAACTTATGGAAGTAAATATTGAAAACTAAAAATAAATAATTTACTTTTAAAAAAAAAGAAAAAAAGAAGGGCCTGGAAAGAATCTGTTGTTTCAGATAAAGTAAAAATGGCAGGAATGACAATAATGATTTCAGACAAAGCAAAAGCAAAAATAGACCTAATATTTAACCAATGCAATACCCACAGCCACTGCTATGAATATGCAGGCATATTCCCAGGTTTGAATTGCAAGATATAACAGACTATCCATTTGCAAGACAGAACCAAAAACATTTATTAAAACACCAGAAAGCCAAATCCCAATACCAGAAAACCAAATCCATCATAGCAACAAAGAAATCTATACACAATAATAATTCAGAGGACACCTCCATCCCCAGCCTGGCCTTCCCACAAACAAACACTCATAGCTTGCTGCCTACTTCCTCTTTCTTCTTCAGCTCTAACTATTCTGACCAATTTTCTCCGAGCTCTGCTCCACCCTTCTTGCTCTACCTGTTCAGTAAACTCTTCCTACCACAGACTCATGTGACTCAGATTTCCATGTGACTCAAGCTAGTCACATGGGCCTATAATTTTTTGTCCCTCCCTTCATACCAGAGAAGAAATCTAAATATTTTTTCTTTTAAGGGATGTTTAGAGTACCTTATTGCAAAATTTGGGTTAAGTATGTTGTTATAAGCTATAGGTAGGTCAGTGTTGAATAAAAATACTAAACATATATTTTATGCGTTTCTGAGTTTTTAAACTTTTTATGTGCTGTCTGCTGGCCCTCACGTGTCATCTGTGGCTTCCACCAAACTCCTGAAAAATTCCCATTTAATTTCTTATGCTGACCTGGGATATAGTAAAACAGTGATGGGTAAAGTTGTAATGTGGAAGGGATAACTATACTTGAAGTAGAGTAACTTAGAAAAAGTTTTTTTAAAGATATAAATGAACTTTCTAAGCAAAAAACCCCAGACCAGATGGATTCATAATTAAATTCTACCAAACATTAAAAAAAACCCAAATAGTTAATTCCAGTACTACATAGACTTTGAAAAAATAAGTAAAGGAGTTATATATGGTCTTGAGAGCCAAAACAGAGAAAGAAATCTTTAGACCAATTTCCCTAATGCATATTGATGCAAAAATTTTAAATAAGGTACTAGTAAGTTTACAATACTTATATCACAAAAGTCATACACTGTGACCAGGCTGGGATTATACTAAGATTGCAGGGTAGTTCTATATTAATAAAATTTTAAGCATAATTGACCATGTCAGTAACAAAAATAATAAAAATTTCATGCTTATTTTCATAGATACAGAAAAAACGTGACAAAATACAGTAATCCTTTTTTGTTAAAATCACTAGAATGCAAAGGCAAAAAAGATGCTTTTCTAATAATGATAAGGCCTGTCTATCTAAAACAAAGAGCAAGACTTATTTGTAATGGGAATAAACTAGAAGTCTTTCCAGTAGGATCAGGGTGAAGGAAGGATGTCCATTATCACGATTATTATTTAGTATTTTCCTAGAAATGCCAGGTTAATTTGACTAGAAATGCTAGGTAAAATGAAACAAGATAAGAAAAAGAAATTGAAAGAATAAACATAGACAATAAGGAAACAAAAGCATCACTTTATGCAGGTGATATGGTATACTTAGAGCCCCTCAGAAAGTCAGTTAAAAATTAGTCAAAGCAGTTAACATCTTTAGCACAGTTGCAGGATACACAATAAACTCATACATACGTAATCAATCAGTATTTCTATATATTACCAACAAAACCCAGCAGGAAGATACAGAAAGAGAAATTAAGTTTCAGATATCTACAGTTGATATAAAGTACTTGGCAATCTATATGCAAAGACACGCAGGTAAGTATATGAACTCAATTACAAAACATTCTTCACATAAATTAAGAAATTTAATAATTGATGAAATATTAATTCCTCATGAGTAGGCTGATCCAGTATGAAAGTGGCAATACTTCCCAAATTAATTTATTCGGTATCATGCCAGTCAGCTAACAAAGAATCACTTTGTAGAACTTGAAAAAAATAATTTAAAAATTTATGCAGAAGAACATAATGTCAAAAATATGAAGGAAATAAGTGGAAAAAAATGAGAAGAAATTGGACTTAGCATTACCAGATATCTAACTATACTACAAAGCTGTAATCATCAAAACAATTTGGTACAGTATAAGAAATAGAATTATTTGGTTTTTTTTTTTAATGTTTGGTAGAATTTAATTATGGTCATGTGGTCATGACCATAATAACATCTGGTCATGTGGAAAAAAATGTTCTAAATAGTAACAATTGTTGTTCTTATGACCTCATAGATCATACTGTCCATGGGGTTTTCTTGGCAAAGATACTGGAGTGGTTTGCCATTTATTTCTCCAGTGGATTAATTCTAACAAGTTTATGGGGTGTTCAAGGGGGACTAGCATCTCTTGTGTGAGGGCTTTCCAAACCCATTTTCAGGGTAGCTCAGCCATCTTTGGTGTTCACCTACCACCCAACACTCACCTGTGTCTCCAAGAAGCTGTGGCATGCACAGCAGCCCCACTCTAGTAAAACTGTCTCAGCAGGTGGGCCAAATCATATTGAGGATAACTGACCAGGCTTCAAACCATATTGAGTGTAACTGACCAGGCTTCAAACCATTGCTGTGTTAGAGGGATGTCTGCTTCAAGCATGTGAAGACTTCCTGTAATAGAATAGGCAAATAAGAGCAGTTTGTTCCAGTGGCCATGAAGGTATCTAAAATAGGTGCTGTGGAGCACTTAGAACTTGATCAGACATGAAAGATGCCAGTCATCCACTGCATTCTGAGCCATCTTCAGTTATCTTTACTTTTATCTTGCCATTGAATTTCAGTGACTTTGGAAGAAGAGAGAGTGAGGCTGAAGACTTGTGCAACTCTGCCTCGCTTAAATCCAGTTCACACACAAGTCAAGATATCATCCCCTTGGTGTCATTGGTCATCTTTGAAAATGAAAGACGAACAGTTATTCAAACTGAGGTTAAGTGATTTCCCCAGTGTCACTCAGCTAGTAGTGGTCTGAGGCTGGAATTGGTTTCAGCTCTTCCTGAATCCAGACCTAGCACTCTATCCATTGATCCACCTGCTGCTTCCTAGTAGTAATTAGAGAAATGCAAATTAAAAAAAAAAACTTTGAGGTACCACTTTATACCCATCAGATAAAAGAAGACATCAGAAAAGGAAAATGATGAGTTGAATGGGTTATGGGAATGTTGTTAGAGCTGTTAACAGATCCAACCATTCTGGAAAGCAATGTGGATATAAACCGAAAAAGTTGTTTCAAGTACATATGCTTCAACCCAGCAGTACTGCTACTTGGTTTCACCAGGCTGATCAGACAAAAGAAAAGGACCTCATAAGTGTAAAATCATTTATATCTGCTCTTTCTGTAGTGGCAAAGAATTAGAAACTTAGAGGATACCCATAAATTGGGAAATGGCTGAATAAATTATGATGTATGAATGTGATAGAATACTTTTGTAGTATAAGATATGATGAAGGAAATGGATTCAGAAAAATTTGAGAAGACTTATATGAACTGATTCAAAATGAAATGAGAATCAGGTGAATAATTAACCATTAACAACAATATTTGTGAAGGTAATCAACTGTAAAAGACTTAGTAACATCAGCACAATGACCTATCTCATTTCCAGTGAAAAGTACACCCCACCTCTACACGGAGAGCAAATGGATATATATAGCATGCAATTTGGAACACACACACACACACACACACACACACACACACATACACCAGAACTTGAATAGTCTGGAAATTTATTTTGAATGACTTCATATTTTAATGGGTTTTGTTATTTCTTGCCTTCTTGATGGATTGATGTGTGGGAAAGAGAGGATGAGAAACTGGAACTGAAAATACAATTGAGTGAAAAATATAAAGTGCTGTGTAAATGCCCCCCTTCCGGGGGGGAGAGGGGAAAACCAACCCTGAATTTGGTGATGAATTCCCTGTGTATCTTCATTGTTTTTTAGACAAATACCCCTTTTTCTTCCTTATTGCATTAAGAAACAGAAAGCCCTCAAACATTTCATATTGAGAGATTCTCGTTCCTTCTGGCATGATATAACGTATTGATTTTTTTTCATCAAAACTATCTTTTATATGAACTATTTGAGTTTATTACCCAAAAGCTAAAGTGTCTTTTAGGGTATTTCTTTCTTTTCTATTAGAAATCAAGGATGGAACAGTCATTTTCACCTGAAGTTCCCATCATTTCTACTGCATGTGTGTTTTTTCTTAAGAATCTTATAATACCATTCTCCGTTCTTGAACTGGATCATGAAGGCAAATAAGGACAGCATCAGTGCTTCTTCTTATGTCAGAGAGTATGAACTCCACCAGATGTCTGTGTAATTAAAATACCAAATAGTTATTATATCATGCCTTTTTCCTCCATTCCTGTAATGTGTTTCTCAGATTAAGATTTTTTTTTCCTTTTTTTTGCTTACTTTTTATTCTGTGCTCCAAGAAGCTAAGTCCTCTCCCTCCCTCCCTCCTGAAAATAATCTTCCTAACCAAACTCTTCACTTCCAGAAATCTTGCTTTCAGACCCCTTTTCTTAGTTTGGTAGCAGTGTACTCTTTTTCTCTTCAGTTTCTTTACTAAGACTCTATAATCTTCTGCCATTCATTCTAGATTTCTTCTGGCAGTATCATTAGTTCCTTGCTGCCCATGTGAATCTCTAGAAGTCATAGTCATTAAGTTTGACGTGTCTGGGGTATTTTCCTAATGTTTTAGATGTGTATGTCTTGATTAGAAAGTATAGGAAGTCAGTAGGTGTAACACTAATCACAGCAGCACACCTGAGGACTGCTGCTGTGAATAATTTCAAGGGTCTGATCACATAGTATAATGAACTCTGTTTATTCAGCAATAAACTAAACATTGTTCAATAAAGCATAATGTTTGTAGCAACATCTTTGAGCAAAACATATCATCTAATACATATATGTCTCATAACACTCAATATGTCATATGATGCATAGCATATATCATTGCATTCAGTAGCATTCCCCAAAATACTTGTTTACACATTCAGGGAGTCCCTCGTTAGGGTTTTCCCTAGAAAAACAAATCCTTTAGGGGTAGCAGAAAATGCCACACCATCCACTCTTAGGTTGCAGTAAGAACAATTTCCTTAATATACCAAATGTCCAAGTCCTTTTTCATCTTTATTTGAGGTTGGCTTCCAAGTCCCATTGCTCTTCCTCTTTGGGCTGACCACTCCCAACTCTTGCCTGGATTCACACATAGGCAGCTCTTTGCTCCTGCTCTAAGTATCAACTCACAGGTACTGATCCTTTCCATGCTTCTGCCAGCAGCAAGCTCCAGGGGCTCCTGCCTGCAGCTTCTGCCTCTGGGGAAACAAAGCTTAACAGGACAACACATACTATCAACACCACCATCTCAGTTCGCCTCCAAAGTCCAGAAGCTCTGTGTTAGCAACTCAGTTCATGTTAACAGCTCTTAAAAGGGGCTTAAGCTAGTCCTCCTTCCCATGGGCAGGTTTCTGCCCTACAGTTCTATTTGCTTTTACAACTCAGCAATTCCTTCAGCAAGTCCCTGTCATCAAAGGTCTTCTCTTCGCTCTTAGAGATCTCCTCTCCACCCTCAGAGGTGTCCTCTTCACAATGATATATGCTGTGTAGTATGATGTTCTTACTGTGACATAGGGGTGGATGGTGTGGTATTTTCTGCTACCCCTTAAGGATGTGTTGTGTTAGGGAAAACTGTAGCCTGTGACCCCCTAATTATGTAAACAAGTATTTTGGGGAATGTTACTGAACGTAATGATATATGCTATGTGTCATATGACATAGTCAGTGTTAGGAGATATATATGTATTGGATAATATGTTTTGCTTAAGGATGTTGCTATGAATATTATGCTTTACTGAACAATGTTTATTGTTGAATAAATAAAGTTCGTTATACTATACAATTAGACCCTTAAATTATTCACAGAAGCAGTTCTCAGGTGTTGCTGCCATGATTGGCATTACAGTAAGTGGCACAATGGATAGAGCATTAAACCTGGAGTAAGGAAGATCAGAATTAAAATCTAACTTCACATGCTTCCTAACTGTGCGACCCTGGGCAAGTCATTTAACCTCTGTTTATAGTGAAATGGGGATATAATAGATTTCACTTCTCAGGGTTCTTTTGAGGATTAAATGAGATGTTTTCAAAGCACTTTGCAAGCTTTAAAGTACCATATAAATGCTGTTAAGAAGTGATGATGAAATAACTTTGAGATATTATTTTACACTTATCAGATTGGTTAAAATGATTGAAGGGGAAAGAAACAAATGTTGGAGGGGATGTGGAAAAATTGGGACACTAATTTATGGTTGGTGGAATTGTGAATTGACCCAACCATTTTGGAAAACAATCTGGAATTAAACCCAAAGAGTTATTAATAAAACTGCCTATACACTTTGACCCAGCAGTACCACTCCCAGGTCTGTTTCCAAAGATGGTTAAGGGAAAAAGAAAAAGAGCCTGTATGTTTTAAAATATATAGCAGCTCTCTTCTGTGTTGGCAAAGAACTGGAAATTGTGGGGATACCTGTCAGTTGGGGAATGGCTGACCAAGTTAATGATATATGATTTTGATGGAATACTACTGTGCTATATAAGAAATAATGAACTCGATCACCTCAGAAAAACGTGAATAGTCTTGTAGGAAATAATGAAGAGCAAAATGAGCAGAATGAAGAGAATGCTTTATGTATAAGGTAACAGTAATATTGTTTTAAATACAACTTTAAGGGACTTAAGTCATTTCGACTATTATAAATATCCGAATTAACTACAGAGAACATAAAGGAAGTCTTTAGCTGCATCCATAGAAAGAACTGATAAATAGAAGTATATATAAAATGATTTTATATGTGTGTGTATGTATGTATGTGTGTGTATATATATATATATACATATATATATAATACATTAGACACATTTGTGTTTGATGGTAGCCATCTTTGGGAGGTGAGAGGGAAAAAATTTACATGACAACTTTTATTACATATTTAAAAGGAATAAATTTGCAATTTCATTGCAATAATTTTCATTATGCTGTTATGGAAATGCTTGTTTTATTCCATTAATAAAAATGTACACATTAAATGTTGGGGGAAATGATAATGTTATTGTAAATATGTTGACTCTAAAAGTTGGCTCAGTAACTACTTACTTATAATAGTAATTATTAATTTTATTATAATTGAGTCAATAATGATTAGTGTTATTATTTTCATTTTATTAATTTTACTGTAGTTATTGAGTCAACAAATAGATGCTTCATTTTCCCTTGGCATTGTCACCAACTCACACCACTCATGTCTTCTTCCTTTAACGCTTTATTGGATTATCTTTTATCTAGTAGCCCTCTTCTTGATCTCTCACCTGAATGGCTTCCTTTTCAAATGCTTTTATCTTCAGAAAGAGCCACATCTCTTACTCACCTCTAATATGTTCTGTGTTCTTTCTTGTCTTTCTCCTCTGTGCCATATTCTTTAATTTTGTACTTCTTAACATAGGTTTGGATTCCCCATTGCTTATTCAAATGCTTTTTTTTCTTTTTCCCTTTGAAGCTCTTTTTAAAAAAAATCCTTCATACCATCAACCATCTCCCATCCCTTCCTCAAGCAAAAATAACCCAAGTGTCTCCTTCTCTCTGACCTTTGGACCCACTTCTCCTTTGCTAAGAGTTGTTGTATGGATGTTAACAGTGCTTGGATAATAACAGAATTCCCCAGCTACAATCCTGGTAAAAACAAAACAAAACAAAACTACTGGATTTTTAGTTGCTCAATTGTTTTCTTCTTCCCCACTTTAATCATTAAGTAGTTATGAAACTTCGACTGGGGATGCTTAAATTAGCCCTGGGGATTCAAGTACAAAGAATGAAACCTTTAATAGTATGGCAGAAAGTAGGCATAGACTAACATTTTACATGCTATACCAAGATAAAGTCAAAATGGGTACATGATTTAGATAAAAACACTGATACTATAAGCAGACCAGGAGAGCAAGGAAGAGTTTACCTGTCAGATCTATGGAAGAGGGAAGAATTTATGACCAAATAAGAGATAGAGAACGTTATCAAATGCAAAATGGATGATTTTGATTATATTACTTTGAAAAGTTTTTGCACAAAGCAAATCCAACCAAGATTAGAAGAGAAGCAGAAAGCTGGGAAACAATTTTTACAGCCAATGTCTCTGATAAAAGTCTCATTTCTAAAATATATAGAGAACTGAGTCAAATTTATAAGGATAAAGTCATTCCCCTATTGATAAATGCTCAAAGGATATAAACGGGCAGTTTTCAGAAGAAGAAATTAAAGCTGTGAAAAAATTTTCTAAATCTGTATTGATTAGAGAAGTGCAAATCAAAACAACTCTGAGGTACCACATCACACTTGTCAGATTGGCTAACATGACAAAACAGGAACATGATAAATGTTGGGGATGTGGGAAAATTGGAACCCTAATCCATTTATTTATGAAGTTGTGAACTGATCCAGCCATTTTGGGGAGCAATTTGGAACAATGCCAAAAGGGTTATAAAAATATGCATGTCATTTGATCTAGCAATACCACTTCTAGGGCTCTGTTACAAAGAGATCATAAAAATGGGAAAAGGACAAGATGTGTTATATGAATGTAATAGAATACTATTGGGCCACAAGAAATGAGCAAGTGGACTTCTGAAAAGCCTGGAAAGACTTACATGAACTGATGCTGAATGAAATGAGTAGAAACAGAACTAATAATATGCACAGTTAATAGCCACATTGTACAATGACCAACTTGGTAGACTTATCTCTTCTCAGCAATGCAGAGATCTAAGACAGTTCCAAAAGATTCACTATGGAAAATGCTATTCACATACAGAGAAAGAACTTTGGAGTCTAAATGCTGACAGAAGCATGTTATTGCTGTCCTTTTGTTTCTTCTTTCTCGTGTTTTCTCCCATTAGTTTTAATTCTTTTTTACATCATGACTAATGTGAAAATATATTTAATATGAATGTATAAGTAAAGCCTATGTCAGATTGCATGTCATATTGGGGAGACTGGAGGGGAGGGGGGAGAAAATGTCAAACTCAAAGTCTTATGGAAATGAATGTTGAAAACCAGAAGTAGATAAATTAATTACTTAAAAAAAAAAAGAATGAAACAGTTCCTACTCTCAATGAACTTATGTTCTAGTCAAGGAGACACTGAATAAATATAAAAATACATATGCAATTTAAATATGAAGTTAATATAAATATGTGCAAAGTAGTTTGGGATGGATGGTACTAGTAGTTGAAGGAGTCAAGGAAAGATTTACTCAGAAAACAGTGCTTGAGCTGAATCTTAAAGAAAAATAAGGGACTGTGATGTAGAGTTAAAGAGCAGGGAGTACCTTCTAGGTATATGGGCTAGCCAGTACAAAGGCATGGAGACATAGGAGGTAGAGGGCCCTGTGTGAGGATCAGAGAGAAGAAGGCCTGTTTGATTAGATCTCAGAGTATAAGTGGGGGAGGCTGGAAAATAAAGATAGGATTAGGTTGTATGGTGCTTGAAAAACTAAACAGAAGCTATTTTATCCTAGAGGCAATCCGGTAGAGTTGGTTAAGTAGGGGAATAAAATGTTTTGTTTCCGTAGAAAATTACTTTGGCAGTAATGTATAAGATGGGAAAGATGAGATACACAGATCACAAGTTTGCGATCATTCAAGAGATGATGAGCACTTGAACTAAAGTGGTGCCACATCCACAAATCTTTCCCCCCTTCTTGTTATGAGCACTTTGAGAGTATGGACTGTTTGGTTTTTTTTATTTTTGTATTTCTGTAGCCTTGTATTATCTTTGGCATATAACAGGTGCTTAATAAATGCTTATTGACTGATTGACTGGATTCATTTGTTTTCTTTTTTTAACAGTTTCCTTTTCCTTGAGTCCTACTTCTGTTCTTCCTCCTCGTTCTTCATTTTCTGAAGCCTTCCCATATTTTACACCCCCTAAATCAATCACTACCCTATTCCTCAATCAAAAACCCTCAAAACCTCCTTTACAATTGTCTGTCTTCAGTCATAATCTTTAACTTGTTCTCCCACTAAAGCCAAAAGTAGCAAGTTTTGACCTGACTTGAACTTTTTTTCTTGCACATTAAGCTACCATTATAATGGTGTAGAATATAATGTACTTTATTGTGCATTTTTATGCTTTTGTTAAATTTTAAAAGAGCATTTCTCAAGGTTAGAACTTGTGGTACAATGGAAAGTATGCTGGATAAAAATCATAGGAAATAGGTTCAAAGCCTTTTAGTACCTGAGAGATCTTGGGCAAGTCCTCTATCCTCCCTGGACCTCATTTTCCTTATTTGTGACATGAGGACTTTGAACTCAATAACTTCTGAATTCCAGTTGAGCCCTAGATAGATGTTCGTGTGGTTTTAGATTAGTCATTTTCATCTTGTAGGTTTGTTTATGTGGATTTAGATGAGCACATAGACCTCAATTCAACTTAAAGTGGATTTAAAAAATTAGTTATTAATGACATTTAATCCTTTTTTTCAGGTGGTGATGGCAGTTGCTCAGTTGTATTGGCACTTATCACCAAAATCTGAAGCTGGTATTATTTCTAAATCGTTAGTACGTTTACTTCGTAGTAATAGGTGGGTCATTTTTTTTTTCTTTTTTCCTTTCTTTAGAACTTGCGTTCAAGAATTGTTCATTATGTGAATTTGGATCTAGTTATTACAAAGGAGACTTTAGGCACAAATTGATAATCATAAATGTTTATAAAAAATGATATCAGGTTTAGTGGTAAACATTTATTTATTTTTTTCCCTACCAGAAAGGGCTTAAAAATCTAGCACCTCATTATTTTAAAAGGAAGAAAAAAGGTTTGTGGGCAGTTTTAAGGTGTAAAAGTCTGTAAATTATTTTTCTTTTTCCCCTTCTTGCATTTAAAAAGTTTTATTGATTTTTGCTTTTGCATTGCATTCATTTCTAAATATACTTCTGCCCTCATCACTTACCCAATGAGCCTGAGCCCTCCTTTATAAAAAAATTTTTTAAATGTTCAGTAAAAAGAACCGATCTGTCATATCTCACAACATATGTACCTTTTATGCTTATAACTGTATGAACTTCTCCAGGGGCCAAATTTGTTTATTATAATTATGCAACATCCAGTTTTATTCTCTTCTTCCCATTTATATTATTCTAGTCGTTGTATATATTGTTTCTTGCCTCAGCTTACTTTTTCCTCATTACTCTAAGTCTTCCCATATTTCTCTGAATTCTTCAATTCTCACTGTTTTTTAACTGCACAGTAATATTTTATCACATTGATGTACCACAATTTATTTATTTGCCAGTCTATAGGAATCTAGTTTATTTGGAAGTGTGTGACTTTTTTCAAATGTCAGATGGGCTTGCTTTAATATTTTGAATTTGATTTTTTTTTTTTTGTGGCAAATGATAAAAAGAAATTTTTATAAAAACTTGGGATTTCCTAAAAAGTTTTTAGTAGGATATGCAAGCACATCTCTTTAAATATCAAATATATTTCTGATTTCCCTCACTTATTCCTTTAATTAGCATCATTTTATTGAAAAATATGCCTAGTCAAAACTCTTCCTTTTATTTCTAGGGAGGTGCAGTACATTGTTCTACAGAATATAGCAACTATGTCAATTCAGAGAAAGGTATGCATACCACATATAATTTAGGAAAATATCAAATGGATATACCAATAATCTTTTTTTTTTTCCTTTTAAAAATTAGGGCATGTTTGAACCTTATCTGAAGAGTTTTTATGTTAGGTCAACTGATCCAACCATGATCAAGACACTGAAGGTATGTATTTTTCTGTTTTGGATAAAACAAAGAAACAAACAAATATTATTGCAGATATTATTTGTTAGACTTGGCAATTAGAAACCTAATGTAAGAGACTGTACTTATTTAAAACTTTCACTCAAAACACCCCCACACACACCCCCACCCATGTGCCCGGATGCATGCGTGTGTGCGCGCACACACACACACACACACACACACACACCCATAAATTTTTCAGTGAAAGGAGGCAAGTACATTTTCTCCAGGCCAATTTATTTATTATAATTATACAACATCCACTTTTATTCTATTCTTTCCATTTATATTATTCTGGTTGTTGTATATATTGTTTTCTTGCCTCAGCTTACTTTTTCCTTATTACTCTTAAGTCTTCTCATATTTCTCTGAATTCTTCAATACTCACTGTTTTCTAATCAATATTTTTTCCTCATCCAACTTATTATCTGTATGCTTCTTAAATGTATCTGAGAACTGAAGATACATAAGGGAAAAGGAATGGGAGAAACCATGCTTCTTACTAATCAACACCAAGCCCTACTACTTATTGGTGACTGCAGTAAATGATATTAACACAACGTATGTGATACCATTATTTGGATTCTTTAGATATTTCTTCTTCCCTGCCTCCCCCACCAAAAAAAAAATGGTTATTGCCTGGGATTTTGTGCTTACAATACTTGTTCCTAGCTGTAATGCTTAGTAACAGTAAGTCCCTTTTATATAGTGTTTTCCTCACCATAGCTCCTTGAGTTGTATTATTGTTCCCATTTTACATTTGGTGAAACTGAGACTAAGAAATGATCTTTATAAGCTAATAACATTAGAGTCATAGTTCACAGAGTCTAAATCTTTCCTTTCCATGTCCTGCATTCTTTTCACTAAGTTGTGTTATGTACAAATGAGATGAACAGTGATATAAGAGAAATGATTTGAAGCTTATATCTCATTAGTTTTTTTCTGTAAACATATACCTATAAAAATCCAATATGATTTTTACATTTCTTCCATGGAGAAATGTGTATTCCCTTAAATGTTCCATATAAAATATAAAAGAAATATGTAGAAGTGTATATGTGAGTGTTAAAATTATGGCTTAGTCTACTCTAGATTTCCCTGTAAGGCTCAGTACTAACTTTTCAAATCACCCATAATTTCTTTTTTATGCTAAGTGTAAATATCATCCTTCCAAAAGGGCTAATTAATGCTAGTACACAATAATTTAATTTGAAAAATTAATGCCTGTACCTTCTCTGCTTTAGAGAATCACAGAATCTCAATTTTGAAGGAACTGTATACATTATCTGTACAAGGGGTTTCTAATCTTTTTTGTGTCATGTACCTATTTGGTAGGCTGGTAAATGCCAGCGCAGCCCTTCTTAGAATGATATTTTAAAATTCATAAAATAAATTTATGTAGGTTTACAAAGAAGCCTATTATGTTGAAATTGTGGTTTCAATTTTTTTTTTAAGTTCACATGTCATAAATTAAGAACTCCTGACCAGGACTTACCCACTCTTGAACAAGTCTCTCATTTATCCTTCTTAAAGACTGACTTCCAAGGCAGCCTGTTCAACATTTGGACAGTTTTAATTCTTTGGAGTTTTATCTTATTTGGTGCTGAAATCAGTTTCTTAGAATCTTCTACCCAGTATTCCTACTACTGCTCCCTGGGACCAAGCTGATCAAGTCTAATACCTTTTTCCCCCATCTTCCTTTCCTATACCTTCTCCAAAGTCTTTCCTTCTTTAAATTAAACATCCTTAATTCCTTCAACTAGTTTTCCTAAGGCTTAATCTTTAGTGACTTTACCATCCTTATGTTCCTCCTCTGGTTGTCCCTAGTCTCACTAGAATATAGCAGTTAAAAGTGAATATTATTGGGAGCCCCCATCCCTGGTCTTGGATACTATGCCTCTTTTAATATAAATGAAGATTTTGTTAGATATTTTGGCTGTCACATCACATTGTTGATTTATTGAGTTCACAGTAAGTACTCACAGCTTCATGGGACTATGTGACCTTTATAAAGTCTAACAGATTATTATTTTTTGATCCATGTGGTCAGGTGCTAGCCTGCTCAGAATTAAGCATCCCTTATATTCTTTAAAATTGTATTTTCATTATATGCCTGTATTCCTCTTCCTTTTTGTACCCTAAGCGTTAGTGGGTAGCCAGTAGAATGCTTACTTGAAGACCTGTGTTTGAATCTTGCTTGTAAACATCATTTCTGTAGCATTGTGACTATGGACAATTACTTTAATCTTTCTGAGCCTCAGTTTCCTAAACTGCAAAAATAAGTTTTTACAGTATCTTTATTAACTGCCTTAGTCTGTGAGGCTTCAATGTGGTAATATATACAAAGCACTTTGAGAATGTTAAAGTGCTATGTAAATGCCATCCTAATTATAATTACTATTCTGGGCAAGAACAGAAATCATGGAAACAAAACAATTCATATTTCTAACTCTGGGCTTATTTTTTCCCTCAGGAATAAGTTATTTGAATTATTCAGTCTGAGTTATAGTTAGTAGTTTCTATTTTCTCTGTCAAATACTTTTTCACCTTTTCTTCTTTACTGAGTGTCTTTATTGACATTGAATAAGTCTTTGTAGTATGGTTGACCTACTAGCAGTTTTAATTGTTTTATTTGATAACTTTTTATAGGCAACTTGTTATTGAATAAACCTCCCCCCCTTTCTGAAATATAATTTCATAGAGCACCTATTAAATACTTTTCCACTGTGAATTCTAAATAGCATAGAAAATGCTTTATGTTGTGGCTGAATTGAAAGGTGAAAATTATTCTTTTTTATTATAGTCAGTTATTTAATTTTACACTTAAACACCAAATAAAATGAGAATTTCCATATGTAGAGTAGAACAAAGAGAGGGATGACACATGAAACTGTGAATCTCTGTAATATCCAGCTTGATTTTCCTTTTAGGTATATACATTCAGCACACAGCTTCCTGTCTTGCTTTCCTATGTTTCCTTTTGGTCTTCCTTGTGATCATTTCCATATATTTAAAAATACATCAGATCTTTTCCTTTCTTTTTTGGGATCACCCTAATCCCTAAGCTTTTAACCTCATCTTCTTCCTACCTCCTTTTCTCACACCATTGAAGAGAAAGAAAAAATTCTGTTAACAAATATGTATAGTCAATCAAAACAAGAAAATGAAAATTCTTTAAGATAATATTAATGAAATATGGCAAAAAAAATTCAGACACACAGATGAGACTTAAATCATATGTTGATAGAAATCTGTTATTGTTAATTCTTATGGAAATAAAATTACTGCAGAACTATTATTTTAATCCACATTTATAATATAGTGGAAGTTAACTTTGCCTTTCATTTATGACAAATTTTTTATTTAGACGTCTTAATTTTGACTGAGAAGAGTCCTAAGATTTTAGATAAATACAGCAAATTTCTCCCTGTATTACTTAATTTAAAAACTTATTATTTTACCAGGCCCTGACACTGACTCAGAAGCCTGGGTATTAATATTTGAAATGAGAAGTGTAAAAATGAAGAAAATGTCTTTTTAGGAAGGTGCCTAGGGCAGGTAAAGTGAGTAAAAAAGGTCCAGTAACTCAAAAGAACCCAAACTGAATCATCAGGAAAGGGTTGACAAACACCAAATTGAGCAGCCTTGATGCTTGTATTAATTGTAAAAACCCTTTTCTTAAGTCCTGACCTTTTAAATTGTTCATGTTATGTTTTTCTTTATAGCTTGAAATATTGACAAATTTGGCAAATGAAGCCAACATATCAACGCTTCTTCGAGAATTTCAGGTTTGTGTACGGAACTCTTATACTCTATTCCTTGACAAAATGTATTTGATATCAAGGAAACTTAATGCTTATTTCTGTTTGAGTGTTGTTGTCACATTTTAAATATTTATATAAATAAAATGCAGATTGATTACTAGGAAATCACCATTTCCAGTAAAAAATTTATTAACCAAAATATAACATAATAGAAAAGGGAATTATCAAGTAATATCCTCACAGATTTGAATAAACTATGGGGCAGTCTTCATTTTAAAAATCATGCTGCTTAGGGTGATTTCCAACAGGTGTGACTGGAAAATATTGGTGCCTAAAAATCTTATTTACTTTTTGTACCTTTTAAAAGTGTCCAGGTTGTGGTTATGGTTATTACATGCAAAGTCTGTCCTCTTGGATCCTCTGCTTAAGCTTCATGTTTTAGTCAAGAATCCCAACCACTAAAATCAATAATTTCTTTCCTCTCTTTGACCTGTTTGTTTGGATTTGTTTCCCATAAGTCTGTGTAACTGTCATGTTGAAGTAGATTTTTCATTGTTTCCCTGTAATGTTTGTCCTCCTTACTTATGGTTCTTTCTTCATCTAGTAATGTGTATCTTATTTCTGTAGCTTGTTTGCATCCTTTCTTCACCGTATATTCAGTTGAATTGTGTTGCAAATAGATACAAACTCCCTGAGGACAGGGCTTTCTTTTACTTGCAATTTTTTGTGTGCCCAGCACTTAGCCTGAGCCAGTGTTTTTTTAGTGCTAGGCTAATATGTCTTAGTGTGGCAATCTTGCCATCTAATGCTCAGGATATTCTAGAAAGTCTCTTTTAGTTGATTCCATTTTTATATTACTTTATCATGTATCTAGTTAAATCAGTCGACATATTTGTATACACTATTTGTGGAGGCACACATATAGGACTATTGTGTTGATTGACACTTTAACTTTTTAACTAACATTTAAAATGTTTCTAATCTTTATTTGTCTTCCTTCATATTTTTCTTCCCTTTTTTCCTTTAAAAGCATTGAAAAAATTATTTTCTTCTTTGTTTTTCTATTATACTCATAACTAAAATAATTCCCTTTACAATAAATGACAAATTTTGTTATTTCTAATTTTGCAGCTCCTATATTATTTGGTATGTTAATATAGAACATATGTACCTTTTGGCATACTTAACAAAATCTTATTTTGCCTTTTTAAAATTAGAAGAATAAAAATTCAATATACATAAATGAAAAAGCTCATTCACATTTGAAAGGATCTTAGACTCTTCCACATTCTATTTGCAAGATGTTAATTTTAAAATTCTATGTTAAATATAATTTGTGTGATATATATATATATATAAATATATTTTTTTTTTTTTTTGCTTTTTGGAGGGCAATTGGGGTTAAGTAACTTGACCAAGGTCACACGGCTGTGTGTGTGTGTGTGTGGGGTGGGGTCAGATCTGAACTTAGGTACTCCTGACTCCAGGGCCGGCGCTCTACTCACTGCGCCACCTAGCCACCCCCGATGTGTATATTCTTAAATTGCTTTCAGAACTTGATAAGTGCTTTGTCTTAAATATGCAATTTTGACATTATATTGGCAAAGTTTTTGCATGTTTGTCATTTTCTATGATCATTCTTTTTTTCTTTAACTTTTACATTTATTGTTGTCTGTCTGAAAATTTGAAGGAAGTTATTATGAAACAAACCCTTACTGAAGGTTAAGTAATGTTTTATGTGTATTGTGAATTGATACTACTGAAGATCATATAATAATGCTGACAGATTTCTTCTCTGTCAGTAATTTTACTTTCTATATTGTGAAAATAAAATATGTGTCATCAGGCTATATTATTTCCCTTTTGACTTTTCCTGTTCCTCTCAACCCCCCATTTCTTTGATTTGGTTGCCCAGAAAAAAAAAAAATTCGTTCTTTGAGGCAGGTAGGTCAGTTATTCATAGATTCACAGATGCTGCTGGTTAAATGGACTGAAACCTCCCTGAAGAGAGAGTTCTCATCAACTCCTTCAACCTTGCACTCAGACTAATTGCTGTCTTTGGGTGACTGCCCCCCACTATCTCTCGGGCAGTCAGAAACCACATAAAAGCACATTCTTTGAATGAAAACCCAAGCTGTAGATAAGGTATTAGTGTAACTTTGTTGCTTTGAAAATTGCATATTTTTAGAAGGCATATCTATTTGGTAAATGTTGTTATTTTTACTTGCTAAGACCACAATGCATAAGTAATGGTTAAATTTGTCATGATTTTTCTCTTAATAAGACTGATACGTAATGGAACTTCTGTTTTCTTTAGACCTATGTGAAAAGTCAAGATAAACAGTTTGCTGCAGCTACTATCCAGGCTATAGGCAGATGTGCAACCAACATTTCAGAAGTAACTGATACGTGCCTTAATGGTCTGGTGTGTTTGCTGTCCAACAGGGATGGTAAGGGAGCTTCTATTTTGTTTATAAGTACTTAATAGTTTGAACCTTCTTGGATATATTTTCAGATAATAGCACAATTAGTACTGTCTTGTATTCTGGTTTCTGTGGTTTTGAATCACTTGTAGTAAAAGTAACGTAGGATAGCAGTTGCATCAAGTACCTTTTTTGAAAAAAAAAAGATGTTTAATTTGGAAATGGTGGTAAACATATCTTTGTATTACTGTCTATAAGTGATCATTCAGTTTTATTTCTTCTACCAGTTAAAAATGTACTCTCTTTGAGGTAGGTTTTCACAAGAAATTTTTTTCCTCCATTCTAATATGAATGTTGTATAATAATTGTTCACCTGCAGAGGGTGCTGAAAGCAGGCAAATGCCTTTTTTAAAAAATATAGAATTGATGAGATTAAAAATTATGGTCAGTATTTTAAGTTAAACCCTTCAGAGTTGGTTTGGTTCTTGAATGAAAGTAATTTTGCATTTAAATTAAGTTGGAATTGCAAGTCATTAGATTGCAAAATTTAGGTGGATATAAGCAAAGCAAAATATAAAAAATATTGGCAACATAAGTGGTTAAAAATCCATTCAAAATTATCTAGTTGGTTTCTGATGATACATTCAAACTTTAAGATGTCATTAATTTTTAGGGACATGACTGAGGAGTAAATACAATTACTTTTAGAAAAGAAGGGGAAAAAACTGCTAGCTAATGAAATTTTCATGATAATTTCCTTTGAGAACTTATTTTATTAATAGTATTTGTATTTGAAATGATAGACTCTGCTTAGTGAAAATATTATTTTGTGGGCAAAATAGAATTGAAATAATTTATGAAATTATGAATAGTACAGATATATGTGCATATATACTTTACATGTATACTTGGGTACTTATATAATTTAAATGTAATACCCACCATTCTGAAATGTATACATTAAAATATTTTTTATAAGTTTTCTGAGAAGATTGCCATGCAAATACTCAATTTTGCAAATAGCCTTTTCTTCATAAATCTTTATATATATGTGTATATATATATATATATAATTTATTTTAACTCTTCCAGAGCAAAAAATATACAAATGAAATTTAACTTCAAAGGACTTTTATGAATGTCATTTAATGTGAATAGAAATAAAGTTGCAAATTTCTAAAAATTTGACAAAGAAAGGTTAAAAAACCTAATAAAATTTAATCATTTTTTTCTAAATGAAATTTTTTAAACTTTTCCATATTTACTTTATTGTAGTTCACATTTTAATTGCCTCAATTCCCATAACATTTTCCCTTACTCTTGAAATTCAACCTTTTGAACAACAACCCAAACATTTTTGTAAAAACTTATTTGACTAATTTTAAAATATTCAAAATAGCATTATTTTAATGTAAAAACTGTTTACCAAACCTAATTGTTTATATTGTCAGTAAACTTAGCCCTGATTGAGTGCAGAATATATATAATTGTATATGTATTTTAAATGCACATTTGTAACATACTAACACCTGTATTTCCATGATTTGCTTGGAGATGTGACCAATTAGAATGTGCACTTCTTAGGAAATATTTTTTCATGTAGATATCATCTGCATTTTATTATTTTGAAGAACTTTAGTTTACCTCAACATTTATGTGAACCCAAAATGTCAAGAATACTTAGTGTTAGGTTTTTATCATATGTGTTGCTATTTAAATCACAGAAAAATGAAACTAGATTGGCATTGTGAACAAGCAGAGTGTGCCTTGTGCCCCAAGTAATTCAGACCTATTATCCTGGTATGTCAAGGGCTCTGCATTCTTGTTTTGTAATTTAAATTAATACAGTGTCTGTTTAAAATTTATTGTTACTCTTTATAAATACACAAAATTGAGTTATTTATAATTATTTCTCCGAATTCTTTGTGGGCCAGAAGTTCATTATCGCATTCTTTCATCTGCATCCATATAGTATTTTTATGATTCAACTTCTAAGAAATACACATATGTCTAATTCCAAGAGTAAAGAAAATATCTTTAGCTATTTTCACATGATATAATTTTAATAGGAGATGAGATTTTATCATTTCTGTCTTTAAAATAGGAATTATTGCTTTTGTTTGGGAAAATTAAATACTGACTTTGGAAATTATTGAAAACATTAAGAGTTATGAAAAAAGACTTGTTAGACTAGCTTTTCTTTAAAAATTAAATTGAATGCTCAAAATTTATCTTGCCCAAATTTTGACCCTATATATAAATATTCTAAAATTGTGATAGGAGAAATACAAAAGCCAATCTCTTATAAGAATTGTGTCATGAATGCTAAGGCTCAGGTTCTGGAGAGGAAAGCTAAGGATAACAAAAGGGTCTAAGCTGTATTATGAGGGGAAAAGAAGGCCTTAATCCACTATTAGTGCTTTTTGTTGGACAATTTTTGATTGAATTGTATTAACTGGCTTTAATAAGCCACAGTTTAGCAACCTTAGCTTTGTGTAACTTTTGACAGTTTCTGAAAATCAAATCTTCCATCAAACAGCTGAAAAATTTTCACTGTTAAGGTTATTCAGAAGCGTATGATGGAAGCTCTCAAGGCACTTCCAAAACTTTTTTGGCCAGTGGTAACTTCTTGAAATTTATGTATATAACCTTTTCAGGTGACTCCTTTGATTTTTTTATATGAGTTTAAAAAAAATCCCATTACTTTTTCATGATACCTCCTAGATATCGTAGACATGGTATTATTTCAAGAAATCTGCCGGTCGATTTTTGGGGGGAGATTTCTGTACCTCCTCTCATCCCTAGGTGATACTTGGAGAATCACTGATCTGCAGTAAGAATGGTTGGCCACAGATTCACAGGTTATGTTTTCCATGTTAACGAATTTGTTTATTCTATAAATATTTATTCAAATAGCTACTGTGTGTGAAGTGTAGTATTATGTTTTGTCCCTGCCCTGAAGAGGTTTAAAACTTTTTGAGAGATCTAAAATTCATTAATTTTTGAAAAATATTTTGCATGCATGATCAAATATGCGACAAATTGCTAAATCTGTGATAAACCAAAGTTCTCTGTAAATTCAAAGAGAAAAGAAGTCAATGATCCAAGAAGACTTCATGGAAGAAGTGGCATTTCAAATAGATCTTCAGAAGGTTGCAGAGTAGGATACAGTGTAATATGCAAGATGATTTTATCCACCCCCTTGAAACTATTCCTCCAGATAGCTTTATTTCCTATAAGATGCTGTGATTATATAGCTTCTATCCATACATTTATCTGAAATTCTTTCCTTGTTGTGACTGTAGGCCTTATTACCCTACCCTGTTAAAAACCTTTGTTGTTTCTCTACCATTTTCATGGCTTATGAAGAATTTCCTCACTTTCTTCCCTAGCATGCCAATTATATACTCCTTTATTCATTCAAATTCCTTTCCAGTTTTGTAAGATCTGAAGGTTTAGTTTTTTAGTACTACAGAGTTGGGCTCTTCTTAGGCATGGATCATTTTATCTAGTATATAATTTGGCATTATTGTCTACATGGTGTATTATTGCAAATCAGTCCCTTCTTTTGTACCTTCTAACGAAATATACTGCATTCTGGAAACTTCCTTTTCCTTGACCAGTTGAATAGGATTCTAATACCATTGATCAATGATAAAAGGAAACCAAGTTTGGTAAAATTTTATGTTCCTTTTTCAGTTATAAATGAAGGGTGCAAGTATGTGGTCTGAGAGGGTAGCATAGCATAGAAGCTTTAGGATAAAAGGACACAGGTTCAACTCCACTGCCCGTGTGACCTTAATCAAATCTGTTGATCAGCATCTCATCTTCTCTATTTGTCAAATGAAGGAGTTAGACTAGTTGATCTCTTGGATCCTTAATGGCTCTAAGACTATGACTTTATGAGTATATGTTGCTTTCTTTTAAGGGTATAAATGAATTGGGGGGTGGGGGGGGGAACTAATCTGTACTTAATTTCATCCCACAAAGGAAAACTCTTGAGTTGAAAGTGACAAGACAATTGAGGAAAAGGGAACGTGTCATTTAAATAGAGTTCAAAATAGCAAAGGAAAAGAATCCTTTGTAATTAATCTTTCATGAAGCAGACTTTGAAAAGCCAGAGAAAGCATAACTGTGGTTCTATGGTCAAAAGTCCTAACAAGAAGACTATTCAAGAGATGGCAATCATTTGAAATTAAATTCTGCCTATATAATCATAGATTGTTCCTATTAAGAAAAAGAAGGGGAAATATCACATGCAATTGCATGTGGTGAAAAGCAAAAGGATAGCAAATATCATTAGACTCAAGATTTTTTAAAACTTGACTTTCTGATTGTTTAAGAAAAGCAAAAATAAAACCATGGAATAGACTTGCAAACAAAATTTTGTGTTTCTAGAATTGTGTAAGCAGAGGATAAATAGGCATTTGGGAATTTTGCATATTCTTATATAGGATTAGAGTTTGAACTAGATGACTTTTAGATCTGTTCTTACTCCTAATTCTAAGAATGTGTTGCTTTAGCATCAGCCTTATTGTAAACTGGTTTTCTGTTGCTTTTCTTTATAGCATGAATTTACTCCCGCAAAGCAGTTTGCATCTGCATTTGCATCTGTTATTTTCAGCTTCAAAAACTGCATATTTCATTCAAGTGATTACTACCTGTTACAGAAAATAAGCACTGAAATGCATGATTTATAAGTCTTAGAACAGCCTGCCCATTTAAAATTCTCATTAAAATGTGCAGGAGAATGTATTACTGAACCAGCAGATAATCTCTAAAATGTTTTTATAAAGGGGGGGGGGGAGTTTGAGCAAAACAAATACAAAATCAGTGTCTTAATCTTTTAAACAGAAATAGCTATATGATACATCATTATTAAAGTACATTTGTCACTTCCTATACTTGTCATGGCCAAAGTTTCTACACTTTTAATTTTGTGGCTAAGGTAACATTGTGGTAAGACATTTTCTGATTTTTAAGTCCTGATATTAAAAACAATGTAACTTTGTAACTGGGAGTGGCACATCAGGCTGTCAGGCTGACAGATCCTCTTTTGGCAGTGGCTCCTTCCTTTGCTAGACTCATTGCCTCTCTTTATAGAGAGATAGAATGTTGGTGTTTTAAATGCCTTTAAATGTTTTAAAACCTCAGAACTTTACTAATATACACCTGATTCCCCTTAAACTCTTTAGTATTTTGAAAAAAAAAATCTTGCTGAAAAACTATTAGGACATTTAAATTGCATTTTTATTGATCCCTATGAGATGTAGAATATTCTTTGCCACCTTTGTAAATCAGTGCAGTGTAATAAATAATAATAAAAATAATAAATAATTATTTAGAAAGATTTAGAAGACATACGTTTGTGCCTTTCCTTCAAAGCCCTGTGACTTTGGATAAGATACTTTTCTGCGAATCAGATACTTAATCCATATAGTAGAAGGTGTGTGGCAGATGGTGAATTTCCTTCCCAAGCAGGATTGTGAGTATTCAATGTATGTGAAAGTTTTTGAAAATGAAGTGTTACACAAAGGTAAGGTAACAGTTGTACGAGGTCAATGAGGAGAACCACATTCCATGCTGAGAGTGTGAGCTGTGCCAACTGACCACTTCAGTGAGCCTCTCTGCTCTATGCTATTAGGGGATAAAGAGCACAAGCAGTAGAAATGTACAGCTGGGAAAGAGGCCATAGAAATTGATTCACTTACTTGTGGTAAGCATTAAACCTGAGGTTTTCATAGCATACTTGTATTACCGTAGTCTTTTTAAAAGTTTGGAGCATTTTGTTATAGTTAGTTTATATTATGAACAATCATATATGATTACACAAAATTTTCAGTGTGGGAGAATTCCTTAACACCATAATATTTTCCAAAACCATATTGTAACCCATCTGTGACTTGTTCAGTCACACAATTTCATAATTATTATTGGTGAGATATGAACCTTGTTCTTCCAGACAGCAAGAGCAGTGCTATCCACCATGACACATTGCTTCTTTATTAGTAAGCATATGATAAATTAAGTTAACCATACAGTAATTTAAGATGTATATTTTGTGTCTTTATCAGAAATAGTAGTTGCAGAAAGTGTGGTCGTCATTAAGAAATTGCTACAAATGCAGCCAGCACAGCATGGTGAGATTATCAAACACATGGCCAAGCTCTTGGACAGTATTACTGTAAGTAACTATAACTTTATATGTCAATTTTCAAAGTAGATTTTTTTTTTGAGAAGCAAGCTTGCAGTTAGATGAAATAATGATTTGGTACCTGTAAAAAATGAAGATGTATCAGTCGGTAGTAGTCTATCCTGTAGCTAGTAAGCTGAAATTTCTTTGCCCTCATTGCCAAAGTTATCAAATTGTCCTTAATTGAAAGTTGTGGATACCACAGCAAATATGGCTCCTGGGTTAGGGCCCACTTCTCCCTTGTCATAGCCCTAAAAATTTCTATGCTGATAATCACTAATAATTCCATCAGAAGACAAACTGGAGGTACTTAAATTGTCATCAGGTATATCCTTATGAATGATAATGGGCCAAAATCTGTGGTTATAGTAATAATATTGATAATCATTCTCATGTGGCTTTTAGACTCAGACCTGTACCAGACAGTATATTGGACTTCTTTAGAAGTTTAATCACTAAATAAGCCCTTCTTAAACGGCAAGACCATTTCAACAATATTCAAGTCTTGTAAACATGTTCAGCCCATTAGCTTTAAAGAATGTTTTTTGAAGTTTAGTTTTTACTGGGTTGGATAAGGGGAGAGACTGAATGAAAACAACCTTCCCCAGTAGTTTGTTGTAATCATAAATGAAAATAGCTAAACAGAACTGTGAACTACCTAGAGGTGACAGCAATAGACAGGCTACTATGGCATACATAGGAAAAAGCATACATAGCATTTTATTTAGTTACAAACATTAAGAAAAACATGACTTACATGAAAGATACTTAACCTTTTTTTGTGTGTCAAAGAGCACTTTGGCTATCTAACGAAGACTATAGAGCTCTTCTCAGAATATTGTTTTTAAATGGATAAAATAAAATACATAGAAATGCAAAGGAGAAATTCTTTATGCTGAAATAGTTATCAAAATATTTTTTAAAACAAGTTCTATAACGCCAGGTTAAGAACCCCTGATTTAAAGCCAGAAGCACAAGTAGTCCTGGCTCTCCAAATAATTATCACAAATGCAAATCTTAAGGATTGTAATCATTATACATGAACACATTGGAAGACCATGTTGTGTGTTGGCCTTGTCATGTCCCAGTAGATATAAATAGTTGATCTCCTTCAATAGTATCACCCTCCAACATGAAGATCAGTGGTAAGGGATAATAATTGCTACTAGCCACGTTGGAACCACCTTCACAGGACTGTGCTCAATAATCCAAATCAGATTTGTAACAATTCACGAATTTGAATTCTGACTCCCAAGAACATCTTTTTGTGATTAATGTTTTTTTTTTCAAAAAGACTATCTTTAGCATTTACATCATCATTGCAACAGTGAAATAACAGTATCAAGTCCATTTTTTTCTCTAAAAAGATTGTAGATAGAATTAATTTTTTTCTGTATAGATTTCCATAGGAGCACTTAAGTGTGTCATCTTCTTGTTCTCATCAGGCATGTTACAGATAAATGTGATGTTTTGCTCAGAATACATCAGTGCAGCCTCCTAAGTTCTTCTAATATAAACATAAACATAAATAATAATAATAATTATACACTAAAATAAATGATATTTTAAATATTTTTAAAATAATAATAAATAATTAATGATAATAAATAAAATAAGACCTAGTAGGCCTTTCCTATTAGTATTGCAAAATGGTGCATTTGTTCTAAGAGAGCCACAGTAGTATACAAAAGTGGCCTGCTAATGATCTGGGTCATGTTTATAAGTTTTATTTAAATGTTTCTTATACTGCCCTATACTATATTATAAGCAGTATTTCTTGTATTTTTTCCATATATTTTGTATTGCAGATATATCATTAGAATATCCTTGGCATGCCTTGTAGAAGTTACATTATTTAAGTTTAATGGACTATGTTTGAATTGTTTTACAAGTTTAGCAGAATTTAAGTTTTATGAATAGGTATATGAAAGTATAGAGAAAGAAGAATTTCTTTTGTTTATAGCACTTATTTGGTTCTAAATTAAAGTTTAGTGATTATACTCATAAATGAGTTGCACTTCATAGAAGAGATAACATTAACTGTCTTATGAATAATACTTAGAATGGTGGGGAGGTTTTTTGTTTGTTTTAAAACAAAAACAATCTATCTTGTTTGAAAAACTGAAATTTGATAAAACCTTAAGAAAGTTGGACCTAATTGATATAATAACAATGTGATTGCTGAGTAAATTCAAGCTCTTAATCTGGTAGTAAGGTCCCTCTGCATTCTGGTGAATTAACTGATAGGGCACCCGTCTCTACTGCTTTTGGAATCAGTTAAGTTAGGGCCACTCATTTCAGCATTTGGAATCAGAGCTCTTTTTGAGAGTTCTAGGAGTATAACAATGAGAAAACATCATAATTTTTTCCCATGCTTTTTAATTTCTACATTTGACAGCAAAGATCTCTTCAAGTGATTGATTATGTGGTAATTAAACATTCACATTAGGGAGGTAAAAAGGAAAATACCTACATACAAGACTCATGTACAAATGAAAATTAAAGGCTCTTTTGTATAGCTGAACAAGGCCTTAGGAGGGCTGCAGTCAAGAGGTGGCATTGCAGTCCTCCAAATCTGTCCATATACTGAGGTGGTGATCTCTTAAGACAATTTCCCAGGGAAAATCCCATCTTGGACATGTGTTAGGGATATGAAGAACAAAAGTTCCAAAGTTTGTTTGTGACCTAAATTTCTGATTTAACTTCTTTAATTCCCCTTAACCGGTTTCTAGGTTTGCTGAATAGGGTAACATAACTTGGGTCCTTTTGTTGAGTTCTGTATATCTTGAAGTGTCTTACTGTTATGAGCTTAGCCATCAGGCAGTTTCTCAGTGCTAAAAGTCCTAATATGCTTGGTCCCAAGCTACTTTTCCTTGACTTATTTTTATTGTTTTCCTGTATTCTCTAACTTACCTAAATCAGTGGTATTTAAAGTGGAAGATAAAAGGCAATCCATGGTGATGTAAGAAGAAAACATCTGGTGGTCTGGCTATACTTATGTGACCCATATGTCCATGTGGTACAGTACATGTCACATAAAATACACAGAGAATATTGAAGGAAGAACTAGAGTTCCATAGCACATGGGGGTTGACAGAGGTGATCTCATTTGTATATATTGCATATCAGTGTTTTTAGTTTATATATATCCAGGTGAATAGATTTATTATTTATTTTAGTTAGTTGTAGCAAATCCAGTACTCAAAAAGTAAGAAAAGTAACTTAAACAGATTTCCTTTGAACAAACCACAGTTTGAAGATAATACTAATAATGTGAGCATAAGTGAGCAACTAGAAAATGGCAGAGCTGAATTTTATCTTGCTTGTGGCAGGAGCTCATTGTCAGCCACATTACTGGGTAAAAATAATCACCATCTAATTGAATGTGACAAGAAGTTGACCAAAAAGATTTGGAATTGTCAGGAAGATTAGGTGAAATGCAGATTTACATCCACTGTTGTTAACAATGAACTTCACTCTGTGTAGGTTGTACCTTGGGATGTTAGATAATTAGTAAGACATTTAGAAACAAAGCTTTTGTTGCTGAAAACAATGTAAGTGTGCTGTTTATTAAAAATACTATTTATATACTTAACATAGAAACAATTTTCTAACGTCTTTAAACATCTGCTGAAAAGTTTCAGGAGGTTTGGACCCCATTTCTTAAGAATGCAAAATTGTTACATCTTTTGATTTATTTGGAAGAAGAACTGATGGAGTGCAACCAAGATGGAGAAGTAAAAGCAGGGGCTTGCTTGAGTTCACCCCCAAACTCGTCCAAATACCTGTAAAAAATTACTCTAAACAAATTCTAGAGTTGCAGAACCTGCAAAATGACAGAATAACAGAGTGAAAAACAAGACATCTTGGAAGTATATATCGCACCATGCTGGGAGTGGAATACAGTCTGACATTGGCTACAGCGGGTACAGACAGGGCCAGAGCAGGCTTCAGGGAGCTGAATCACTGGCAGTTGTGGCGATTTCCAGACTTCTCAATGCACAAATACTTAGAACATCATGGAAGATCAGTGGGGGAACTCTGTGCGATCTGGGTAAAAGAGGAGTGCGGTCTGACCCCAGCCCTGGGACAACAGAGGTGGCAGTGACAGTGGCAGCAGCAGCTGCTTCCAGAGCTCAGGGCCCACAGACAGTGGGAGATCCAGCAGTTGATACAAAATTCCAGAAGCCTGGGACAATATACCCACACCCATATCTACCCTCCCACTGGAAACAGAGTCCTACCTTGATAGGGAGTTAGAAAGTCAAGTATTTGACTGGGAAGGTGAGTAAACAGTATTAAAAAAAAAATCAGACTATAGAATCTTACTTTGATGACAAAAATCAAAACATACAATCAAAAGACAAGAAAGTCAAAGCTCCTTCATCAAAAGCCTCAAAGAAAGACATGAATTAGTCGCAGACCATGGAAGAGCTCAAAAAGGATTTTGAAAATCAAGTAAAATAAGTAGAGAAAAAAATTGGGAATGAGAAATGAGGGTGATGCAAGAAAATCAAGAAAAATGAGTCAACAGTTTGGTAAAGGAGACCCAAAAAATACTGAAGAAAATAATACCTTAAAAAATAGACTGACCTAAATTGGCTAAAGAAGTCCAAAAAGCTTATGAGAAGAATGCCTTAAAAAGCAGACTTGGCCAAATGGAAAAAGGAGATCCAAAAGCTCACTGAAGAAAATAATTCCTTCAAAATTAGAATGGAGCAAATGGAAACTAATGACTTTTGAGAAATCAAGAAATTATGAAACAGAACCAGAATAATGAAAAAATAGAAGATTAAAAAATAGAAAATATGAAATATCTCATTGGAGAAATCACTGATCTGGAAAATAGATCCAGGAGAGATAATTAAAAAATTATTGGACTGCCCTGATATTCTAGAACCAGAGGGTAAAATAGAAATTGTAAGAATTGTAAGAATCCACTGATCACCTCTTGAAAGAGATCCCAAAAGGAAAACTCCTAGGAACATTGTAGCAAAATTGCAGAGTTTCCAGGTCAAGGAGAAAATATTGCAATCAGCTAGGAAAAAAAACAATTTTAATATTGTGGAAATACAATCAGGATAACACAAGACCTAGTAGCTTCTACATTAAGGGATTGAAGGACTTGGAATATGATATTCTGGAGGTCAGAGGAACTGGGATTAAAACCAAGAATCACCTACCCAGCAAAACTGAGTATAATACTTCAATATATACACGAAATTGGACATTCGATGAAATAAAGAAATTTCAAGCATTCCTGATGAAAAGACCAGAGCTGAATAGAAAATTTGACTTTCAGATACAAGAATCAAGAGAAGCACAAAAAGGTGAACAGGAAAGGAAAATCATAATGGACTTATTAAAGCTGAACTGTTTACATTCTTCCATGGAGACCTTTATCAGTATTAGGGTAGTTGGAGGAAATAGGTAGAAAGATAAAAAGAAAGATGGATGGATGGATGGATGGATGGATGGATGGATGGATGGATGGATGGATGGATGCATGGATGGATAGATAGATAGATAGATAGATAGATAGATAGATAGATAGATAGATAGATAGATAGAT
>NW_027185903.1:17811616-17874116 GCF_028583685.1 Petaurus breviceps papuanus | reverse complement strand
TCCCTTCAACTACTGAGAAAAGTTTCATAAAATACAATTATTTTTTTTCCATGTAGGAATGTTAATAATTCAACTTTGATAAGTTCCTTATGATTTCTTTTCCCTGTTTACCTTCTCATGCTTCTCTTGCTTCTTGTATCTGAATGTCAAATTTTCTATTCAACTCTGGTTTTTTCAGCAAGAATGCTTGAAAGTCCTCTATTCCACTGAATGACCAAATTTTCCCCTGAAACATGATACTCAGTTTTGCTGGGTAGGTGACTCTTGGTTTTAGTCCCAGCTCCCTTGACCTCCGGAATATCACATTCCAGGCCCTTTGATCCCTCAGTGTAGAAGCTGCCAGATCCTGGGTTATCCTGATTGTGTTTCCACAATATTCAAATTGTTTCTTCCTGGCTGCTTGTAAGATTCTCTCCTTAATCTGGGAATTCCGGAACCTGGCTATAATATTCCTAGGAGTTTTCTTTTTGGGATCTTTTTCAGGAGGTGATCGGTGGATTCTTTCAACCTCTGTTTTGCCCTCTGGTACTAAAACATCAGGGCAGTTTTCTTTGAGAACTTCCTGGAGGATCGTTTCTAGGTTCTTACTTTGGTCATGGCTTTCAGGTAGTCCAATAATTTTTAATTTATCTCTCCTGGATCTGTTTTCCAGGTCAGTGGTTTTTCCCATGAGATATTTCACATTGCCTTCTATTCTTTCATTTGTTTGGATCTGTTTAACAGCATCTTGATTTCTCATAAAGTCATTAGCTTCCATTTGCTCCAATCTAACTCTGAAGCACTGATTCTCCTCATTGAGCTTTTGAGATTCTTTTTCCATCTGGCAAATTCGACTTTTTAAGGCATTCTTCTCCTCATTGCCTTTTTTATCCTCCTTTGCCATTTGAGTCAGTCTGTTTTTTTAAGGTATTATTTTCTTCAGTCAGGCTGTTGACTCTCATTTCATAATTTTCTTGCATTGTTCTCATTTCTCTTCCCAATTTTTCCTCCACTTCTCTTATCTGCTTCTTAATGTCCTCTATGGCCTGTAACCAGCTTGTATTTTCCTTTGAAGCTTTTGGTGCAGGAGTTCTGACTTCACTGTTTTCCTCCTGTTCCATGCCTTGCTCCTTCTTATCCCCAAAATAGGAGGGTAACGTTGGAATCTTCTGTCTGCTTTGCTTCCTTTGCCTGCTCATTTTGCCACTCAATTATTTGACTTTTGGGCTTTTTGCTACAATAGGGCTCTGCCACCAGACAGGGGAGTTATCGTTCCAAACGCTGGGGTTTTCTCAGTTGTATTAGATGGATGCCCTCTCTGAGGTCTCCACACGCTCTGGCAAGCTGGACACACACCCCAGGACCTCCACCCTAGACTGCAATCCAGATCCAAGCAGGTTAAAGCAAGATCAATTACCCCTCAGACTGGTGCTTGGTCCCCCTACACTCTGCAGGCCAGGAGCTGAAGCCGCCATGTGGCGCTGGCTGGCTGTGCCAGTGTCTCAGCGGTTCCTCGCCCTGGGGGTAGAAGCCACGCACTCCCACTTGCTGGGTCCTAAAGTCCAGACTGCACTGGCTTCTCACCTTGTCCTTCGCATCTATGTATTGATAAATCTGGAAACGGCCACAGCTGCTGCTGATCTGGAGTCCCTCTGGCAGGCGGCTGGTCAGGCCCGCCCTGGGGCTAAACCTCTGTGTGGGGCTGGGCTGGCCTCCCAGAGTGCTGTGCTGGATTCCTGCTGGCCTGCTGGGCTGTCCTCAGCGGGAGGTTAGCTTCTCTGTGTCATTTTGTGGGTTCTGCAGCTCCAAAGTTTGTTTAGAGTCCCCTTCTTACATGGATTGGGGAAGGTGGAAGCTGGAGCAGCGGGGAGGTCGTGCTTCTACTCCGCCATCTTGGCTCTGCCTCGGACTGACTGTGTAGCCAATATCTTAAACCAGGTATTTAAAAAATAATAGTGTATTCAATCACTTAATTTTAATATGAGCAAAATTTTTGTGGAAATAAATTTTTAATGTAAAAATATTTAATTCATCTTTATCACATACTTTTAAAACTTTTTATTTCTATAATTTACATGGTGTATACAGTATGTACATTCATATGAACTTTAAATAAGTATAGATATTTTGGGGAATGTACTTAAACATTTTTGCTGATAGGCATATATCATGGAAAATGTTTGGAGACCAGAGAGCTAACTCATTATTCCCTGAATACCTCCTGATCTTTTCTCATTTTCCCCCACTTCCTCTCAGTTAAATGCCTAATGTGGGTGAGCACTGGGAAAACAAAACAAAAGCAAAACAGCTTATGCCTTTAAGCTGCTAGTGCATTGCCTGGAAAACCTTATTGTTACTACCTCCCTGTTAAGACTCTCACAATTTTGGGCTTTCAGAATTGGAAGGAGCCTTAGAAGTTATCAGTTATAATTGTATTTTGTCAGGACCCACCTCTATAATATCCCTGAGAAAGTAGATATCTGGTCCAGGGCTTCTTAAACTTTTTCCACTTGCAACTGCTTCAGTGCCTCTTAAACTGTCAGTTTATATGACCCTTGTGGGGTTATGGTCCATGTTTTAAGATGTGCTGAATTGTAGTCTCCATTTGAAGACCTTCTGGTGCTGAGGAAGTCACCGTCTTGTCAGGTATGGCATTATTCTTTTGGGCAATTGTCATAATTGAGGACATTTTTCCTTATACTAAGTCACATTTACCCCACCAACTTCAAACTGTTGTTCCTAGATCTTCCCACTGGGGCCATACCTAATCTCTCTTCCATATGACAGCCCTTTAAACAGGTAGAGCTATTATTCCCCTCCATCCCTTTTTACCTTTCTCTTCTCCCAGTTAATCATTTTCAAGTTCCTTTAGTCAAATCTTATATCACTTGTTTTTGGTATTCCTCCCCACTGATTCTCTCATTCTCATTCCACCTCTGGACATGCTGCAGTTTGGCTGCTTTGCCCATGGACTAGAGCTGTTTTACATAGATGAATTATTGTGATGCCTCAAATGCGATCTTGAGAACTAACTCTAGGATTCCCAGTGCCTGACCAAGGCAAAGTACTGTGGGACTATTAACACTCTGGTTTTGCACTTTCTGGTTCCAGGAATGTAGCCCAATATAAAATCTACTTTTTGGAAATGCCACATCACACTGATGATTCCTACTTCCTGAACAGGAAGTCCATTAAGACACCCCTTGCCCCTCTGGCTTTTTTTTTTTTTTCACAAGAAATGCCTAGCCACACTTTTCCTATCCTGTGCTTGTTCAGTTGAGTTCTTTTTGAACCCAAACTTATGACAAATAAAAAAGTTAAACCATTTTGCATAATTACTGTATATACAGCATTTCATATCTATAGTTCTTTACTTCTCCACCAGAGAAAAAGAATTCTTCATATCTTCTCCAAAGCCAAGATTGATCATTATAGTTAGTGATAATTTTAGTGACTTTAAAAATGTTATTGAAGTAAGTATGTAGATTTTCCTCTAGGCTGTACTGATTTATTCTGTCTCAGTTTGCATAAATCTTCCAGTGTTTCTCTGAATTCCTCATGTTCTTGTGGTGCTTTAATATATCATTACATTCATATGCGAGAATTTATTAAGTCATTTCTCACTGTCAAGATCTTTTTGAATTCTGATTTTGTCATCCAACATGTTAGTTATCCCTTCCAGCTTCAAGTCATCTGAAAATTTGATAAGCATGTCATCTATTCCTTCATCCAAATCATTGATAAAAATGTTGAACAGAACAGGGGGAAAAGATGGATCCTTGGGGCAATTCACTAGATACCTCTTTCCAGTTTGACAGTGATCTGTTAGCGATTACTCTTGGAGTCCAGATATTACAACCAGTTCTATTCCCCTAAATGTACTGTCATCTAGCATATATGTCTGTGTCTTGTCCACTAGATACCACGAGAGACCCCTGTTGAAATCCAGTTATATTTATTTTGGTAGCATTCCCATTATCTATCAGCCTAATAACCCTGTCAAAAAGGAAATGAGTTTAGTCTGGCATGACCCGTTTTTGATAGAGTATTGCTTACTCTGTGTCAGCTCTACTTCCCTTTCTAGATATTCAGAAAATATCCCTTTAAAAGTACCTTCAAAATTTTTGACAGGATTTAAAATCAAAGTTATTGGCATATAGTTTGAAGAATCTACCTTCTTTCCCTTTAAAAATCAATGCATTACTTCTCTGGTTCTTTCCATGATCTTTAAGAGTTCACTGACAACAGCTTCTTTTCCCAGGTCACACATCATGCCTTACCTACTCCATATGTTCTCCCTATAAGACATTTTCTCTCTTGTTTCTGTACTCTTGATTTTTTCCAAACTTAGAACACTCTCTCTTCTTGGTTCCTTCATTGCTCAGTTACCTCTTTTAAGAGTTACCTCTTTTAAGATACTTTTTCTGATTCACTTAGCGCACACCTCCTCCCCATTATCTTGTATATATTTTCATTTCCCACAGCTCCCTTTCTCTTCTTCAGGAGTGATTGATAGGAGTTATGAAAAACTTTCTTGGATCCTTAAGTTCTCTAGTTCCTTGTCAAGTCCCCCATCATTCCTAGCAGTGTTCTCTAAATTCCTTCTAGCAGACTTATTTTATTCCTTTATTAGTTGCTGAAAGTGGTGATCTTTAGCGTTGTTTGTCTTGAGAAGTTCTCCCTTCTCCAAATGCATGCTTTGGGAAAGCAGCAGAATTTCTTGTTCATTGCAGGTCAACATGGCCACTTGGCTTCTGCCATTTATCTCTTCTTTCTTTGATGAGTACTGAATGGCTTCCTTGTTGGTGACAAGTTTGGATCCCTCTTTTCTCTCTCTAAGGAAGAGGAAAGAGTATCCATTAAAGCCTTTAGTAGGTACCAGACACTATGCTAATAAGTACTTTATAAATAATATCTAACCTTGTGAGGTAGGTACAGTTATTACATCATCCCCATTTTACAGTTGAAGAATCTGAGGCAGACTGGTAAAGGCATTTACCTAACCAAGGTCACACAGGTAGGAAGTATCTGAGGCTGGAACTCAAGCCATTCTGATTCCAGGTCCATATTCATTGTGCCACCTAGCTGCCTTTGGAACATAGGACCCTGAAAAAATAATTTCCTTAACTTCTCTCTGCCTCTTTTCTTACATATAAAGTGAGGAAGCTGGACCCTCTTCTAGCTCTAAATTTTTTTTTTAATTTGTATTTGAAAACATATCTATGTTCATGTTTATCTTACTTTCCTATATGTAATGGAATGTAAGCTCCTCTTGGGCATGAATTACTTCAGTTTTATCTTTGTATTTCAAGCATCTAGCCCATGACAGGTGTTTAATAAATGTTTGCTGAAGGGATGAATGGTAGCTTTAAATTTCTAATCCTAAGTACTGTGTGAGAAACTTTTGACATTAATTCTTGTCCACGTTTTTGCCAGAGGTCTTTGTGTTCCTTTTTTCATAATTCTTATCATTACAATTAAAAAAAAAGTATTGAAGTTGGCATGTCATTATTAAAAAGAAAAAGTAAAAACTTACCACGTATAATAACTTGTACCACATTTTCAGAAATGTTTATATACCTTATGGTGTTCTGAAAATAGAATGATGTACCAAATTCACTTTGTGCTTATGACATCCTTTTTTCTAGATGGTATATTCCATGTTCTTTGGCTTTATCCAGTCTTGTCTAATGTTTTCTAAAATTTTAAATTATTGATGATTGTTTTTTTTAGTTCTACTTGCCTTTTTTGTCAATCATTATTTTTGCAATTACAAAAAGTAATGGTACTTTTTCTCAGGTTTACTATTCATCTTTCATATCTTCCTCATCGAAACAACAATTTCTTTATTCTGAGAGATTCCTGGCTTTTTTTAAGTCATAGTATTCACTGTGAAATATAACAATGATATAAGTAGCAAGTCTGACACTGATCATTTACATCAGTTGATTTAAAGAGCAGTTCTTAAATCCTATCCATCAACATCATTTAAAAGAAATAAATACAAGTGTTGCTCCCTTTGTTAATTAATTGTAGTTACAAAATTGATACTGTTTAACTTTTGTCCTAAATTTTACAACTTTATTGACACATTTCCTGGAGTGAAGGTTCAAAGTATCCATTAATTCCTTATAAACTTGTTGCACAATGTTCCTGGTATTTATGTTCACTGCTAAATTGCTCCCCAGGTGGCAAATGCACTGGAGCTCCACCAGTGTGAGCCTGACCTGATAGATCCATGTGCTTGATCCTCGTCCTGTGCATTTTTCTCTTTAGGCTAATGTAAGGGTTTTTTTTCTTTGTTTTCTTTTTTGTTGATTTTTTTTTTTAGCCTGAGATTTCTTTTTTTTTTTTTTTTATATATATATATATATATATATATATATATATATATATATTTAAACAATTGATTTTAAAACTTTGAATTCTAGATTCACTCCCCTCCTCCCTTATCACCCACCCCCACTGGGAAGATAAGCAGTTCAGTATAGGTTGTACATGTGTGGCTAATGCAAAACAATAACATAGCAGATATATTGTAAAAGACTGACTATATTTCCCTCCCTCCTATCCCACATCCCACTTGTTGTATTCTCTATTTTGATCCTGTCCCTTTTCAAAAGTGGGTGCTTCCAACTTCCCCCCCCCCCAGCCTGCCCTCCCTTCCATCATCCCCCCTCACGTCCTCTCCCCCCCCCTATTCTCCTGGAGGGTGAGATCCCCTATTTAGTGTGTATTTCCCTCCCTCCTCCAGCCAGATTCAATAGGAATAAGGTTGACCCATTCCCTTTTGCCTTCCTATTCTTCCCCTCCATTGTAACCATTTTCCCTTGCCTCTTCTGTATGAGATAGTTGCCCCACTCTGTCTCTCCCCATCTCCTCTCATTATATCCCTCTCACCTCTTAATTTCACCTTTTAAGTATCATCCCTTCCTGTTAAATTGGTCCCGTGCCCTCTATGTATACCTGTAAACATATATACACACATTCACATATGTATTCATATGCCTGCATACCCTCATATAAAGACATATATATATATATAATATATATATTTCTAATCCCTTCAACTACTGAGAAAAGTTTCATAAGTTATAATTATTGTTTTTCCATGTAGGAATGTTAATAGTTAAACTTTGGCCAAGTGGCTCAGCAAGCAAGAGCATCGCCCTCAGTGCCGGGACGACCCGGATCAAATTCGGGCCCAGACACCCAGCACCACACCCAGAAACAACAACTGGCCGTGCAACCCCGAGCAAGCCACTCAACCCCAATTGCTTAAAAAAAAAAATAGTTCAACTTTGATAAGTTCCTTATGATTTCTTTTCCCTGTTTACCTTCTCATGTTTCTCTTGCTTCTTGTATCTGAATGTCAAATTTTCTATTCAGCTCTGGTTTTTTCAGCAAGAATGCTTGAAAGTCCTCTATTCCACTGAATGACCATATTTTCCCCTGAAACAGGATACTCAGTTTTGCTGGGTAGGTGACTCTTGGTTTTAATCCCAGCTCCCTTGACCTCCAGAATATCACATTCCAGGCCCTTCGATCCCTCAGTGTAGAAGCTGCCAGATCCTGGGTTATCCTGATTGTGTTTCCACAATATTCAAATTGTTTCTTCCTGGCTGCTTGTAAGATTCTCTCCTTAATCTGGGAATTCTGGAACCTGGCTATAATATTCCTAGGAGTTTTCTTTTTGGGGTCTTTTTCAGGAGGTGATCGGTGGATTCTTTCAACCTCTATTTGGCCCTCTCGTTCTAAAACATCAGGGCAGTTTTCTTTGAGAACTTCCTGGAGGATGCTTTCCAGGCTCTTACTTTGGTCATGGCTTTCAGGTAGTCCAATAATTTTTAAGTTATCTATCCTGGATCTATTTTCCAGGTCAGTGGTTTTTCCCATGAGATATTTCACATTGCCTTCTATTCTTTCATTTGTTTGGATCTGTTTAACAGCATCTTGATTTCTCATAAAGTCATTAGCTTCCATTTCCTCCAATCTAATTCTGAAGCAATGATTCTCCTCAGTGAGCTTTTGAGATTCTTTTTCCATCTGGCAAATTCGACTTTTTAAGGCGTTCTTCTCCTCATTGCCTTTCTGAGCCTCCTTTGCCATTTGAGTCAGTCTGTTTTTTAAGGTATTATTTTCTTCACTCAGGCTGTTGACTCCCATTTCATAATTTTCTTGCATTGTTCTCATTTCTCTTCCCAATTTTTCCTCCACTTCTCTTATCTGCTTCTTAAGGTCCTCTATGGCCTGTAACCAGCTTGTATTTTCCTTTGAAGCTTTTGGTGCAGGAGTTCTGACTTCACTGTTTTCCTCCTGTTCCATGCCTTGCTCCTTCTTATCCCCAAAATAGGAGTGTAATGTTGGAATCTTCTGTCTGCTTTGTTTCCTTTGCCTGCTCATTTTGCCACTCAATGATTTGACTTTTGGGCTTTTTGCCACAGTAGGACTCTGCCACCAGACAGGGGAGTTTTCGTCCCAAACGCTGGGGTTTTCTCAGCTGCAGGAGGTATTAGATGGGTGCCCTCTCTGAGGTCTCCACATGCTCTGGCAAGCTGGACACACACCCCAGGACCTCCACCCTAGACTGCAATCCAGATCCAAGCAGGTTAAAGCAAGAGCAATTACCCATCAGACTGGTGCTTGGTCCCCCTACACTCTGCAGGCCAGGAGCTGAAGCCGCCACGTGGCGCTGGCAGGCTGTGCTGGAGTCTCAGCTGTTTCTTGCCCTGGGGGTAAAAGCCACGCACTCCCACTTACTGGGTCCCAAAGTCCAGAATGCACTGGCCTCTCACCTTGTCCTTCGCATCTGTGTATTGATAAATCTGGAAACGGCCACAGCTGCTGCTGATCTGGAGTCCCTCTGGCTGGCGGCTGGTCAGGCCCGCCCTTGGGCTAAAGCCTCGGGGTGGGGCTGGGCTAGGCTCCCAGAGCGCTGCTCTGGCCGATTCCTGCCGGCCTGCCAGGCTGTTCTCAGTGGGAGGTTAGCTTCTCTGTGTCATTTTGTGGGTTCTGCAGCTCCAAAGTTTGTTTAGAGTCCCCTTTTTACATGGATTGGGGAGGGTGGAAGCCGGAGCAGCGGGGAGGTCGTGCTTCTACTCCGCCATCTTGGCTCCGCCCCCAGCCTGAGATTTCTTAGTAATTTCCCATTACCATATTTAGAAAATGGACTTGGAGTCCAAGAGAATGGAAACCTATAAAATTTCATAAAACTGCAGCTATGTGCTAGACATATTTTGTTATCTTCATGATGTTTTCATGCATGCTTTTCTCTGCCAAATGTTCTTTTCTTCTTCCCTGCCCTCTTCCTGGGTTCTAGAAAAGAAAACATTTATTGAGGCTTTCTTTTTCCTGTTGTTCTTATGTTTTAAATACACAAGGAGGTTTGTAAAATCTGACAGAATGCTCTTTGTGCAACATATAGAAGTCACCACTAAGATTTCTAGGATCCCCTTATTTGTCATTCAGCTTTCCTGAAGAGCTTTTTTCTGTCAGTAAGATCTTTTATTTTTTCTCACTAGTATTTATTTTCTTTCTAAGCTAACTGCATAAATAGTTTGAGGACTTTTTTTTAGAAACACCTGATTAAGTACAAGGTTAAAAAAATGCCATGTTTCTCAAAAAGTTCAAAATTACCTAAAACACAAGATGCAAGAGAAAAGAAAGCTAATGGGGAGACATACTTCATAAATCACTTATTCATTCTATGTACTTACATAACTTTTGGCATCACCATTACTAGGAGTTTATTTTTTTCTTTTTACAAAATTTATGAAGCACACTTTGAGGCTTGCAAATTATTACATTCTTGGCTAAATAAACACTTACCAGAACTACTTTTTATAGTTACCTCACTTCTCAACATATATCTGACACCTTTCAGTGCTATCCTCTAACTAAATGAGGATAAATTTTGCTTATTACATCGCTTCAGAGAGTTGAACTTCCATCTTTGTGAGAACTTTCTACTGAATGTTGCCCAGGAAATTTTTTAGCAGAAGGTTCTTTCCAGAATTAGTAGTAATTTTAGCCAATCGCACTGTGAATTCAAATGGAGTCCTTGAATTTACATTTATTTTTCATTTTATTTTTTATGAATAATATTTTTATTTTTCCCAGTTACATATAGAAACAACTTTTAACTTTTTTTTAAATTTTGAATTCCAAATTCTCTTCCTCCTTTTCCCTTTTCCTGAGATGCTAAGCAATTTGATAAAGGTTATATATGTGCAAACATACAAAACATTTACATTTCTTTAAAAAAAAAAAGCTAATGAAGAAAAAATGAATCTTTCAAATCCTTAGAAAGATCCCGCAGTCAGTAAAATGCACCTATATTGCATGTTGCTGGAGGGCAGCAAGTTAAATAGTCAGTAAATATTTGTTGATTGCATGAGGGAAATTAAATATTTAAGAGAATGTCAACTGACATCTCTTTATAAATTAAAAGATATTGCAGTCAATGGAAGAATGTTGCACAGGTTCTCTTTGTAGAGGCAAATAAAAGAGTTGATGGAGTTGTTTCTAAGAAAGAATTGTCATTTCATGAGATATTTGGTCATCTTGTTTTCAGTGCTCATGTTAAACATTTGTAAAAAAAAGATAGTCATGAAAACAATTGCATTTTTTGTGCTAGCAGCTGTTTACAGAGGATAGTGAGGTGTGAACATGATAAAATAATCCATGTTAAATAATTCTATGAAGATTATAAAATAATCCATGTTAAATTAGCATATACTTTAGACTGGATGTAAAAAAGATATGACTTGTTATCTTTGAATAATTGGGCATAAAAAAATGGTATAAATTGTTTAATCAGAAAAGCGGTTGGAATGGTCATACAACAACTACAAAGGATTAGACATTGAACTAACAGCCTGTATGCTCTACTGCTCACCAGCAACTTTGAAGATATCTAAAGTAAGGACCTTAACACAAGGGGTTAGATGCCTTCTGGACGTTTTATGAGAAGACATGGACAAGAGTCACAAAGGATGAGAAGGCCAGGGTAAATTGCTAACTGCAGTTAAGGGGAATACCAGCATTGATGAGCTCCTGTTTCATCAGTAACTTCTGTGCAAATGTAGACATAGGAGAAGTTGGTAAATATTCATGAATCAAGAATAAGAAATTAGAGAGGACAAATAGAACAGAGAGCAGCAAAACCTTGGACCTTCTCCAAGCAGCAGATCTTGGCCGTACATCTCAATTCTAAGTAGAGAGAGAAGGTAGTCAGGGGTAACATTGTTTGCTACATGAAGGATTTGTGAGTCTAGTCATAAAATATGAAGAGACAGAGAAGAGAGAAACAAGTTTTTTGAAAACTGGGTAAGAAATCCTGCCAAGCTAGACATCCTAAGAAGATTTAAGACTGATGTGGAAAAGACCTGTAAAGATTTCTAAAAACAAATTCTTTCCATTAATGGAAGTGAAGCCATCACATTTGTCCCTAGTGTGCTATATGAAAAGGTAGAAATGGTCCTGAAGAAAATGAATAGAACACCTGAACTGGATTAAAACAGTTTTGAGGACTTTAAATTATTGATTCTCATGATATTTGAAAAAGAAAAAGATATCAAAATCATGGGTGGGAGGAACCTCAAACATTATTATTAGAAAAAATTCTAGGGGTGGTTAGGTGGCCCAGTGAATAGAGCACTGGCCCTGGAGTTAGGAGGACCCGAATTTAAATGCGGCCTCAGACACTTAACACAAAAACTAGCCGTGTGACCTTGAGCAAATCACTTAACCCCAATTGCCCTACTTCTCCCCCTCCAAAAAGAAAAGAAAAGAAAAAATTTAAAATTCAAGATGATAGAGACTATCGGTGACACATATGCTTAATTTTGCATGTATAAAAATATTTATGAGTATAATCTACCCATACATTGGCATCCTTGATGTGGTTTAAAAGGGATCAATCACCCATCTTAGATCTAATCTTATTTTTATTGATGTCTTTTGTTTTAAAATAAATTTTTTTTTTGAAAAATGTCACTTTCCTTCTTCCTCTTCCCAGAAAGTTATCCTTTATAACAAAAATTTAAAGAGAAAGAGGAAAAAAAAGTTTGGCAAGAAGAACCAGTAAATAGGCAGTGTCTGACAGATTATGCAACAGTTCATATACCCCAAACCCTCTATTTCTTCAATGAAAGAGCCAATATTTTTTAAGTCTTTTTTAGAACCAAACATTGTAATTACACAGCATTCTGTTTTAGTTTCTGCCCTGTTTATATAATAGCAATCATTGTTATTTTTATTTTCCTGCTTCTGCCTACTTCATTATGAATAAATTAATGTAATTATTCCCATGCTTCTCTCAATTCTTCAGTTGTCATTTCTTTTTTTTTTTTTAAGCAATTGGGGTTAAGTAACTTGCTCAAGGTTGCACGGCCAGGTGTTTTTGGGTGGGTGCTAAGTGTCTGGGCCCGGATTTGATCCCCAGTTCATCCCGACACTGGAGCCGGTGCTCTTATTCGTTGTGCTACCTGGCCACCCCTGGTTGTCATTTCTCATAACACAGCAACACTGTATTATTATACTTATACCCTACAGTTTGTGAAGTTGATGGTTAGCTATTTTTTCACTATTACAAAGCAGTGTCCTTTTGAATATTTTGCAGTATAATGGACCTTTCTTTACTTAATCTCCTTTGAGGTCCCTGTGCACCAGTGAGATCTCAGGGTCAATGGGATTGGATATTTTTGTCATGTTAAAAAATATTCCAGATTAACTTCTAAAATGTTTGGATCTAGTTTCAGTTCTACCAGTATTGTTATTAGACATCTTGTCTTTCTGAAGATGCTCCAACATTCATTATTCCTATCTTTTGTCATCTTTGGTAATTTGCTAGGTGTAAGGTGGAAACCTCAGAGTTTTTAAAATTTCTATTTCCATTATTACTGATTTGGAGCAATTTTTCGTATAGTAAAGTTTTCAGCTTCATTTTTAAATGCTTTTTTTTATATTCTTTGACCACTTATCTACTAGAGAATAGGTTTTACAGACCATATCTTTATAGTAACACAACTGACTATAAGGTTTAATGAATGCAGGAACCCAAAATGCTTAGCATTTCACTATAAAAGCATTAGATTTGCTAAAGCAAAAGTCCTCCTTAAAGTCGATACTCCAGCAATATTTCTCCAGTCCATGTGTTAAAATCATACAAAATTCTTTGAATGATGTGATAGAGATTATTTTGTTTAAACCTCTGCTTTTTAATATCAAGCAAGGCATAAAACAGAGAAATATTTTCATTGGAGATTCTTGCTACTTCCATGAAAGATGTCCATAGCAGAGTCCAAGTTGAAGAGGGATTCTTAATAAAGGGAGAGATTTTTCTACCTGTTCTTTTTTGCAGATGACATTGGGAAATGCTCTTAATGACCTAAGCTTTTCCTCAAAATAAAAATCTACCTTTTTAATGTCATTTAAGCTTAATGACTTCATAGTCTCCAAAGAATGTTGTATGCCCTGTTGGTAGAATTGTAAACTGATCCGACCAATCTGCAGAGCAATTTAGAACTATGCCCAAAGGGATATAAAACCGTGCATACCCTTTGACCCAGCAATACCATTTCTAGGTCTGTATCCCAGACAGATCCAAAAAGGGGGAAAAAAACCTATTTATACAAATATATTTATAGCACCTTTTTTTGTGGTGGCAAAGAATTGGAAATTGAGGGAATACCCATCAATTGTGAGGTGGATGAACAAGTTATGGTATATGATTGTGATGGAATACTATTGTGTTGTAAGAATTGATGAGCAGGATGCTTTCAGAAAAACCTGGAAAGACTTACATGAACTGATTCAGAGTGAAGTAAGCAGAACCAGGAAAACATTATAACTAGTAATAGCAATATTGTACTGGGTTCAAGCATGAATTACTTATCTATTTCCAGCAATACAAAGATCCAAGATAGTTCTGAGGGACTTATGATGAAAAATGCTATCTTATCTCCAGAGAAAGAACTGATAATGAGTCAGAATGCAGATTGAAGCATATATTTTTCACTTTTTCTTTTCATTTTTTTTGAGGGGTGGGTTGTCTGTTTTCTTTCACAACATGACTAATATGGAAATAGTTTTGTATGATTGCACACATATAACATCAAATTGCTTGCTGTCTAAAGGAGGGGGTAAAGGGAAGGAAAGAATTTGGAACTAGAAATGTTTTTTTAAAAAACATTATTAAAAATTATTTTTACATGTAATAGGAAAAAAAGAAAATATTATTCAAGAGAAAAAAAAGAATGTTGCACCCCACTGTAATGCCAATGCAATACCCTTAGCAGCCACTATGAATACACATGTGTATTTCCAGAGAAGATTTGCAAAATTTAATAAACTCTCTTCCTCAAAGGCAAAGCCAAAATATTTATTTGGAACATCATTAGGATACCAGGAGGTAAGATTAACAAGGTACTCATCACTAATTCAGGAAGCACTGCCAGCATCTTAAGCCTTCTTTCTGTCAGGTCTCTCCACAAAAACAAGTTCCCCTAGACAAATTCCTCCCGCCACCCATTCACAGCTTGCTTCACTCTCTCTCTGCCTCGCACTCTCTCTCTTCTCTCCCCTCTGCTTTCACTCTCTGTTCTCCCTCCTTGGGCAAGCTCCTTCCACTCTCAGAGCTACATGTGATCACAGGCTACATGTGATCACAGACTCCATGTGTTAGGCCTATTAATGGGCAGGGAAGATCTTCCTCTTTCATTAACTCCAAATTTCATTTGGCTCCAAGATCTTTTATGTCCATTACATAGCCTGATGGGACTTTAGGGGTAACTTCCCCCCTCAAATGAATGAAATCCTTTGGGATAAGTGACAAAGATCTCATCTTCTAAAACTACTTCCTGCGGAGATTGGATGTAGAACTGTTCCTTAGCCATTATCAGAGATTGGTTGGTCAATGCTAGGTCCAGGGGTAATGGTCATAGTCACAGAGGTTGACATCCAACTTAAGCAGGTAGTCATCTATAAAGGGAGAGCACTAAACCTGTAGGAGACAAATCTAGCAAATGGATTAAACAAACAAACAAAGGCCGAAAAGAATAAGGAGATCATAACCAGAAGCAGGGTAAATATAGCGTCAGCTTTGCTTTTGGTGTCCACGAACCCACTATCATAGCCTTATTCATGGTAAAATATATGAGTTAAGGACACAATTTGGTAATCATCTGATCTTGAATAAGCAACAGTTACAGTATTTGATCCATTTTTCCAGTATATGGTTAAACTGATACAGGGTCTGTATTCCCATTGGTGTACTTTAAGCTTGGATTTGGCCAATTTCCTATTCTCCCCATAGTTGTGATGAACTTGGATGCAGTGATTCAGGAGAATTTGTAGGGGGCAGTTCTTACTTCCCTATTCCATCTAATATTAAGTCCCTTTTCCCAGTACATAGTTTATTGGTTGGAATACCATCTATTCTTCTGTAATCTATGCCTACTCTCAGTAAAGCAGTAATCTTTTCTCTCCTTGTTAATCTATTCTGACTCTGAATCCACTGACTATTTTCTCGTTTCTCTTGAGGAAATGTATCTCTTCCCCATTCCCCTAAGTCAGCTAACTGTGTCATCTTATCTAGCACCCCTGAAAGAGGGCGCCTTATTTCCCCAATTAGTAAAGTTAGAATTATGTCTTTATTAGTGGGAGGAGCAGTCTTCATTCTTATGTTTCTATGAGAAACTGTTAAGAGAGTGCTGTTGTATGCATTTGCATTTTTAATCATAATTGCATTTTTCATTACCTCTCCTTTAACTTTCTCATACAGTCTCTAAGGAGATACCAGGGTCCATCTCTGCTAGGCCACATAGAGTTAGTGGGATACTGTTTATTGCATCCCTTGGCTGCTAAAGCCAACAAATTAGTTCCATTGTTACCTCCTTGAATATGGTAATCCCTAAAAGTTTGTTGTATAAAGGGATTCTGACTAATACCTATAAATTTCAAACACTTTATATTATCTATCCATACTCCTCCAGCCTCTTCATCATTGGTTCTCACCATCCAAGATAGTAGTGATTTTTTGGACGTGAATCGACTTAAAATATTTGTGACTTACTGCTGAGTAAAATCCTCAGTTTACTTCTTTAAACACTGTGTGGGCCCCCCTTGCGTCCCCAACCCCCACGCCTCCTTTGTAGTATTGTACAAGCTTCCCTTTCTTTGAAGCCTCCTTACCCGAATTTGTTTCATTTTCCTACCACATGTCTTCCTCCCAGGTGTCTGGGTCCCAATCAGGCCCTGCACGGGCCAGGGTTGCATGTACCTCTCCTCTTGTTAACTTTTCTTTTCCTGAGCTAAACTCACAGATATCTTTTCTGCTACCATCTAATACTTTCTAGCTTGTTCTTCTAAAGGAAAGTTCTGACACAGTAGTGTTGAAAGCTTCTCATGCAAATCAGCTAACTCCTTTTCCAGCCAAACCTTTTCCTCCAGCAATTTGTCTCTACTTTTACATATAATACGATAACTTGTTAACAACACCTATCCTCTTCTACGTACTCCTGCCATTTCTCTCCCTGGTTTTATTGGTATTCCTTGCAAACATCTTTCTAAATCTATGGATTCTTCCTTCTGTTGCCTCAGTTCCCAGTTTTCACAAAGTCCCATGCTTTTAGCCCATTCTCTCACCAGGGAGGAATAAGGTAAATCCTTCCATCCTGGAATATCCATTTCCTTCCCTAGAACCTTCCTATCTTCTGGTAGAGGTTTTGTTATCCCATCCTTGTTGCCAAATGTAACACCAATGCAATATGCATAGCAGTCACTCTATGAATATTTCAAGGGTAGATTTGCAAAATATAATAAACTCTTTTCCTCAAAGGCAAAACCAAAATATTTATTTGGAACATCATTAGGATACCAGGAAGCACTGCCAACATCTTAAGCCTACTTTTTGTCAGGCCTCCCCACAAAAAACAAGTTCCCCTAGACAAATTCCTCCCTCTGCCCACTCACATCTTCCTTCACTCTCTCTCTGCTTTTCATCACTCTCACTCTCTGCTCTATTCTCTCTGTTCTCTGCTTTTCTTGGGCAAGCTCCTCCCACACTTAGTTCCATGTGACCCAGGCTCCATGTGTTAGGTCTGTTAATGGTCAGGGAAGATCTTCCTATTTCATTAAGATTACAGGCAGTGAAGAGGGCTGTGGTGGACGTGAGTACATCACAAAATATCGCTGAAGAATCGCATAAGAGAGACAGATTGAAGGTTTGAACTGTGAGATATATAACCTGTAAAGGATGTGGACCTGTCAGGAGAGTGAGGGATAACCCATATATTGCCCACATATTCTAGTGTACTCACACAATACCAAGAGATTTGGAAGGGCCCTCGGGCCTTCAGTGTATTCTCTGTGGAAAACTTACAGGAGGAGGTACAGGACGAGAGTCAACCTGGGGAAAGGTATCGACATGTTGATAGCTCTTTGTTTGGAGTCCTTAGATCAGTGAGTCCACAGATCTGTCATTCAAAGTTAAATATATTTAAAAGGAGTAAGACCAGAGAAATATTAGTTAAGTAACTCAAGAGGTATTCCATATTAAATGTCTGCTAAGGCATAGACTAAGAGAATTGATGTAGACTGCAAAATTGTCTGATGATTGTCACATTAAATCTGTCGCCCTCCTGAAGATACCACTACTTATAGAGTTCAGTGGAGACCATAATGATAAGACATTGGCTCTTAGGCTTAATTTTCAACCTAAAAATCCTGCCAGATGAAAACTCCATATAACTAAGTAAAATAATAAAAGCAATGCTTAAAAATGAGGTATGACAGGATAGTCATGAATATGTATGCATGTGATACAGCTTTATATTAAATGTTGCTCTTATTTTTAGAATGGCCTGTATTTAATATTTTCACTGGTTCAGTCCAAAGAGTTGTTGATTCACTTATGTTTTCTAGTGATAATAAATTCAGTGTTCGTTAGGACCTGTAACATGCAAGGAATTTTGACAGGTTTGGGGGGAGAGAGATATAAAGACAAAAATGAAAGTGCCTTTTATCTTCCAGGAGCTTACATCTAAGGGTGGGGATCCATTTACAAAGAGAAGTGAATACAAGATTTATACAAAGTAATTTCTAGAGTTAAACAGCAATAACAACAGTGGACACACTAGAAAAGGGCTCATATTGGAGCTGTCACCAGGACCATGCTTTGAGGAAAGGACAGGAATCCCTTTGATTCTAAATTCAGGCCTATTTCCTGCTGTACCACATTAACTTAAAACCTGTCTGAATTCATGAAGGTATGTGTCCAAAGTATCTTGTTGATGATATTTCTTGGTAGTAAAAAAATAAAATTAACATATGGTGTAGAAATTGTTTAAAAGCTCCTGGTTTTTCATCTATACATTTTAAAACATTGTAAAAATAATTCACACAACCAGATAACGTTCTGTAGAATGAACTCTAGTATACATGTGGTAAGGTAGAACTGGACAGCCTTCTACCTCTCTGCATTTGCCCACGTTGTCCCTCCTTCTTGCATCATCTTCCCTCTGTCCCTCCCTGTCTGTTCAGATCTCTCTCTTCCAAGACTAAGTCAGATGTTACCTCTTCCTTCATGACCACTCTGCTCCCTCAGGCTGGATGCGATCTCTTACTCATATAGTGCTTTGTTTGGAACTATCTTTTGTCCCAGCACATTCCACCTTATATCAGTTATACTTACCTGTAGGTATGTTGTATGATTCCATTTAATTTGTAACTTTCTTATGGGCGGGAAACATGTCTTTTTTCATGTTTATCCACAGCATTTAGCCCATGGCACTGTTTATAGAAGATGCTTATTAATAAATGCCTTTTTGAATTTAATGTCTTTTGAGGAAGGAATTTAACAGTTTCAAGGCCTAAATATGGTGTTGGTTATTTGGAAAGCTATCTTCAAAATGCAAAGGTTCAAGTGGATGATTCAAAAATGCTAATATACTAATCTGCAAGTAGAACCATCCATTATGTATTCCCTAACCTCAGCCTCCCTGGATAGCAGCTAAGTATACTTTAAAGATTGCTTTGTAAGTAAATCCTGGTCATTATACCTGACTTCCTAGAGTATTTGGAGTCAGGATATCAGCCCCAGGAAGTTAGTGGATGAGTACTGGAAATTTTTTGCTGATTATTTAATAATCATAATTTTAACCAAGAGTTAGAAGAAAGTTCTGACCTATGATTCTCAGGAATAGAGCTAAATAAAGTCAGCAATAGCATTTGAAATATCATCACTTCATTCCTTTTTTTTTTTTTTTATAGTGTAGCATTTGAAATGATCTTACTAATGTTTTAGTTCTTCAAATTCTCTTGGACCCATTCATACTAATATCTGCAAGGACCCCAAACACAAAAACATCTTATGTATACCAAAGCTTTCATGGCACCACTCTTTGCAGCAGTAAAGAACTAGAAAGAAAGTAGATACTGACTGGAGATAACGAGTGAAAAAAAAACTCCTATGACTTAGGAATACAATAAAATTTTATTGTATGGTAAAAAAAAACAAAGATGGGAATTCAGAGAAGTATCAGAAGATCTGCATGAACTTACTCAGAGCAAAATAAGTAGAAGCAAGAGAACAGTACATCTCCCATTACTACAGCTGTGTAAATTAAAAGATGACTAAAAGAAAGTTAAACTCTGAGTGAAAAAACTCATTAGAATCCCAGGAAATAGATCATGAAACATATATTCCCTTCTCAAGGCAGAAAGGTAAAGAAACTACAAATACAGAAGATTGCATACAATGTTAGATGCAGTTCCTGTAGTAAATGTTTTTGTTTTTAATATTTTTTTTGGTCACAAAGGAAGAATCCATCTGGAGGAATGTGACTTGATACTAAAGCATTAAATTAGATGACAATGCTATCACAATTCGTGTGCTAGTCATTCAAATTAATGTATCCTAATTTAGATAATTTCAGTGTAAGAATTTTAGGAAATTTGAAGGCCTGAGGTATTAAAATATAGCAGACACACATGGCTAAAAACAAAAGAAAAATCTTTTCAAGTAACTTCTTTGTTTGGGTTGTATTTGTTGTGTTGAGGTGTGCTCTTCATTTTGCTGCAAAATGTAGTGTTACATTAAATTGGTGCCCAAATTTGTTGTATTAATGTTGTTGTAAATTTCACTTTTGTTAGGCTGATGAGATTGTCATTTTTAGTGATAAGGTGTCTAATGGACCCTAGATACAGGAAGAATCATCCTTTATAGCAGTGTTTCTCTGAAGTGTCATCCGATCCAAAATTTACTCACTGTTAAGAAATATCCTAAGAAGCCATTTAAAATAGCATAGAATATTAAGCTAAATAAAAGTTCAGTGCAACATGATTATGTGTGTAAAACGGTTTTTTAAAAAAGTTTACAAATGGATTGTTTCTGCCCCTCAGGATAACCTTTATTTAGTCTTCTCTCTGAAATGAATGGTTTGATTAGGACCATAAATTAAGAGCTAAGAGAAATGTTAGAAGTCATGGATCCTGACTCCTTTATTTTATAAATAAACTGAAATAAACTGTGAAAGCATAGCTGATTTGGGATTGTAGAGCAAACTTTTTTCCTCAAATAGAAATAAAGCCTCAGGAAATAATTTTGCTTCTATTTGTTTGTAGAAATCATTACTTTTCTAATTTTCCACATAATGGTCTTTTAATTCATCTTTTAGAAAACAACATTTCTATCGGTGCACGTTGGAGGGCCACATTTTCCTTCCAGTTTGTCCTTTTGTCCATCACGCTCACATCATAATCTTTTACATCCTCCTTGTGACTGTTCTCCCAAGAGCCAGTTCCTTTCTGCTATTTATCTTGTATGCTTTGCACCTTTCCTGACTCTGATTTACCTTATTACCTTCTTCCAGGATTTGGAAAGTGAGGGGTCTGGGCTGCTGTGATGTTTTGGTCTTTGCTCTCTGAGGGGTAACTAGCCCCTTCCTGTGGTATGATTGCACTCAGCCACCAATGGATCACACAAAAGTTACCCCACGACACAGTGAAGGTGAAAGCTGTTGTGTAGCAGTGATGAGGTCTGTATGGCAAGAGGTTTTTCCCAGCCCAATATTGTACTTACTTCCCTGGCAGCAACCACTCAAGCAGCAACCTCATGCTCTTTCTTAGAATTGTCCTTTCAACCTTTCACACACCCCAGGTACCAAAATTCCTTCTTTTGGTTCTAGTCCCAGTGCCAGGGCATTTCACATTAGGATAGACTGATGAGGGAGTTTTTCCTTTCATCAAGTCAAAATCTACTTTACTTTTCACCTGTTGCTCTTAATTTTGCTAATGCCCCCCAAAAGTTGTTCAGTAACTCTCTCCTATTGTGAATATTCATATACTTGGCGATGCCTCTCAAATCTTTCCTGCTCTACACATCCTTTATTCCTCCAACCCATTCTTGCATTACCATATGAGATAATGATCCAAAGTTTCTTTACCCTTCTGGTCAGCACTGTTTGGATATGGCAGTCACTTAGAGGTTGTCAGAGTGTAAAAGGACCATCCCATCCCTGAATCCAAACATGATTCCTCTCCATTCCTCCTAAGATCACATACCTTTTTTCCTGCCATGTCACATTATGTATGTACTTATTGTGCTAAAATAGAACAGAGAAACCCCCCAGGTTTTTTATTCAGGTAAACTGACATTCAGCCACATCTTCCCCATCTTATAGTTTTGCAAGTTGATCTTTTGAATCTAATTCTAAAATTTTCCAATGATTTGTATTAAATTTCATTTTAATTGCTTCAGGTCAGAATTTTGTTTTACTCTGTTGAGGTTGTTATATTTGTCCTCCAGCATTTAAAGGTTATTAGATTCAGTTCTCTCATTTTCTTTTTTCTCTTTAAAAAAAAAACTAAAACTATTTAAATTTTGAACTTAAATATTATCCAACACTTAGGTCAACACACAAAGAACAGAGAAGAAGACTATATGAGAAACTGTTAACTTTTGTAAATGGTTTTGATAACGGATTCACTCTTTTACCAATGTTATTCTTTCTTCTAGTTCTGGTGGCCAAATTTCCATAACTAATTGTGACAGATTGCCCTTTTGCTATTCTTCTTCAGTTGTGACCCTAAATGGGGTTTTCTTGGCAAATATACTGAAGTGGTTTGCCATTTTCTTCTCCAGAGGATTAAGGTAAACAGAAGCTAAGTGACTTACCTGGGGTCACACAGCTAGTGAGTGTTTGAGACTGCATTTGAACTTCAGTCTTCCTGCCTTCAGGCCCAGCACTCTATCCACTAAGCCACCTAGCTACCTTGCCTGTTTACTCTAGCTGTTTGCTTTTCCTGAGAGGTTTTAAATATATCAAAAAGAAGGCTTTTTTCTGGAATTTTCTAAACTCTTCCAGTTTGTCCTTTTGTCCATCATCCTCATACCATACCCTCTCTTTTTAATGTTGGTCCATAATTAGAAGATCCCTGCCCAAACCATAATAGGAACAGAAGCTGCCCTCAGTTTTTATCTGCTACATTTTAAATTAAAATGAATATGTACATGGCAGTGTTCTAAGTTCCATACAAAATAAGGTTAAGGAGATAGGTAACTACTATGCTGTCATTTCTTCCTTCAGTACTGCATGATAGTAATAATAAATAAATGGAAGATTAGTGGACAGAAAAAAATGAGACTAACTAGCAATTACTTGTCATTTTTTATATTAAGAAGTAGATGTTGATTGGGTACTGGTAGGGGCGGCCAGGTGGCTCAGCGAGTAAGAGCACCGGCTCCAGTGTCTGGATGACCTGGGGATTGAATCCGGGCTCATATACTTAGCACCACACCCAGAAATAACTGGCCATGTAACCTTGAACAAGTTACTTAACCCCAATTGCTTAAAAAAAAAAATGCCATTTTGGGGCGGCTAGGTGGCACAGTGAGTAAAGCGCCAGCCCCGGAGTCAGAGGACCTGAGTTCTGTTCCGGCCTCAGACACTTAACACCACACACATAAAAAAAAACTAGCTGTGTAACCTTGGGCAAGTTACTTAACCCCATTTGCCCTCCAAAAGGCAAAAAAAAAAAAAAATTAAAAAATTGATTGGGTGCTGGTGGTAGTAACTACCATTCCTATAAAAAGTAGAAGGGATTATTTATTTATAGAGATGGAAATGTTCTGCAATACACAAGCCTACCTGTCCTAACATTCACCGTATCTAAGAAATGTCATATCATCCTGTTGACATAGATTTTAAAGGAACATCTAGCCTTAATTCATTCCTTTACTCCTAATAAGCTTCCCCAAATTAAAATTACCTTAAGATGCAGCTTTTCAAGGTTCCATGAGAGATATAATAGTGGATGATTATTACTTATTAGGTATTATGCTGTCTCTTAGACCTTCAGGAAAGTATTCTATTAATTAGCCATATAACTTTAATTTGTTGCATCCACTGAATGTTTAAGCTCTGCTTTCTTTGATTATATCTTTGAAAACACCAATATTTGAGGGATATTTCTGGCGAGTTATCTAGATAATTAAGAAGTGACCAAGAAAATAATTTTTGTCTCAGCTGTTTTTGACAGTCTTGTGTAAAATATAAATTAGACTGAAATGTTTTAATAAAGTAGACCTAGGATGACCCCAGAATAGAAGTACTTAACCACAAGGGGTCTATGGATGGATTTCGGGGGTTTTGGTGAACTTGGATGAGAAAAAAATGCATCCTCATTTCGATATAATTGGTTCCTGTGTAATTTTATGCATTTTATTTTACGCATTTAAAAACTTTAGCCAGAGAAGGGATCCACAAAATTCATCAGTCTACCAAAGGTTTCCATGACAAAAAATGTGTAGAATTCCTGCCTTGGAGGGTTTGTTTGAATGTTTATTTTAAAACAAATCTATAAACAAGTTAGAGTTGTGTTTGAAATAAAAATAAAAGGTACTGAAATATACTTAGTTACCTTCGTTTTGAACTAGAGATTCTACTACAAGGCATATACCCCAAGACAGACTGAATGCTCCTATGTATATCAAGATCTTCATAGCAACACTAGTGGTAACAAGAAGCTAGCAATAAAGTTGGTGCCTGTCAATTTGGGAATGATTGTACAAATTATGCTATATGAGTATTACAAAATATTATTGGGTCATGATAAATAATGAAGAAGAGAAATTCAGAGAAACTTGGGAAGACTGATTCATATGAAGCTGTTGTAGAATGAATAAAGAAGAATTAGCAGAAAAATACTATACTATAATATGTATGTAATAATATATGCGATAATAATATTAGTACTATAGGAACGTCAATTTTTAAAAACTGTAACAATCAGAGATAGACAGAATTGTAATGATCCATGATGGTCAAGAGAACAGATCCTTAAACATGCTTCTCAGAAGATTATAGGCATTGGCTTGTATATTGAATTTGGCATTGTATACAATGTCAGGCATTTGGTTTCTTTGTGGTTTTTTTTTCTTTATAACAGAGGATTCTTGATGTGGTGGGGAAGGGAAGAGGATTTATTTGAGAGAAGGAGAATTTTTACTTATGTAAAATGAAAAGTCATTACTAAAACTTAATAAAATTAAACAAATCCCTAATGTCAGCTTGTTTTCTTGTGATTTTCTTCTTTGTCTTTAAAGTGGCTTATAAAACAAAATTTTTAAGATATTACTTTGGAGCAATTCTTAGGCATATATTTGGCAAAATTCTGTATTTAAAATCTTGCATTAAAACAATTCTAATTTAAAATTCTTCTATCAATAATACATTCAGTTATATATTCTGATTTTGAATTTTTCATCTTTTTGGAGATTTTTCATTTGTTGTAGATACCAGCCTTGAAGCAGACTTCTAGGATAAAAAGTACACCATCAGAAAATTCCTTAAATAAAATTCACATAATGTTTGATGACACAGGAGGGGATTTCATACCATAAAAGTGCCCTTGAACGGTGTTACTGTGTAAAAGCCTAGTGAGTAACATTGAAGTAGTGAGTGGAGTACTTCTTGCCCAGGTGTTTTACTAATAGCCTGTTGTTTCACTCGTTCTCCTCTACCCTGCTATTTGTGTTTCTAAGATAGAAGTTTTAAAGTATATTGGGTCCAGGTATAAAAACATTAGATCTAATTGTTTGTAGTTTGTTTAGATACCTACAGATTACTTTAACAAATTTAAATAAATAAAAATGGATGTTTGTGAAATTTATTTTAGAGTACTACATTGTGAAATCAGCATATTGGTGAAACATGATAGCTTTTAAATTGAGCTTCTTATACAATGATCTGTAATATCTTTTGGGATGTCTTTCTGTAACTGCTGTGAGCAGTTCAGACATCATTGTTCCTTTTTGCTGGCAACTTAATGGGTTAAAATGGCAACGGAAACTGCCTGATCGTCCAGGGTCTGAAAAGTGCACTTACCCACTTTCTCAGGGCATTTAGAATAAAGAACTGGGCAAAGTAATTGACAGTCCTGTTTGCCTTTAAAGGGAATGCAAAGCAGGGCTACATAATGAAAGTATGATTTCCTGTGTATTTTTTTTTCTCCAGTTCAAGGTCCCCACTCAGGCTGTGATTGAAAAGACTGGAGAATAAAAAGTGTCTACTTTTCTTGTTTTCTGGGGGTTTTTTATTGGTTTTGAACTCTACAAAAATAATGAACATAATATCATACTCAGGACTGTGTAGGTTGAGGACTCAGAGACTTAAACTGTCAAGACAAAGTTGGAAAATAGTCTGCAAGCAGTTCTGATCATAGGGAATTATAATGTTCTTCATTTTCTCTTCTACTGCTCATTAGATTTACTCTTCTAAAAAATGTTCCATTCAAATATTCTCCAATTGTCGTTGGTCCTTGTTGGAGAAAATATTGCTCTATTTCTACAGGAATATAACCACCTTGATGTTAAAACACCTTCAAAGATCACTGTTGTATTTTTTTAATTAATCAATTTCCATGGTGTTACAGATTATCATGAACCTTAGATCTTATTCTGCATATTTTTTCTTATATTTACTCAGTAAATAGTTTAGACATATTGAGTGTTTGGAATTTTTGTATCTATTTAGAACTTAGTATTCTCAGAAAACAAAAGAATCAGATTTTCCCATGTGCATAAATACCTGTGATTTTGGCAGGAGGGAGGCTATCTGAAAAAAAAAAAAAAAGGTACAGATACAGATGGTGATTTTTAGATGAAAATTACCCAGAGTGGGGAGTTGCAGATGGTGCTATGTCACAGACTTTTCATTTTTAAAGGTAGTGTATAAAAAAATAGATCTATGTAACTGAAATCAGAAGCTGTCCCTATATTCTTATTTCGAAAGGCCTGGTTATGTCAGGCAACTTGATCAGCTTTCATACTGGAAAATTTAATGTACCACTCAATTACTGTTCTTTAGCCCAATTTAAAATAATAGATTGGGAGTAAGGTCTTAATGTGGTGTAGCCTTTGGAATATTAGAAATAACCTCTTTATCTTATGAATTCAGCATATAGTAATTGTATCAGTTTTATTGTATTGCAGATTTCTCTAATCAGTAGATTTCAGATAACGTGAAACTTTTTAATTTTGTATTCATATAACAATTTACTTTCATATTCATCATCTCCAAATGTGTTTTTTAAAATGAAAGTGTTTATTATAGTGTAAGAAATATATAATTCTCATCCTATGAAGTACTGTATATTATTGATCACAATTTTCATCGATAAGGTGGTCTTTTAGAGCACATCCTTTGAGATTTAATTATTAAAGTACTAATCAGACCTCATCATAGGGAAGTTTCATCTCTAAAGCCTTCCTAGGTATTGACTCTGAGGATAGAGCAGTAGCACAATTCCAGTTTATTTTATATAGATAGCCTCCTAAAGCCATTTAAAATAGCATTCTCTATATGAGTTTAAAAAGTATCAAAATGAAGAAGCTTGATCAGTTTTTGCCATTGATTTCATTTCCTGCATTTGGCAGCATTTATAGGCAGTGGTCTCATTGTAGTAGGTCAGTGTCTGCTCTACAGAAAGGAAATGAAAACCCATGCATAAGACTTAAGTGTCTTGTGACTTAAAAGGAAAGTAATTAGAGGATATTCTTTATAGCTGGCTGGAAATTGGAGGGATGAGTTATGGACCTCCATATCTCCAGCCAGTTTGGAGAAATGATGTGGCAGGTAGCCCTCAGAGATGGTCATCCTGTATTCCCTTTTTATACAGGAAAAGTTACATTATTAATTCATTTTAGAAATACTTCCTTTCTTTGAGGGTTTCTAGGATGGAGACCAGTGGGCAATAAGTTGCTATTTGTAACCTACACAATACTTTGGGGTCTTTGAGATCATTGGTTGAAAGGCACAAGCATTTAGAAATGGATTGTTTCTCAGTCTACTAAAGCTTAGCTAATAGGGGGGATGTGAAGAGTCTTATTCATCATCATCCCAGGTATATGTTTTATCTCTGACATGAAATTTGGAGAAGTAGGAGACCTTCTTGAATGGTTTTAATGGTGAAAGCAAAGGAAAGCTGAACAATGAAAACTCATACCACCCAATGAGCATGGGCACAAGTCTTACCAGGGAATTTCTCTATCTTGTTTGGCAAGTACACAGAGAAGATGACTTCATTTTTTAAGCGAGGATCAAAGGCCACCTGATGGAGGTGCTATTTCCCTTGAAATCCTAGAGATGAATCCTAATTCACTTTCTTCAGTGGCAAAGGAACAAATTGCCCATATGTAAAGATTCTAATGGGTTTGGGGGTTGGAGGGGTGGTCCTTTCATTTTAGCTAAGCATAGATGTGATGTGAATGTATATATTTTCTAAGAAACAATATCAATTCCTTTGCATTCCTAGTGGAAAGATAGCACTTGTGCTTATAGAATTCTGAGAGGCAGACATATCCTTATGTACATAATAAGAAAGGTGATAGAAACCACAAACCAGACTCTGAAATGAATTGTGTCAATCAGAGTTTAATAGCAACAACAGTACATAAATGTAGGCCCATTCCTAGAACATGTAGGCTTATTTAACACACTTAATTCTGTCTCAATATTAAGAGTAATGTATCTACCTCATTTTTAACAATCCATCGTTACCACTTTCTTTTTTTAGGTTCCTGTGGCTAGAGCAAGTATTCTTTGGCTAATAGGGGAGAATTGTGAACGTGTTCCTAAAATTGCTCCTGATGTCTTGAGAAAGATGGCAAAAAGCTTCACTGGTGAGGATGATCTTGTAAAGCTACAGATTTTGAATCTAGGAGCCAAATTGTATTTAACAAACTCAAAGCAGGTAAGAATCTACGAAAATCCAACTCTGAAATTCTCTTCAAAATTCCTATTCTGTACTCTATTAGGAATGTTTATTTAGTATGATATTTATGGCATAATAACTTACAAAGGTGTTATGTGAATTGAATATGATAAATGTAAAGTTTTATGTGACCGAACTATGCTGACCAACTTTGGCAAAAGATACTAATTTTAATTCTATAATATAGGTGGCAAATCTGGTCTCATATATTAGCTCTGTGATCTTGAACAAGAACTTAATCTCTGTTTGCCTCAATTTGGTCATCTATAAAATGGGAGTGATAGTGCCCACCTCTTTTAGCTGTTGTGAAGATCAAATGAGATAAAGCATGGGCACTATAGAAATGCTAGTTATCATCATCGCTGTTGTTGCTGTTGTTATTCCCAAGAGATTTTCTATTATTTGTCACCCAGCATGCTGGGCTTACATTTTTTATTTCTTTATTTGTCTTTTTTCTTAGTATCCTATGCTTATTAAATTGGTGTCTAATTTTCACAAGTTTCTTGGAATTTTTCTTTTCTCTGGGCATCACATTGGTTGAATTAAATGTTGTTGGACTGTATGCAAGGCTTATGATGACTCCATCCAACCTTTTGTTACTGGTTATAAATATTTTCGTATTTTAGATTTTATCAAGTTCCAAGTTATTGTTGATAGAATTAAGTTAATCATTGTCAGATTTCTTTGTGATTTCTTCAAACAATAGATTCATTTTTTAAAATTGAGAAATAAAATGGGAAATTATGCTTGCTCTGCGTTTAATTGCCTACAGATAAAATATTACCATAACTTTCAAATTTCTTTATGTTCAAACTATAATGTCCTTAAAGCTAGGAATTATGTTACATTGAGACTATAATGACTTCTTCCCGTTTTTGGTTGCTAAAAATATTGTACTTCTGCTTTCTGACTTTAAAAGTGTCACAATAGGCTACTAGCAAGATTAAAAATAATTATGTTTATTAAAACTAGAAATAGTTTTGCCTTGAAACCCAATAATTTATAAATCTACAAACAGAAAATGTAATAGTAACAGTATACAGAGAAATTATATATTCATTGTGATACATGGCATTCATTGAATCTTGACTAATATCTGATATGATGGGGATTAGGATTGGACCTTTAAGGTTTCACTCATAAAACTCTCAGTTGAGGAAAATCACTCTATTTAAGTGAGCACTGTCTCTGCACCTACAGCTTTAGTTGCTTAGAGCACCGAAAGATTTATGACTTGCCTAGGGTCTCACAGCTAGTATGCAAGCAGAACAAATCAGCTCCCTACTTCTCGACATTATGCTTCTTTTCATTCAGTTATGATTATCTTTTGTTTACCATAATCACAGTGTTGCCTCATTTTGAGTTGCAGTCCTCTAAAATTCCTAGGTCTTCTTCAGAGTAAATACTTTTCTTTTTTTTTTTTAATTTGTTTATTTATTTTTAGTTTTCAACATTCATTTCCCCAAGATTTTGTGTTACACATTTTCTCCCCGTCTTTCCCCTACCCCCCCCCCCCAATATCCAACCCCCTCCAAATCCCCCCCCCCCCACTTTTTCCTTTTTTTTCCCCCCCCTCCCCTCCCCTCCCCCCCCCCCCCAACTTTCTGGTAGGGCAAGATGGATTTCTTTACCCTGGTGCCTGTATATCTTACTTCCCGGTTGCCTGTGAAAAACAAATTTTTTTTAAACATTTGTTTTTAAAGCTTTTAGTTCCAGATATTTTCCCTCCTTACCCACCCCCAATGAGAAGATAAGCAATTCACTATAGGTTATACATGTATAGTTACACAAAACATTTCCATAGTAGTTACATTGTGAAAGACTAACTATATTTCCCTCCATCTTCTCCCACCCCCCAATTATTCTGTTTTCTCCTTTGACGCTGTCCCTTTTCAAAAGTGTTTGCTTCTCTAACCCCACTCGCCCTCAGTCTGCCCTCCCCTCTATCATCTTCCCTCTCACCCCTCTCCCCCATATTTTCCTGTAGGGTAAGATACCCAATTGAGTGTGTATAATTCCCTCCTTAAGGCAAATTCAGTGAGAGTAAGGTTGTCCCATTCCCTTTCCCCTTCCTGCTCTTCCCTTCCATTGTAACAATTTTCTCTTGCCTCTTTTATATGAAACAATTTACCCTGATCTATTTCTCCCCTTTTCCTTCTCCCAATAAGTTCCTCTCTCACCTCTTAATTTTATTTTTTAAATATCATCCCTTCATATTCAACTCATCCTGTGCCCTGTCAATGTATACATATGTCTAAGTATACGTGTATATATACAGATATATCTACATATACGTGTATATGTACATATATATCTGTTTATGTATACATACGCCCACACTCACATATGTATTTATATATACATACACCTTCATATACAAACATATATATGTATGTATGCATATATATTTCCTTCAACTATCCTCATACTGAGAAAAATCTTATGAGTTACAATTATTGTTTCTCCATGTAGGAATGTAAATAGTTCAACTTTAATAAGTTCCTTATGATTTCTTTTTCCTGTTTACCTTCTCATGCTTCTCTTGGTTCTTGTAGTTGAAAGTCAAATTTTCTGTTCAGCTCTGGTTTTTTCATCAAAAATGCTTGAAAATCCTCTATTTCATTGAGTGACTGTATTTTCCCTTGAAACATTATACTCAGTTTTGCTGGGTAGGTAATTCTTGGTTTTAATCCTAGCTCCTTTGACCTCTGGAATATCCTATTCCAAGCCCTTCAATCATTCCTTAATGTTAAAGCTGCTAGGTCTTCTGTTTTCTTGATTGTGTTTCCACAATACTCAAATTGTTTCTTCTTGGCTGCTTGTAATATTTCCTCCTTGAACTGGGAACTCTGGAATTTGGCTATAATATTCCTAGGAGTTTTCTTTTGGGGATCTTTTTCAAGAGGTGATTGGTGAATTCTTTCAATTTCTATTTTGGCCTCTAGTTCTAGAATTTCAGAGCAATTTTCCTTGAGAATTTCTTGAAGGATGATTTATAGAGTCTTTTTTTTTGACTGGCTTTCAGATAGTCCAATAACTTTTAAATTATCTCTCCTGGATCTATTTTCCAGGTCAGTGGTTTTTCCAGTGAAATATTTCACATTGCCTTCTATTTTTTTCATTTGTTTGGATCTGTTTTATAGTATCTTGATTTTACCTAATGTCATAAGCTTCCATTTACTCCAATGAAATTTTGAAGGAATTATTCTCTCCAGTGAGTTTTTGAAATTTCCTTTTCCATCTGGCAAATTTGGCTTTTTAAGGCATTCTTTTCCTCATTGACTTTTTGAGCCTCTTTTGCCATTTGAGTTAGTCTATTTTTAAGGTGTTATATTCTTCATTGTTTTTTGGGATCTCCTCTAGCAGGCTGTTCACTAGCTTTTCATAATTTTCTTTCATCATTTTCAATTCTCTTTCCAATTTTTCCTCTACTTCTCTTAACTTGATTTTCAAAATCCTTCTTGAGCTCCTCCATGGCCTGTAACCTATCCATATTTTTCTTGGAGGCTTTTGATGCAGGAGTTCTGACTTTGTTGTCTTCCTTCTGTTCCATGTTTTGTCCCCAAAAAAGGATTCTATGGTCTGTTTGTGCTTCCTCTGTTTGCTCATCTTGCCAGCCAATTACTTGACTTTTGAGCTCTTTGCCACAGTACAACTCTGCTTCCAGAATAGAGAACTTTGTCCCAAATCGATGGGGTTTTCACAGCTGTCACAGCTATTAGGAGGGTACCCTCTCTACCCCTACAAGCTCTGGCACACTGGTGTTCCTCACCACAGGACCACCACCCAAGACCGCAATCCAGATCCAAGCAGGTTAAAGCAACAGTGATTACCCTCTGAATGGACACTTGGTCGCCCGACAGTCTGCAGGCCAGGAGCTCTGAAAGCAGCCGCAAGGCAGCAGCTGCACTCCTGCACTTTTTGCCCTAGGGGCAGGGACTGGACTGAGCTCTTCCTCCTGCCATTCCAACTGAGTTCTACACTAACCTTTTACTCTATCTTCTGTGTTTATGGGTTGAGAAGTCTGGAACCTGTCACAGCTCCTGGTGATTCAGTCTCCTGAAGTCTGCTCTGACTGCTGCTGGTCAGGGCTGCCCTGGGGCCATAATTGTTCGGCCCATGTGGAACTGTGCTTGGCTCCTAGTCTGGTGCCATAGACCCTTTCTGCTGTCCTGCCATGTTGCCTTCAGTTGGAGATTTGTTTCTTTCTGTCACTTTGTGGGTTCTGTAGCTCTAAAATTTGTTTAGAGTCGTTTTTTCACATGTGTTGGAAGTGATTGGACCAGGTGCTCACACCAAGTTTGTGCTTGGCTCCACCCTTCAGAATAAATACATGTCAACCATATATCTCCCACCTTACACTTATGATGTTTTTTTTAATCCAAAGTATATTCTTTGAATTCTTTTTAAACTCCTTTAATTGATTTGACCCCCTTTTTTTTGTAGTTTATTTTTTTAATTTTTTAGTTCACATCATTCATTTCCAAAAGATTTTTAGTTACAAATTTTCTCTCCATTTTTCCCCTACCCACCACCCCAAAACAGCAATCCCACTGAATATTCCCTCCCCAAATCTGCTCTCTCCCATATCTTCCTTCCCCCCTCTGACTTTCCAGCAGGGCACGGTGGATATCTATGCCCCAGTGCCTGTATATCTTATTTTCCAGTTACATGTAAAATAACAATAATAATAATAATATACACATATTTTAAGCATTTGATTTTAAACCTTTGAATTCCAGATTCTTTTCTACCTCCCTCATCACTCACCCTTACTGGGAAGATTAGCAGTTCAGTATAGGTTGTACATGTGTAGCTATGCAAAACATTTCTATAGTGGATATATTGTGAATGACTGACTATATTTCCCTCCATCTTATCCCACCCCCCCACTAATTCTATTCTCTACTTTCATCCTGTCCCTTTTCAAAAGTTGGTACTTCCAACTTCCCTTCCCCCGAGCCTACCCTCCCTTCCATCATCCTCCCTCTCATCCCCTTTTCCCCTATTCTCCTGTAGGATGAGATACCTTGTTTAGTGTGTATGTCATTCCCTCCCTAAGCCAAATTCAGTGAGGGTAAGGTTGACTCATTCCCTTTTTGCCTTCTTGTTCTCCTCCATTGTAACAGTTTTCCCTTGCCTCTTCTATATGAGATAATCTTTCCCCATCTCCTCTCATTATATTCCTCTCTCACCTCTTAATTTCACCTTTTAAGTATCATCCCTTCCTATTCAACTGGTCCTGTACCCCCTGTGTATGTATACCTGTACATATATATATATATATATATATATATACACATACATACATACTCACATATGTATTCATATGCCCATATACCCTCCTATATAGACATATATATGTATGTGTTTATACACACACACATACATTTCTGTTCCCTTCAACTATTCTCATGCTGAGAAAATTTTCATAAGTTACAATTATCGTTTTTTCCATGTAGGAATATAAATAGTTAAATTTTGATAATTTCCTTATGATTTCTTTTCCCTGCTTACCTTCTCATGCTTCTCTTACTTCTTGTATCTGAATGTCCAATTTTCTATTCAACTCTGGTTTTTTCATCAAGAATTCTTGAAAGTCCTCTATTCCATTGAATGACCATGTTTTCCCCCGAAACATGATACTCAGTTTTGCTGGGTAGGTGATTCTTGGTTTTAATCCCTTCTCCTTTGACCTTGGGAATATCATATTCCAAGCCCTTTGAGCTTTCAGTGTAGAAGCTGTCAGATCCTGTGTTATCCTGATTGTGTTTCCACAGTATTCAAATTTTTTCTTCCTGGCTGCTTGTAATATTTTCTCCTTGAGGGGCGGCCAGGTAGCACAGCGAGTAAGAGGATCGGCTCCAGTGTTGAGAACACCTGGAGATCGAATCCCGGGCTCAGACACTTAGCACCCACCCAGAAACACCTGGCCGTGTAACCTTGAGCAAGTTACTTAACCCTGATTGCTTAGGGGCGGCCAGGTGGCTCAGCGAGTAAGAGCATCGGCTCCAGTGTCGGGATGACCTGGATCAAATCCGGGCTCAGAATACTCAGCACCACACCCAGAAATAATAACTGGCCGTGTAACCTTGAGCAAGTTACTTAACCCCAATTGCTTAAAAAAAAATATATTTTCTCCTTGATCTGGGAACTCTGGAACCTGGCTAATAATATTCCTAAGAGTTTTCTTTTTGGGATCTTTTTCAGGAAGTGATTGGTGGATTCTTTTAACCTCTATTTTGCCTTCTGGTTCTAAAACATCAAGGTGGTTTTCCTTGAGAATTTCTTGGAGGATGATTTCTAGGTTCTTTCTTTGATCATGCCTTTCAGGTAGTCCAATAATTTTTAAATTATCTCTCCTGGATCTATTTTCCAGGTGAGTGGTTTTTCCCATGAGATATTTCACATTGCTTTCTATTGTTTCATTTGTTTGGATCTGTTTAACAGCATCTTGATTTCTTATAAAGTCATTAGCTTCCATTTACTCCAGTCTAATTCTGAAGGAATGATTCTCTTCATTGAGCTTTTGAGATTCTTTTTCCATCAGGCAAATTTGTCTTTTTAAGGCATTCTTCTCATTGCCTTTTTGAGCCTCTTTTGCCATTTGAATTAGTCTGTTTTTTAAGGTGTTGTTTTCTTCAGTCACGTTGTTAACTCTCATTTCATAATTTTCTTGCATCATTCTCATTTCTCTTACCCATTTTTCCTCTCCTCTTATTTGGTTTTCAAAATCCTTCTTAAGCTCCTCTATGACCTGTAAGCATCTTATTCTTTTCTTGGAAACTTCTGGTGCAGGTGTTCTGACCATGCTGTCTTCTTCCTGTTCCATGCCTTGATCCTTTTTGTCCCCAAAAAAGGAATCCAAAGTTGGACTCCTGTGCTTGCCTTGCTTCCCTTGCTTGCTCATGTTGCCACTCAGTTACTTGACTTTTGAGCTTTTTGCCACAGTAGAACTCTGCTACCAGATCAGGGAGCTTTGTCCCAATTGCTGGGATTTTTGCAGCTGTTGGAGCTATTAGTTGGGTGCCCTCTCTGAAGCCTCCACATGCTCTGGCAAACTGGTCATGTACCCCAGGACCTGCACCCTCAGACTGCTTGCTTGGTCTCCCTACAATCTGCAGACCAGGAGCTCTGAAACAGCCATGTGGTGTTGGCTGCATGTACTCTGGAACTCTCGTTTCACAAAGTCCACACTGCAGTGACCTCTCACTTTTTCCTTAGTATCTATGGGTTGATAAATCTGGAAACTGCTACAGCTGCTGGTGATCTGAAGTCCCTTGAGCCAGTGGCTGTTTGTAGCCACGCTGAGGCTAAAACCTTGGGCTCCCCCAGGGCTGGACTCAGCTCCCAAGCATGCTGTGCTGGCTGCTTCCTGCTGGCCTGCCGGGCTGTCCTCAGCGGGAAGTTAGCTTCTATATGACATTTTGTGGGTTCTTGAGCTCCAAAGTTTTTTCAGAGTCACCTTTTACATGAATTGGAGGAGGTAGAAGTGGGAACCCTGTGGAGGACATATTTCTACTCTGCCATCTTGACTCTTCCTTGGCCCCTTCTTTTAAGCTAAGATGTTTTTGGTTCCTACCTCTTACTTCATCCTAACTTGATGTCATGTGGGAATTGTATAATATAGTTTTTGTTGAAGTTATTGATAAAATTATTAACATAGGAATGAATGAAAACATTGATCAAGTGCTTAACTATGTGTATAGTACCGCATTGTGTTAAACCTAGGAATTGAAGTTAAGGAGGCAGTCTCTGCTCCCAGGAGCTGTCTGGGAAGGCAGAGGTCGGGGAGATATACTGGGAGAAATCATGGTGATATAAAAAAAGACTTATTTTTAAAAAGTTTTTAGAAAGAGAAATGCAAATCAAAACAACCCTGAGGTTTCACCTTTCACCCAGCTGATTACCAAAGATGGAAAAAAAAAAAAGTCAACATTGTAGAGGTTGAAAGGTAAACACTCCGGGCATTGTTGGGGGAGATGTGAATCATTGCAACCACTATGGAAAGCAGATTGGAATTAAGTAAATAAAGTGACTGAAAATGTCCATAACCCAAACATAATCGATAAGAACAAATTTCCCATACATACCAAAATATTTGTAGCAATGCTTTTTGTGGAAGCAAAGAACTTCAAACAAAGTAGATGCCCGTTGATTGGAGAGTAGCTAAACAACTTGTCCTATATGAATGTAAAGGAATATCATTGACCTGTAAGAAACAATGAATGTAATAAATGCAGAGAAAGATGAAAGACTTAAATGACCTGATAAAGAGTGAAGTAAACAGAGCCAAGAAAACAACATTCACAGTGACTGCAGAATGCATATCTTCAGAATAACAACCCCTAAGGAAAGTGAATATTGAAGAATTACTGAGAACTAGCCTGACCTCAAAGAAGAGATATGAGAAGACATCTCTCTCTCGTTTTTAGAGGTCCATAGATGTTGAACACTATATATATTTTCAGACTTTTTTGATGTATTGATCAGTTTTGCTAAAGTTTTTCTCTTTTTTTCCCTTTAAAGTATATTTTTTATGGTTTGCCAAGGGTTGGGAGAGTAGGAGTAATTTAACTATTGTAAAAACAAATTATATCAATAAAATTTTATTTTTAAAAACTCAAATAACATACCCTTCCAGAAAAAAGAGAAATGGTCCTACTAATATTCTAGTTTCAGCAGTCACTAAAACTGTTTATTGGATGTCATTACTTATCTCAGAACTGTTATGGACATTTCTATGGGAATTATAAATCAATAAATGTATTATTGTTCTTAATTTTTTCATTATTTTATTTGAAAATTACTTACATTTTCAAATATAGCTTATACATTTCTTCTTTCCAGTCCATTTCTTGGTTTCCATTGTACTTCTTCCATCTGGTGATTCCTGCATTTTGCAACGTAACTAGCTGTTAAACCACAAAGGGAGGCACTTTTAGTATTTGTAAAAGATATTTCATCCTAAATCACATCTAACACTAGAGAACTGCTCATCACAACTGGATTATCAATAATAACCTAAGACCTACTTAAAATTTATCATGGCCTAAAATATGTCAGAAAGTCACTGATTTGACCTGATCCACATTAATAGAAAAGGGAACAAACACATGAAAACACGGCTTCCTTCCCTACACGGGTATGAACAATGAGACTCCTGCATAAGCGTTAGGAATGAATGGGAGACATGATGGCTCCTCTTACTTTACTTTGTCCTTAACCATTGAGTCCCTCAAGTTTTCAGCTCCTCCTTCCCCCAGGTAACAAATTTATCAGCATAGCTTATACTAAAACGATCAGAGTGAAATCTTACTCAGATCATAGTATGATCATATCCTCCTAGAAGAACTACTAACATTTCAATTATCAGCCCTTGGGGAAAATGTAGGGGGGTAGGGGTGGGAGTGGGGGGAGAGAGAGAACAAGCAACAAACTAGGAACTCCATAAATACAGTGCTTCACAAGGCTGTGAAACGCAGTCTCTGGCCAGTGCATTTATGCTTGATTTTCCATTATATTGGTTTCATTAGACCCCAAAACAATGCAGAGCCTCCTTGAAGAGATTTATTTTGGCCTTTATATTCATACTGGAAAGACCTAGAGAATAAATGTCTGTTGCCTTTACAATATGCATTTGGATGGATAAACTGTTACATTGCCTTCCCGAAATTGCAGAACTCCTTTAATGACCCCAAGGTTCCTATGATAATAAAGGCTTGTATTTTAATACCAATATTCTACAAGTGTTGCTGCCCCATATCCCTTCAGAAACTGATAGAAACAGAGCAGCTAGGACCTAGAAACCAAGAGCCTTCTAAATCTCAGTGTCCCACCAGAACTATTTCCAGCCCATCTCTTGCAGCCATCATTTTGGAAATTATTTCTCATCCATACCTACAAGGGAACGTCATTTTGGCAATTCTGTTGACAACAATGGATTACTAAGAGGAGAAACTGTAAGAATGCTGACTGATTAGGATGCTACCACAGTGGCACAGGCAAGGAGTGATAAATGTTTAAATTATCATTATTAAAATGGAGAGAGGGGCATGAATGTGAGAGATGACAAAAAGTTAGAATCAAAAAGATGTGATAGGTCTAAGACATGATTAGACATGGATCTCTGACTGGCTGCCACCAAAAGACATATGAGCACAGGAATCCTGGGAGTGACGGTGCCCCCAGGCCACCTGTCCTGCTTTTCAGCCTAGACTTTACAGCTGTCATCCAGGGAAACAGATCCTGTAAAGAGGGGACCAGCTATCCCCACCAATGGCCAACCACCCACTGAAGCAGTGGGGTGCCCTGAGGGAGGGACAGGAGGCAGCATGTGCCAGGCAAGTCAAAAACCCCCGCCAACTTGTTTGCCGTATTATCTTGGAACCTAAAAGAGATGACCCAGGCTCTTGAACCCAAGTGCCTTTAGAATAGCAATGCTTCTAACCCAGTGCCCTCCGCCTGATATCATCATGGGAAGATGCAGCCTGGAGACTGTTCCTATATGGGCTATAGTCACAGCTCCTGAAGATCTAGAAAACAAGGTTCTTATCATCAATGTCTTTGGCACTATCAAGTGGTTCAACATCAGAAGTTAAAATGATTTCATCAATGGAAATGGCCTTAAAGAAGAGGCATTGCCATTTGCTTTGCCACGCGGACCATGTGAATTTTTTGTCTAGCTTTCAGTTGAAACCTCCCACATGTGTCATCTAACGCATTAGTATGTGAGCTCCTTGAGGTCAGGGACTGTTTTACCCTTCTAATTGTATCCCCATTGCTTAGCATAGTATTTTGCAGATAGTGAGCACTTGATAGGTGCTTTAATTCATTTATTCATTCTTGAGTTTTTGACACTGTTAGATAACACTTCCTTGGCTTCCATCTTTTTCCTTGGCTTCATAAAGCACTGTCTTCTATTTATTCCTTCTACGTCTCTTTTTTTGTTATAGTTATCTGAATCCCACCCAATAAGTGTAAGTGTGTTACTGGGCTCTGTCCTGGACTTGTTTTCTTTCCACTCTCAGTAATCTCATCAGCTTCACTGGGTTCACTGGGTTCAGTTTTCATCTCTATTCATATATTTGTCACTCCTTTCCTATACCATTGCAGTAGCATTCTGATTTATTCTCTTTCTTACCCTCTTTCCTCCTAGCCAGTCACCAACACATCTACAAAAATGATCTTTCCTAAGTACTGGTCTATCTATGTCACTCCCCTGCTCAAGAAACTTCAGTGGCTCCCTGATAGTTCTGGAATAAAATAGAAATGCCATTGTCTGTTAAATGATAACCCTTGAAAAAATGTGCTACCATTGTATTGGTATATAATTTATCACTTAATTTAGAAATAGGAAAGCCACATTTTAAAGATATGAATCGTAGCACCCCATAGTTAGCTATTCTGTACTGATTTTCCAATATATGTCCTATGCTTTTCATCTTTCTTTTTCTCGCCACCTACCCTTTAGCCACTTGATGGTTCATTAGCACCTTTATCAGAGTGGGAGTTGGAGAATAAGAAATAGGAGAACCTCGTATCTGTCATTTTGGCTAATGACATTGTCATTAAGTAACGCTTTTTGATGAACAGATTTTACTTATATTTGGTATTCCTGTTGCCATTTCTACCCATGTGGGATCTGTATTTTTTTAAAATAAATGAATATTGATTGTATATGGAAAGATAGCATTTCATTTATCTATTTTGGACACTGCCTTAAAACAACCACGCAAGAATTGATAGGCTTATATTTAAAAAAAAATGAGGAGGACTTAAGAACCTGTACTAGCTATCCTCTCTCTTCTTTGGTTACTAACACTTCAGTTTTTAACATTTTGGTACTGGTGATAAAAAACTGTTAAAAACAAGTGAGAAAATTTAGATGGACAGCTTCAGTATAACGCTAGAGTTACATGTGTCAAAACAATGAATTAAGCAAATGTGGCTTTTTCTTCCACTTTGGGGAGTTGAAAAATTGTACTTTGAAATTAGATAATAGAGAAACTCAAGGTACATTATGTGTGCTTCTTTGTATTTTGCCTTTTTGAGAGTCATTCTTGAGTTTCTCTCAGTATACTTCTTCACTGGCCTGTCTAATTCTGATATTATGTGAATCTATGATTTCTCCTTCCTTCTACATCTGAGTGCAGTCATAGGAAAAGCTTGGATGATCTTGGCAAGAAAGCTTAAGTAATATTTGCCACCTATAGTTCCAGTATAGTTTTATTTGTTCCTACTTTAGTTGCTAAAAAATAGCAACTAAATGGCATTTCTAGGACCTCTGTTGGAATTGCAGCCTAAAAGTCTTGGGGAACTCCCTTTGTCCCCATCAAAATTAAAGGCATTTACCTATACTATCCATGTTCTCTTCTGATTTTGCAAAAATTATAACCTCCAAATAATTAATGATGTCATATATTAACTTCTCTCCCCTTACCTTAGCTAATTTCTCAGAAATGACTTTGATACTAGTAAGTATGGGAGCCTGGGGAAAACTGCTGAATAGTAAAAAACATGGAGATATTAGAGGGGTATGAGTGTGTACATTGTTAACTAAACTCTTCCTGAAAAGGTGTCCTGGTCAGAAATGACAATTAAAAAACAAAACAAAACCACAACACCTATTTCAGTATATTAATGGCTCTGTTGATGTGGACTCTGTCTCCTCTTGTACTTAGAGCTTGTTGTCTGTGTCTTTTGTGCTATGTAATTCTTGTCTGTAGCTGTCCAAGACTCTCCCATGAAGTATCTTTCTTATATACCAAAGGCTTACATCTGAGTCTATCGTGGATATAAATGTAACACTTAAACGATGAACCAAATAGCTTTCATTTTCACTGTTGTCCTCCTTAGAGGGAAGTCATTCATGTTCTTAATAATGCCTTTTATTCCAATTCTTGTGTGCAAGTCATCTTCTTAATAAACTGTAGCCTGGATAGTTTTCCTAGAAGTGACCTTAATAATAGTGATGTATATGTTTTGTTTTATTTTTTGCCACTTTCTACTCCAGTTTTCTACTTTTGCATCTTACCACTGCTCTTCAGGTCCCCTGCCAGTTTTAATTCATTTGAGATCATGGAACTAATTACCCCGAAATTATATTGATGCCTTCCTCTGGTGTCATTGTGTTAGGTGTTTTATGTGTTTTATGTAGCCCTTCTTCATGAACCCCACTACCTTTGCCAAAGTCATTCATTTAAAAAAAAAAACATACAGAGCCAAAATCATGGAGGCAAGATTAATTTTCATAGAATTAAGAGCACTTTTTTGTTTATTTAAAATTTGTAAAATACAATGAGCCAGTTTATGTGTTATTTTTAGAATGAGCCTTCTTAATAGAATCATTTTGTGATAAAATAGTATATTTTATATAGTTTTTGCTGAGAATCCATGTTTTTGTATTTTTTCAGCACCTTGTTTATTCAAATGTTTAAATAAAAATTGACCTTGTATGTATTGTGGCATTTCTTTGGAAAACCATTGTAAACATCCTTTTGTTTGGTTTTGCAGGAAAAGTGCTTTGTAAATCTTAATGTGCCCTGTAAAAATGAGCTGCTATTGTTATTATTTTGTTCATTCATTGATTCAATTTTGTTTATCAAGAAAATAGGTAAAGATTGAAGTCTATGATCTAGTGCCCATCAAAGATTAGCAAATAAGTCTACTATGCCTGTGTTGACTTTTTATCTTTTTTTGTGTTATGTTTAAGATGGTTGCTGTCCTCCTTAAGTTTTGTAAGCACATGCCAGTAGTGTGTTTTAAACATTAATTTTTGAGATCATACTCACTAGCAGCAGTAATAACTCTTCCTCTCTCAAAAAGCACTCTTTTGTGAACAGTTGACTAATTTACCAATCATTAGCAAACATTAGCTTAAAAGGGTTAAAACCATTTAGCTGTTACATATGGTGTATATATTACTCCTATTAAAATAAAAAATCATAAGATTGTTTTCATATGAAGTTTAGTCAACATTGATTCATATTTATTAAGGGTAACAATTGACAGCCACATTAGGTAGGAGACTGTTGATATTACAACTGTTCTTTTGCATTAATGAAACTCTTAGTATCTTGAATACTTTCTTACCAAAAGGGCTGCTTCTATATGGAAGAATGCTTATAACAAATAGTAATAATGGCCTCAAATAACTGCCTGTGCTGTTTTCAGTTTTGCTGAAGTGTGCAGCCAGGCTGGGTTGTTAGGGGGTTTTTGTTGTTGTTCTAATGCTTGTGAAGTGTCCTCATGTAAATGGTTTACCAATTAACTCTGCTTATAGAGACTACTTTATATTTTTACACATATAATGTGTTTAACATTTAACTTCTAAGTTTATAGTTTTATATCTATATAGTAAATTAAAGGCTATGTTGGTTTTTTTTTAACAGAAGAGCCAGAATTTTAAATAGAAGTATCTAGTTTTATTCTTTTTGTTAAAATTCAGTTTTAATTATTATTAAAATTATCTCAATGTGTATTAATGTAGCACACTCAGAAATTGAATTAGGAAATCTTAGTACGGTATAAAAGCTGCTATAATATAAGCTGTTCCTTTACCTAGATAAATAAATGACCAATATTATTGGAGGCTATAAGCAGCAAGAAAAAAAATGGAAGAAGTCTTTTATCCTAGTTTTTAGAGGGCATCAGCAGCTTGCTTTTATGAAAAAGTAACAGCTAAATGCACTGCAAATAATTTGCAGTAATCCAGTTCAGTGATTCATGTGTCTGCTTTAATGGGTCATAATTCAGGGTAAAGTAACTGAGTGCAGTCAGAGTGCAGACACTGCTTATGCCAGGGACAGTATCTCTTCATAAAACACACCTCAGCAGAAGCAGTTTGCCAGCCCCCTAATACCCTCTGATGTTTTGATGTCCTGCATATTTTTCCGATTAAGTTTTGAGTGCCATGTTTTTAGTTGTATTTCCACATTCATTATCCTCACGTAGACCCTTCAGCGGGTTTGCCATATATGATTATTTTTTTAATGATGCCTTTCTTTCCACTTCAGCAGTTTAATAATCTAGCACATGGCTGCTTCTCAGTACTCAGCATTCACCTCCCCAATATAGAGGAGGACATGTGCTTTGGCTTCAAAATTCCATTTGCAGTGTTAGAAATGCATATTCCCTATGGAACAACATTTGTTTGACATAACCATTCATTTTTATTACCTCTTTAAATATGTTTATCCAGAGTTATCAATAATCATAAATAACTGTATTCTTTTCTTGTTCTTTTTTTTCTAACAGACAAAATTGCTTACCCAATACATATTAAATCTCGGCAAGTATGACCAAAACTACGACATCAGAGACCGTACAAGATTTATTAGGCAGCTTATTGTTCCGAATGAGAAGAGCGGAGCCTTAAGCAAATATGCCAAAAAAATATTTTTGGCACAAAAGCCTGCCCCATTGCTTGAATCTCCTTTTAAAGGTATGCTTTCAAGAATAATTGCTAAACCTGTATTTTGTAAAGAAATATGGCGTTGTGTTCTATTTCTAATGTGCTTAAAAATGTCACTTAGCAAATATAAATTATTAACATGAAAATGTGTGACAACAATATGCTTTCCACTTACCTGGGTTTAGGACACATTTTATAGTCATACCATTTTAGATTTGTGTGTTACCCATCTTAGATTGAAAATGATTTTGAAAACACTGACTTAACTTTTAATCAGGTAGATTTTGAATTTTGTTTGAATAATAGAAAAAACTATAGGCTCCTATAAGGTGTGAACTTCACTTCTGTTTAAATAGACATCTTTATTATTTAAATAAAATAAAATTATTTCCCTTAATAGTGAGGTATTAGTGATTATATGGTAGCATTTCAAATAATAATTATTTTTTAAAGGTATAGTCTTTTCAGAATTGATTTTTGTTTTCAAAGAAAGCAGAAGTTGGCGTATTTTCCCTTGATTTTTTAAAAGCAGCAATTAAAGATTTTGTCCACTTAAGTGATCACCTTCCTTAGAAACAAATTCTTATCATCCTCAGTTCTTAAAGTGGCAAAAGAACTCAGTATTTAAAAAAATGAAAACAAAATAAAAAACAACAAACTTAAAATTCTGGATGTGTTTGTGCCAAGACATGTATATGGATTGTTTAACCATGCTGTCATTCTTAATATTCACAGTAAAGTAATTTTTAGAGAAGCTACATTTCAGAGCAACACCTCTAAACACACTGACTGATTAGCTTTTTTATTGACCATTATGGGGGAGATTATTGTAATCTATGGACTGAAATCAGTTTTTTGACCTATGAAGAGCTTCCTACTTTATATTTATTCCATGACATTTCAGGTAATATGCCAATTACCTTTAGCCCTGATTAGGATTGCTCTTTGTTATACAAAGTGCATGTTGTTTATTCTATATTTTCCTCTGTTGCTATTAGACAGGGATCATTTCCAGCTTGGGACCTTATCCCACACTCTGAACAGTAAAGCTTCTGGGTACCTGGAGTTGTCTAATTGGCCAGAGGTGGCGCCTGACCCATCAGTTAGAAATGTAGAAGTGATTGAATTGGTAAGTTGATCTTTTTAAAAGTAATTTTCGTTGAGCATTCCAAAAGTATTTCATTTTGAAATTTTTAATTACAATATTTTATAGTGTGTGTGTGTGTGTAAAACCTTTGTAGGCCTAAAGACAGGTGTTTCTTTGACAATATGCATGTAATACACTTTTTCTTAAAGTAGTAAAAGAAAGAATTGACCTTTGTAAAGAGTGTACCTTTAAAAGCATGTTTAACTGGATAAATTGGGTTTTTGTGGTACTCACATTCATTGACATGATCTTTTCCCTTTGTTTTGTAAGTTTCATGTCAGCATTTTTCTAAATTTGGTCCTGTGCCCTTCCAATAAAAAAATATATAGCCCTTTCCTAGTTTTTCTGCTGTACCTAATCAACTCATGATTTCACATAACAGAATGTTCTAATGAAACCTGGATATGTACAGTGGTAATATTGTATTCTGGTGTCCTTAGAGGACACAATGTCAAAATATTAATGTGCTTTTATGTTGCTTTCACATCATTCATTTTGGTAAATCCTCATCTTTTTTCCTTAAAAACAAAAACAGGTACACACATTTGACCTTTAATAAGGTCAAAAGTTTGATGTCCTAAACTCACTAATAATTATCTCCTACAGGAAATGGGGAAAACAGAAACTCTCTGGCTATTACTAGAAACTAATTCTATGTAGCTAGCAAATTTTTAAAGTAGATACAGATTGACAGAAAAAATAATTTCCCTGTTCCATTTTAAAGACTTTGTATTCAAGAAGCCTGTATTAATCTGCCTCTAAGTTTCTCACTTTTCTCAGACATTATAGAAGTATTGCTAGCATATGAGGGATATTTATTTATAAGGATAAATTTTGAAAATAGTTGCTTATATTTCTCTATCATATTTCTCCTCTAAACAGTTAGGACTCTTCACCACTAGGAAAGGTTTTCAGAACTGAAGTTCTCAGACCTGAAGCAACAACTCTTGCCCCTCTCTGGCTTTGCTCATAGATTGCTTTGATTCATGTGGCTTCCCTCCAGTGCATTCACAATAGACTTCTTGGCTATAACTTCAGTAGACAGAGGACAGAGGCTTTTTTTTTTTTATCAAATAACATTTGAATGTCTAAGAAAACATATTGTACTTTAGAACCTCTCTGCTGGGCCTCTAGAGTAGACCACACCTTCTGGGAATGTGAGTTTTCAGCCGTGAAACCCTCCTTTTCACGCTGTATCAATAAGAGTAGATATGAAAAAGGCCCACATTTATTACCAAGAGGAAGATAGAATTTTATACGATAGAAGCATATATTTTCAAAGACTTTTAAATTTGTTTCCTCTGAAGTAAAATCATCTAATACAATTAACATCTAAAACTCATAAAGAGAAAATTAAAAGGGATGAGTAGATTTTCAAAGGCAGCTCACCATATTACTTCTGAGTATGGATATGTATGTGAATGTGTAAGTATGTATGCATGTATGTTTATAGAAAATTTCCAGAAGGCATATTAATATTGGTAAGGTTGTATCAAGATCTGTATTTTTGGGGCGGCTAGGTGGCGCAGTGAGTAGAGTGCCAGCCCCAGAGTCAGAAGGACCTGAGTTCGGATCCAGCCTCAGACACTTAACACACCCACACAAAAAACACTAGCCCTGTGACCTTGGGCAAGTTACTTAATCCAAATTACCCTCCAAAAAGAAAAAAAAAAGATCTATATTTTTAAATTTTTTTTATTGGTTTCTTTTTATATCACAATCATTTCTGGAAATTACCAAACAATATTAATTCAGCAAAACCAACCATAAGTGTATCATCCTCTCATGTCATATATAGGGAGGGGCTTCATTATCTCTTCATTTTGTCAAGATTAATAACTGTAGTTATTCCATATTGGGCTTATTGTCACGTGTATGGTTTTCCTGGTGTTGCTTATTTGGCTCTCTAAAAATTCTTACAAGTCTTCCCATTTTTCTCTGAATTTCTCATACTTGCCATCTCTTATGATGCAGTGAAAATCAATTTCATTCTATAACACAGTTGATTTAGCTATTCCTCAGCTGATTTTCTAGGTTGTTTTTGTTGTTGTTTTTGTCACCCCAGAAAGATAATAATTGAAAAGGGCTATTTAACTTTGAGCAGGGAAAAAATTCTGATTCCAAAATAATCCTTTCTTTTGTGTTTTGTTTGAAGACAAATTAATGTAGTCAGAAAATTAATGGTGCTATTGTTGAACATACTTAAGACATTTACTAAGTTTTTAGTCACTTAGTTATCAAATACCCATTACTTCCTGCAACAGAGTTGTGCTAGTCTACTTCACACCTATATGCTATTAATGTCTTTAAGAATTATTGACTATAATAATGCCCTGATATCAGAAGGCAAAAACTAGTGCTTTGCCTTTGGTCCTTTTCGCATGATGTATATATATATATAAAATCTGTCCCCCATTGTGGATGTGGTGTTCCAGACTGCTTCTACATATAGTTCTGATTTTTAAAAATTATATAATTTCACTAATTTAGGGAACTTCCACTGAGGGAAACCCCAATGTTGATGGGTAACTGCTTTCTTATAGTGTTAAAGAGTTGCTTCAACCATAAAGAGATTAATTTGCCCAGAGCTAGTAGATTTCTGGGCTATAATTTGCACCCAGGTCTTTCTGACTCTAAGGCTATTTAATATCCTCCACATTGAGCTGTCTTGTGACTCTTATTAAATGGGGAATATGTTTTGCATTGATCATTCATTCCTGTATTATTTGTAGTGTTCAGTTCTTTCATTTGTGTCAGTTTTCATGACTCCATTAGGAGTTTTCTTAGTAAAGATACTGGAGTGGTTTGCTGTTCCTTCTCCAGATCATTTTACAGGTGAGGAAACTGAGGCAAACAGGGATAAGTGACTTACCCAGGGTTATACAGCTAGGAAGTGTCTGAGGCCAGATTTGAACTCTCTGGCTTCAGGCCCAGCACTCTAGCCACTGCCCACTGTTGTTGTCATAGTCTACTATATAACAACAACATTTATGTAGCACTTACTCTGTTCTAGGAACTCTGCACTTTACAATTATTATTTCATATGATCCTCATAACGATCCTAGGAGGTAGGTGCTATTACTATACCCATTTTACAAATGAGGAAATTGAGGCAAACTGAAGTTAAGTGACTTGTCTAGGCTCACACCTCAAGTATCTAAGGCAGCATTTGAACTCAGGTCTTCCTGACTCCAGACCCAGTACTGCATCAACTATGCCACTTAGTTAGGCCTTAGGAGGTAACAGTATCTTGGTAATGATCAATAACAGTGCTAGCGTGCTTCAAATTTTGCTTAGCAGCGTCAGTGTGGTTTTGTTTTCACATTTCTGTTGTGAATTCTGAAGAAGGTCTATATTTTTCTTCCATTATCATGTGCCCAGACCAATGAAACCAAATTGCCATGAGTATCCTTTTGTTTTCATTAAACTGTTTTCCAAGATTCATCATTAATGGCTTTTTATTGACATTTGAAGTACTGAGTAAATATTGATGATCAAAACTGTCCTAGAAGCAAAATGTGGTCTCCAGACCACAACAAAGTTTCTGTTTCTTTGAAAAATTGTCGTATCACTTGGTGCCATTTAGTTATTTGTTTTTTCTAATCCCTCAGACTTTGTGACTTAAAATTGTAGTATTAAAGATAAATTTAAGAATGAAACCACAAAATACATTCTTTTTTTAATATGCAACTGTATTATTAATGAAAATCTGACATTTCCTTCCCAACTTCCATCCCTCTTTATTCCCTCCAATAACAAATCAGATTTTAATGAACTTTGTGCACATAATATCCTGGATTTTTCAGAGTTGTTATTCATGCTTCATTATCATTTATGGATTTAGAAACCCCTTATTGAACTTTTTCCTCAAGAAGCCTTAGTAAGACAAAAATCAAGAGTTTTACCATTTTAATGTTAATTGACCTAACAGTGTAAAACATTATTGATTTGAAATGGATGTTAGTAAAGAAAATGGGATTTAAATTAACTGAATTTATTTTACCTGGTATTTTGTTTTAAAAAAACAGGCATAGAACCTAGTCATCTGGGGGATAACAGTAGCTTTTAATTATACAGTGTTTTGGACATCATACATACAAGCTATTTATGTTGATTTTTCACAACCACTCTGAGATATAGGCACTCTGTATGTGTATTTATACATACATATATATAGTTTCCATTTTACAGTAGAGGAAACTGAGGCAGACAGGTTAAATGACTTACCAAGGATAACACAAATCATAAGTGCTTGAGGCTAGATTTGAACTCGAGTCTTACTGATTCCTGGTCTATCAGTTGCACTACCTGACGGCTTCTTGACTTTTTAAATAAAATATGCAGGGCATAATATTATGTTGTTTTTGTTTTGTTTTGTTTTCAGCAACTTGGTTATCTTTAGAGAACTTTTTGCATCACTTTTAGTGTATTTTATGATGACCCAGTGGTGAACTCTGGGCTGTTAGCACATTTTACATTGCTCTGCTACATTTAATGACCCTAGATTGTTATATATCAACAAGTTTTTAAAAATGACCTTATCTCCTCCTCCGTCAGTGACCATTTCTTCCTCCTCTCAATATACTTACTTCTAAAATCTTCTAATCTACCTTGGATAGCTAAACTTGTTATAATTGTGTGTAGAGTATAAAATAAACTTACTGATGATATAAGTTAATAATCTGAATTAGGGTTGAAGATCATCTTTTAGGAGTAAAGGCATAGGTTTTAGTTCGTGGTCTTTTGTGACATCTCTTAAGCCATTTAGAGGCCTTTTTCATTAGCTTCCATGATCATAATTGTATTCTGAATGGAGACACTTGCTAGAAGTGCGTCCCCCAAATAAAAGAAGATCATTGTGAGTGTGTGTGTGTGTGTGTGTGTGTGTAGATAAATATATATATATATTTTTTTTTTTTGCAGGCAAAGGAACGGACATCAGTATCTGGAAAAGCAAAGAAAGTGAAGCCTGATAAAAAGTTTTATTCAGAATCTGAAGAGGATGCCTCTGACAACGACAGCGATAGTGGTATGGGTTGTCCATTTGTCATACCATGATGTTCATTTTATGACAATGACCCTTAGAATAGCAAGGACTGCAGCTGTTTGCACACTGGGAAGTTGAATATAGCCATGGGATATGCCTGTATTTGGGCCTTACAAATTGTCTTTTATTCTTGCTTTAAGTATCTAAATTATTCTAAAGTATGCAGTCAGTTATTTTACAGAGAACTAGATAGGAATAAAGCTGATACAGAGCTCTTCCCTTTGTAATTAAGACAAGAATCTGAAGTATAATGGTAAAAGCTCTGGACTCAGACTCTGTAGACTTGCATTCTGGTGGCTTCCATCTCTGTCACTAGCTTTATGTTCTTAGGTGAGTTCCTTTATCTCTCAGGGTCCAGGTTTCCTCATCTGCAAATCAGATGAGTTGTATGGTCCCTTCCAAGTCTTAAGATTCAGTGTTTTTAAAGTACAGATAATGAAAAATACTTTTATACCTTTATGTATTACTACTGTTGCATAGTTGTACCACCTGTGAAGACACAACTGGCCCTAAACAAAATGTGAAGTAAAAGTTGTTTTTGATCTTCTTACTCTTCTTCATATTTCTATCCTAGGATCTTCCCATGTTGTTTCCTAAATACCAGGGCCTTCCTCTGTAGTATCTCTTGATATATACCTTTGTTTTTCTGCCCTTCCTTTTTCCCATCAAAAACTTGCCTTTCTTTGTTGAGTTTTGTAATATTGTGTTTTGCATATAATAGGCACTTGATTCATACTGGGTTTAATCAGATTTAATTGATAAATTAATCTTTGTTGATATGATATGGTTGATTATTCATGAGTTACCCTCCCTGATAATCTACTTGTGTTTTAATAATATTTAATTTTTTTCCACAATTACATGTAAAAGCAGTGTTAAACTTTTATTTTTAAGTTTTGAGTTCCAGATTCTATTCCTTCCCCTTCCTTGTCTCCCCCCTGCCTCAGGTGGTTAGCAATTAGGTTATACATGTGCAGTCTTGTAAAACATTTTCATATTGTCTGCTTGCACTTTAACATGGAAATCTAGTGATAGTGCTTTAACTCCATGAAATAATTCTAATAATGAGAGTCTTGCACACCATAGAAGTCCAATGGGGGTGGGGGAGAGATATTTTTCACAGACAGATCTTTTAACCTTTGCCCTTCAGAGGTGGGTTGTTTCATGAGCTGTTGGAATTTAAAACAAAACCAAAAACAATTCACCTCAGGGGTTAAGATCTGATGATGAGCCTTTCCAGACATAGGTAGGTTTGTTCTTAGACAAGGGATACACAGGTTGCTACCATTTGCCTCCTCTAAGTTGATCCAGCTTGGTGTAGGACCTTTGGGGCTTATGTTATCTCATATGACCTCCAAGAATCCTACTATAGTGAGCGACCAAACCACCACTATTTTTTCTTATAAAATGAAGGATATAATAAAACAAAGATGACTTCTTTTTCTTTTTTTCCCCCAGAGAGTGAATCTGGAAGTGAAAGTGAAGATGAGGAAAAGGAAGAAGACAGTAGTGAGGACAGTAGTGAATATTCCTCTGATGAGAGTGAAAGTGAATCAGATCTAGACAACAAAAATCAAGTAGCCAAGCACAAGTCTAAAACTACAGAAGAAAGGTAAATAGAGATTTTATCCCGTGTTTTAAACATCAACACTAGTCTGTAATATTCTTCCCAAGTTAATATTTGCCCATAATTTAGAAAGTAAATAAATTAATGAGGTTGTTGCATTTGTTTAAATTAATATAACATAGTAGTAAACCATATTTAAACTGCCACAATGGTTAGATTTCATTTTTAACTTGAGCAAATCTTGGGGGTTACTTTTGGAAAATTGGTATAACCTTGGGAGGCTGAGTTAAGTGATCAAGCAGTAGGTGTGAAACACTTAATTACCTTTTGCAGCAATTTTGCTGAGGGCTAAAATTAAATCCTTCACTTTGCAATTATGTAACTAAGACAATTGATTTTTCTAAATAATGTTATATTAAAAAGATTATGATCCAAATATTAGAGTCACGGGCTGTGAAGGGAGACGGTCAGAAGATATTTAAGTGTTAGCGCTTTTTAAGATTGCCCATTATCCACAATATTATCATGTGTTAAAGTATCATTAAAATTTTGAGCAATTGGGGCTAATACCTTGGATTGTATGAATCTGTTTCCTCCACTGCTGTCAGCCAGTGGCCTCCACAGACATGATCACCCTTACTCTGCTGCCAGCTCATTTGATGAGTTTGCAGCTCAGCTCAGTCGTGGCTGACAGCGCTGATTGGGGCGCAGTACGCACTCTGCTCCTTTTATTACAGACAGTAATTAAAGCAGCTCGCCCTGCCACTTCCATAACAAACACAGCATAATGCCCTAATTATGACTTTATTAATTTAAGTCAGGATTTAATGATTTTAAAAGTGATTTATATTGTTTTTCCTGTTCAGAACAAATGAAATCTGTAGGTTAAATTAATACAGGCTTTTCATCATTGCAAAGTTAAAAAGCTAGTTACCAGTAAATTCTTTTCATTAGATTTAACATCTGAAACTCTAAGCAGTAAGGTAAACAATAATTACCCATCAAAATTGAGTGATACATAATAAAATACTACTTTTATCTTGAAAGTCTTATCTTAAAGATAGAAGTTAAAAGTCATTCACTTGTTGAAACAAAGGAGTAATATTCAGCTCATAATTGCTCTCTCTTAACAGAAAATTTTCTCTTTAGTTACTTTATTAGTAGTAGAAGACAGATATGGCTATTACTGGTAACATTTCAGATGTAAAAATTGGCTCATATACTGTATTTTCAATGTTATATATCTTTACACTTTGGTAGTACTATATAATTTTTAAATGCTTTTGAATATTTCTTAAAAGTTTATAAATGTGTATGAAATATTTTCCACAAAAATAACCTGTTCTCTTCAGGTATGTTTGAATCTGAAAAAATGGTTATCTTATGAGAAAAAATGTTTGCTTAAAATGATAGGATATAGATAAGAATCCTTACGAATTATTGATTTTTTAAAATGTGCCCCAAAACATAAGGAATTCCCATTTTCTTTCTTTGCACAAAATGCATGTGTGTGTGTGTGTATTTTTTTTAGCCTTCACATATAAATTGTACATCTCTCTGCCATTGTTCTATGGTTCTATTAAAGAAAAAATAATTATATTTGCTCCACAGTAGTCAGTTGTAGGAAAGGATTTATTTCCTTTCTACCTTTGTTTTTGTTCATTTCCTATAGTTTTTAAAGTTTTCTTTCTCCTTCTTGCGTGAAGTATTAATAAATTTTGAAAAACTAAGATGCTTTTAAGAATTATTTTTAAAGGTGCCATACATATTTTCCCTCACCATAAAATGTTTCTGTAATTAAATTTAGGCATACAAAGCCTAAAATATTTCATTAATAAAGTAAATCACTTGTACTAGGTGGAAGAGAAAACACTGGAGGTTGGCGATTGCCCCTTCATTTATGCCCCCTTTAGACTTCAGTGTCAAATACTTTGGTATAAACATTGCTGATTAGGGAGTTTAACTTATTTAATTACCTTGTTCTGTATTGATGTCTGTAGTAGATGAAAAATCACAGCCTGGTTGGGCCAAGATCTAGTCATATATATTGTGTTTTGTGTCTTTGCATTTTAGAATTTCTTTTAAAATCACATGTAAGCAAATTTACACATATGTGTGTATATACTTAAATTTAAGCAATGACTAATTTTTTAAAATTCACCATTTCAAAATCAAAACTAAATATAGTAGATGTATTTTTCTGATAAACTCAGTAAATTTAGCTTCAACAGCCATTATTTTTGCATTGTTATTGATGACATTGTTTAGTGTTATTTTATGACCTTTTCTAGCTATCCTTTTTGAAGTATATGTGACTTTTAATGTAATTGATGAGTTTATGGATAATGATTTCCCTAGTGATAGATAACACCGTCTATATTATCATTCCATTAATATGTTCTGAATTTTTGAACCACCTTGAAATATCTTTTCATATACTAAAGGGAACCAGTTATGACACTGATTTAGTAAAGGTTCTTTAAAATTTGTATGCATAGTAAATTCACAGAACAGATAATGCAGTTGTTTCTTTTCATGTTTCATTTGGAACATTTTACAAACATGTTGATCTTTAAATAATGACAAACTGATGTTGCATATTATTTTACAGTGATTCTGATGGTGATGAGAAGACAAATGCCAAATTGAAATCATCTGATTCTTCTGATTTGGAATCTAGTTCAATAGAGGAAAGTTCTTCAGACTCTGAATCAGACACAGAAAGTGACTATGAGGCAAAAAAACCGAGTAAGGTGAGATCTTTGGTGTAGGATAGATTTTTTTTGGACATGAATATTCTAACAAATCATTTTCTTAGGGATTAATGCAATTATTTTTTTTTAATAATTGGAAAACTAAAATTCAAGAAGAAAACTCAGATAACTTTTGACCTGAGCTTTCATGTACTGTAGCACATTATATTGGGTTGAAATAAACTACATTTAATGTCATAAAAGCACAATTATATCTGTAACTTGCTTTTGCATTTTGCTCTTCTCATTAAGCCAATCCAGCCATCTTTCCTCTTTAGGTTTCCTTGGACAGATAAAAATGAGGAAGTGTAAGGGGAAGTCATTGTAAGAGGGCTTTGTTTTGTTTTGTTTTTATAATATTCCATTTAACTAGTGCAAATGTTAGATAGGGATCAGGATTAGGCTTATGGTTTCATTGATAATATGAATTCCAAGAGGAAGAAACTCTTTCTACCAATGCACACTGGTACCATCTCAGGCTCACATAGCCAGTCCATGTCAAAGGTACTTGAATCTAAGTTTTCATGTCTTCAAAGCCATCTCTCTTGTCCACCATGCCAGGCTACATTTCTTGCTCATTCTTGGTTTCTGAATTCAGGTGAAGGAAGGATTCTGCTTATGTGTTGCTTCTTAGGTCCACTTCTCCCCACCCCCTTGAACTTGAAGACAGTGCTTACTAGATGGAGTGATCATTTTATGGTCTTAGCATCAACAAGTTGTTGAGGAGGGTTATATGAACAAAATACTTAAGAGGCAAAGTATGACTATTCTTGTTATAAAAGATATTATAGGATGTTATAAAAAAAGAAAATAGAATGATAGTCCAAATTATTTTACCAGTTGATAAATATATAATTGAATGTTTTTTTTAAATAGGTGCAACTTTTTGATAGAAATGTTTTGAACACTTCGTTTGTAGCATTAAAATGCTGATAAATAAAAGAAAGCTAACCATATCAATATAAAACTTGCATATATGAGAAAAATTACCTTTCTTCCTTTGCTATCAAGCCTTCTTCTGTACAGACATAGTATTAGTGATGCTAGACTTCAAGTGCTGCTGTTCTGTTTGAGTAGCCTGTGTTACTCAAAAATCTGAAAATTTAGTCAAACTTACTATAGGTTTTTGTTTGCTCTTATTTTTTTTTATTTAGTTGCATTCACTGAGTGATAATCATGGATAAAAATGAATTTATTAAAGCAATCAACCACCTTCCCCAATGCAGTTATTCCTTAAAAACACAGGCATTTTCTTATTGTTCATTATTTGTCAAAATTCTTCGTTTTATATATTTTTGTATGTTGTAGATTGCAAATTTAGACTGAGTCTATAAATTGAATTGTACACTGAGATTAGTTTTTAGTCTTACGAATTCTTACATTCATTGCCTCAGGATCATTGATTTTCAGGACTCAGATAAATGACAATTTTAGAAATTTTAGAATTAGTCTATTAATTTATCTATATATGAAAGGTCATTAGGACATTATCATTGAATTTACTATTATTATATCATTGTCTTCATGCCAAATTACCAAAAAAAATAAATATTTAAAAAATTATTGCAGATGTGCTAATTAACATTTAGTACTACTCAGCCCAAAAAACCATTGTTTGGGAAATGAAGAACTGAAAATAATAATAAAACAGTAGAATGTTAAATGCATAGATCTTAATTGAGTTTTTCTTAAATGGTTTTATTGATATTGACTACAAGTAGATATTTTCTAGCATGTGCAATTTTCCTAGAGAATTGATTTTGACTTATTCCCTATTGTGTATGATCAGTCTAGTGCTTTACCATACACAGGTACTTGTTATCCAAACTGTGTTAATCTTGTTTGGGGAGTGGGAGGAGAAGACATAGGAAGATTAGAGTGAAGTGATGTGCTCTTAATGGTTCACAGCTAATTGTTTAATTTATTTCTTCTTTGGCAAAGGAGTTTGTGAAGGTAATGATAGGTGAAGGGAAACAGAGGAGATTAGTGTGCTGAATTCATCCTTTACCTTTTTGTGTCTGTCTGCTTTATGCCACCAAAAAAAACATTGAACAAGAGTTATTATGATTAAGGCCCACATAAATACCATTATAAGAATGAGTATCTTGTGTTGCATTGTCCCTCTAAGTATAGAAAATCATTGCAAAGCAATCCAAGCTGTTACATTTACAGAGCCATACTGTATTATATTTACTAATGCTTGTTGATTGATCATTACTTGAATCTAATTTGCTTATAAAAAGATTTTTCCCACATCATGAGCACTTTTTTGTCCATTTTAAACTAGATAAAAATTGCTTTGAAATCTCACTGATTGGGGGTGTTTGGTAGTGCAGTGGCCCTGGAGTCAGGAGGACCTGAGTTCAAATTCGGCCTCAGACACTTAACACAAAAACTAGCTGGGTGACCTTGGGCAAGTCACTTAACCTCAATTGCCCTCCAAAAAGAAAAAAAAAAGGCTCACTAATGAGTATGTAATTTCTTCCTTCCCCAAGTCCTCTTCCCTCTCACTCAGTTATAGCTCTTTTTGGAGAAATTACTAATACTTAGCATCTTCTCTGCAAATGATTTGGACTTTCCTTATGTAAATTGCTTTTACAGTACTTTATCTTTAGAAGAATTTATTTGATAAATGTGAGAAACTTATCAAATATAATGATTTCTGTTCTAAATATTAACAGTGAAGGCAGAAGTTTGACACTTTTGTCTTACCTTCATACTTAATTTTGTATGATAAAACGTATGGAAAATTTATTTACTTGTAATCTTCAAACTTCTCAGATCCTTTTTCTCTCATTCCTCCATGTTTTATTTACAGCCTAGATTGTATATTCAGGGGAAATGAAATGAAAATAGGCCCTTAGAACACTCCTCAAAGTTTGGGTCACTTTTGAGGTATTTAAAAATCCTTAATTCAGTTGATAGTCCTCTGAGTTAGGAGGTATGATCTTTTGGCTATGTAAAGCAGTTTCTTATAGTGATAGTATTGCCCGTGCCCACTTCACAATATTGTTTTGGGTATTAAATGAAATAGCAAATAAAAGTAGATATAAATTTAGGTTTAGATCAAGATGCCTTTCCCAACCCATTTTCTGTTAATTAATTTTTTATTTATTCTCTCTCTCTCTCTCCATATATATATATGTAAAATCTTGTTTATAAATAATTGTTTACTTGTTGTCTACTCCTTTAAATTGTAAGCTCCTTGAGGTCAGGAACTTTTACCTTTTTTTGTATTCTTAGTGCTTAGCACAGTGCCTGGTACATAACAGGCACTTAATAAATACTTCTTGACTCACTGACTAGAGGTAAAAAGAAAAAATATGAAACAGACCCTGCCCTCAAAGAGCTTACATTCTATATGAGAGAGCAGAGTGTGACATATAATTATGTGAAGAATGAATAGAGAATGACATAGTTTTAGGAGAGAGCACCAGCTGTTGGGAAGATCAGGAACAACTTCATGAAGAAAAGGTATTCACACCTAAATTTATTTTTCCAAATGCTTTATTAACTTCTGCTTTAGATCATTCATTTCCTCCAGATTTTGAGTTACAAATTTTTTCCCCTTACCCACTGCCCTAAAATATTGGTCCCACAGGATGTCCCCTCCTCTAATCTGCTCTCTCCCATATCTTCTCCCATACTCTGTTCAACTTTTCCAGTAGGGCATGGTGGATCTCTATGCCCCGGTGCCTGTATATCTTATTTTCCAATTACATGTAAAATAGTATTAATAATAGCATATATGTATTTTTAAACATTTTATTTTAAAACTTTGAATTCCAGATTTATTCCCTTCCTCCCTTGTCACCCACCCTTACTGGGAAGATAAGCAATTTAATATAGATTGTACATGTGTAGCTATGCAAAACATTACCATAGTAGATATAGTAAAAGACTGACTATATTTCCCTCCCTCCTATCCCACCTCCCACTTGTTCTGTTCTCTACTTTGATCCTGTCTGTTTTCAAAAGTGGATGCTTCCAACTTCCCTCCCCCCCAGCCTGCCCTCCCTTCCATCATCCCCCCTCTTATCTCCTTCCCCCCTACTCTCCTGTAGGGTGAGACACCCTATTTAGTGTGTATGTATTCAATGAGAATAAGGTTTTGCCTTTTTGCCTTCCTGTTCTTCCCCTCCATTGTAACCATTTTCCCTTGCCTCTTTTATATGAGATAGTTTACCCCATTCTGTCTCTCCCCATCTCCTCTCATTATATTCCTCTCTCACCTCTTAATTTCACTTTTTAAGTATCATCCCTTCCTATTAAATTGGTCATGTGCCCTCTATCTGTGTTTACCTGTAAACATATATACACACATTCACATATGTATTCATATGCCCATATACCCTCATATATATATATATATACACATATATATATATATACACATATATATATATATATTCCCTTAACTATTTTCATACTGAGAAAAGTTTCGTCAGTTACAATTATCGTTTTTCCATGTAGGAATGTAAATAGTTCAACTTTGATAAGTTCTTTATGATTTCTTTTCCCTGTTTACCTTCTGATGCTTCTCTTGCTTCATGTATCTGAATGTCATATTTTCTATTCATTCATATATTTTCTGGTTCCTTCATCAAGAATGCATGAACTACTGAATGACTATATTTTCCCCTGAAACATGATACTCAGTTTTGCTGGGAAGGTAATTCTTGGTTTTAATCCCAGCCTCTTTGACCTCCAGAATATAGTATTCCAAGCCCTTCGATCTCTCAGTGTAGAAGCTGCCAGATCCTGGGTTATCCTGATTGTGTTTCCACAATATTGAAATTGTATCTTCCTGGCTGCTTGTAATATTCTATCCTTGATCTGGGAATTTTAGAATCTGGCTATAATATTCCTAGGAGTTTTCTTTTTGGGATCTTTTTCAGGAGTTGATTAGTGGATTCTTTCAACCTCTATTTTGCCCTCTGGTTCTAAAACATCAGGGCAGTTTTCCTTGAGAATTTTTTGGAGGATGAATTCTAGGTTCTTTCTTTGATCATGGCTTTCAGGTAATCCAGTAATTTTTAAATGATCTCTCCTGGATCTGTTTTCTAGGTCAGTAGTTTTTCCCATGAGATAATTCACATTGCCTTCTATTCTTTCATTTGTTTGGATCTGTTTAACAGCATCTTGATTTTTCATAAAGTCACTAGCTTCCATTTGCTCCAATTTAATTCTGAAGGAATGATTCTCCTCAGTGAGCTTTTGAGATTCTTTTTCCATCTGGCAAATTCAGCTTTTTAAGGCATTCTTCTCCTCATTGGCTTTTTGAGCCTCTTTTGCTATTTGAGTTAGTCTATTTATTAAGGTGTTATTTTCCTCAGTCGGGCTGTTGACTCTCATTTAATAATTTTCTTGCATCATTCTCATTTCTCTTCCCAATTTTTCCTCCACTTCTCTTATCTGCTTCTTAAGGTCCTCTGTGGCCTGTAACCAGCTTGTATTTTTCTTGGAAGCTTTTGGTGCAGCAGTTCTGATTTCACTGTCTTCCACCTGTTCCATGCTTTGATTCTTGTCCCCAAAATAGGAGTCTAATATTGAATTCTTCTGTTTGCTTTGCTTCCTTTGCCTGGTCATGTCACCACTCAGTCTCTTGACCCCTGGGCTTTTTGCCACAGTAGGACTCTGCCACCAGAGAGGGGAGCTTCGTACCAAATGCTGGGGTTTTCTCAGCTGCTGGAGGTATTAGTTGGGTGCCCTCTCTGAAGCCTCCACACTCTGGCAAGCTGGTTGCACACCCCAGGACCTCCACCCTAGATTGCAATCCAGATCCAAGCAGGTTAAAGCAAGAGCGAATACCCCCTCAGCCTGGTCGCTTGGTCCTCCTACACTCTGCAGGCTAGGAGCTGAAGCTGCCCCATGGCTGGGGCTACACAGCAGCATCTCCTCAGCAGCTTCTTGCCCTGGGGGAAAAGCTGATTCACTCCGAACTACTGGGTCCCAAAGTCCACACTGCACTGACTTCTCACTTTGTCCTTATCATCTATGTGTTGATAATTCTGGAAACAGCCACCAATGCTGGTGATCTGAAATCTCTCCAGCTGGTGGCTGGTCAGGCCCGCCATGGAGCTAAAATCTCAATTTTGGCAGGGCTGGATTCGGCTCCCAGAGCACTGCGCTGGCCAATTCCCACCGGCCTACCGGGCTGTCCTCAGCTAGAGGTTAGCTTCTCTGTCATTTTGTGGGTTCTATAGCTCAAAAATTTGTTCAGAGTCCCCTTTTACATGAATTGGAGGAGGGGAGAGCTGGAGGCCCATGGAAGTCCTGTTTCTATCCCGCCATTTTGACTCTACCTCCCCTCTCCTTCCCCCCACCCCCACACATACCTGAATCTTAAGGAAAGTAAGATGGAGATGAGTTGGATTGCTTTCTAGGAATGGAGGACAGCCAGAGCAAATGTATGTAAATGAGAGATGTAATATCATATATGAAGAATAACAAGATTGCCAGTTTACCTGAACTGTGGAGTGCAGGAAGGAAAGTAATGTTTATGTACTGAGACTAGGAAGAAAGTTTGGGACCAGGTAATAAAGGACTTTAAACATTATTGAAATCTTTTTTCTTATCCTTGAGGTAGTAGGAAGGCATTGACATTTATTGTGTAGAGTAGTGACATGGTTAGACTTGTGCTTTAGGGGAACCATTTTGGTAGCTTTGTGGAAAGGGAAGAGCTTTTGAGGCTGGAAGATCAGTTAGGAAGTCATTGTAGTCGTCTAGGTAACAGGATAAATGTGAGCTGCAAAAAGGGGTCAGATTTGAGAAATGTTATAGGGGTAGAAATGGCAGTTATTGGCAACTAACTGGATATATGAGATTAAGAGGAAGAGTTAAAGATAACACCTGGTTTCAGAACCTGGGATATTAGAAGAATGGTAATGCCTCTGACAGAAATAGGGAAATTCATAAGGGAGCGAGAGAAAGATTTGAGTTTTGAGAGAAAGACTTATGAGTTCTCTTTTGCCATATATTAACTTTGAAATATCTATAGGACATCCCCTTGGAAACTGGTGATGATAGAAATAAGAGCCTGGCAGTCATCCACACAGAAGTGATAATTAAGCCTATCAGAGCTGAGTCACCAAGTGAAAATGTATACGGAGAAAAGAGGAAGAGGACCCAGGACATAGCCTTGGGATATACCCACAGATAATGGTGCACTATGAGTGATGGTCAAGCAGTAGGGCCTGAGAAGGAGCAATCAGTCAAGTTGGAAGAGAACTAGGATAGAATAGTACTGCAACCCCTCCCCCGCCAATATAAAAGAAACGGAAGAGAGATTATTTTTGAGTAGAAAATGGTTACTAGAATTAAATGATGCAGAGAAATCAGTAATGATGAGCCCTGAGAAGAGACCATCCTGCTCGGCACGGGTTGCGATCCTCTATTAGAGCATAAGCTCCTCGGGCAGGCGCCACTTTGCCTTCTCTTTGTATCCTCAAAACTTAACGTAAGTGCCTGGTACATAGTAAACACTTAGTAAAAGTCTCATTAACTGATTTAGTTGACTGATTGGTAGCTTTGAAGAAAGAAGTTTCACTTACCTGATCAGGTCAGAAGACAGGTTGCAAAGGATTGAGAAGTGGAAAGAGAGGAAGCTAAGGCAATGAATGTGCACAGCTTTTTCAAGGAGTTTGGCTGCTAATGTCATAGTCCAATAAGCCGTAGAGAGAATAGGGTCTTTATTGTTATTGTTGTTTCTAGTTCTTCCTGATTCCATGGACCACAGCATACCAGGCCCTTCTCTCCTCCACTCACTCCCAAAGTCTGTCCAAGCTCATGTTTATTGCCTTCATGACACTATCCATCTCGTCCTCAGCTGTCCTCTTTTCTTTCACCTTTAATCTTTCCCAACATCAGGGCCTTTTTCAGTGAGTTCTGTCTTCTCATTATGTGGCCAAAGTATTTAAACTTCAGCTTCAGTATTTGACCTGCGGTGAATAATCTCAATTAATTTCTTTAAGTATTGACTGATTTGATCTTCTTCTTGTTCAAGGGTATCTCAAAAGTCTTTTCTAGTACCACAGTTTGAAAGCATCCATTTTACAGCACTCAGATTTCTTTTGGCAGGATCTAGTGAGGGTTTATTAAGGATGTGGGAGATTAAGGTATGTTTGTAGGCAGCAGGGAAAAAATAGTAAATAGGAAGAAATTAAAGATTGTAGAGAGAAAGGATAAACTGAGGAAGCAGTCTGTAGAAAAAGAGAAGGATGGGATTAAGAGTGCATCTAGAAGGGTTGGCCTTGAGGAAGAATCCACTTCATTATCAGAGATTGGAGTAAAGGAGGAAAGTGGGAGATGATGCCAG